>NC_139988.1:70007257-70714757 GCF_964263955.1 Coregonus lavaretus | reverse complement strand
CTAGACAATCGGTTGCGGGAGAGGCGTCGGGAGAGAGGCGATCGGCCACATCTAGGAGGACGAGTTCCCCAGCCTTCAACCACTCGAGTCTCGCCTCTCCGGAGTCGGCAGCTTCTTGTTCCTGATTCCATCCCGAGCACAGAGGAGGAACCTATGCAAGTGGGTCGAGCTCGACTACCTCCAGCTGAGCGGCAACGGCGCCTCCAGGCGGGTGAGTGCCTGTACTGTGGAGACGCCACACACATTCTGGCTACATGCCCTAAGCGGCCAAAAGACAAGGCTCGCTCGTAACGGTGGGTCTACTTGCGAGCCCAGAGTTAGATCCTGAACCCATCATTCCCCGATTACAAGTACCTGTAACCTTACGTTTCCAGAGTCATTCCCTGCCACTCTCAGCTCTCATAGACTCAGGTGCAGAAGATAACTTTATTAGCCACCAGTTCGTTACACAAGCTCGTATCCCCATGGAGCCACTACCTACCCCCATTCGGGTCACAGCCCTTGATGGGCGCCTCCTCGCGGAGATAACTCATCAAACCACCCCCGTTTCCCTAGTGATTTCTGGCAATCATTGTGAAAGCATTCAGCTAAGAGTTATGTCTGGCTCAGCTACCTCCCTAATCCTTGGCTTCCCCTGGTTGGCTCTTCACAACCCACAAATTGATTGGACACGTCACACCATTCTCAGTTGGAGCACTAACTGCCATTCCGAGTGCCTGAGGTCAGCGGTTCCCCCCACTAAGTGTAACCCAACTCCTCCCTCAGCTCCTCTTGATCTGTCATCTGTCCCCAAAGAATACCATGACTTAGCGGAGGTTTTCAGTAAGGACAAGGCTCTGTCTCTACCACCACATAGGCCTTATGATTGCCCTATTGAACTGCTTCCTGGTGCTCCCTTGCCCTCTAGTCGGTTATACAATCTGTCCCGACCGGAAAGAGAGGCAATGGAGCAGTACATTGGTGATTCTCTGGTCTCGGGCATAATCCGTCCCTCGTCGTCTCCTTTGGGTGCAGGTTTCTTTTTCGTGGAAAAGAAGGACAAGTCGTTACGCCCCTGTATCGATTTCAGGGGATTAAACAACATAACTGTTAAAAACAAGTATCCCCTTCCACTCATCAACTCAGCTTTTGAACCTCTGCATGGCGCCACAGTGTTTTCCAAGCTCGACCTCAGGAATGCTTATCACCTTGTCCGAATCCGAAAGGGAGATGAGTGGAAAACCGCTTTCAACACTCCACTGGGACATTTTGAGTATTTGGTCATGCCCTTTGGGCTTTCAAATGCCCCTGCGGTTTTCCAAGCCATGGTGAACGATGTTCTTAGGGATTTTTTGAACCGTTTTGTCTTTGTATACCTGGATGATATTCTTGTTTTTTCCAAGTCACCCGAGGAGCATGAGTCACACGTCCGTCAAGTCCTTCAACGGCTCTTGGAGAACAAGCTGTACGTCAAAGCAGAGAAGTGTGAGTTCCACAAACAGTCTACATCGTTCCTTGGATTCATAATTGAGAGCGGGCAGGTGAAGGCGGACCCCGAGAAGATCCGGGCAGTGACGGAATGGCCCACACCCACCACCCGTAAGCAACTTCAACGATTTTTGGGCTTTGCTAACTTCTACCGTAGATTCATTAAGGGTTTTAGTAGAGTGGTGGCACCCCTTACAAGACTCACATCTCCTAAAGTCCCTTTTCGGTGGTCCCCTGAGGCGGAGCAGGCGGTAGGGGTTTTGAAGGAACTGTTTTCCACCTCCCCCGTGTTGATACACCCCAATACCTCTCTGCAGTTTGTTGTGGAGGTGGACGCGTCGGACTCAGGTGTGGGAGCAGTCCTCTCCCAGCGCTCCCCCACTGACCAAAGGCTTCACCCCTGTGCTTTTTTCTCCAAGAAATTGTCACCCACAGAACGGAATTACGACGTTGGAAACCGGGAACTGCTGGCGGTCAAGCTTGCACTGGAAGAATGGCGGCACTGGCTGGATGGAGCTGAACTGCCGTTTGTGGTCTGGACTGACCACAAAAACTTGGCTTACATCCAAGCCACTAAGAGACTCAACTCACGCCAAGCCAGATGGGCCCTGTTTTTTAGTAGGTTTAACTTTATTCTTACATACAGACCGGGGTCAAGAAATGTTAAACCAGATGCTTTGTCCCGCCAGTTTGCTGACCCTTCGGAGACCAGCGAGCCTGAGGCAGTCCTGCCTTCCTCATGCGTCGTGGCGGCTGTTCAGTGGGAGATCGAGTCTCTTGTGAAGACTGCACTTGCCACGGACCCGGGACCGGGTGATGGACCTCCCAACCTACTCTTTGTTCCCGAGACGGTCCGGTCTCAGGTGTTGCAGTGGATTCACACCTCCCGTTTTGCTGGTCACCCTGGGATGAGACGCACGTTGACGCTGCTTAGGAGACATTTTTGGTGGCCTTCAATGGAAACTGACGTTCGGGCTTTTGTGGCAGCCTGTTCAACCTGTGCTCGGGGCAAAGCCTCCCATCAGTCCCCTTCGGGGCTGCTGCTACCCCTCCCAGTTCCCAGCCGTCCCTGGTCCCACATTGCCATGGATTTTGTCACCGGCCTACCCAAGTCTGAAGGTAATGATACTATACTTACTATTGTGGACAGATTCTCTAAATCTGTCCACTATATAGCATTACCAAAATTACCGTCTGCCAGTGAGACAGCGGACCTCCTAGTCCAACATGTATTCCGTCCCCATGGAATACCTGTGGACATCGTATCTGATAGAGGCCCACAGTTTACTTCCCGTGTTTGGAAGGGTTTCTGTTCTGCTTTGGGTGCTTCCGTTAGTCTGTCCTCAGGGTTTCATCCCCAGACCAACGGTCAAACAGAAAGAGCCAATCAAAACCTCGAAGCAACCCTTCGTTGTGTGGCTGCTCAACATCCATCATCCTGGGCCAAACATCTGCCCTGGATAGAGTACGCCCACAACTCCCTCACCGCCTCTGCCACCGGTCTTTCACCCTTCGAGGTTACCATGGGTTATCAACCCCCTCTGTTTCCTGCTCAGGAGAAGGAATTGGCTGTTCCTTCGGTTCAGGAGAACCTCCGCCGCTGCCAGAGAGTGTGGAGCGACGCTCGGGAAGCATTGCTTCGGACCACCGACAGGAACAAGACAACAGCGGATAGGAGCAGGACTCCCGCACCTGTGTTTCATCCTGGTCAAGAGGTTTGGCTGTCATCTAAGAACGTACCTCTTTGTACCAAATCACGCAAGCTGTCTCCTCGGTACCTGGGTCCGTTTGTGGTGGAGTCCATCATTAACCCCGCTGCGGTTCGTTTGAAGTTGCCTTCAGCCATGAAGATACACCCTACCTTCCACGTCTCCCAACTGAAACCTGTGTCCTCCAGCCTTTTGTGTCCGCCGGCTGTCCTATTCTCTCATCAACCTGCACTACTTATTCCTGGGCATGGCTCTCCACCGGCGCCAGATCGTTGTTCTTACCAGAGCGGTAACTTGGCTCACCAGTAAAGTTATTTTGTCTTTGTCTTCAGCCTGGCTCTCCACACTCCTTAACCTGTCGTTTGTTTTGTCTTTAGTTTCGGACATACCTCCCAACCTGCCTGCCTTCCTGCCTGTCGGTCTGCCTGCCTGCCTGCCTGCCTCAGCCTCTCCTTCCTCCGGAGCCGACTAGCCCACTCTGTTCCTTTACTTCAGTTGTTTTTGGACTAAGACAATTTTTACTTTTATTAAATATTTTTGTTTCTTCCACTCCCTTTGTCGTGTTTGTTTCTCTGAGTGCTGGGTTGAACCATAGCCTAACAGGATGAGACATTGTAGTTGTGGCATTGTCAGGGGAAATTCATTTTGAACTATGAAGCTGTCTGAAAAACATAATGAAGAGACGCCAGAAGATTTATGTGTAAAAAGGGGTTGCTTAGCTGTATTGATAATAAAATTTGATTGATCTACATATGCTAATTTGGGTAGTAGGTTTAGTGAGGGAAAAAAGTATTTGATTCCCTGCTGATTTTGTAAGTTTGCCCACTGACAAAGAAATGATCAGTCTATAATTTTAATTTTAAAACAATCCAGAAAAATGCATGTCAAAAACGTTATAGATTGATTTGCATTTTAAAGGAGGAAATAAGTAATTTTTGAAGGAAATAGGTATTTGACCCCCTCTCAATCAGAAATATTTTTGGCTCACAGGTGTCTTTTATACAGGTAACAAGCTGTGCTCCTAATCTCAGCTTGTTACCTGTATAAAAGACACCTGTACACAGAAGCAATCAATCAGATTCCAAACTCTCCACCATGGCCAAGACCAAAGAGCTCTCCAAGGATGTCAGGGACAAGATTGTAGACCTACACAAGGCTGGAATGGGCTACAAGACCATCACCAAGCAGCTTGGTGAGAAGGTGACAACAGTTGGTGTGATTATTCGCAAATGGAAGAAACACAAAAGACCTGTCAATCTCCCTCGGCCTGGGGCTCCATGCAAGATCTCACCTCGTGGAGTTGCAATGATCATGAGGAATCAGCCGAGAACTACACGGGAGGATCTTGTCAATGATCTCAAGGCAGCTGGGACCATAGTCACCAAGAAAACAATTGGCAACACACTACACCGTGAAGGACTGAAATCCTGCAGCGCCCGCAAGGTCCCCCTGCTCAAGAAAGCACATATACAGGCCCGTCTGAAGTTTGCCAATGAACATCTGAATGATTCAGAGGAGAACTGGGTGAAAGTGTTGTGGTCAGATGAGACCAAAATGTAGCTCTTTGGCATCAACTCAACTCGCCGTGTTTGGAGGAGGAGGAATACTGCCTATGACCAAGAACACCATCCCCACCGTCAAACATGGAGGTGGAAACATTATGCTTTCGGGGTGTTTTTCTGCTAAGGGGACAGGACAACTTCACCACATCAAAGGGACGATGGACCGGGCCATGTACCGTCAAATCTTGGGTGAGAACCTCCTTCCCTCAGCCAGGGCATTGAAAATGGGTCGTGGATGGATATTCCAGCATGACAATGACCCAAAACACACGGCCAAGGCAACAAAGGAGTGGCTCAAGAAGAAGCACATTAAGGTCCTGGAGTGGCCTAGCCAGTCTCCAGACCTTAATCCCATAGAAAATCTGTGGAGGGAGCTGAAGGTTCGAGTTGCCAAACGTCAGCCTCGAAACCTTAATGACTTGGAGAAGATCTGCAAAGAGTAGTGTGTCAAAATCCCTCCTGAGATGTGTGCAAACCTGGTGGCCAACTACAAGAAATGTCTGACCTCTGCGATTGCCAACAAGGGTTTTGCCACCAAGTACTAAGTCATGTTTTGCAGAGGGGTCAAATACTTATTTCCCTCATTAAAATGCAAATCAAATTTATAACATTTTTGACATGCGTTTTTCAGGTTTATTTTGCTGTTATTCTGTCTCTCACTGTTCAAATAAACCTACCATTAAAATTATAGACTGATCATGTCTTTGTCAGTGGGCAAACGCACAAAATCAGCAGGGGATCAAATACTTTTTTCCCCTCACTGTAAGGGAGAGGTTCTCTTTGTTCAAGTTAGTTGGACATGGCTTTGCCTCTTGCCATACCCTTCTGTTATAACGAACCATGGTACCGATTATACTTTTATGAACGCCCCAGCTAAGTGTTAAATATCTTACTGCATCATGAATTACTTGATACCAGAGAAACTCATCATAACACAACCTCTACACGAGGTGAAGAAGACAATGCACTAGACCTTATAATTTCAGTCTGCAGCTGGCATGTATAGAGAACTTTCACTAAAGACATGAGGTGGGAAGGACAATCCCTCTCAGACAACCGCTGGTACATCTGAAGTATCTATCTAACCACTACTACAACCAGAAACTCTACCAAGGACATTGGGATCAACTCAACTATCGAGGACAGCTACACGTAAATGCATGTTGCATTTCTAATCCGACTGAGCGTTATTAGGGTGCATAAGTATTATGATTACTGTGAGCGTAGTCTCCCAAAGTAACCACAATAGTTTGAATCTCTCTCTCCATTACACTCTGACCCTCCTTCTACCCAATCATTTATGCTATTGTTAGTCCATTCCACTAGGGACCTGTTTTCATTGTATTACTTTAGTAATCAATAACTTGTGTGTGTTTGTATTGTGTTATTAGTTAGTTAGTAAATAAATAATTAAGCCAATTTGTGTATTGCAGATTCATCAATAAGGTTAAGGTTCTTGCAGGTTCCTTCTAGGATTATGCGACTGATAAGAGTGACCGTTATCGATATATATCTTCTAAGAGTTCAATTTGGGAGATGGTAACTCGTTAAACAACTTCTTCTGTGGTGCCCCAAATTCCTAATGAGTTAATTGTTACATGATTATTTTAAATCGAGTGACATTTAAAACATAGTTAGGTGATTCGATAAATAACAGTCATACATTAAAGTAAGTCACGTCACGACACACATGACTGACTATCAGCTGCTGATGTCTTTGTAGTGCAAGTGGACTCTTATTAGCATCAACACATTTATTGATTGATGAATTCATTTATTGATTGAATGGTTTATTCTTAACCATTTGACAGAGAGGAAATTTCCACTTGGGCCGAGGGTGACACTGATTTTAGCTCACGGGCAGGGCTACCTCATCCCGACAGTCCAACTCACCATCGCAACATGCACATACACGCACAGCTATACTACAGATCCACACTAAAACAACTAAATCAAATACTGACGCCTGCTCCAGTCCATCTCTCCTCTCGGTTCTGAGAGTGCTTAACTGTACAGTACAACAGGCCACAGACTAGGCTGTGTGTGTGTGTGTGTGTGTGTGTGTGTGTGTGTGTGTGTGTGTGTGTGTGTGTGTGTGTGTAAATAAAACACATTAACCATACAGGCAAAGACACCCAGGAAACGGTATCATTTCAAAATAAATGAGCTATTAAAACAAAACACGGTATTGTGAGAGACTTCTCTGTATTGTGAGACTTCTCTGAGAAGCAGGGTGTGTTTCTCTCTTGGAGGTTAGAGAGAGCGGGTCGTGTAGCATACATCAGATAATGGAGGACCACTCAACCGTATTGAGGCTACAGCAGAATTTCAGCTGACAGTGGTTTTGTCTCTCTGTCAAGAACATCTATTCAGAAAATGGAAACCTATTCTGGTTTCTGCGAGCCAGTATGTGCAACAGTGGAAGGATATGGATAGATATGTCATAGTCAATCCACGGATACCCAAACATTTTAGTTTATATTGTTGACATCAGCAATTGGAGTCTTTACCTAGTATTTACAAGCAAATACACAATTGTGCAAAGTGGAACTTGTTTCAGTTAATCCTAAAATGTAGCCTAATTATTAAGTAGGCCGATGCTGTGTGACCGGATAGAACCGCCTGTTTTGCCCCAGCCTCACCCCCATGGATGCCTCTTTCTCGGAGCTAAACAACCGTATTACGATCTGTGGATGTCTTACTCTACGCACAAATCAGTCTACCAGTAGCATGTGGAATGTGTCGGTATCCTATGTGGATTGTACTTTAAGATGTTGATGTAAGTATGTTGTAGCTAGATACTGCCTAAAAAAAGAACACTACTGTTTAGACTGCCTGTCTGCCCTACTGCTATTTGTGACGTAATCCTCATAGATATGTTTGATGTTATCCTCATATACAGTGCATTCGGAAAGTACTCAGACCACTTCACTTTTTCCACGTTTTGTTATGTTACAGCCTTATTCTAAAATGGATTAAATAAAAAATGTTCCTCATCAATCTACACACACAATACGCCATAATGACAAAGCAAAAACAGGTTTTTAGAAATTTCTACAAATATAATATTTAAAAAAATAAATAAACGTATTTACATAAGTATTCAGACCCTTTGCTATGAGACTTGAAATTGAACTCCGGCAGATCCTGTTTCCATTGATCATCCTTGTGTATGGAATGTATAATAAAAAATAAAATAAAATTATATATCACATTTACATAAGTATTCAGACCCTTTACTCAGTACTTTGTTGAAGCACCTTAGGCAGCGATTACAGCCTCGAGTCTTCTTGTGTATGATGCTACAAGCTTGGCACACCTTTATTTGGGGAGTTTCTCCTATTCTTCTCTGCAGATCCTCTCAAGCTCTGTCAGGTTGGATGGGGAGCGTCGCTGCACAGCTATTTTCAGGTCTCTCCAGAGATGTTCGATGGGGTTCAAGTCCGGGCTCTGGCTGGGCCACTCAAGGACATTCAGAGACTTGTCCCAAAGCCACTCGTCGTCTTGGCTGTGTGCTTAGGGTCATTGTCCTGTTGGAAGATGAACCTTCAACCCAGTCTGAGGTCCTGAGCGCTCTGGAGTAAGTTTTCATCAATGATCTCTCTGTACTTTGCTACTTTCATCTTTCCCTCGATCCTGACTGGTCTCGCAGTCCCTGCTGCTGAAAAACATCCCCACAGGATGATGCTGCCACCACCGTGCTTCACCATAGGGATGGTGCCAGGTTACCTCCAGACGTGACGCTTGGCATTCAGGCCAAAGAGTTCAATCTTGGTTTCATCAGACCAGAGAATCTTGTTTCTCATGGTCTGAGAGTCATGTTTATTTTACTGAGGAACGGCTTCCATCTGGCCACTCTACCATAAAGGCCTGATTGGTGGAGTGCTGCAGAGATGGTTGTCCTTCTGGAAGTTTATCCCATCTCCACAGAGGAGACCTTAGTCTTAGTCACCTCCCTGACCAAGGCCATTTAAGAATGGAGGCCACTGTGTTCTTGGGGACCTGAAGTAATTCACCAGTTTCAGTTGTCAGAGTGCAGTGATCATTTTGTGGCCACTGACTACAATGGTGACCGTTTGAAACTGGGTTCTGTTCCCACCATCTTTCCATGGGATGACAAAGCTCCAGCCATTCGAGATAAGTTAGGTTGCTAGCAAGCTAGTTAAGTTACCTGTTGCTAACGTTAGTCACTACAAGCAATTTAGGACGTTATTTGTTTGCCATTCGCACATATTTTGTTTGCTACTGTAACGGTAACGTTATCCTGTCCTACTGACTGTTTTGTTTTATTTTGCTTTGTGATGCAATCCCCTTTTCCATTACGTTACTTATACAATACTGATGACAATTCCCTTTTCCATTACTTTTCCAATACTGATAAGAAATAGTATAGTATATTATTTCCTACTAGGCTTTACAGTTTCCTGTTAGTGCTATTGATTGCATAAAATTACTTGCTTTCCCTAGCCTCGCTCTGGCCTTAGAATATCAGTTCATGCCCTGAATTGACATCTAATGACTGACTGTCGGTTTTACACCAGACAACATTACTAATGAAACCAAGCCAGATGCCACTTGTCCTGCGCTTGCAATTGAGCAGCCCTGTAAAGCCTCACCCCTTTATGGTCCAGCAAGGAGGTCTCTCAACATCAGGGAGTTCCTATGCCACGAACACAGCAATAGAGCAAACACATCTGACGGTAGACTGTAATGTCACTCCACACACTAGGTAGACAGTAGAGTGTAATTGCCATTTAATGTTATTCCATTGAGACTTTTTCCCATGTGAATAGGAGGTTGAATCAATGAGACGTCCGACAGATACACAGCCCACAGATTCACCAACATTCCAGTAGCTACAAAGTATTGGGGAGTTTGGCCTTAGGTTGTAGCAAATAGTACTCAGGTCTCATTCTGATCAGGGGTTGTGGGGTTTTGTACTCCTGAGTGGCGCAGTGGTCTAACGCACTGCATCGCAGTGCTAACTGTGCCACTAGAGATCCTGGTTCGAATCCAGGCTCTGTCGCAGCCGGCCGCGACCGGGAGACTCATGGGCGGCGCACAATTGGCCCAGCGTCGTCTAGGGTAGGGGAGGGAATGGCCGGCAGGGATGTAGCTCAGTTGATAGAGCATGGTGTTTGCAACGGCAGGGTTGTGGGTTCGATTCCCACAGGGGGCCAGTATAAAAATAAAAATAAATGTAATCACTAACTGTAAGTCGCTCTGGATAAGAGCGTCTGCTAAATGACTAAAATGTAAATGTTTTGTTTATATGGACAAATAGGAAGAAATAAAGGTTACTCAGTCCTATTATTGTAGTGGCTTAAGTGGTTATTGTTTATTAATAAGAACATGTATATTCAGATTATTTTATCATACAGTGGGGAAAAAAAGTATTTTGTCAGCCACCAATTGTGCAAGTTCTCCCACTTAAAAAGATGAGAGAGGCCTGTAATTTTCATCATAGGTACACGTCAACTCTGACAGACAAAATTAGGAAAAAAAATCGAGAAAATCACATTGTAGGATTTTTTATAAATTTATTTGCAAATTATGGTGGAAAATAAGTATTTGGTCAATAACAAAAGTCTCTCAATACTTTGTTATATACCCTTTGTTGGCAATGACACAGGTCAAACGTTTTCTGTAAGTCTTCACAAGGTTTTCACACACTGTTGCTGGTATTTTTGCCCATTCCTCCACGCAGATCTCCTCTAGAGCAATTATGTTTTGGGGCTGTCGCTGGGCAACACAGACTTTCAACTCCCTCCAAAGATTTTCTATGGTGTTGAGATCTGGAGACTGGCTAGGCCACTCCAGGACCTTGAAATGCTTCTTACGAAGCCACTCCTTCGTTGCCCGGGCGGTGTGTTTGGGATCATTGTCATGCTGAAAGACCCAGCCACGTTTCATCTTCAATGCTCTTGCTGATGGAAGGAGGTTTTCACTCAAAATCTCACAATATATGGCCCCATTCATTCTTTCCTTTACACGTATCAGTCGTCCTGGTCCCTTTGCATAAAAACAGCCCCAAAGCATGATGTTTCCACCCCCATGCTTCACAGTAGGGATGGTGTTCTTTGGATGCAATTCAGCATTCTTTGTCCTCTAAACACGACGAGTTAAGTTTTTACCAAAAAGTTATATTTTGGTTTCATCTGACCATATGACATTCTCCCAATCCTCTTCTGGATCATCCAAATGCACTCTAGCAAACTTCAGACGGGCCTGGACATGTACTGGCTTAAGCAGGGGGACACGTCTGGCACTGCAGGATTTGAGTCCCTGGCGGCGTAGTGTGTTACTGATGGTAGGCTTTGTTACTTTGGTCCCAGCTCTCTGCAGGTCATTCACTAGGTCACCCCGTGTGGTTCTGGGATTTATGCTCACCGTTCTTGTGATCATTTTGACCCCACGGGGTGAGATCTTGCGTGGAGCCCCAGATCGAGGGAGATTATCAGTGGTCTTGTATGTCTTCCATTTCCTAATAATTGCTCCCACAGTTGATTTCTTCAAACCAAGCTGCTTACCTATTGGTGCAGGTCTACAATTTTGTTTCTGGTGTCCTTTGACAGCTCTTTGGTATTGGCCATAGTGGAGTTTGGAGTGTGACTGTTTGAGGTTGTGGACAGGTGTCTTTTATACTGATAACAAGTTTAAACAGGTGCCATTAATAAGGGTAACGAGCGGAGGACAGAGGAGCCTCTTAAAGAAGAAGTTACATGTCTGTGAGAGCCAGAAATATTGCTTGTTTGTAGATGACCAAATACTTATTTTCCACCATAATTTGCAAATAAATTCATTAAAAATCCTAAAATGCGATTTTCTGGAATTCTTTTCTCAATTTGTCTGTCATAGTTGACGTGTACCTATGATGAAAATTACAGGCCTCTCTCATCTTTTTAAGTGGGAGAACTTGCACAATTGGTGGCTGACTAAATACTTTTTTCCCCCACTGTACGTAAAGATGTATGCACACATGACTGTAAGTCGCTTTGGATAAAAGCGTCTGCTAAATGGCTATATAAATGGCTATATTATGACCAGCTCGGAAACCGGATTGCATAGCGGAGAAGGTACGGTGGGATTCAAAATGGTTGGTGATCTGTTTGTTAACTTGGCTTTCAAGTACTTTCGAAAGGCAGGGCAGGATGGATATAGGTTTTTAACAGTTTGGATCTATAGTGTCACACCCTTTGAAGAGGGGGATGACCGCGGCAGCTTTCCAATCTGTGGGGATCTCAGACGTTACGAAAGAGAGGTTGAACAGGCTAGTAATAGGGGTTGCGACAATTTTGGTGGCTAATTTTTGGGAGAACTTGCACAATTGGTGGCTGACTAAATACTTTTTTTCCCCACTGTACCAAAACATTTTTGGGGGGATTTACTGATAATAAATATGATTAAATATAAGTTGATGTAACATACATTTTTTAGTAAATTCAACATATTAGTGTTTCACAAACAGTTAATGTTCAACATTGTTTAATGTATTAGATCATTTGCCCTTTCAACCCACTTTGGCCAGCATTGTTGAGAATAGTGCTTAATCCACCAGCAGTAATTAAAGGTAGAACTGCAAGCATTGCAGGATGCTGCATTTGCCACTGTCATTAAGAATGGTGATGGTGGTCTCATCATTGAACGTCAATTTGCCAACTCCCTGCTTAAAATTAATATATAGAAATATTATTTTCTTTCTTCAAACAAGCATACAACATTGTGTAAAAAAAAATCATAAAGTCTAAACATTTTAAATTACCCACAAGCAGAGATTAAAATGGAGCAAATTAAATCATTTAAATTACTTACATTTTGAGCAACATATTAAGTTGCATTTATTCTTACTTTTTTGGGTAAAATGAAATTAACCAGTTAAATGTAACTAAATGTAATTGGAAATGTCATGTAAGTAATCCCCAAAAGTAATTATTTATAATGAGAGGGCCATAAACAATAACTAGTAATGCTGCATAAACTCTCACCTTTCTCGTAAAAATTGTTATAAATTGCTGAGATGTAGTCACTTTTGAGGACACAAATATATGAAATATTTTATGATGAACAAAACTGTATGAATAAGGCTTGAAATAACTTATATGCTTTCTAAATATAGCATAATCAAATTATAAAACAACTAACTATAAGATGTCACCTTCCTTATAACTATAAAACATATATTTGTATGTTTAGTGTTAGAGAAAATGTGCATATTTTCTAAAGGTCCCTGTTGATCAAAATGTCTGCCGCCATCGCTGTGAAAGTCTCACAGAGCTCTATCTTGGCTTCCTGAACTCGTTAGGAACTCGAATTTCATCTCGTATTAGTCTATGACAAACAGAAAGTGTTTTTTGTTTAAAATTTATTAACTACATTTAGACTAATGGCTAGCAATCGATCTCTGAATGTGGCACGGTGATGAAACCACTCTCCCCTGCTGCGCTACGATGTAACAATTAAAGGCATGTGCTTTGACAGAGGCTGCAATGTAGGGTGTCCGTGGGAAGCAGGGCTTTTGCTCAGTGCAAGCCATTTCGATCTACATTGTCCACAGATCGATTTATAAGCGAAAATGTCCATCGGAAGCAGTACCAGAACCATGCAGGTCTTACATCTAAGTTAACAAATCATTAAAATGACTTGCATTCATTTTAATTAAGTATATGTTATTTTGTCCATTTCAATTCACCCCAGAATATATATTTTTTACAGTGTAGGCTGCAACATGTCCATCATGTTGTTTATATGCACAACAGACAATAGACAAAGAAGTTTGTACAGTTACAGAAGGTAGGGTGGTTTAGCTTTCAGGAAGAGGCATCCAGAGAATCCGGTCCAGAGAATCCAGTCACGCAGCCTCTCAGTATTAAGTAATGATTTAATAATTGTCATTTTACTATGGGATTTCTAAACTAAATACCAGGTAAATACCAGGATAAAGCAAATCACAACCTTAATCTAGCTAGTTCATGGTATTTTCATAGTCATCGTAATGAATTATGTGGGCCAACATTATGCAATATTCTTCTGTTTGTGTTACATCAACCTGCTGGTTGAAGTTAGAGAAGACAGTAGCATAATTAGCCACATCTGGAGGTTAGCTGCTATTCATACTTGATTGGCCTTGGGACAAAGTGCAAACACACATGCATGCACACAATACATACACAAGATATTGGACACTATTATAGTAAACACACCTCTGTCACGTATACAAATTGCATACTACTACTACACACACACACCACCCTAAATCTTTGATTAAATAAACAAACTATCACACACACACACACACACACACACACACACACTTACACACACACACCTAGTCCTGCATGCCCTGTTCACTCCTCTTTGGCCCTGGGTGCAGATGAATGAAGCATGAAGGCATGTCCGTATGTCACTGTGTCTCTTCTCTTTACTCCTTGAATGAAACATTAACTATGTCTTGAGTTTGTCTTTTCATCAGAGCACACATCCCTCCTCTCACTCCAGACATACATAATGGAGAGTAGTGCGTAGCTAGCTCTGAAAGGTGAGGTAAGCCAACATAGGAACCAAGCTAGCTAACCGCTCATCTCTCTTTTGACATAACGGACCTCAACGGTGTGTGTGTGTATGAGAGAGAGAATGAGAGTGTGTGTGAAAAAGATTGCCGCCAACTGATGGTGGTCTTGAAAGAGGTGCCTGTTTAAAATATAGGTACAACTGTCCCAGCGTCCCGGTTAGATGACGTAGAATGACCAGTAAGAGAAAGATACAATTCATGCTTTTAATATCACACTTAAGACACAAACACAGCAATGAAAGAGAACGGACTAGTGGAAGTGAGGAGTGGTTTCTGGAATAGCTTGGTGACGAGCTTGGAGGGGACAATGGTGTTGAACGCTGAGCTTTAGTCAATAAACAGCATTCTCACATAGTTATTCATTTTATCTGGGTGGGTGAGGGCAGTGTGGAGAGCAATTGAGATTGTGTCGTCTATGGATCTGTTGGAGCGTTATGCAAATTGGAGTGGGTCTAGGGTGGCTGGGATGGTGGAGTTAATGTGTGCCATAACCAGCCTCTCAAAGCATTTCATGATTACAGGAGTGCTACAGGGCGGTAGTCATTGTGGCATGAAGCTTTAGAATTCTTATGAACAGGAATGATTGTGGTCGTCTTAAAACATGTGGGGATTACAGACTGGGACAAGGAGAGGTTGAAAATTACCTTGAATGTTTTTATTTATTTCACCTTTATTTAACCAGGTAAGCCAGTTGAGAACAAGTTCTCCTTTACAACTGCGACCTGGCCAAGATAAAGCAAAGTAATGCGATAAAAACAACAACACAGAGTTACATATTGGGTAAAACAAAACATAAAGTAAAAAAAATACAATAGAAAATATATATACATAAGGTGAGGTAAGCCAACATAGGAACCAAGCTAGCTAACCGCTCATCTTTCTTTTGACATAACGGACCTCAACGGTGTGTGTGTGTATGAGAGAAAGAATGAGAGTGTGTGTGAAAAAGAGCGCCACCAACTGATGGTGGTCTTGAAATAGGTGCCTGTTTAAAATATAGGTACAACTGTCCCAGCGTCCCGGTTAGATGACGTAGAATGACCAGTAAGAGACAGATACAATTCATGCTTTTAATATCACACTTAAGACACAGACACAGCAATGAAAGAGAACGGACTAGTGGAAGTGAGGAGTGGTTTCTGGAATAGAACAGAGGGAATTACAGAGCATGTATTATGTAGCAGTAATAACAGGCTAATGACTAATAGGGTTCTATAACAGTAGCAGTAGACAACAACTGTATAATAGCAGTGCACTAGGGATGTGCATCTCTCCTTTCATGAACAATTTGATATGCATCTAGATAAATGGGCTCCGATACGATACAGGAACAATACGTTTTAGTTTGAAACAATTCTGTGTGATTCGGTTTGACTAGGGGAACAAATTGATGCGATTTGGATCGTTTCAATGCACTGTTAGAAAAAAAGGTTCCTTATAGAACCAAAGGGTTCTATCGCTTGCTTCATATATGGAACCCCTAAAGGTTCTATATATAACTCTTTTATAGGGTTCTTTGATCAGAACCCTAGAGGTTCTTCTTCACTGAACCAAAATGGTTCCATACGGAACCCTGCATGGTGCCATTTATGAATTATGACTACTGCTATTAAATAGTCATATTTTGAGCAAATAATATATTTTAATAAACAATTAAATAATGGACAAAATAAAACCCATGTCAACTCTGGCTGATTACAATCCAATCCAATATATACTGAACAAAAATATAAACACAACATGTAAAGCAAAATGTTGTGCACAAATTTGTTTACATCCCTGTTAGTGAGAATGTATCCTTTGCCAAGATAATCTGACAGGTGTGACATATCAAGAAGCTGATTAAACTGCATGATCATTACACAGGTGCACCTTGTGCTAGGGACAATAAAAGGCCACTCTAATATGTGCTGTTTTGTCACACAACACAATGCCACATATGTCTCAAGGTTTGAGGGAGTGTACGATTGGCATACTGACTGCAAGAATGTCCCCCAGAGCTGTTGACAGAGAATGTAATTGTCACGCTCTGGCTCCGGGACTTTGTATTTTGAGCCAGGGTGTGTTCGTATTGGTTGTGTTTTCCTTGTTTGGTCAAATGACTCCCAATCGGAGGTAACGAGTGTCAGCTGTCGGCTCGTTATCTCTGATTGGGAGCCATATTTAAACTGTCTGTGTTCACCTTGTGTTTGTGGGTTTTTGTTCCTTGTCAGTCATTGTCTGAGGACGTTACGTATCGTTTATTGTTTTGTATTTGTGTGTGCACTTTACTATTAAAGTATGTTCGCTCAACACGCTGCGCCTTGGTCCTCTCTAACCAACGATCGTGACAGTAATGTTCATTTCTGAACCGTAAGCCACCTCCATCGTCGTTTCAAATAATTTGTCAGTACATTCAACTGGCCTCACAACTGCAGACCACGTGTAACCATGCCAGCCAAGGACCTCCACATCAGACTTCTTCATCTGCGGAATCGTCTGAGACCAGCCACCCGGACAGCTGATGAAACTGAGGATTATTTATGTCTGTAATAAAGCACTTTTGTGTGTAAAAACTAATTCTGAATGGCTGAGCCTGGCTCCCCAATGGGTGGGCCTGGCTCCCAAGTGGGTGGGCCTATGCTCTCCCAGGCCCACCCATGGCTGCGCCCCTTCCCAGTCATGTGAAATCCATAGATTAGGGACTAATTAATTTATTTCAATTGACTGATTTCCTTATATGAACTGTAACTCAGTAAAATCTTTGAAATTGTTTGATGTTGTGTTCATATTTTTGTTCAGTATATGTGTGAGTGAGAAAATTATGGAGTGAGTATTTGTGTGTGTGTTGGAGTGACTGTGTGTTTAAGTGTGTAGGTCCCTGTGAGTGTGCATAGACAGTGCAAATATTTAAATTAAAGGTAATGCGATCGAGGGTGGTGCTATTGCCATACCAAGCAGTGATACAGCAAGTCAATATGCTCTCAACGGTACAGATGTAGAACCTTTTGAGGATTTGAGGGCCCATGCCAAACATTTTCAACCTCCTGAGGGGGAAGAAGCATTGTCGCGCTTTCTTCACGGCTGTACGTGTGTGTTTGGACCATTTGAAATCTTTTGTGATTTGGACACCGAGGAACTTGAAGCTGTATACCTGCTCCACTGCCGCCTCGTCTATGTGGATGGGGGCGTGCTTGCCCCCCCATTTCCTGTAGTTCACGATCAGCTCCTTGGTCTTGCTGACGTTGAGGGAGAGGTTGTTGCTCTTGCACCACACTGCCAGGTCACTGACCTCCTCCCTGTAGGCTGACTCATCGTCGCCGGTGATCAGGCCTACCACCGTCGTGTCGTCAGCAAACTTGATAATGGGGTTGGAGTCGTGCGTGGCCACACAGTTGTGGGTGAAAAGGGAGTACAGGAGGGGACTAAACACATACCCCAGAGGGGCCCCTGTGTTAAGGGTCAGTGTTGAGGAGGTGATGTTGCCTACCCTCACCACCTGGGATCGACCTGTCAGGAAGTCCAGGATCCAGTTGCAGAGGGAGGGGTTCAGACCCAGAGTCCTAAGCTTGGTGACGAGCTTGGAGGGGACAATGGTGTTGAACGCTGAGCTTTAGTCAATAAACAGCATTCTCACATAGGTATTCCTTTTATCTGGGTGGGTGAGGGCAGTGTGGAGAGCAATTGAGATTGTGTCGTCTATGGATCTGTTGGAGCGTTATGCTAATTGGAGTGGGTCTAGGGTGGCTGGGATGGTGGAGTTAATGTGTGCCATAACCAGCCTCTCAAAGCATTTCATGATTACAGGAGTGAGTGCTACAGGGTGGTAGTCATTGTGGCATGAAGATTTAGAATTCTTATGAACAGGAATGATTGTGGTCGTCTTAAAACATGTGGGGATTACAGACTGGGACAAGGAGAGGTTGAACATGACCTTGAATGTTTGTATTTATTTCACCTTTATTTAACCAGGTAAGCCAGTTGAGAACAAGTTCTCCTTTACAACTGCGACCTGGCCAAGATAAAGCAAAAGCAATGCGATAAAAACAACAACACAGAGTTACATATGGGGTAAATCAAAACATAAAGTAAAAAAAATACAATAGAAAATATATATACAGTGTGTGCAAATGTAGCAAGTTATGGAGGTAGGGCAATAAATAGGCCATAGTGCAAAATAATTACAATTAGTATTAACATTGCAATGATAGATGTGCAAGAGATGATGTGCAAATAGAGATACTGGGGTGCAAATGAGCAAAATAAATAACAATATGGGGATGAGGTAGTTGGGTGGGCTAATTTCAGATGGGCTGTGTACAGGTGCAGTGATCGGTAAGGTGCTCTGACAACCGATGCTTAAAGTTAGTGAGGGAGTTAAGAGTCTCCAGCTTCAGAGATTTTTGCAGTTCGTTCCAGTCATTGGCAGCAGAGAACTGGAAGGAATGGCGGCCAAAAGCGGTATTGGCTTTGGGGATGACCAGTGAGATATACCTGCTTGAGCGTATACTACAGGTGGGTGTTGCTATGGTGACCAATGAGCTAAGATAAGGCAGGGATTTGCCTAGCAGTGATTTATAGATGGCCTGGAGCCAGTGGGTATGGCGACGAATATGTAGTGAGGACCAGCCAACAAGACCGTACAGGTCACAGTGGTGGGTAGTATATGGGGCTTTGGTGACAAAACGGATGGCACTGTGATAGACTACATCCAATTTGCTGAGTAGAGTGTTGGAGGCTATTTTGTAAATGACATCGCCGAAGTCAAGGATCGGTAGGATAGTCAGTTTTACGAGGGCATGTTTGGCAGCATGAGTGAAGGAGGCTTTGTTGCGAAATAGGAAGCCGATTTTAGATTTAACTTTGGATTGGAGATGCTTAATGTGAGTCTGGAAGGAGAGTTTACAGTCTAACCAGACACCTAGTTATTTGTAGTTGTCCACATACTCTAGGTCAGACCCGTCGAGAGTAGTGATTCTAGTCGGGTGGGCGGGTGCTAGCAGCATTCGATTGAAGAGCATGCATTTAGTTTTACTTGTGTTTAAGAGCAGTTGGAGGCTACTGAAGGAGTGTTGTATGGCATTGAAGTTCGTTTGGAGGCTTGTTAACACAGTGTCCAATGAAGGGCCAGATGTATACAAAATGGTGTCGTCTGCGTAGAGGTGGATCTGAGAATCACCAGCAGCAAGAGCGACATCATTGATATACACAGAGAAAAGAGTCGGCCCAAGAATTGAACCCTGTGGCACCCCCATAGAGACTGCCATAGGTCCAGACAACAGGCCCTTCGATTTGACACATTGAACTCTATCTGAGAAGTAGTTGGTGAACCAGGCGAGGCAGTCATTTGAGAAACCAAGGCTATTTAGTCTGCCAATAAGAATGCGGTGGTTGACAGAGTCGAAAGCCTTGGCCAGGTCGATGAAGACGGCTGCACAGTACTGTCTACTATCGATCGCGGTTATAATATCGTTTAGGACCTTGAGCGTGGCTGAGGTGCACCCATGACCAGCTCGGAAACTGGATTGCATAGCGGAGAAGGTACAGTGTGATTCGAAATGGTCGGTGATCTGTTTGTTAACTTGGCTTTCAAAAACTTTCGAAAGGCAGGGCAGGACGGATATAGGTCTATAACAGTTTGGATCTAGAGTGTCACCCCCTTTGAAAAGGGGGATGACCGCGGAAGCTTTCCAATCTCTGGGGATCTTAGACGTTACGAAAGAGAGGTTGAACAGGCTAGTAATAGGGTATGCGACAATTTCTGCGGCTAATTTTAGAAAGAAAGGGTCCAGATTGTCTAGCCCATATGATTTGTAGGGGTCCAGATTTTGCAACTCTTTTTTTATTTATTTTTATTTCACCTTTATTTAACCAGGTAAGCCAGTTGAGAACAAGTTCTCATTTACAACTGCGACCTGGCCAAGATAAAGCAAAGCAGTGCGATAAAAACAACAACACAGAGTTACATATGGGGTAAAAAAAAACATAAAGTCAAAAAATACAACAGAAAATATATATACAGTGTGTGCAAATGTAGCAAGTTATGGAGGTAAGGCAATAAATAGGCTATAGTGCAAAATAATTACAATTAGTATTAACACTGGAATGCTAGATGTGCAAGAGATTATGTGCAAATAGAGATACTGGGGTGCAAAAGAGCAAAATAAATAACAATATAGGGATGAGGTAGTTGGGTGGGCTAATTTCAGATGGGCTGTGTACAGGTGCAGTGATCGGTATGGTGCTCTGACAACTGATGCTTAAAGTTAGTGAGGGAGATAAGAGTCTCCAGCTTCAGAGATTTTTGCAATTCGTTCCAGTCATTGGCAGCAGAGAACTGGAAGGAATGGCGGCCAAAGGAGGTGTTGGCTTTGGGAATGACCAGTGAGATATACCTGCTGGAGCGCAGACTACGGGTGGGTGCTGCTATGGTGACCAATGAGCTAAGATAAGGCGGGGATTTGCCTAGCAGTGATTTATAGATGGCCTGGAGCCAGTGGGTTTTGACGACGAACATGTAGTGAGGACCAGCCAACAAGAGCGTACAGGTCACCGTGGTGGGTAGTGTATGGGGCTTTGGAGACAAAACGGATGGCACAGTGATAGACTACATCCAATTTGCTGAGTAGAGTGTTGGAGGCTATTTTGTAAATGACATCGCTGAAGTCAAGGATCGGTAGGATAGTCAGTTTTACGAGGGCATGTTTGGCAGCATGAGTGAAGGAGGCTTTGTTGCGAAATAGGAAGCCGATTCTAGATTTAACTTTGGATTGGAGAGTCTTAATGTGAGTCTGGAAGGAGAGTTTACAGTCTAACCAGACACCTAGGTATTTGTAGTTGTCCACATACTCTAGGTCAGACCCGTCGAGAGTGGTGATTCTAGTCGGGTGGGCGGGTGCCAGCAGCGTTCGATTGAAGAGCATGCATTTAGTTTCACTAGTGTTTAAGAGCAGTTGGAGGCTACTGAAGGAGTGTTGTATGGCATTGAAGCTCGTTTGGAGGTTTGTTAACAAAGTGTCCAATGAAGGGCCAGATGTATATGTCTTTCAGAACATCAGCTGTCTGAATTTGTGTGAAGGAGAAGCGGGGGGAGGGCATGGGCAAGTTGCAGCAGAGGGTGCAGAGCTGGTGGCCGGAGTAGTGGTAGCCAGGTGGAAAGCATGGCCAGCCGTAGCAAAATGCTTGTTGAAATTCTCGATTATTGTAGATTTATCAGTGGTTATAGTGTTTCCTAGCCTCAGTGCAGTGGGCAGCTGGGAGGAGGTGCTCTTATTCTCCATGGATTTTACAGTGTCCCAAAACTTTTTGGAGTTAGTGCTACAGGATGCAAATTTCTGTTTGAAAAAGCTAGCCTTTGCTTTCCTAACTGCTTGTGTATATTGGATCCTAATTTCCCTGAAAAGTTACATATCGCGGGGGCTATTCAATGCTAATGCAGTATGCCACAGGATGTTTTTGTGCTGGTCAAGGGCAGTCAGGTCTGAGGAGAACCAGGGGCTATATCTGTTATCAGTTCTGAATTTTTTGAATGGGGCATGCTTATTTAAGATTGAGAGGAAAGCACTTTTAAAGAACAACCAGGCATCCTCTACTGACAGAATGAGATCGATATACATCCAGGATACCTGAGCCAGGTCAATTAGGAAGGTTTGCTCGATAAAGTGTTTTAGGGAGCGTTTGACAGTGATGAGGGGTGGTCGTTTGACCGCGGACCCATTACGGACGCAGGCAATAAGGCAGTGATCGCTGAGATCCTGGTTGAAGACAGTGGAGATGTATTTAGAGGGTAAGTTAGTCAGGATGATATCTATAAGGGTGCCCATGTTTACGGATTTAGGGTTGTACCTTGTAGGTTCCTTGAGAATTTGTGTGAGATTGAGGGCATCTAGTTTGGATTGTAGGATGGCCGGGGTGTTAAGCATATCCCAGTTTAGGTCACCAAGCAGTACGAACTCTGAGGATAGATGGGGTGCAATCAATTCACATATGGTGTCCAGGGCACAGCTGGGGGCGGTCTGTAGCAAGCGGCAACAGTGAGAGACTTATTTCTGGAAAGGTGGATTTTTAGAAGTAGGAGCTCAAACTATTTGGGCACAGACCTGGATAGTAGCTCTATCTCTACAGTAGATTGCAACTCCACCCCCTTTGGCAGTTCTATCTAGACGGAAAATGTTGTAGTTGGGGATGGACATTTCTGAATTTTTGGTGGCCTTCCTAAGCCAGGATTCAGGCACTGCTAGAACATCAGGGTTGGCGGAGTGATATATTATCCCATAGCTTTAGTTAATGTCCCAAGACCTTCCCACTCTGATGGTAAGTATGTACAACATGCATCTCCCCCTATAATTGCATACACTCCCCCTTTGGTTACTGTAATAGCATCCAGTGCTATGTGATTATTAATTGCATATTGTCTAATGAGTGCCATCTCAGACCCAATTGCTTGAAAACCCATGACTGTTAGTAGGTACCATGTTTATTCTGAACTATGTTCAACCCTAAATCTGTTCCCGTAATATGCCTGAGGAGAGATACAAAGGATAACACTCTGGATTCAGTCCCTGATAAATCAGGACAGCCTTGGATTACTTAGGAGCGAGGAATGCAACCCAAGGTCAGATTAGATAAAGATAGAAAACAAACATTCCTATTTCAAACACACCAAAACCAGTGAGAAGAACCAATTAAGTTCTTGCATAGAAACATAGATGTAACCCTAGCTACGCGTTCGTTGATTAACTATGTTTAGTCCACTGAGTCTGAATAAATGTAACTATAGTCTACTGAAAAATCATCAACATCCGAATGAATTATCCAACCCAAATTTAGAATGACAATGCTTAGTGATTCACATTGGTCTTATCACTCGAAGTTAAAAACCCTCAACTTAGCACCCATTACCACTGTCAGAATGAACACCTATATTAACATACAGTATAACTATCCTGAATTCTAGTATTACCTTCCTCATCATGAGAATAACTACAGATCATTATCACAATGGATTCTTAATCCAAATTACTATAAATTTAGCAGTGTATACATACCTCCTACCTCAACCTCATGCCCAAATTATCAAATTTAGATAAATCCAAATCAATTATGGACACAGCTGACCAACCACTTCCTTCCCCGGCACTCAATCTTCTGGCGTCTCTTCATCATGTTCTTCAGACAGCTTCCTAGTTCAACTTGGATTGCCCATGACAATGTCCCAACTTCAATGTCTCATCCGAGTCACCACTATATCTACCCCCCATTCTTTCTTGTCCATTTGCCAACCGGTATACCAACAACATGAGAAATGTTGTATTTGAATGGATCTCTCTCCATGCCCCCTCTACGTGGACTCCTGTCCCACTCCTGAGAGACAAGCATGAGAGAAAAGACAGTTGATATCTTCGATTGGCTGCTGTACACCGGTTGCAGGTAGAAGTGATGCTGGACAGGACCATATTCAACGCCTTTGTTGCTCATCTTCAGCCGGTTAAAAGGGGGTTTAAGGTTCACACCGTTCTTGACCAAATGATCCCTGCTATGCATCACGACACCATCTATAGTTACCTCGAGATAGGACAGAACATAACACTTTAGTTGAGTTCATTTCTAATCCAAGAAATCCATATAAGTATTGACTACATACAGTGAGGGAATAAAGTATTTGATCCCCTGCTGATTTTGTATGTTTGCCCACTGACAAAGACATGATCAGTCTATACTTTTAATGGTAGGTTTATTTGAACAGTGAGACAGAATAACAACAAAAAAATCCAGAAAAACGCATGTCAAAAATGTTATAAATTGATTTGCATTTTAATGAGGGAAATAAGTATTTGACCCCTCTGCAAAACATAACTTAGTACTTTGTGGCAAAAACCTTGTTGGCAATCACAGAGGTCAGACGTTTCTTGTAGTTGGCCACCAGGTTTGCACACATCTCAGGAGGGATTTTGTCACACTCCTCTTTGCAGATCTTCTCCAAGTCATTAAGGTTTCGAGGCTGACGTTTGGCAACTCGAACCTTCAGCTCCCTCCACAGATTTTCTATGGGATTAAGGTCTGGAGACTGGCTAGGCCACTCCAGGACCTTAATGTGCTTCTTCTTGAGCCACTCCTTTGTTGCCTTGGCCGTGTGTTTTGGGGCCTTGTCATGCTGGAATACCCATCCACAACCCATGTTCAATGCCCTGGCTGAGGCAAGGAGGTTCTCACCCAAGATCTGACGGTATATGGCCCCGTCCATCGTTCATTTGATGTGGTGAAGTTGTCCTGTTCCCTTAGCAGAAAAATACCCCGAAAGCATAATGTTTCCACCTCCATGTTTGACGGTGGGGATGGTGTTCTTGGGGTCATAGGCAGCATTCCTCCTCCTCCAAACACGGCGAGTTGAGTTGATGCCAAAGAGCTCGATTTTGGTCTCATCTGACAACAACACTTTCACCCAGTTCTCCTCTGAATCATTCAGATGTTCATTGGCAAACTTCAGACGGGCCTGTATATGTGCTTTCTTGAGCAGGGGGACCTTGCGGGTGCTGCAGGATTTCAGTCCTTCGCGGCGTAGTGTGTTACCAATTGTTTTCTTGGTGACTATGGTCCCAGCTGCCTTGAGATCATTGACAAGATCCTCCCATGTAGTTCTGGGCTGATTCCTCACAATTCTCATGATCATTGCAACTCCACGAGGTGAGATCTTGCATGGAGCCAGGCCGAGGGAGATTGACAGGTCTTTTGTGTTTCTTCCATTTGCGAATAATCGCACCAACTGTTGTCACCTTCTCACCAAGCTGCTTGGTGATGGTCTTGTAGCCCATTCCAGCCTTGTGTAGGTCTACAATCTTGTCCCTGACATCCTTGGAGAGCTCTTTGGTCTTGGCCATGGTGGAGAGTTTGGAATCTGATTGATTGATTGCTTCTGTGGATAGGTGTCTTTCATACAGGTAACAAACTGAGATTAGGAGCACTCCCTTTAAGAGTGTGCTCCTAATCTCAGCTCGTTACCTGTATAAAAGACACCTGGGAGCCCGAAATCTTTCTGATTGAGAGGGGGTCAAATACTTATTTCCCTCATTAAAATGGAAATCAATTTATAACATTTTTGACATGTGTTTTTCTGGATTTCTTTGTTGTTATTCTGTCTCTCACTGTTCAATTAAACCTAAAATTAAAATCATAGACTGATCATTTCTTTGTCAGTGGGCAAACATACAAAATCAGCAGGGGATCAAATACTTTTTCCCCCTCACTGTACCAAATTATTATGTTGTACCAATTATTCTTAATATCGATGTCTAATATACTCCCCTCATCAACCTATCAACTACACCGTAGAATCACAGGATCGAAATCTTTTACCACCACAAAGTCTCCAGGCGCCGACAATGCCCAGATTCTCCTGCTAGGTTGCAGGAGAACAACATTGCCTGTTAAACCAAAATAATCAATGAAATTAAAATGACAACCTTTATAATATCTTAACTTAATTAACTTAACTTAACACGTGTTCCTCATTCAGGGCTAGCGCTCTCTCTCTGTCCTTGTTATGGTCCCAATCATATATATGATTAAGAACTATAAACTTCTTCATAATTATCAGTATTACAAATGATCCTCAACTCAGTATAATAAATTACCTTAAATTCATCATCCCGTGTCTCTCGGCTTTCCAGTGTGTATTGTGTTATTATTTGCAAACATATGGTAAACAAAACAAACAAAAATAAATAAAATAAAATGGCCAGGCCTTGCTTTATTTGGTAGCTCCCTCTTATGACCTAATCCGGTTATCTTCATACTTATCAAACTGCCTAATTTAACTAACATCTCTTCCCAAGACCACATACACGGGAACATCTGAAAAAGATAATGAAACCCCCTTCTCCTCTAAGAAAAAGTATACATATCGTTTACATTCACTCTTAATCAGTAACAAGCATGACGCCAATAATTCCACTGTCTACCCTCAAATCATTAATCTGTGTTTTAAATGTAATTCCTCGTTACTACTCCATAATAAGATGACCTAAAATCTCTCACAAGATGAAAACCACTCAAGGTTCTCTGAGTTTGCAATTAGTATTTTTAATTGATTACCCCGTAGACTATCTGTGATTCACACAAGGTTTATTCAACCCCAAAATCGGCTCCATTTGCTCCCCTGTCACATCATCGTGGTATCGTCACTGGATCAACGACATAGGAAATAGCTGTTTCACCTTAGATCCTTCCTGTTACCCCTCTAAATGTAATATTTTATTCAGTCGCCAATATAATCAATTACTCTACGTAAAAAATCAGTGATATTTGATCCCAGGCCGCTATTAAAAAATAGTTTGAGATGTCTCCTACGTCTTCCTTAACATACATACTGTAGGGGACTTCCACCAATCCTGAAAGAAAGAATCCTACTCAAAACACATCAGATAATATCACATTTCATTAAGTTGACTAGACACCTTCTAATATAAACCTATAACCCCTTTCTGATAATCTAATCATCGCAACATGTTGCATTGATTTATTAAAAATATAAACCTGTTGATTAACAAATCTAAAACCTTCCAAAAGTTGGTACTGCCCCATCAGCATAATAGTAAAAACTAACTGTAATTCCCTTTAATGTATTATATTAACAGAACCCTAAATATTACACCATGTAGCGATCATTGAAATTCGTTGCGACACAAAATTTGACTATTCGTAAACATCTTTCGTGCCCTCGTCCATACATACCACCAATATCAATGTTACCTAATATATTTTCTCCTTGATTCTCCCAAAAGGCAATCACGCTCCCAAGCTAACTGGCTAAATTGCTATCTACTTCCAAACATACCACTCCACTCACCCTAGCAAATCTGGCTTTGAAATTCATGTTATCACGTAAGATCATGGCCACAGTTCTATCTCAATTGTCAATCTGCTGTCAGCCTTCTAATTAGGCTACAGGTAATACAACAAACACTTGCTGTAGTTGACAAGCATATTCAATTTGTATCCATAGTATTAATATTCACATTTAGTGATTGAAATGATGACCCCATTCACAGTAGTTTAAGCAAGCAAATCATTAGGCAACGCAAAAAATGACTACCCGAAATCGTCTCGCTATTCCGGTGGCATAAGTGAGTCTTTCAATTTGAACCAAGCATGCTGCTAAATTGTCCATTCTACATCCCCAAACCAAACACTGGCTGCAGTATCTGTCTAAGCAACACATACCAACAGTTAAATTACAATCATATATAAATCCAGATTTTAGTCTATGTCATTGACCCAATGCTATTGAAATGACAAATGAATCCCGCAAATAGCCCAATTACAATGGTTTGTAGTCTTAACATCTGCTTTATTTATGGTCTTTCTGTTTCTCAATTCTCTTTTTAATTTGCCTCCCGTAGCTCCTTGCTGTGACTCTTGGTCAGAGTCAGCACCCTGTTTTCCCCTATTAATATCCATGTTTCTTTGTCTTCTTATATATATATATATATATATATATATATATATATATATATATATATATATATATGTGTGTGTGTGTATACCTGAATGGCTAGTCCATATCTCGAATTCTCTGAGCCAGATTTCTGTTATTATTATTTCCTGGATCCACCTCTGTTTAAATAACAGTGGTTTAACTGTTATCTTTTCTCCCTCCTGATTCTCAAAAATGCAGTCAACGAGTCAAATCCACATTTATTGATTCGGAAAAAGATCTGACGGGTTTAATCAAATGGATGATGTTTTCCCTTGCGACATAATGAAATTCCTTTACTACATAACCTTAGCTCCGCAATGATAGTCAGTCATATAATGCTTAACCTTATCTCTATCAAATTATCTATTTATTGTTTCCAACCCCTTACATGCGTCTACGTTTGGGTTCGCAAGTTAGTATTCCAATTATTACTTTATCTAGTAATCGATTACACACATAAAATTCATCATATTTTCATATATTCACATAATCCATATTGAACGTTATAAATTCTTAGGTACTCACATCAATCAATCCCTTCGCGTTTTTCTCAATCGACACAAATTAGCTTCTTCAAACATACTCACAGCGGAACCAAAAAAAAATAAACTTTAGTTTCCAGGACACTGACCTTCCTGTCATGGGATCCTCAACGGTTCTCTAACCTTATGGAAACCCCGGCAATGTCTCCCAGAAAATATAGACTTGTTGCTACTTTCTAAACTACATCCCACTCTCAATACCACTCCGTGATATACTATGATAGGCATTGATGTATGGAACCACAAGATAACGTTATATCAAAGCTTATTATCCAAACATATATCTAATTATCATACATATTTCTATAACTTATTATGCACACTTTAGATAAAATTACTTTCTGCTCTTTGTTCATAAGGTAGCCTATATTCCATTAAATTACTTAACTTCGTTAGCTGACTTTTTCTCCTTATGAATTATATTTCCTTTAAATTAAATCCCATTTTTGTTGCTTACAGAGATATTGTCAATGATATATTTTTGCGCTATCTGCAACTTATCCCTTTTAAAAATACCTTCTTGAGGATACTCATTATCTGTCCATGCTGATAAATCACTGAGCTATGTTTCCACATAGAAAAACCCTAATTTAATTAACATCCATTCGCGTGGTGTCTGATTTTCAATACTTTTAAGAGACATGTTTTAGATGCGGATTTGTCTTTAATACTGTCGTCATTGCCTTTCATTCCCTCCGAGGTAAATCTAGCTCTGATTTATTCTTAATTGTCACCGTCTTGCCAGATACCGGTCTACTGAGTTGGCTCTCCATTGTTTTTATTAGTTCATGCAATATTAGTAATTAAATACTTGAATCAAATCCCCATCTTGATCTTTACTACAATTTTGTTTGTCTATTTATTCATAGGTGCCATGATTCAATATGTTAAATTGTATCTGCTCGAGTCTTATACCATGTGAGGTAGTGTTTTCTCTCTCTCCTGACAATTTTGAGTAATTTCACAAAGGACTAATTCTGTACTTCTTTTTATGATGATTTACCACATCAAAGGCCTGTAACCTATTCCTTTTAAGATGATACCACACATCAAAGGCCCGCAACCTATCTCTTTATAATGTCTCTATACACTAAGTGATGCCTGCGCCCAATCAATTTATAATGTACTTTAAACATTAAGGGACTAAAACCCACTCTCTTTATAATACCTTACACATTAATGAAGTCCTGCGCCCACTTGTTTATCCTCTGTTGTTTTTACTCATTACTCTGAACACACCCTGTTTTGAATCATAGCACCATGTCATTGTCTAATTTGATATTTGTCCTTACATCCCTTATACATAACTCAATACCACTCATCGTCCCCCTTAAAAATATTGAATTTTAAACATTCGTTACAGCTCAGCCTTACTACAGATAAGCAGAATTTCACATAATCAAAAAAATTCTGCTTACCCGTCGGCTTGACCGTAAACTGTATCCTATTTGTGACGCCAATCTGTTATGATGAGTTTCTCTGGCATCAAGTAATTCAATATGCAAGAAGATACTTAAACACTTAGATGGAGAGTTGATACATGTATTTCATATTACAGTACTGGATTCACATAACAAACGGCACGTGAGTTGCCCATTGTTATCTGAACTCCCCACCGGATTCAACATAGCAAGACGCATATGGGTTGCATCTCACTATTCGAATGATAGGCATACAAAATCTCTCAGTTTATATACTGCTTTGCAAGCTAATTCTATCTAACAGTTGCCAATCATTATTGGGTGTCACTCCCAACCACAATAGTATCACCCTAGATGGTATCATCTTGTACCCTAGTCAGGTCATTCCATCACATACTCATTCTAAAAGTAACATCAGTGGCCCCCCAGTCTTCCTTGGCACGCATACCTTCTGACACCCACCAGTGACAGAAATAAATGGAATGTCTTCATCCTCAAAATCCTATGTAACCCGCAATATCAAACACATTAACAAATCCTGTATAAAAATACGTCATATCCTATTCCAATCAGCGCTAGCAAATCAGTCCTGTAGCATAACCTCTGATTCTGGTGACCATTTCTCAACGGAGCAAATTGCGGGTACTTCCTGTTTCAGCTTCTGCTTGTAAACAGGAAGCAAGAGTATGGAGTCATGATCTGACTTGCCAAATGGCGGATGAGGGAGGGCCTTGTATGCTTGCTTGTGGGTAGAATAGCAGTGGTCTAGGATTTCATCGCCCCTAGTGGCATTGGAGAAGTGTTGATGGATCTTGGGCATGACGTGTCTTAGTGACGCCAAATTAAAATTGCTGGCAACCGGAAAAGCAGCCTCTGGGTGTAGGTTTTCCTACTTGTTTATAGCCTTGTACAGTTCGTTAAGTGCCAGCTTGTTATTTTTATTGTCCTGAGGTGGAATGTATACAGCAGTCACGATAACAGCTGAAAACTCACTCGGGAGGTAGAAGGGTCGGCATTTGACCATCAGGTATTCCAAGATAGGTGAACAGTGAGTTGACACTTCCACCGCGAAGTTGCTGGATATTGGCGGGAACTGGAACACGTTGTTGTAGACGTCGATCCAGAGCATCCCAAACTTGCTCAATGGGTGGTAAAATGTCTGGTGAGTATGCAGGCCATGGAAGAACTGGGACATTTTCAGCTTCCAGGAATTGTGTACAGATCCTTGCGACATGTGGTCGTGCATTATCATGCTGAAACATGAGGTGATGGCAGCGGATAAATGGCACGACAATGGGCCTAAACATCTTGTCACGATATCTCTGTGCATTCAAATTGCCATCGATAAAATGCAATTGTGTTCATTGTCCGTAGCTTATGCCTGCCCATACCATAAACCCCTCTGCCACCATGGGACACTGTTCACAACGTTGACATCAGCAAACCGCTCGTCCACACGACGCCATACACGTGGTCTGCAGTTGTGAGGCCGGTTGGACGTACTGACAAATTCTCTAAAACAACGTTGGAGGCGGCTTACAGTAGAGAAATGAACATTCAATTATCTGGCAAAAGCTCTGGTGGACATTCCTGCAGTCAGCATACCAATTGCACACTTCCTCAAAACTTGAGACATCTGTGGCATTGTGTTGTGTGACAAAACTGCATATTTTAGAGTGGCCTTTTATTGTTCCCAGCACAAGGTGCACCTGTGTAATGATCATGCTGTTTAATCAGCTTCTTGATATGCCACACCTGTCAGGTGGATGGATTATCTTGGCAAAGGAGAAATGCTCAATTAACATGTATGTAAACACATTTGTGCACAAAATTTGATAGAAATAAGCTATTTATTTCAGCTCATGAAACATGGGACCAACACTTTACATGTTGCGTATATATTTTTGTTCAGAGTGTGTGTGTATATATAAACCAGTGGAGGCTACTGAGGGGATAATAATGGCTGGAACAGAAAAAATGGAAAGGCATCAAACACGTGGAAACCATGTGTTTGATGTCTTTGATAACACTCCACCTATTCCGCTCCAGCCATTACCTTGAACCTGTCCTCCCCAATTAACGTGCCACAAACCTCCTGTGATATACACATACACAGTATATATATATATATATATATATATATATATATATATATATTTAAAGAAAATCCAGAAAATCACATTGTATGATTTTTAAGTAATTCATTTGCATTTTATTGTATGACATAAGTATTTGATACATCAGAAAAGCAGAACTTAATATTTGGTACAGAAACCTTTGTTTGCAATTACAGAGATCATACGTTTCCTGTAGGTCTTGACCAGGTTTGCACACACTGCAGCAGGGATTTTGGCCCACTCCTCCATACAGACCTTCTCCAGATCCTTCAGGTTTCGGGGCTGTCGCTGGGCAATACAGACTTTCAGCTCCCTCCAAAGATTTTCTATTGGGTTCAGGTCTGGAGACTGGCTAGGCCACTCCAGGACCTTGAGATGCTTCTTACGGAGCCACTCGTTAGTTGCCCTGGCTGTGTGTTTCGGGTCATTGTCATACTGGAAGACCCAGCCACGACCCATCTTCAATGCTCTTACTGAGGGAAGGAGGTTGTTGGCCAAGATCTCGTGATACATGGCCCCATCCATCCTCCCCTCAATACGGTGCAGTCGTCCTGTCCCCTTTGCAGAAAAGCATCCCCAAAGAATGATGTTTCCACCTCCACGCTTCACGGTTGGGATGGTGTTCTTGGGGTTGTACTCATCCTTCTTCTTCCTCCAAACACGGCGAGTGGAGTTTAGACCAAAAAGCTATATTTTTGTCTCATCAGACCACATGACCTTCTCCCATTTCTCCTCTGGATCATCCAGATGGTCATTGGCAAACTTCAGACGGGCCTGGACATACGCTGCCTTGATCAGGGGGACCTTGCGTGCGCTGCAGGATTTTAATCCATGACGGCGTAGTGTGTTACTAATGGTTTTCTTTGAGACTGTGGTCCCAGCTCTCTTCAGGTCATTGACCAGGTCCTGCCGTGTAGTTCTGGGCTGATCCCTCACCTTCCTCATGATCATTGATGCCCCACGAGGTGAGATCTTGCATGGAGCCCCAGACCGAGGGGGATTGACGTCATCTTGAACTTCTTCCATTTTCTAATAATTGCGCCAACAGTTGTTGCCTTCTCACCAAGCTGCTTGCCTATTATCCTGCAGCCCATCGCAGCCTTGTGCAGGTCTACAATTTTATCCCTGATGTCCTTACACAGCTCTCTGGTCTTGGCCATTGTGGAGAGGTTGGAGTCTGTTTGATTGAGTGTATGGACAGGTGTCTCTTATACAGGTAACAAGTTCAAACAGGTGCAGTTAATACAGGTAATGAGTGGAGAACAGGAGGGCTTCTTAAAGAAAAACTAACAGGTCTGTGAGAGCCGGAATTCTTACTGGTTGGTAGGTGATCAAATACTTATGTCATGCAATAAAATGCAAATTAATTACTTAAAAATCATTCAATGTGATTTTCTGGATTTTTGTTTTAGATTCAGTTTCTCACAGTTGAAGTGTACCTATGATAAGAATGACAGACCTCTACATGCTTTGTAAGTAGGAAAACCTGCAAAATCGGCAGTGTATCAAATACTTGTTCTCCCCACTGTATATACACAGTTGAAGTCGGAAGTTTACATACACCTTAGCCAAATACATTTAAACTCAGTTTTTCACAATTCCTGACATTTAATCCTAGTAAAAATTCCCAGTCTTAGGTCAGTTGCCTTTAAATTGTTTAACATGGGTCAAACATTTCGGGTAGCCTTCCACAAGCTTCCCATAATAAGTTGGGTGAATTTTGGCCCATTGCTCCTGACAGAGCTGGTGTAACTGCGTCAGGTTTGAAGGACTCCTTGCTCGCACACACTTTTTCAGTTCTACCCACAAATGTTCTATAGACTTGAGGTCAGGGCTTTGTGATGGCCACTCCAACACCTTGACTTTGTTGTCCTTAAGCCATTTTGCCACAACTTTGGAAGTATGCTTGGGGTCATTGTCCATTTGGAAGACCCATTTGCGACCAAGCTTCAACTTCCTTACTGATGTCTGGAGTTGTTGCTTCAATATATCCACATAATAGTCCTTCCTCATGATGCCATCTATTTTATGAAGTGCACCAGTCCCTCCTGCAGCAAAGCACCCCCACAGCATGATGCTGCCACCCCCGTGCTTCACGGTTGGGATGGTGTTCTTCGGCTTGCAAGCATCCCCCTTTTTCCTCCAAACATAACGATGGTCATTATGGCCAAACAGTTCTATTTATGCTTCATCAGACCAGAGGACATTTCTCCGAAAAGTACGATCTTTGTCCCCATGTGTAGTTGCAAACCATAGTCTGGCTTTTTTATGGCGGTTTTGGAGCAGTGGCTTCTTCCTTGCTGAGCGGCCTTTCAGGTTATGTCGATATAGGACTCGTTTTACTGTGGATATAGATACTTTTGTACCTGTTTCCTCCAGCATCTTCACAAGGTCCTTTGCTGTCGTTCTGGGATTGATTTGCACTTTTTGCACCAAAGTACGTTCATCTCTAGGAGACAGAACGCGTCTCCTTCCTGAGCGGTATGACGGCTGTGTGGTCCCATGGTGTTTATACTTGCGTACTATTGTTTGTACAGATGAACGTAGTACCTTCACGCGTTTGGAAATTGCTCCCAAGGATGAACCAGAATTGTGTAGGTCTACAATTATTTTTCTGAGGTATTTTTCTTTTGATTTTTTCCATGATGTCAAGCAAAGAGGTACTGAGTTTGAAGGTAGGCCTTGAAATACATCCACAGGTACACCTCCAATTGACTTAAATGATGTCAATTAGCCTATCAGAAGCTTCTAAAGCCATGACATAATTTTCTGGAATTTTCCAAGCTGTTTAAAGGCACAGTCAACTTAGTGTATGTACACTTCTGACCCACTGGAATTGTGATACAGTGAATTATAAGTGAAATAATCTGTCTGTAAACAATTGTTGGAAAAATGACTTGTGTCCTGCACAAAGTAGATGTCCTAACCAACTTGCCAAAACTATAGTTTGTTAACAATAAATGTGTAGAGTGGTTGAAAAACTAGTTTAAATGACTCCAACCTAAGTGTATGTAAACGTCTGACTTCAACTGTATATATATATACACACACACACACTACCGTTCAAAAGTTTGGGGTCACTTTGAAATGTCGTTGTTTTTTAAAGAAAAGCAATGTTTTTGTCCATTAAAATAACATCAAATTGATCAGAAATACAGTGTAGACATTATTAATGTTGTAAATGGCTATTGTAGCTGGAAACGGCAGATTTTTTATGGAATATCTACATAGGCGAACAGAGGCCCATTATCAGCAACCATCAGTCCTGTGTTCCAATGGCACGTTGTGTTTGCTAATCCAAGTTTATCATTTTAAAAGGCTAATTGATCATCAGAAAACCCTTTTACAATTATGTTAGCACAGCTGAAAACTGTTGTGCTGATTAAATAAGTAATAAAACTGGCCTTCTTGAGACTGGTTGAGTATCTGGAGCATCAGCAATTGTGGGTTCGATTACAGGCTCAAAATGGCAAGAAACAAATAACTTTCCTCTGAAACTCGTCAGTCTATTCCTGTTCTGAGAAATTAAGGCTATTCCATGCGAGAAATTGGCAAGAAACTGAAGATCTCGTACAACCCCTTCACAGAACAGCGCAAACTGGCTCTAACCAGAATAGAAAGGGGAGTGGGAGGCCCCGGTGCACAACTGAGCAAGAGAACAAATACATTAGTGTCTAGTTTGAGAAACAGACGCCTCACATTAACAATGTCTACACTGTATTTCTGATCTATTTGATATTATTTTAAGACACAATTTTTTATTTTATTTTGAAAACAAGGAAATTTCAAAGTGACCCCTAACTTTTGAACAGTAGTGTATATACAGTATATATACACACACAACCAGTCAAACGTTTTAGAACACCTACTTATTCAAGGGTTTTTCTTTATTTTTACTATTTTCTGCATTGTAGAATTATAGTGAAGACATCAGAACTATGAAATAACACATATGGAATCATGTAGTAACCAAAAAAGTGTTAAACAAATACAAATTTATTTCATATTTGAGATTCTTAAAATAGCCACCATTTGCCTTGATGACAGCTTTGCATACTCTTGGCATTCTCTCAACCAGCTTCATGAGCTAGTCACCTGGAATGCATTTCAAATAACAGGTGGGCCTTCATAAAAGGAAATTTGTGGATTTTTTTCCCTTCTTAATGCTATTGTATACAGAAGATAGCCCTGTTTGGTAAAACACCAAGTCCATATTATGGCAAGAGCAGCTCAAATAAGCAAAGAGAAACAACAGTCCATCATTACTTTAAGACATGAAGGTCAGTCAATACGGAACATTTCAAGAACTTTGAAAGTTTCTTCAAGTGCAGTCGCAAAAACCATCAAGCACTATGAAGTAACTGCCTCTCATGAGGACCGCCACAGGAATGGAAGACCCAGAGTTACCTCTGCTGCAGAGGATAAGTATATTATAATTACCAGCCTCAGAAATTGCATCCCAAATAAATGCTTCACAGAGTTCAAGTAACAGACGCATCTCAACATCAACTGTTCAGAGGAGACTGTGTGAATCAGGCCTTCATGGTCGAATTGCTGCAAAGAAACGACTACTCAAGGACACCAATAAGAAGAAGACACTTGCTTGGTCCAAGAAACACGAGCAATGGAGATTAGACCGGTGGAAATGTGTCCTTTGGTCTGGAGTCCAAATATGAGATTTTTGGTTCCAACTGCCGTGTCTTTGTGAGGCGCGGTGTGGATGAACAGACGATCTCCGCATGTGTATTTCCCACAGTAAAGCATGGAGGTGGATGTGTTATGGTGTGGGGGTGATTTGCTGGTGACACTGTCTGTGATTTATTTTGGTCTAAGACACTGCATCGCGGTGCTAGCAGTGCCACTAGAGATCATGGTTCGAATCCAGGGTAGGGGAGGGATTGGCCGGCAGGGATATAGCTCAGTTGGTAGAGCATGGCGTTTGCAATGCCAGGGTTGTGGGTTCGATTCCCACGGGGGACCAGTATGAAAAATGAAAAATAATGTATGCACTCACTAACTGTAATTTGCTCTGGATAAGAGCGTCTGCTAAATGACTAAAATGTAATGCAGTGTTACACCACCTTTGAATGAGTAGGTCTGTCCAAACTTTTGACTGGTAGTGTATATATATATATATATATATATATATATATACACAGTGGGGAGAACAAGTCTTTGATACACTGCCGATTTTGCAGGTTTTCCTACTTACAAAGCATGTAGAGGTCTGTAATTTTTATCATAGGTACACTTCAACTGTGAGAGACGGAATCTAAAACAAAAATCCAGAAAATCACATTGTATTATTTTTAAGTAATTCATTAGCATGTTATTGCATGACATAAGTATTTGATCACCTACCAACCAGTAAGAATTCCGGCTCTCACAGACCTGTTAGTTTTTCTTTAAAAAGCCCTCCTGTTCTCCACTCATTACCTGTATTAACTGCACCTGTTTGAACTCGTTACCTGTATAAAAGACACCTGTCCACACACTCAAACAAACAGACTCCAACCTCTCCACAATGGCCAAGACCAGAGAGCTGTGTAAGGACATCAGGGATAAAATTTTAGACCTGCACAAGGGTGGGATGGGCTACAGGACAATAGGCAAGCAGCTTGGTGAGAAGGCAACAACTGTTGGTGCAATTATTAGAAAATGGAAGAAGTTCAAGATGACGGTCAATCACCCTCGGTCTGGGGCTCCATGCAAGATCTCACCTCGTGGGGCATCAATGATCATGAGGAAGGTGAGGGATCAGCCCAGAACTACACGGCAGGACCTGGTCAATGACCTGAAGAGAGCTGGGACCAAAGTCTCAAAAAAAAACATTAGTAACACACTACGCCATCATGGAATGAAATCCTGCAGCGCACGCAAGGTCCCCCTGCTCAAGCCAGCGCATGTCCAGGCCCGTCTGAAGTTTGCCAATGACCATCTGGATGATCCAGAGGAGGAATGGGAGAAGGTCATGTGGTCTGATGAGACAAAAATAGAGCTTTTTGGTCTAAACTCCACTTGCCGCGTTTGGAGGAAGAAGAAGTAGTACAACCCCAAGGACACCATCCCAACCGTGAAGAATGGAGGTGGAAACATCATTCTTTGGGGATGCTTTTCTGCAAAGGGGACAGGACGACTGCACCGTATTGAGGGGAGGATGGATGGGGTCATTTATCGTGAGATCTTGGCCAACAACCTCCTTCCCTCAGTAAAAGCATTGAAGATGGGTTGTGGCTGGGTCTTCCAGCATGACAACGATCCGAAACACACAGCCAGGGCAACTAAGGAGTGGCTCCGTAAGAAGCATCTCAACGTCCTGGAGTGGCCTAGCCAGTCTCCAGACCTGAACCCAATAGAAGATCTTTGGAGGGAGCTGAAAGTCCGTATTGCCCAGCGACAGCCCCGAAATCTGAAGGATCTGGAGAAGGTCTGTATGGAGGAGTGGGCCAAAATCCCTGCAGCAGTGTGTGCAAATCTGGTCAAGACCTACAGGAAACGTATGATCTCTGTAATTGCAAACAAAGGTTTTTGTACCAAATATTAAGTTCTGCTTTTCTGATGTATCAAATACTTATGTCATGCAATAAAATGCAAATTAATTACTTAAAAATCATACAATGTGATTTTCTGGATTTTTGTTTTAGATTCCGTCTCTCACAGTTGAAGTGTACCTATGATAAACATTACAGACCTCTACATGCTTTGTAAGTAGGAAAACCTGCAAAATCGGCAGTGTATCAAATACTTGTTCTCCCCACTGTATATACACACACACAGTGCATTCGGAAAATATTCAGGCCCCTTGACTTTTTCCAAATTTTGTTACATTACAGCTTTATTCTAAAATTGATTAAATCGTTGGTTTTTTTCATCATCAATCTACACACAATACCCCATAATGACAAAGCAAAAACAGGTTTTTCGATTTTTCACATTTACATAGGTATTCAGACCCTTTCCTCTGCTTTGTTGAAGCACCTTTGGCAGCGATTACAGCCTTTAGTCTTCTTGGGTATGACATGACAAGCTTGGCACACCTGTATTTGGGGAGGTCCTTCCATTCTTCTCTTCAGATCCTCTCAAGCTCTATCAGGTTGGATGGGAAGCGTTGCTGCACAGCTATTTTCAGGTCTCTCCAGAGATGTTTGATCGGGTTCAAGTCTGGGCTCTGGCTGGTTCACTCAAGGACATTCAGAGACTTGTCCCAAAGCCACTCCTGCGTTATCTTGGCTGTGTGCTTAGGGTCGTTGTCCTGTTGGAAAGTGAACCTTCACCCCAGTCTGAGGTCCTGAGCGCTCTAGAGCAGGTTTTCATCAAGGATCTCTCTGTACTTTGCTACTTTCTTCTTTCCCTCAATCCTGACTAGTCTCCCAGTCCCTGCTGCTGAAAAACATCCCCACAGCATGATGCTGCCACCACCATGCTTCACCATAGGGATGGTGCCAGGTTTCCTCCAGACGTGACGCTTGGCATTTAGGCCAAAGAGTTCAATCTTGGTTTCATCAGACCAGAGACTGTTGTTTCTCATGGTCTGAGAGTCCTTTAGGTGCCTTTTGGCAAACTCCAAGCGGGCTTTCATATGCATTTTACTGAGGAGTGCTTTCCGTCTGGCCACTCTACCATAAAGGCCTGATTGGTGGAGTGCTGCAGAGATGGTTGACCTTTTGGAAGGTTCTTCCATCTCCACAGAGGAACTCTGGAGCTCTCTCAGAGTGACCATCGGGTTCTTGGTCACCTCCCTGACCAAGGCCCTTCTCCCCTGATTGCTCAGTTTGGACGGTCGGACAGCTCTAGGCAGAGTCTTGGTGGTTCCAAACTTCTTCCATTTAAGAATGATGGAGGCTACTGTGTTCTTGGGGACCTTCAATGCTGCAGACATTTTCTTGGACCCTTCCCTAAATCTGTGTCTTTCCAAATAATTTCCAATTATTTGAATTTACCACATGTGGACTCCAATCAAGTTGTAGAAACATCTCAAGGATGATCAATGGAAACAGAATGCACCTGAGCTCAATTTCGAGTCTCATACAAAAGGGTCTGAATACTTATGTAAATAAGGTATTTCTGTTTTATTATTTGTTATACATTTACAAACATGTATAAACACCTGTTTTCGCTTCGTCATTATGCGATATTGTTTGTGGCTTGATGAGGAAAACAATTAATTTAATCCATTTTAGAAAAAGGCTGTAACGTTGTAGCGGTATTGTTAGAGAGCGGTAAAGAAAAACCCTGGAATGAGTAGGCTTCTCCAAACTTTTGACTGGTACTGTGTATATATATATACACACAGTTGAAATCGGAAGTTTACATACACCTTAGCCAAATACATTTAAAATCAGTTTTTCACAATTCCTGACATTTAATCCTTGTAAAAATTCCCTGTCTTAGGTCATTTAGGATCACCACTTTATTTTAAGAATGTAAAATGTCAGAATAATAGTAGAGAGAATTATTTATTTCAGCTTTTATTTCTTTCATCACATTCCCAGTGGGTCAGAAGTTTACATACACTCAATTAGTATTTGGTAGCATTGCCTTTAAATTGTTTAACTTGGGTCAAACATTTCTCGTAGCCTTCCACAAAATTCGCACAATAAGTTGGGTGAATTTTGGCCCATTCCACCTGATAGAGCTGGTGTACCTGAGTCAGGTTTTTAGGCCTCCTTGCTCGCACACGCTTTTTCAGTTCTACCCACAAATCTACTATAGGATTGAGGTCAGGGCTTTGTGATGGACACTCCAACACCTTGACTTTGTTGTCCTTAAGCCATTTTGCCACAACTTTGGAAGCATGCTTGGGGTCATTGTCCATTTGGAAGACCCATTCGCGACCAACCTTTAACTTCCTGACTGATGTCTTGAGATGTTACTTCAACGTATCCACATCATTTTCCTTCCTCATGATGTCATCTATTTTGTGAAGTGCACCAGTCCCTCCTGCAGCTATGGATGATTTTCTAGTACATATGTTGTAGAATGAAACGCCTATATGCCTTCAATGCTTATGGATTAAGAACCAATTAAAGGGTTAAAACAGAGCAGATACATTTATTTATTGCAAATGCTGTGCTTCTGATAAGAATGGTTCCCTCTAACTCCCCGCAGCTGGTCTGCGTATGTCAATGACATGTGAAGGAGATACAACTTCTCGTTGTGGAGATTGGCGTAACTCAACTTTTATGTGATTTTGTTATTATGATAATTAGATTTCTGCGGGGGCGCAGACATCGAACTTAGGGGGTTAAATAAAACATGTATAAGCAGTAAGTTACATTTCTACTAATTAAATAAACATACTAAACCCTAACCGGTTACAAGTCCACTCACATGGTCAGTGACACGCTATCGCACAGTTGGGGAAGTCCAGGGTGGAGTATTTGTCAGGAAAGGTCCAGTATGAGTTGAGTTAAGGTGGTGCAGAGTTCTTCTGACCTGTGGTCTCTCTGCATCTCTTTGTCCATGTTCTGAAAGGGCCCTCGGCAACCTCCTTGCAACAGAGTAGCCAGGGCCAGAGGTGTGAAACCGGGGATGGTAGCCTCTGCTGGGTTGGAGAGTTTCTCTCTAAAGTTTGTGCCTCTGTGTCCCAGGGCCAGAGAGAGTGTTTTCTACATTGTGTGTGTGTAGGTGTTTGTGTGTCTGTGTGTAGGTGTGTGTATGTATGTATGTATGCGTGTATGTATGTATGTATGTGTGTGTGAGAGAGAGAGAGTCTGTGGCCAGGCGGCCTTAGGTTTTCTTTGCCATTAGCTGTGACACCTCACCGGTTCTGCACTCCCAAGGTGCCACAATGCTGGGTGGGTTACAAAGCACTAAAGACTGGAGGGGAGAGCTGACACATCCAGAGACACTGCCAGTGTGTAGGTGTGTAGGTGTGTGTGTTTGTGAGTGAGTGAGTGAGTGAGTGAGTGAGTGAGTGAGTGAGTGAGTGAGTGAGTGAGTGAGTGAGTGCTAAGCTGCGGAGAGTCAGTGCAGGTGATCAGTGTTCAAGTGTTCAGCAGTCTGATCGCTTGTAGAAAGAAACTGTCTCTGAGCCTAAAGGTATCAGACCTCATGCTCCGAAACCATCTGCCTGACGGTAAAGGAGTGAACAGCTCGTGGCTGGGGTGTGTGGGGTCCTTGATGATGCTGGGGGACTTCCTCAGGCACCATTTCAAGTAGATATCCTGGATGGGTGGGAACACGGCCCCAGTGATGCACTGGGCTGTCTTCCCCACCCGCTGGAGGGCGCTGCAGTCGTTGACTGAGCAATTCCCGTACCAGGCCGTGATGTAACCTGTTAGGACGCTCTCGAATGGTGCAGAGGTAGTGTTTGGAGAGGACCGGTGGTGGCATGCCACATTTTTTCAGCCGCCTTAGGAAGTAGAGGAACTGCTGCGCCCTCTTGACAAGAGTGGTGGTGTTGTTGGTCCATGTCAAGTCCTCTGTGATGTGGACACAGAGGAACCTAAAACTTCTGACTCTCTCTACTGCAGTCCCGTTGATGTGGATTGGGGCGTGTTCCCTCCTCTGCTTCCTGAAGTCAACAATCAACTCCTTAGTTTTGCTGTTGTTGAGGCTGCCTCATCATTGTTGGTTATCAGGCCTACAACCGTGGTGTCAGAAAACTTGATGATGGAGTTGGTGTCGTGCAAAGCCACGCAGTCGAGGGTGAACAGGGAGTACAGCAGAGGGCTGAGGACGCACCATGGGGTGGGGGCCTGTGTTACGAGTCAGTGTGTGGAGGAGGTGTTGTTGCCAGTCCAGGATCCAGTTGCAGAGGGTAGTGTCCAGACCCAGGTCTCTGAGCTTGGTGACAAGCATGGAGGGAACAATAGTGTTGAATGCTGAACTGTAATCAATGAACAGCATTCTCACATAGGTGTTCCTCTTGTCCAAATGTGCTAGGGCCGTGTGTAGTGATAAAAATGGCATCTTCCGTGGATATGTTGGCACAATATGCAAATTGGAGTGGGTCCAGTGTGCCTGGCATGCTGGCATTAATGTGGGCCGTATAAAAGGCGATTGGTTTGTCTGTACAGATTAAGATAGCCCGAGGTTGATAGCACGAGGGCTCAACCGTATAACTGCGTTCGTCACAGTTCACACTATAATTTGCACCTTCCTGCAATTTCCCTACAACCGACTTTTATGCAGATAATAAAACCACGGGATGTGTCACATGCTGCTGTCGCACCCAAACGGATCTTAGCTATATGCCCAGCCTTGTGACTAAGTCACACAAAGACAAGTTTGTATCAGGTTAGAAAAAAAACACTAGCATATAACAAGAGCCAATTCTCTAAGCAGTGAAACATGGGATACCATGACTAATTATGTAATTTTCCACGACACTAGCCAACCAAAAAAAATCGGCCATCACAGTAGCCCCAATGGATGAAAACCCTGGGCCTGCTGCATCTAGCACCTGCAGAAGTCCACCACCAGTTACCCACCCCGTGCCTGGGCCCTGCCAACATGACTGGCGCCGAAACCATAGCCTCCAAGGAGTAAGATGCTAACTCCACCGGCTGCAACAGCTCCGCATTAGCCCAGCCCCATGCTAGGCCTACTGCACCCACAGAGAACATTCTGGCAGCCAGGGTTAAGCTAGTCGATCTGTTTTTTCAAGTAGTTGTGTGTGAGGTGAGCCTTGTGGCTGACGCACTGAACTTTGTGCAGGGCGTGGCAGTCATCATAAGGGAATCACACAAGCGCAAACAGTTGTACGAGTGAATCTCTTTTTGGTGTTGAGGAAGTAGTGACCAACATCCTAGGCACACGAAAGCCATCTTGTGCGTCTGCTCTGTGTACAGCACTCTCCTCTCCACACTGAAGGATGACAAGTGTGTCAAGGGGGAAACGAGAGCAAAAATCAGGGGACTGCACAAACAGACGTGTAGCAACTGATACAGTGCCTTGCAAAAGTATTCATCCCCCTTGGAGTTTTTCCTATTTTGTTGCATTACAACCTGTAATTTAAATTGATTTTTATTTGCATTTCATGTAATGAACATACACAAAATAGTCCAAATTGGTGAAGTGAAATGAAAAAAAATAACTTGTTTCAGAAAATTCTATAGAATAAATAACGGAAAAGTGGTGCGTGCATATGTATTCACCCCCTTTGGTATGAAGCCCCAAAATAAGATCTGGTGCAACCAATTACCTTCAGAAGTCACATAATTAGTTAAATAAAGTCCACCTGTGTGCAGTCTAAGTGTCACATGATCTGTCACATGATCTCAGTATATATATATATATATACACACCTGTTCTGAAAAGCCCCAGAGTCTGCAACACCACTAAGCAAGGGGCACCACCAAGCAAGCGGCACCATGAAGACCAAGGAGCTCTCCAAACAGGTCAGGGACAAAGTTGTGGAGAAGTTGTGGGGCGGCAGGTAGCTTAGTGGTTAAGAGCGTTGTACCAGTAACCGAAAGGTCGCTGGTTCTAATCCGGGATCCGACTAGGTGAAAAATCTGTCGATGTGCCCTTGAGCAAGGCACTTAACCCTAATTGCTCCCGTAAATCGCTCTGGATAAGAGCGTCTGCTAAATGACTAAAATGTAAATTTAAGTACAGATCAGGGTTGGGTTATAAAAAATATCAGAAACTTTTAACATCCCACGAAGCTCCATTAAATCGAATACAAAAAATATGGCACCACAACAAACCTGCCAAGAGAGGGCCACCCACCAAAACTCACGGACCAGGCAAGTAGGGCATTAATCAGAGAGGCACCAAAGAGAACCCTGAAGGAGCTGCAAAGCTCCACAGCGGAGATTGGAGTATCTCTCCGTAAGACCAATTTAAGCCCTACAATCCAGAGCGCTGGGCTTTACAGAAAAGTGGCCAGAAAAAAGCAATTGCTTAAAGAAAAAATAACCAAACACGTTTGGTGTTCGCCAAAAGGCATGTGGATGACTCCCCAAACATATGGTCAGATGAGACTAAAATTGAGCTTTTTGGCCATCAAGGAAAACGCTATGTCTGGCGCAAACCCAACACCTCTCATCACCCAGAGAACACCATCCTCACAGTGAAGCATAGTGGTGGCAGCATCATGCTGTGGGGATGTTTTTCCTTTGGCAGGGACTGGGAAACTGATCAGAATTGAAGGAATGATGGATGGTGTTTAATACAGGGAGATTCTTGAGGGAAACCTGTTTCAGTCTTCCAGAGATTTGAGACTGGGATGGAGGTTCACCTTCCAGCAGGACAATGACCCTAAGCATACTGCTAGAGTGGTTTAAGGGGAAATGTTTAAATATCTTGGAATAGCCTAGTCAAAGCCCAGACCTCAATCCAATTGAGAGTCTGTGATATGACTTAAAGATTGCAGTACACCAGCGGAACCCATCCAACTTGAAGGAGCTGGAGCAGTTTTGCCTTGAAGAATTGGCAAATATCCCAAGATAGATGTACCAAGATTATAGAGACATACCCCAAGATACTTGCAGCTGTAATTGCTGCAAAAGGTGTCTCTACAAAGTATTGACTTTGGGGGTGGGGGGGTGAATAGTTATGCATGCTCAAGTTCAGTTTTTTTTACTTATTTCTTGTTTATTTCAGCATAAAAATATTTTGCATGGTAGGCATGTTGTGTAAATCAAATGATACAAACCCCACAAAAATCTTAATTCCAGGTTGTAAGGCAACAAAATAGGAAAAATGCCAAGGGGGGTGAATACTTTCGCAAGCCACTGTAATGTAATAAAATGCCAATAATGTAATAGCTGTTAATAATTTTTGTGATCATTAGAATTTGGCTAATCACATGAATGCAAGGTGTCTTCAAATTGAGGAGTGTTTTTTTTATTTTCTCTGACGACACTGGATGTTTGCAAGGTCAGAATGGAAGTGCAAAACTAACTTAAAACACAATTTAATGAAATGAATGACACACAGACTACACAAGGTTAAAACAGATGCAAGACATACATGATAATGTACTAATATGACATGCAGCATCGAGAAAACAAAGATAATGAAATAAGTAAGAATGAAAACATCTATAGAAAAATAATAAGAATGACTGATTAAAATATGAATTAAGAATGATTCCATTTATGACCATGGTGATGGCATGTGCTACCCAAATCAGCCTCAAGATGCCCACAGACAATGTGCCCCCAGAGTGAGCACTGTGCAGAAACCCAGCCTGCTATCGCCACACAATGGAGACAGTAGTGGTGGTGGCCGAAGCAGGAAAAATCAGGTGGAGTCACAAGTTCATTGAAGCAGTGGATCTGGAGCAATGAGAAGTGGAGAGAAGATTCGACCAGGATGGGCTAGGGATATAAACAAGATGAGAAAACTAACATTGACCGAGCAAAAGGAAGCACAACTCAACTGGATGCACAGTCCATTGACTCCCATCACCTGCCCCATCCAGCTAGACACAGGGCGCCTGCTGCTCCAACTCCACATGTTGGGAGACGTCACAAAAAATATCCCATGCAGCACTGTCCCAGAGGTTGCTTCAACTCGAGCCCAACTTCACACCACAAACGATTGGTCTCTTCAGAGAAGTAGAAACCCTAATCAAACTGTGCCTCAGTCTTCTGATCTCTGTCGCATCCTTGGAGAGGACTTTCTCCACCCTTCGCCACCTAAAGACGTGAATGCGCAGCACAATGAGCCAGAAAAGGCTGATACACCTGACCCTTATGTACATTCGCTGTGAAATTCTGGACACATTGGACTTACATGTCCTGATCAGGGCCTTCATCAACGTCACCCCTGAGTGCAAGGCAACTTTTGGTGTTTTAAGGACTGCCGGCGCGCATGGCTCTGTAGCACGTGGTAAGACGGTGGTTCAATAAGCTGCCGCACTGCAGTTAATATTCTTTATTCAATGTGTTTTGGGGCTGTATTAATTGTTTTTTGTTGTGTTACAAAATGCAATATTGTAATGTTAATGTGTTGGCTATCTTGTGCACAATAGCCTGTGAATAGTTTTGTGTTTGCTACTGAAATTAGTCAATAGTGCTTTTTCTCTTCTTGAATGCAGTTGTTGTGTTGTGGTTTGTTGAGCAATTATTTCTAATGATTGTGTGCTTTGGTGGGAGGATCTGCTGTTAAGTGAGTCCACTTTGCTGGATTTAGTTGGGTGGCACAGACCCGATTCTGCATGGAGAGCTCTCAGCTCTGTTTTGTAAGCGGTGCGCTCATGATTTATGCTATTATCTATGAAGTTGTGGGGGTTTGGAGTCAAACAAGCTCTGCTGTACGATAAACAGTTTAGTTTGAGTTGAGTCGGATCTCTGTCTCCCTCCTCCCTGTCCCTCTTCCCCTTGTGGTGGATAACAAGTGATCTGGAGCAGTGCTCGCAATAGTCTCCCACTTCTATTAGTTTACAATTCTATACTTGGCGAATGGGAACAATATCAAATAAGCTCTCTCTCTCTAAGTGTTTCTAAAATCTAGGTCTGACAATAAATGGGTTTATTGCAGGGATATAAGCTACTGTCATGTCGAATGGTATTACAGATTCAGAATATGGTTTATAGGCATTACATTCCAGCAAGGAGATGAAAAAGTGTTCATAACATGAGCGCTCAAACACACACAGTTCATTTCTCTAATTACATGATTTTCAGGTAATTAGATACAAGCCCATCGAGTCACATTGCACCCACACACTTCTATAAATCCAGCTCTCATAATAAGATAAACTTCATAGTGACCCAATTTGACCGACTCCATCAAAAACCACAGCCTCTTCAGAGCTGAACGAGTCCCTATCCCACCCACCCCCACACAACAATGTAAATGTCCCTTGGTGTGTGTGTGTGTGTGTGTGTTTAAGCTAATGGAAGTCTCTCCTCAAGGACTAATTGGTCAATGAGAACTCATTCCTCCCACTCAAAACAACTGTCTGTGGAGGTCTAAACTGGTTTAAAACAGATTCAAAACTTTATTTTCAGAAAGTTTACTTTATTTGATATGAGTGTGATGAGTATATAGTGTAATTGCAAATTATTAAAAAACAGTAGATTTAGGATCAGTCTTACCTTTAGATCACAATGAATAAGATTACATGGACATTTCTTTCATAGCACTTACACACACGCTAAATTAGCGCAACACATGACTAGGCATGTGACATCTCGAACACCTTTATTTTGCCACTTAATCCTTGCTAAAGACCAAAGACAAAAACTGATCATCTACTTCAGTATATTTTCTCTTGACAAATACCTATGACCACAACATATAATCTAACCTGCAGCACATTGTACCAATACAATTTAGCTAAAAGCCACAAGAGGCAGTGCTATGTGCTGAATACAATCACAGGTAAATGGCTTTGTTTGGCCAGACGCCTCCCCATAACACCTTTTTCTATTTATTTTCCATAAAACTTCCTTAACTAAAGAGACCAAATATGTACACAATAAACACTAAAGCTGCAGTTACACAAACTGACTACCGAAACCCTCGACTCAGAGGTAACGCCTTTCTCAAAACTGGAAACCAGTCCAAAGTAAAAAAACAACATCCAATTCACTGCTTTGCACTCAGGTAATGTCTTCCTGCCAAAAGTCTCTGACATGATCAAACCAAGGGACAACCTGTAACCCCTCTGGTTCTAAACTGAGAGACAACTCCATTCACTCAGCCCATGGTCACAAGCACCAAGCTCCATCTCATATGAAGCCAGCGATAAGAGACTTGGAGCAACCACCATCAGGGACAAGTTAACACAGACCACAACTTCAGCAAACTCACTAGGAACACCATCCACGTTCCCGGTGACTAGAGACATTTAGCTGTGAGAGGCTACACCCAACGCTATCACGTAGCCGAGCCGGTGCGGAGAGGGGGACAGCCGGCGACCTGCCATTTACAACCGAACCAGCCATCGACTAACAACTCCTGCTCTGGAGGAAGAACCGAACCCTGCTCGGGTAGAGCCGAACGAACCCTGTTTGGAAAAAGCAGGACCAACGAACATTGGCCACTGCTCTGTGAGTGAATCAACTGCTGTGTTAGTTTGCCCCGGTGTGCATGGTTAGTGTCACGATCGTTGACACATGATGAAGCGGACCAAGGCGCAGCGTTGAAGGTGAACATATTATTTATTTAGAATGATCACACGATCAAAACAACAACGATAACGTGACGTCTACGGTATAACACAAACCAAATCAGAACAAGATCCCACAAAGAATAGCTGAAAACAGCCTACCTAAGTATGGCTCCCAATCAGAGACAACGAGCAACAGCTGCCTCTGATTGGGAACCACCCTGACCAACATAGATCTATATGATCTAGAACAAAACCCAAAACATAGAAAACACAACATAGAAGCTACCCCGAGAAACTAAACATAAAAAATCCACACCCTGGCTCAACATTTCAGAGTCCCCAGAGCCAGGGCGTGACAGTTAGCCAATAGCCCTAAATCCTAGCGCTTTAATACATTTTAAATCGGCCGTAGTGATACTCTGGTATTGTCATTGTTGTAAAAGCAGAATTTATAATAAAGAACCTTTGACTGTCTCTGTGGTTGTTTGCCGTGGGATCCTTAAACCCTGCTTTTGACACGTTCAAGACAGCATGCATAGGTCATCACAGGTCTGTGGAGATCTTCACAATTGCTGTGATCTGCTCAGAATCTTGAACGGCATTGATCACTTGCACCATGTACTTTTAATGTAATCTCAACTGCAATCCAGGTCATTTGGTTCTGCATTTCAAATCAATTTTTATTTGTCACATGCACCGAATACAACAATACTGTAAAATGCTTACTTACGAGCCCTTAACCAACAATGCAGTTCAAGAAATAGAGTTAAGAAAATGTTTACTAAATAAATATTGCGGATCAATGTAAATAGTCTGGGTGGCCATTTTATTAATTAGAAGACGCACAGTGATATCACATTAATATGTTGTATACATAAAGAAAATATCTGACATTGTATTCCCATTTGTACTTTGCTGTGCACTTAAATGTTTGAAAGCACAGTGATAGAAATTTGGGTGACAACTAAACCAAAAATCTGTCATTATCTTTCCATTGGAAGTTGGTTGTGCTTTCAGATGGTTGAAAGCAGTGATAAGGCATTGGAAATTCAACTAACTTTTGGATGTCTTTTTGAGTGGGCGAATATAGAGCCCCACAGTGGAGTTGTCATAATACCCATAAAACCTAGCGGTCAAACAGAGAAATGGTTCCAATAGTTTTTCCCACCATTCATTCAACACTTAGGGCTCTATTTTAACAAACCTAACGCAATGGTAAATCTAAGCCCAGGTGGCAGCGCTATAGGTTCAGGGGTGTGTCAGAAATATTTTTGCTATTTTCACGATCACAATTATTGGGGGCACTGCTGGGGTTGGCACAAAAGGGCTGGGTTTTGATGAATAAACAAGTTGTAGGTGTGTCGAGGCTTGGCCCCTCACTGGCCAATCAGAACGTGCTCCATTGAGAAATATGTGGTTGCTTCAAGTTGTGTATTTATGGTATTTTATGTATTGCCTTAGAACTCCAAATCTAATATTAGTCCTTTATAGTTTGTTAAATGACTTACTGATAATAAATAACAAAGTAGACCTATCTTTGCTAAATACATTAACTTGAACCCATTTGCAGTCCGCATTGTTCTAAGTAATTGCATGGCTTCAATAGCATTCACACTGATATAGGGGCTAGGACAACTGTAAAATGCCTTATGGCTGAGCATGGACATGCCAGACATTTTCAATAAGCAAGATTACATTTATTATTGCTAAGGCCTAAAAAGAGAACAAATCATTTCAATCAAATTCTAAACAAAACAACTTGTTTCAAATAGGCTATGTCACACTTACAGGCACCATCATTTCTCCCCGGGGCCATATAATATTAAAACAACGCAGACTATGGAGGGTTTACGGCACATCCAAACGTTTCACAGTAAATAGACAAAGATCCAATATAAAGAGAAAGGGAGAATGTCCACACACCGTTAAAGTGCTCCCTCCCAAATAGGCCTGTTTTATTAACATAATCTGAACCATTTTACAGATCAGATCTCATTCACACATCTCCAGAAGTTGCATTGTATGCGCGCCATGGACGTTGTAACCATAAAACCAGGAAGGTGAATCATTCTAATAAGAAAAATCTGTTTTTATTAAACAATAAATACATGTAAAATCGCCAGGATAAAAAAGACACGCATTGCTGGAGAACCAGCCTTCATTATAGTAGGCCTAAGGGAGGGCTTGGGTTTTGAACATATGAAAACAGGCAATTGTTACAGGTTACCGATAACTTCTAAATACAACGTGCACCGGTATTCACCGAGGTTCTTATCTCTCGTTTCATGCTGGGCATGGACACGTAGCCTACAGTGCATTAGGAAAGTAATCAGACCCCTTGACTTTTGCCACTTTGTTACGTTACAGCCTTATTCTAAAATGGATTAAATAGTTTTTTTTCGCTCATCAATCTACACACAACACACCACAATGACAAATCAAAAACAGTTTAAAAATAAATAAATATTAACAAATCAAACTGAGATATCACATTTACATAAGCATTCAGACCCTTTACTCAGTACTTTGTTGAAGCACCTTTGGCAGCGATTACAGCCTCGAGTCTTCTTGGGTGTGATGCTACAAGCTTGGCACACCTGTATTTGGGGAGTTCCTCCCATTCTTCTCCACAGATCCTCTCAAGCTCTGCCAGGTTGGATGGGGAGCGTTGCTGCACAGCTATTTTCAGGTCTCTCCAGAGATGTTCGATGGGGTTCAAGTCCGGGCTCTGGCTTGGCCGCTCAAGGACATTGAGACTTGTCCCGAAGCCACTCCTGCGTTGTCTTGGCTGTGCACATGGGGTTGTTGTCCTGTTGGAAGGTAAACCGTCGCCCCAGTCTGAGGTCCTGAGTGCTCTGGAGCAGGTTTTCATCAAGGATCTCACTGTACTTTGCTCAGTTCATTTTTCCCTCGATCCTGACTAGTCTCCCAGTCCCTGCCGCTGAAAAACATCCCCACAGCATGATGCTGCCACCACCATGCTTCACTGTAGAAAAGGTGCCAGGTTTCCTCCAGATGTGACGCTTGGCATTCTGGCCAAAGAGTTCAATCTTGGTTTCATTAGACCAGAGAATCTTGTTTCTCATGGTCTGAGAGTCCTTTAGGTGCCTTTTGGCAAACTTTAAGTGGGCTGTCATGTGCCTTTTACTGAGGAGTGGCTTCCGTCTGGCCACTCTATCATAAAGACCTGATTGGTGGAGTGCTGCAGAGATGGTTGTCCTTCTGGAAGGTTCTCCCATCTCCACAGAGGAACTCTGGAGCTCTGTCAGAGTTACCATCGGGTTCTTGGTCACCTCCCTGACCAAGGCCCTTCTCCCCCAATTGCTCAGTTTGGCCGGGTGGCCAGCTCTAGGAAGAGTCTTGGTGGTTCTAAACTTCTTCCATTTAAGAATGATGTAGGCCACTGTGTTCTTGGGGACCTTCAATGCTGCAGACATTTTTTGGAACCATTCCCCAGATCTGTGCCTCGACACAATCCTGTCTCGGAGCTCTACGGACAATTCCTTCGACCTCATGGCTTGGTTTTTGCTCTGATATGCACTGTCAACTGTGAGACCTTATATAGACAGGTGTGTGCCTTTCCAAACCATGTCCAATCAATTGAATTTATCACAGGTGGACACCAATGAAGTTGTAGACACATCTAAAGTATGATCAATGGAAACAGGATGCACCTGAGCTCAATTTAGAGTCTCATAGCAAAGGGTCTGAATAATTATGTAAATAAGGTATTTTTTCTAAATTTCTAAAAATTTCTTAAATCCTGTTTTCGCTTTGTCATTATGGGGTATTGTGTGTAGATTGATGAGGAAAAAATTTAATTTAATCAATTTTAGAATATGGCTGTAACGTAACAACATGTGGAAAAAGGGAAGGGGTCTGAATACTTTCCAAATGCACTGTACATCATGGAGGGGGTTTTACGCACGTCCAAAACAGGACCTGCATGGCTAAAATAATGTGGGCTCGCCTACAATGCATAGATAAAAGGGAATGTCAGCTCACTGTTTTACTCCTCTCAAATTCATTACTACATTTAGCTAACATTAGATAGTTAATCCAGAGATTCTTACCTTTTCCTCGATTCGTCAGTCTCATCCAGATCATCATGTCACGATCGTTGAGAGACGGGTCAGACCAAGGTGCTGCGTGGTATGCGTACATGTTTATTAAGACGATTAAACACTTGACAAAACAACGAAAACGTGAAGTCCTATGGGCTATACACACAACAAGCCTAACAGGAACACAAACAAGATCCCACAACAAAGGTAGCAACCAGGCTACTTAAGTATGATCCCCAATCAGAGACAACGAGCGACAGCTGCCTCTGATTGGGAATCACACCTGGCCCAAAATAGAAATATCAAACTAGATCTAAACATAGATCCCCCCCCCCCCCCCCCAAAGGTACGTACCCCAGCCGCACCAACCTGACTCATTAGGGGAGGGTCTGGGTGGGCATTCAGCCTCGGAGGCGGCTCCGGCTCCGGGCGTGACGACCTCTCCCTCTCTGCCTCCCTGTTGCACCCCTGGTCTGGTCTGGACCTCGGCGCGATGCTTCCACCCCTCCTTCCTCCCACGATGCACCAAGCCCTGTCTGGACCCTGGTGTGGGAGACCCCGAACCTGGAGAGGGGCTGACGTCTGGGCCTGGAGTGGAGCCGCTGACCGGAACTGAAATGGACCCCGGTGGAGCGGACTGCTCTGGCTCCGGAGTGGAGCCGCTGAACGGAGCTGGACTGGGCACCGGTGTAGCGGACTGCTCTGGTTCCGGAGTGGAGCCGCTGACCGGAGCTGAACTGGACCCCGGTGGAGCGGACTGCTCTAGCTCCGGAGTGGAGCCGCTGACCGGAGCTGGACTGGGCACCGGTGGAGCGGACTGCTCTGGCTCCGGAGTGGAGCCGCTGACCGGAGCTGGACTAGGCACCGGTGGAGCGGACTGCTTTGGCTCCGGAGTGGAGCACCTGACCGGAGCTGGATTGGGCACACGCACCACTGGTCTGGTGCGAGGAGCAGGCACGGGTCTTGCCGGACTGGAGACACGCACCACTGGTTTGGTGCGAGGAGCAGGCACGGGCTGTGCCGGACTGGATACACGCACCACTGGTTTGGTGCGGGGAGCAGGTACGGGGCGTACCGGGCTGGCGACACGCACCACTGGTTTGGTGCTGGGAGCAGGTACGGGGCATACCAGGCTGGCGACACGCACCACTGGTTTGGTGCGGTGAGCAGGTACGGGCCATACCGGGCTGTGGAGGCGCACTGGAGGTCTGGAGCGTAGAGCTGGCACAACCCGTCCTGGCTGGATGCCCACTTCTGCATGGTACGTGCGTGGCATTAGCACAGGACACACTGGGCTGTACGTAGAACCGGCGCAGGATATGCTGGACCGAGGAGGCGTACTGGAGACCAGGAGCATTGAGCCGGCACAACCCGTCCTGGCTGGATGCCCATTTTCGCACGGCTCGTGCGTGGCGCTAGCACAGGACGCACTGGACTGTGCAGGCGCACTGGCGAAACAATGCGTATCTCTGCATAACACGGAGCCTGCACGGTCACACGCTTCTTAGCGTGAATACGTGAGTTGGCTCTGCTCTGAACCCTGGCTCCGCCAACCACCCCATGTGCCCCCCAATTTTTTTTTATTGGGGCTGCTTCTCGGGCTTTCTTCGTGACCGAGTCCTTTTAAGTCGCCGTTTCTCCTCCCTTGCTGCCTCTGTCTGCTCCCAAGGAAGGCGATCCATCCCAGCCTGGATCTCTTCCCATGTCCATGATCCCTTACCATTTAATATCTGGTCCCATGTTTCATGAGCTGAAATAAAAGAGCCCAGAAATGTTCCATACGCACAAAAAGCTTATTTCTCTCAAAAAAAATGTGCACAAATATGTTAACATCCCTGTTAGTGAGCATTTCTCCTTTGCCAAGATAATCCATCCACCTGACAGGTGTGGCATATCAAGAAGCTGATTAAACAGCATGATCATTACATAGGTGCACCTTGTGCTGGGGACAATAAAAGACCACTCTAAATTGTGTAGTTTTGTCACACAACACAATGCCACAGATGTCTCAAGTTTTGAGGGAGCGTGCAATTGGTATGCTGACTTCAGGAATTTCCACCAGAGCTGTTGCCAGAGAATGTTCATTTCTCTACCACATCGTTTTAGAGAATTTTGCTGTATGTCCAACTGGCCTCATACGTGTAACCACGCCAGCCCAGGACCTCCACATCAGGCTTCTTCATCTGTGGGATCGTCTGAGACCAGCCACCTGGACAGCTGATGAATCTGGGGAGTATTTCTGTCTGCAATAAATATATTTTGTGGGGAAAAACTCATTCTGATTGGCTGGGCCTTGATCCCCAGTGGGTGGGCTAGTCTCCCAAGTGGGTGGGCCTACACCCCTGCCCAGTCATGTGAAATCCATAGATTAGGGCCTAATGCATTTATTTCAATTGATTGATTTCCTTATATGAACTGTAACTCAGTAAAATCATTGAAATTGTGTTTATATTTTTGTTCACTATAGTTAGTGTTGTTATTGATAATAATTCATAAACAAAATTAAGTAATTAAAACACGTCACTGCTACCAAATCGGAAACCGAAATATCTATAACAGAATGACTGCAATTGAATTGGCCACAATGGGAAATCATAGAAGTCACAAATCACAGTTGCCGTAGAGTTGTACAGTAAAGGAAAGTAGAGTAGAGCACACATGAGTACAGTGTAATATACTGTACTCTACTTTTTTCTGTACTCTAACGTATTGTACTATACTCTACTATTCTTGACTTTACGGTACTGTACTATACTTTTCTTTACCGTACTCTACTGTACTGAACTATACTCTACTTTTCTTGACTCTACTGTACTGTACTCTACTGAGCTGTACTCTACTGTGATGTCCAAACTTGTGAAACATAGACGTCTAGGTTTGGTATAGATTTGGTACGGTCAGGACCAACCAAATTTGGTCTTATTTGGGGCGGAGCTCATTAGCATAATAGACAGTGGGTAGAATAATACCCAAACATGCAAAGGAGGTTATTACATTTTTCTACCTTTGTGTACCTATTCAGGATACATCACCATGAAGATCATTCATAATTATGCATTTCTGTATAGTACAGATCAAGGACCCATGATGTATTTCTGTTACCGTCATTATGTTACCGGGTGTTGATCCACTTAACTTACTGTAGTTCAATAACCAAAAACATTTTTTTAAACTCACTGTGTCATATTGTAGTTGACATCCTTTCTGCAGATTTTTTTTAAATCTTCATTCATAGTAGATATTTAACAGGGTTTTTGGAAAATATGGTCACATACAAAACTGAGGGAGATTTTACTGTCATTCTGTTACCAAACTTGGCATCTGCACTGTTCCTCAAGTAAATTACATTTACATTTTAGTCATTTCGCAGACGCTCTTATCCAGAGCAACTTGTGTTTCAATGGCAATTGTTAAAAGTAGACCTGCATATACTGTAGGTGTATGGTTTTAAAAACTTTGCAATCAATGGTTTTTGCTTGGCATACATTTTAAAGTGAAAAAGTGAGTTTCAGCATCACTCTGTTTCCATGGAATTGCCTTGCACTGTATATGAAACAAGGTCAGACTACATAGACATGACAGTGAAGGGAAACATTTTAAGAAAACATTTTGAGGGGTGGCAAAAAATACAGAATTTGCTAGAGAATATGAGATTCATTCATGAATCAGCTGCACCACCGAGCTGCACCATCGAGAGCATCCTGACTGGTTGCATCACCGCCTGGTATGGCAACTGCTTGGCCTCTGACCGCAAGGCACTACAGAGGGTAGTGCGTACGGCCCAGTACATCACTGGGGCAAAGCTTCCTGCCTTCCAGGACCTCTATACCAGGCGGTGTCAGAGGAAGGCCCTCAAAATTGTCAAAGACTCCAGCCACCCTAGTCATAGACTGTTCTCTCTGCTACCGCACGGCAAGCGGTACCGGAGTGCCAAGTCTAGGTCCAAAAGACTTCTCAATAGCTTCTACCCCCAAGCCATAAGACTCCTGAACAGCTAATCATGGCTACCCGGACTATTTGCACTGCCCCCCCACCCCATCCTTTTTACGCTGCTGCTACTCTGTTAAGTATTTATGCATAGTCACTTTAACTCTACCCACATGTACATATTACCTCAACTACCTCAACTAGCCGGTGCCCCCGCACATTGACTCTGCAACGGTACCCCCCTGTATATATAGCCTCCCTACTGTCACTTTATTTTACTTCTGCTCTTTTTTTTTCTCAACACTTTTTTTGTTGTTGTTTTATTCTTACTTTTTTGTTTAAAATAAATGCACTGTTGGTTAAGGGCTGTAAGTAAGCATTTCACTGTAATGTCTGCACCTGTTGTATTCGGCGCATGTGACCAATAAAATTTGATTTGATTTGATTTGATTTGAATTCATAAATATGAGATTATTTGATGTTGTGTAAGATAAACATGTTTGTAACAAAACAACTGACACTTCATATCCCTAGTCTTTTTGGGAAAGTGAAGCACAAACAAGTTCACTGTATGGAAAATATAGGCTGTGTGTGTGTGAGAGCATCAGGTGTTGCATCAGGTTACCAGCATCAGGTGTTGGCCTTGTCTTGTGTCCGGATAGTCTGACGGTCAGTATGTTGATGGAGCAGCAGTCGGGAGAGGACGTGTTTTTCTCTAGCTCTCTAGCTCTCTAGCTGGAGGTAAGCAAACTTCTCATTTGGTGTTGAGTATAGCTTAACCATGTATTAGATCGTAGGTTGGTAGTTAGTTGTAGTTAGGTATTGTATTTATTATAGGTTAGTATTGTTGTTATTGTAGGTTTCCGTAGGTTATTGTAGGCTAGTATTGAAGCTCGAGGCTAGCTAGCTAGCGGGTAGCTACTGGTAACGATTAGCTGTTCCCACTGTTAAATGTGCTTCTAGCCAACGTTTAATTTTTGCTGCGTTCTGCGTTATGTAAGGAACTAGACACGGACATGAATTATCTGTTTAGTGTGCTAACACACTCTTGGCAGTTTGTTGTAACCAAGTATTGGTGCTAAATTGTGTGTTAATGGATGCTAGCTTGCTAGTTAGCTACAGCGTCATAGCTAGGTATCGTGGGTAGCTACTGTGTCTTGGCAGTGTCTTCCGCCGTGCCGGCTGTAGCACGAAGCGAGCTAATTAGCCGTTTTTTCGAACAGAGTCAGAGTCAACACAGTAGCCATTGTGTGCCGGGTGTAGCACGAAGCTAGCTAGCTAGCCGTTCTTCAAACAAAGCCAACACAGTGGCCATTGCTAGCTACCCAGCACGACCAGCGAACGGTACGGTAGTAGCTAATTACAATATACTTGTCCTAGCTAGCCAATGTTGAATCATTGCTGCGTCATGAAAGGAACTTGACACAGACACGAATGATCTGTTTAGTGTGTTATCACACTATTGGTGGTTTGCTGTGACCAAGTGTTTGTGCTTGGCTGTGTGTTACTGGATGCTGGCATGCTGGTTAGCTAGTTAACACACTATTGGTGGTTTGTTGTGAGTATTGGTGCTTAACTGTGTGTTAAACTGTGTGTTATTGGATGCTAGCATGCTAGTCAGCTATGGTGTCATAGTTGGCTAGCTGAATAAAGTGGGTTTGAGTTTATTCCTTTAAACATTGAACAACTGTGGTTCACAACAATTCTGATTTCTAAAGGTGGAAGTTGGGAGAGTTTTTGTTCGGGTGGTTCAGTGAAACAATTTTAGTTTCTGAGGTAGAAGTTTTTGGTGAGGGAGGCCCCCCTCTCTCCTCTCCCAGATGCTTAGCTCATTTCATTCCGATCTCCTCTGCATTTTTGTAGCCATTTGCTACAGCCTGTCAACTATGCCTCTGCCTATCCCTGTTCTCTCCTCTCTGCACAGGCTACACAAACAACGCACAACACCGCGCGGCTGCTGCCTCTCCAACCTGGTGGTCCCTGCTCGCACCCCTCACCTGGAGTTCCAGGTCGCAGGCAGCCTCTGGAACTGCCGTTCTGCTGCCAACAAAGCTGACTTCATCCCAGCCTATGCCAACCTCCAGTCCCTCGACTTCCTGGCGCTGACGGAAACATGGATCACCACTGAAAACACGGCTACTCCTACTGCTCTCTCCTCGTCTGACCATGTGTTCTCGCATACCCCGAGAGCATCTGGTCAGAGGGGTGGTGGTACAGGAATCCTCATCTCTCCCAAGTGGACATTCTCAATTTTTCCCCTAACCCATCTGTCTATCTCCTCATTTGAATTCCATGCTGTCACAGTCACTAGCCCATTTAAGCTTAATATCCTTGTCATCTATCGCCCTCCAGGTTCCCTTGGAGAGTTCATCAACGAGCTTGACGCCTTGATAAGTTCCTTTCCTGAGGATGGCTCACCCCTCACAGTTTTGGGGGATTTCAACCTCCCTATGTCCACGTTTGACTCATTTCTCTCTGCCTCCTTCTTTCCACTCCTCTCCTCTTTTGACCTCACCCTCTCACCGTCCCCCCCTACTCACAAGGCAGGCAATACGCTTGACCTCATCTTCACTAGATGCTGCTCCTCTACTAATCTCACTGCAACTCCCCTCCAAGTCTCCGACCACTACTTTGTTTCCTTTTCTCTCTCGCTCTCCTCCCACACTACTCACTCTGCCCCTACACAGATGGTAATGCGCCGCCGCAACCTTCGCTCTCTCTCTCCCACTACTCTCTCCTCTTCCATCCTATCATCTCTTCCCTCTGCTCAATCCTTCTCCCTCCAATCTCCTGATTCTGCCTCCTCAACCCTCCTCTCCTCCCTTTCTGCATCCTTTGACTCTCTGTGTCCCCTATCCTCCCGGCCGGCTCGGTCCTCCCCCCCAGCTCCGTGGCTTGATGACTCACTGCGAGCTCACAGAACAGAGCTCCGGGCAGCGGAGAGGAAATGGAAGAAAACTAAACTCCCTACCGACCTGGCATCTTTTCACTCCCTCCTCTCTACATTTTCTTCATCTGTTTCTGCTGCTAAGGCCACCTTCTACCACTCTAAATTCCAAGCATCTGCCTCTAACCCTAGGAAGCTCTTTGCCACATTTTCCTCCCTCCTGAATCCCCCCCCCCCCCCCCCCCCCCCCCCCCCCCCCCTCCTCTCTCTCTGTGGATGACTTCGTCAACCACTTTGAAAAGAAGGTTGACGACATCCGATCCTCGTTTGTTAAGTCTAATAACACTGCTGGTCCTGCTCACACTGCCCTACCCTATGCTTTGACTTCTTTCTCCCCTCTCTCTCCAGATAAAATCCTGCGACTTGTGACTACAGGCCGCCCAACAACCTGCCCGCTTGACCCCATCCCCTCCTCCCTTCTCCAGACCATCTCCGGTGACCTTCTCCCCTACCTCACCTCGCTGATCAACTCATCCTTGACCGCTGGCCATGTCCCTTCCGTCTTCAAGAGAGCGAGAGTTGCTCCCCTCCTCAAAAAACCAACACTCGACCCCACTGATGTCAACAACTACAGACCAGTATCCCTTCTTTCTTTTCTTTCCAAAACTATTGAGCGTGCCGTCTTTAGCCAACTCTCTTGCTATCTCTCTCAGAATGACCTTCTTGATCCAAACCAATCAGGTTTCAGGACTGGTCATTCAACTGAGACTGCTCTTCTCTGTGTCACGGAGACTCTCCGCACTGCTAAAGCTAACTCTCTCTCCTCTGCTCTTGTCCTTCTAGACCTGTCTGCTGCCTTTGATACTGTGAACCATCAGATCCTCCTCTCCACCCTCTCCGAGATGGGCATCTCCGGCGCGGCTCACTCCTGGATTGCGTCCTACCTGACCGGTCGCTCCTACCAAGTGGCGTGGCGGGAAGCTGTCTCCGCACCACGTGCTCTCACCACTGGTGTCCCCCAGGGATCGGTTCTGGGCCCTCTCCTTTTCTCCCTATACACCAAGTCACTTGGCTCTGTCATATCCTCACATGGTCTCTCCTATCATTGCTACGCTGACGATACACAACTAATCTTCTCCTTTCCCCCTTCTGATAACCAGGTGGCGAATCGCATCTCTGCATGTCTGGCAGACATATCAGTATGGATGACGGATCACCACCTCAAGCTGAACCCTGGCAAGACGGAGCTGCTCTTCCTCCCGGGGAAGGACTGCCCGTTCCATGATCTCGCCATCACGGTTGACAACTCCGCTGTGTCCTCCTCCCAGAGTGCGAAGAGCCTAGGCGTGACCCTGGACAACACCCTGTCGTTCTCCGCCAACATCAAGGCGGTGACCCGCTCCTGCAGGTTCATGCTCTACAACATTCGGAGAGTGCGACCCTGCCTTACACAGGAAGCGGCGCAGGTCCTGGTCCAGGCACTTGTCATCTCCCGTCTGGACTACTGCAACTCGCTGTTGGCTGGGCTCCCTGCCTGTGCCATTAAACCCCTACAACTCATCCAGAATGCCGCAGCCCGTCTGGTGTTCAACCTTCCCAAGTTCTCTCACGTCACCCCCCTCCTCCGCACACTCCACTGGCTTCCAGTTGAAGCTCGCATCCGCTACAAGACCATGGTGCTTGCCTATGGAGCAGTGAGGGGAACGGCACCTCTGTACCTTCAGGCTCTGATCAGTCCCTACACCCAAACGAGGACATTGCGTTCATCCACCTCTGGCCTGCTGGCTCCCCTTCCTCTGCGGAAGCACAGCTCCCGCTCAGCCCAGTCAAAACTGTTCGCTGCTCTGGCACCCCAATGGTGGAACAAGCTCCCTCACGACGCCAGGACAGCGGAGTCACTCACCACCTTCCGGAGACATTTGAAACCCCACCTCTTTAAGGAATACCTGGGATAGGATAAAGTATTCCTTCTAACCCCCCCCCCCCCCCCCCCAAATTGTAAAGTGGTTATCCCACTGGCTATAGGGTGAACGCACCAATTTGTGAGTCGCTCTGGCTAAGAGCGTCTGCTAAATGACGTTAATGTGCCCTTGAGCAAGGCACTTAACCCTAATTGCTCCTGTAAGTCGCTCTGGTTAAGAGCGTCTGCTAAATGACTAAAATGTAAATGTAAAATGAGAGTGTGTGTGTGTGTGTTGATGCGGATATGTGTGTATATATATATATATATATATATATATATATATATATATATATATATATATATATATATATATATATATACAGTGGGGAGACCAAGTATTTGATACACTGCCGATTTTGCAGGTTTTCCTACTTACAAAGCATGTAGAGGTCTGTAATGTTTATCATAGGTACACTTCAACTGTGAGAGACGGAATCTAAAACAAAAATCCAGAAAATCACATTGTATGATTTTAAAGTAATTCATTAGCATTTTATTGCATGACATAAGTATTTGATCACCTACCAACCAGTAAGTATTCCGGCTCTCACAGACCTGTTAGTTTGTCTTTAAGAAGCCCTCCTGTTCTCCACTCATTACCTGTATTAACTGCACCTGTTTGAACTTGTTACCTGTATAAAAGACACCTGTCCACACACTCAATCAAACAGACTCCAACCTTTCGGGTCGTTGTCATGCTGGAAGACCCAGCCACGACCCATCTTCAATGCTCTTACTGAGGGAAGGAGGTTGTTGGCCAAGATCTCACGATACATGGCCCCATCCATCCTCCCCTCAATACGGTGCAGTCGTCCTGTCCCCTTTGCAGAAAAGCATCCCCAAAGAATGATGTTTCCACCTCCATGCTTCACGGTTGGGATGGTGTTCTTGGGGTTGTACTCATCCTTCTTCTTCCTCCAAACACGGCAAGTGGAGTTTAGACCACAAAGCTCTATTTTTGTCTCATCAGACCACATAACCTTCTCCCATTCCTCCTCTGGATCATCCAGATGGTCATTGGCAAACTTCAGACGGGCCTGGACATGCGCTGGCTTGAGCAGGGGGACCTTGCGTGCGCTGCAGGATTTTAATCCATGACGGCGTAGTGTGTTACTAATGCTTTTCTTTGAGAATGTGGTCCCAGCTCTCTTCAGGTCATTGACCAGGTCCTGCCATGTAGTTCTGGGCTGATCCCTCACCTTCCTCATGATCATTGATGCCCCACAAGGTGAGATCTTGCATGGAGCCCCAGACCGAGGATGATTGACCGTCATCTTGAACTTCTTCCATTTTCTAATAATTGCACCAGCAGTTGTTGCCTTCTCACCAAGCAGCTTGCCTATTGTCCTGTAGCCCATCCCAGCCTTGTGCAGGTCTACAATTTTATCCCGGATGTCCTTACACAGCTCTCTGGTCTTGGCCATTGTGGAGAGGTTGGAGTCTGTTTGATTGAGTGTGTGGACAGGTGTCTTTAATACAGGTAACAAGTTCAAACAAGTGCAGTTAATACAGGTAATGAGTGGAGAACAGGAGGGCTTCTTAAAGAAAAACTAACAGGTCTGTGAGAGCCGGAATTCTTACTGGTTGGTAGGTGATCAAATACTTATGTCATGCAATAAAATGCAAATGTATACTTAAAAATCATACAAATGTGAATTTCTGGATTTTTGTTTTAGATTCCGTCTCTCGCAGTTGAAGTGTACCTATGATAAAAATGACAGACCTCTACATGCTTTGTAAGTAGGAAAACCTGCAAAATCGGCAGTGTATCAAATACTTGTTCTCCCCACTGTATATGTGTGTGTGTTGTTGTTGATACGTATTTGTGTGTGGTGTGTGAAGCATGCCAGTGGGAGATGATAATTGAGTCAACTGCTTGAAGTCATTGTTTCCCACCTGCACAGCAGGGTTAGTTAGTTGACAGCGTTTTCCACACAGAATTAAATAGAACACATATTGTGTCTATGGCTTTCCACTAGCCTACTATGCCAAGACATCAGAATCTCACATTTATCCGAATTAGGCTATTACACAATAATGCTAGTCTAACCTCAATCTATTTCTCCACCATTTTTAAAATATATATTTCAAACATAATATACAAAAACGAAACAATCCAATTTCAATCTTTTCAAACCATTTAGAGCAGGGATGGGCAACTTTGATGGGGGTGGGGGCCACCAAAAATCTGAACTCGTCATAAGGGGCCGCAGTGGCTCGTGGGTCTGAGTACCTACATCCATACCCAGACATGCCGTCAGAGCCCTAGAGCCCACAATTTAATAATACATCGACATTTAAAAAAATTCGCAGAAGATCCAGTGTTTCTATGTCGAGCGGATTTGTTATATTTCAGTCTTCTATGATGTATGTTAAGTGTAATATTGGGATGCAAACTCAAAATGGAATACATTTCAACTCTATATCTGACATGGTACAGGTGTTTTCTTTTTTTAAGACCATCCACATGTGTGTGAGGTGTATACCTTTGTTTCAAGGTAAATTTAAGACTACCAATTGATCCGCGGGTCTACGAAAGGGGGGCCACCAGTTGCCCATCCCTGAATTAGAGGGTGCTCTGACATTGAAGGAAAAACTTTGGTTTAGTAACCGCCACTGACAAATACAACTGATCAACAAACCATCTAAACAGCATAAATGGTTTCCATGTGTTTGATCCCGTTTATTTCACCATCCTCTGCAACAAATACATACACTACCAGTCAAAGGGTTTTTCTTTATTTTTACTATTTATTACATTGTGGAATAATAGTGAAGACATCAAAACGATGAAATAACACATATGGAATCATGTAGTAACCAAAAAAGTGTTAAACAAATTCTTCAAATAACCACCCTTTGCCTTGATGACAGCTTTGCACACTCGCAACATTCTCTCAACCAGATTCATGAAGAATGCATTTCAATTAACAGGTGTGCCTTCTTAAAAGTTAATTTGTGGAATTTCTTTCCTTCTTAATGCGTTTGAGCCAATCAGTTGTGTTGTGACAAGTTAGGGGGCGTATACATCCCACTCGATGCTGTCGATAAAAGCCAACTCGAACGTGTACACCGTTTCGGACAAAGAGGACAGAGATATGAGTGTCCAATCGTTGCCAAATTTGCTTTCTTTAAGGATAAAGTAATGGTTTAAAGCTTAGGTAAAATACTTGTTGGCACCAAAATAGGCATGAATGATCAGTTCCCGACGGAGATTGCAGAACGGCGCAAAGTTCTGTACCCAATCTTCAAGGAAAACAGATTAAAAGGGAAGCGCGTTGCTCTCATAGTCGATAAACTGTATAATGACAACCAAATGTTCCGCGACACAAAGACTACTCCATGGCTATTCTGAAAGTTCTAATAGAGGAGTCGAATAATGGAACACCCAATACTAGCCATGGTAGGGATCGTAATAATAAAACACATTTATAGTATTTATAGTATTTTATAAAGGGATAAGACGGCATTAACTAATTTGAACACAAAATTACTCAATCAATATAGTAGAGATAAAAACATAGCAAACAGAAGACATAGAAGGCACAGTATGTGGGTATGTGTGGATGTATTGTGATGGAAGGTGAGCGTTTTTGTGTTTGGAAAAGTGTGGTGTTAAGTGAGTGAGAACGGAAATGGTTGCATATCCCAGAACCAATATGTGTCTGTGAGCAGGGGTTGTGAGAGAGAGCTTTCAATTTTGTGCAGATGAGGGATATACATTTTCAAATAAAAGTATACATCTAATTAATTTTTTATTGTCCTATCATGATGGAACGGTCCCCAACCCTATACCCTATACACCCACCTGAGCGAACCATACTCCAAAGAGAAGTCCCCATCTGTTTTATGGCCCTTTTGTAAGTTGCCTATATGCAGCCAAAACAGAAAGATAAATGCAATCAGAGACCTACTAGAGCAGCACTGCCCCTCAAGATTCTGACCCTGCCTGGCAGGGTTGGTCCTACAAAGCTAGAGCCCCCTGATGGGAGAGCATAATATAGAAGGAAATTCTCTAAGTTGCTAATGAGAACCTTGATGACCTTGTACCTAGCCGGTGGGGATTCCGGTGGGGTACCCCCACCCAGGTAGTGGCAGTGCTGGCAACACTGGATGAAGTAACCCATGGGGAGTTGGTCACACTCGGACAATCAGAGAGGGGGCATATGGGAAAATGGTCACAACGGGGGACCAGAGTGTGTGTGTTTCAGCGGAAGGGGGTGGATCTGATCTCCATCACCTAGGACTTGACATAGGTTAATCAAATCTCACATTTTTGTAAATTTTTGCTCAATCTTGCATGCTTTCTCAAACAGCTGTAACTGTATATGCATTCGTAAATCAGGTCCTCTCTTGAGTTGGGCTCTGGGATGTAACAACCGTTGAGCATCTGAGTTTATGGTTGATTGTGGAGGAAAGGAGTTGTGTGTGTGTGTGTGTATCCCACATCTGTTGCAAGGGGGTAAGGATGTAAGGGAGAATATTGGAAGAACCACAATAATTGTTTGCTAAAATAATAATTGCTTGACAAAAATGTAATGGGTTATAGGTAACAATCCTTTGCATGAACTGCTGACATTATTACGCATATTAATTGATAATGATGGAAATTAAGATATACAAGATATTTGAATAGATAAATATTTTTATAGCTATATTTAAAGCAAATTGAGGTGAGAGCATTGGAAATGCTTTTGGCTGTTGACCTGCTTATGTTTTGTGGGTGGCACTGTGTGCTGTTTTCAAAGGATGGGTCCTGGCCTCTCGGGTGGCCTAGGGATCCGGGGGGACGGGGGTGGTCTGCCGATCATTGGGATGACAACCCAACTTGGCAGGGGGAATAGTGGAGAACAATTGGATGGTTACCTAGTAGCAATACAAAAATCATGGTACAGCTATATGGACACTCAATCACTTTGGTACTTTTTAATTGTAAATTTACGAACATATATTATGATACATAGATTTGAAACTTGTATCTCATTATGGTAAATGGTGAAATAAGGATAGCCAGTTATAATTGTAATGGCTTAGCAGATAATAAGAAAATAACAATATTTACCTGGCTCAAAGAGAAGGAATATAATCTCTATTGTTTATAGGAAACTCCTTCAACATTTAATGATCCACGTTTCTTTGAAAATATATATAATAAATTATCAACCCTGCAAGCAATACAAGACGCTATTATAATGGTAGGAAATTATAATACTGTTTTAAATAGGTCAATGGACCGTAAAGGAAATCACACTACAAACTATCACCCTCATGCTCTTAATGAAATCATGAACGTCATGGGTACATTAGAACTAGTGGATAGATGGAGGCTTAAATATCCTGACCTAGTGAGATATACATGGCGAAGACACAATCAATCTAGTCGTCTTGACTTCGTTCTTATGTCATTCTCATTGGGTGCGGTCGGACCATCGTATAATTGGCATACACATTACTCTTACTGAATTTCCACGTGGGCGAGGATATTGGAAATTTAATCAAAGCCCACTGATAATCTCCCTCGATCTGGGGCTCCACGCAAGATCTTACCCCGTGGGGTCAAAATGATCACAAGAACGGTGAGCAAAAATCCCAGAACCACACGGGGGGACCTAGTGAATGACCTGCAGAGAGCTGGGACCAAAGTAACAAAGCCTACCATCAGTAACACACTACGCCGCCAGGGACTCAAATCCTGCAGTGCCAGACGTGTCCCCCTGCTTAAGCCAGTACATGTCCAGGCCCGTCTGAAGTTTGCTAGAGTGCATTTGGATGATCCACAAGAGGATTGGGAGAATGTCATATGGTCAGATGAAACCAAAATATAACTTTTTGGTAAAAACTCAACTCGTCGTGTTTGGAGGACAAAGAATGCTGAGTTGCATCCAAAGAACACCTACTGTGAAGCATGGGTGTGGAAACATCATGCTTTGGGGCTGTTTTTCTGCAAAGGGACCAGGACGACTGATCTGTGTAAAGGAAAGAATGAATGGGGCCATGTATCGTGAGATTTTGAGTGAAAACCTCCTTCCATCAGCAAGGGCATTGAAGATGAAACGTGGCTGGGTCTTTCAGCATGACAATGATCCCAAACACACCGCCCGGGCAACGAAGGAGTGGCTTCGTAAGAAGCATTTCAAGGTCCTGGAGTGGCCTAGCCAGTCTCCAGATCTCAACCCCATAGAACATCTTTGGAGGGAGTTGAAAGTCTGTGTTGCCCAGCGACAGCCCCAAAACATCACTGCTCTAGAGGAGATCTGCATGGAGGAATGGGCCAAAATACTAGCAACAGTTTGTGAAAACCTTGTGAAGAGTTACAGAAAACGTTTGACCTGTGTCATTGCCAACAAAGGGTATATAACAAAGTATTGAGAAACTTTTGTTATTGACCAAATACTTATTTTCCACCATAATATGCAAATAAATTCATAAAAAATCCTACAATGTGATTTTCTGGAATTTCTTTTCTCATTTTGTCTGTCATAGTTGACGTGTACCTATGATGAAAATTACAGGCCTCTCTCATCTTTTTAAGTGGGAGAACTTGCACAATTGGTGGCTGACAAAACAAAAAAAATTCTCCACTGTAGGTACAGCAAATCCCCTTATTGTATCGGACACTTTTAAATGTGCCTTTAGAGACCATGCAATTCAGTACTCATCTCGAAAACAAAAGCAATTTAGGTCAAAAGGGTCCATACTAACAAAGGAAATAGAAGGTCTAACAGAACAGATAGATAGCAATAAAAACTGTAACATAGAAGCTCAGAATAAATTAGAGAAAAAACAAAAAGAAAGAGGAACTTATTCAAGAAAGATCAAGTGTAATATATTATAAAAATAAAGCAAACTGGTTGGAATATGGGGAAAAATGCACCAAATTATTTTTTTATCTTCAACATAGAAATGCTACCAAAAATAATTGACTGAAACTGCTTACAAATGATAGTCACCCATGATTCACCAAATTATATTTTGAAGGAGGAAGCAAAGTACTTTAGCATATGTTTTAGTTTCAGTCGCCTCCATCTCCTCTAACTGAAGCTAATTGTATGGATTATTTTTCTATTGATAATGTCAAATTAACAGCCATACAGAAATAATCATGTGATTCTTCTGGATGCAATTAAAGACTTTAAGTCCGGGAGAACTCCAGGGTTGGCTGGCATACCAGTTAAGGTTTACCAAACCTTTTTTGATATACTCAGAGGACCGTTATTAGCATGTTTTAACCACTCCTATGTAAATGGTAGATTATCAGACACTCAAGAAGAAGGTCTGATTTCATTATTACTGAAACAGGATACAAGTGGGAAATATAAAGATCCTGTCCATTCAAAAAATTGGAGGCCCCTTACACTTCAGTGTTGTGATGCAAAAATTCTAGCAAAATGTATAGCGCATAGAATTAAAAAGGTATAGTCGGACATTATTCTTGGATGATACATTGTAGATAATATAAGGCAAGTACTGGAAACAATAGAACACTATGACAAATCTGGGAAACCAGGCCTGCTATTCATAGCTGACTTTGAAAAGGCTTTTGATAAAGTATGACTGGAGTTTATATATAAATGCCTGGAGCATTTCAATTTTGGAGAATCTCTTATAAATGGGTTAAAATCATGTATAGTAACCCTAGGTGTAAAATAGTAAATAATGGCTATTTCTCCGAAAGTTTTAAACTGTCAAGAGGAGTAAAACAAGTTTGTCCACTATCGGCATATCTATTTATTATGGCCATCGAAATGTTAGCTATTAAAATCAGATCCAACAATAATATCAAGGGATTAGAAATCCAGGTCTTAAAACAAAGGTGTCATTGTACGCTGATGATTCATGTTTTTTTTTTTATCCACAACTTGAATACCTCCACAGCCTCATAGAGGATCTAAACACATTTTCTAACCTCTCTGGATTACAACCAATTTATGATAAATGTACTATATTACATATTGGAACACCAAAAGATAATGTTTACATTACCGTGTACTTTACCAGTAAAATGGTCTGATGGTGATGTGGATGTACTCAGAATACATATCCCAAAAGAAATAAATGATCTCACTCCAATACATTTTAATAGAAAGTTAGCAAAAATAGATAAGATCTTGCTACCATGGAAAGGTAAATACCTGTCTATTTGTGGAAAAATCACCCTGATTAACTCTTTAGTATTATCCCAGTTTACCTATTTGCTTATGGTCTTGCCTACACCTAGCGAACATTTTTTTACATTATATGAGAAAACAATATTACATTTTATTTGGAACGGCAAGCCAGACAAAATTAAACCGGCCTATTTATATAATGAATATGAATTCGGAGGACAGAAATTATTAAATATTAAAGCCTTAGACCTATCACTAAAAGCTTCGGTCATACAAAAGTTATACCTAAATCCGAACTGGTTCTCTAGCAAATTAGTAAGATTGTCTCACCCCATGTTCAAGAATGGCATTTTTCCCTTTATTCAGATTACAACCTCTCACTTTCAGTTATTTGAAAAGGAAATAATTTCCCAAATATCACTATTTCTAAAACAAGCCATAGAAAGTTGGTTGCAATTTCAATGTATTCCTCCAGAAACGACAGAACAAATAATGCAACAAATATTGTGGTTAAACTCAAATATACTAATTGATAACAAAAACATTATTTTTTGAAGAAATGTTTATGAAAGGTATAGTATTCATAAATGATATCATAGGTAGAACTGGTGGAGTTATGTCGCACATGCAGCTAACAAAAACATATGGAAATGTCTGCTCTACCTAGAATTACAATCAAATAATTGCAGCATTACCGCAAAAATGGAAGAGGAAAGTGGAAAGGGGAAAAGTAAGGAACTTGTCTGACAGCTGTCCCATATAGATTGAAAAATAGTTGGGAAGAGATTGTTGACATACCTATTCCATGGCAAATGGTTTACGAACTGATACGCAAAACGAAGCCGGATTAAAAACGTTGACTTTTTCAATTTAAATTATTATACAAAATTATTGCAACCAATTGAATGCTATTAATATGGGGGATACAATCTTCCCAGCTCTGCAGATTTTGCCTGGAAGAGACAGAATCATTAGATCATTTATTTTGGTACTGTCCATTTGTAGCTTGTTTTTGGTCACAGGTCCAGGAATTACATTTTACATTTTAGTCATTTAGCAGACGCTCTTATTCAGAGTGACTTACAGTTAGTGAGGACATAAATTGTTTATACTTTTTGACTGAAGGATTGCAATATTTACCTGGAGCTAACCCTGCAGATAGCACTACTGGGTGATCTGAAAAGTCATAGTCAATCGATCAATAATATAATAATACTTTTAGCAAAAATGTTTATTTTCTATTTGCAATCTGTAGAAACAATGAGAATAGAAGGGTTCAAACTTTTGTGAAACATCACAGTACAGTTGTGATATATTGCAAGTAGAAATCCAATATGGATGGTGTTAAGATATTGATGGGAGGGGTTGAATGGAGCTGAAGGTTGGGACTAATAACAGCTAATAACAACAAAATAATGAATGTAAAACATACAGTGTCCATAATAAGTACATAGGTTGAGAACTTTTGTGATAAAGAGCACAGTTTGGGGGATACAGTGGGGGAAAAAAAGTATTTAGTCAGCCACCAATTGTGCAAGTTCTCCCACTTAAAAAGATGAGAGAGGCCTGTAATTTTCATCATAGGTACATGTCAACTCTGACAGACAAAATTTAAAAAAAATTCTCCAGAAAATCACATTGTAGGATTTTTTATGAATTTATTTGCAAATTATGGTGGAAAATAAGTATTTGGTCATTAACAAAAGTTTCTCAATACTTTTGTTATATACCCTTTGTTGGCAATGACACAGGTCAAACGTTTTCTGTAAGTCTTCACAAGGTTTTCACACACTGTTGCTGGTATTTTGGCCCATTCCTCCATGCAGATCTCCTCTAGAGCAGTGATGTTTTGGGGCTGTCGCTGGGCAACATGGACTTTCAACTCCCTCCAAAGATTTTCTATGGGGTTGAGATCTGGAGACTGGCTAGGCCACTTCAGGACCTTGAAATGCTTCTTACGAAGCCACTCCTTCGTTGCCCGGGCGGTGTGTTTGGGATCATTGTCATGCTGAAAGACCCAGCCACGTTTCATCTTCAATGCCCTTGTTGATGGAAGGAGGTTTTCACTCAAAATCTCACGATACATGGCCCCATTCATTCTTTCCTTTACACGGATCAGTCGTCCTGGTCCATTTGCAGAAAAACAGGCCCAAAGCATGATGTTTCCACCCCCATGCTTCACAGTAGGTATGGTGTTCTTTGGATGCAACTCAGCATTCTTTGTCCTCCAAACACGACGAGTTGAGTTTCTACCAAAAAGTTATATTTTGGTTTCATCTGACCATATGACATTCTCCCAATACTTTTCTGGATCATCCAGATAAACTCTAGCAAACTTCAGACGGGCCTGGACATGTACTGGCTTAAGCAGGGGGACACGTCTGGCACTGCAGGATTTGAGTCCCTGGCGGCGTAGTGTGTTACTGATGGTAGGCTTTGTTACTTTGGTCCCAGCTTTCTGCAGGTCATTCACTAGGTCCCCCCGTGTGGTTCTGGGATTTTTGCTCACCGTTCTTGTGATCATTTTGACCCCATGGGGTGAGATCTTGCGTGGAGCCCCAGATCGAGGGAGATTATCAGTGGTCTTGTATGTCTTCCATTTCCTAATAATTGCTCCCATAGTTGATTTCTTCAAACCAAGCTGCTTACCTATTGCAGATTCAGTCTTCCCAGCCTGGTGCAGGTCTACAATTTTGTTTCTGGTGTCCTTTGACAGCTCTTTGGTCTTGGCCATGGTGGAGTTTGGAGTGTGACTGTTTGAGGTTGTGTACAGGTGTCTTTTATACTGATAACAAGTTCAAACAGGTGCCATTAATACAGGTAACGAGTGGAGGAGAGAGGAGCCTCTTAAAGAAGAAGTTACAGGTCTGTGAGAGCCAGAAATCCTGCTTGTTTGTAGGTGACCAAATACTTATTTTCCACCATAATTTGCAAATAAATTCATAAAAAATCCTACAATGTAATTTTCTGGAGAAAAAAAATCTCAATTTGTCTGTCATAGTTGACGTGTACCTATGATGAAAATTACAGGCCTCTGTCATCTTTTTAAGTGGGAGAACTTGCACAATTGGTGGCTGACTAAATACTTTTTTCCCCCACTGTATGGCATGTAGAGGCAAACCTGATGGACATCATGAAAATGATCAGAGAGGTTGAGGGTAGAGGAAGTTCAGGAGTAAAAACAAACAAAATAGGATTATTGTAAAATTGACTGTGTCCATAAAATGTATATATTATGTACAGTGGGGAGAACAAGTATTTGATACACTGCCGATTTTGCAGGTTTTCCTACTTACAAAGCATGTAGATGTCTGTAATTTGTATCATAGGTACACTTCAACTGTGAGAGACGGAATCTAAAACAAAAATCCAGAAAATCACATTGTATTATTTTTAAGTAATTAATTTGCATTTTATTGCATGACATAAGTATTTGATACATCAGAAAAGCAGAACTTAATATTTGGTACAGAAAGCTTTGTTTGCAATTACAGAGACCATACGTTTCCTGTAGGTCTTGACCAGGTTTGCACACACTGCAGCAGGGATTTTGGCCCACTCCTCCATACAGACCTTCTCCAGATCCTTCAGGTTTCGGGGCTGTCGCTGGGCAATACGGACTTTCAGCTCCCTCCAAAGATTTTCTATTGGGTTCAGATCTGGAGACTGGCTAGGCCACTCCAGGACCTTGAGATGCTTCTTACGGAGCCACTCCTTAGTTGCCCTGGCTGTGTGTTTCGTGTCATTGTCATGCTGGAAGACCCAGCCACGACCCATCTTCAATGCTCTTACTGAGGGAAGGAGGTTGTTGGCCAAGATCTCGCAATACATGACCCCATCCATCCTCCCCTCAATACGGTGCAGTCGTCCTGTCCCCTTTGCAGAAAAGAATCCCCAAAGAATGATGTTTCCACCTCCATGCTTCACGGTTGGGATGGTGTTCTTGGGGTTGTACTCATCCTTCTTCTTCCTCCAAACACGGCGAGTGGAGTTTAGACCAAAAAGTTCTATTTTTGTCTCATCAGACCACATGACCTTCTCCCATTCCTCCTCTGGATAATCCAGATGGTCATTGGCAAATTTCATATGGGCCTGGACATGCGCTGGCTTGAGCAGGGGGACCTTGCGTGCGCTGCAGGATTTTAATCCATGACGGCGTAGTGTGTTACTAATGGTTTTCTTTGAGACTGTTGTCCCAGCTCTCTTCAGGTCATTGACCAGGTCCTGCCATGTAGTTCTGGGCTGATCCCTCACCTTCCTCATGATCATTGATGCCCAACGAGGTGAGATATTGCATGGAGCCCCAGACCGAGGGTGATTGACCGTCATCTTGAACTTCTTCCATTTTCTAATAATTGCGCCAACAGTTGTTGCCTTCTCACCAAGCTGCTTGCCTATTGTCCTGTAGCCCATCCCAGCCTTGTGCAGGTCTACAATTTTATCTCTGATGTCCTTACACAGCTCTCTGGTTTTGGCCATTGTGGAGAGGTTGGAGTCTTTTTTATTGAGTGTGTGGACAGGTGTCTTTTATACAGGTAACAAGTTCAAACAGGTGCATTTAATACAGGTAATGAGTGGAGAACAGGAGGGCTTCTTAAAGAAAAACTAACAGGTCTGTGAGAGCCGGAAATCTTACTGGTTGGTAGGTGATCAAATACTTATGTCATGCAATAAATTGCTAATTAATTACTTAAAAATCATACAATGTGATTTTTTGGATTTTTGTTTTAGATTCCGCCTCTCACAGTTGAAGTGTACCTATGATAAAAATTACAGACCTCTACATGCTTTGTAAGTAGGAAAACCTGCAAAATCGGCAGTGTATCAAATACTTGTTCTCCCCACTGTATATATTTATATGTATGTATGTGTATATGTGTATATGTTTTTCCCCACAAATATATATATATATATATATATATATATATATATATATATATATATATATATATATATATATATATATATATTTGTGGGGAAAAAACAAATGGGGGATTGGATGTGATGCAGACAATTATATTGATGGAAGTTACAATCAATCTGCAATATTAAAGCTGATCTACCCTAAAAAATATATATATATACACACATATATATATATATATATATATATAATAAAATATATATATATTATTTTTTTACAAAAATGCGTTTGAGCCAATGCGTTTGAGCCAATCAGTTGTGTTGTGACAAGGTGGGGGGGGGGGGGGGGGGGTATACAAAAGATAGCCCTATTTGGTAAAAGACCAAGTCCATATTATGGCAAGAACAGGTCAAATAAGCAAAGAGAAATTACAGTCCATCATTACTTTAAGACATGAAGGTCAGTCAATCCAGAAAATTTCAAGAACTTTGAAAGTTTCTTGAAGTGCAGTCACATAAACCATCAAGCCCTATGATGAAACTGGCTCTCACAAGGACTACCACAGGAATGGAAGACCCAGAGTTACCTCTGCTGCAGAGGATAAGTTCATTAGAGTTACCATCCTCAGAAATTGCAGCCCAAATAAATGCTTCACAGAGTTCAAGTAACAGACACATCTCAACATCAACTGTTCATTGGGGACTGTGTGAATCAGGCATCCCATGGTCGAATTGCTGCAAAGAAACCACTACTAAAGGACACCAATAAACATGAGCAAACCGGATGGGCCAAGAAACATGAGCAATGGACATTAGACCGGTGGAAATTTGTCCTTTGGTCTGGAGTCCAAATTGGAGATTATTGGTTCCAACCGCTGTGTCTTTGTGAGACATGGTGTGGGTGAACGGACGATCTCCGCATGTGTAGTTCCCACCGTAAAGCATGGAGGAGGAGGTGTTATGGTGTGGGGGTGCTTTGCTGGTGACACTGTCTGTGATTTATTTAGAATTCTAGGCACACTTAACCAGCACGGCTACCACAGCATTCTGCAGCGATACGCCATCCCATCTGGTTTGGCCTTAGTGGGACTATCATTTGTTTTTCAACAGGACAATGACCCAAAACACCTCCAGGCTGTGTAAGGGCTATTTTACCAAGAAGAAGAGTGATGGAGTGCTGCATCAGATGACCTGACCTCCACAATCCTCCAACCTCAACCAAATTGAGATGGTTTGGGATGAGCCGGACGGCAGAGTGAAGGAAAAGCAGCCAACAAGTGCTAAGCACATGTGGGAACTCCTTCAAGACTGTTGGAAAAGCATTCCATGTGGAGCTGGTTGAGAGAATGCCAAGAGTGTGCAAAGCTATCATCAAGGCAAAGGATGGCTATTTGAAGAATCTGAAATATAAAATATATTTTTTGGTTACTACATGATTCCATATGTGTTATTTCATAGATTTGATATCTTCACTATTATTCTACAATGTAGAAAATAGTAAAAATAAAGAAAAACCCTTGAATGAGTCGGTGTGTCCAAACTTTTGACTGGTACTATATATCAAGCAGTCTCTCAATGAGCTCTAGTCTATACCCCGGTGACAGGCATTTTTTATCCACTACAGTGAAGATGTACCTCATCTTACTGCCAATTTGTCCCCAAATCAGACAGACCTTCCAATCTGAGGCTTGACTGACTGACTTGTATTTTGACACAAAATTGCAGTAAATAAGGAATGCCTGTTTGAACCTAGAGAGCTCCCTGAGGCCACCAAATTACCCACATTCCTCTGTTGTCGCTATAGGGCTTTGAGGTGTGTAACAGCAATCCCAACCCCAAATTGGAGCAGCCACTGTTGTATCGTGGGGAGACAATAGCCTTCCCTGGAGTTAATTGTTGTGAATAAAAAGGCAATGGGGGAATAGGGAAGGAGTGGAATGGAATGGAGCGGTTGTAAGGAAAGGGGTGGAGGGTGTTTCTGTACTTCTATTACACCTCACCTTTCATTTGTCTGTGTGTGTGTGTGTGTGTGTGTGTGTGAGCATCATAGCCATAAAAGCCATTTCAAATGCTCTCAGTGGTTAGCTGCATTTCTTATATAACAAATAAAGCTTTAATACTGAAACAGGTATGATTAAACTTTTCGTTAAGAGAGTACAATAAATAACTTCTGAAACAAATATGGTGTGAAAGCCAACAAGACCCAACAACTGAAAACATCTAACAAATTGTGTATCTCATCAATTATGGAGGTGCCTGTTCGAGACACCATTATGTTAGCTTCCGAACATCTTTATTAATATCTACCGGATATCTTATACAGAGCATTGTGGGTACTGTAGTACATAATGCTACACTATCTTAACACAAAGGAACAAGAAAAAAGGCAAGGTGATGGAGTGTGAAGAGAGAAGGGGAAAGAGTTACAGCTAAATCCCCTCAAGAGGGTTACACAAAAGGTATCCACCGGCAACCTCACAGGACACATACCACCTATAAAGCCTCCATTACACTGGACACTTGCAGCTGTTTCATCGTTCTTTTGACAGGCCGTAATACTTTGACTTTCTTTGATGAATTCATACAATGGGAGTTAACCACCATAACTACCATTCCCCACTTGAGACCAAATCAGTGCTAACACATTCTGCAGTCAATTACAGAATACAATGGAGATGAGTCGATTCATCTTAAGAGAGCGGGCCACTCGCGGTCAACACTGCTGGATGGGACAAGCGGGATAGTATTGTATTGAAAGACTCTTAGGGTGCTGGATTGTAAATTACATTTTAGAGAGAGCAGAGAATATTACTGTACTATTCTCAGCTCTGGGATAAAAAGGTAGAGATGGAGAGGTGGAGGGAGAAAGAAGGAGGAGAGAGAGGGAGGGAGAAGGTAGAGGAAAGGAAGAGTGGGGAGGAGGAGAGAAGAGGAAGACTGAGGGAAAGGAAGAGGGAAAGAGAAGGAAGGGGGGAGAGAAGGGGGAAGAGGAGAGAGAGTGAATGTACCTGTCCCTGTCTGTTTTAGTCTGTTTGGTGCCTAATGAACATGATCCAGCAGTCTTCGCTGAGTTTAGGGAACAGACACAGAAGGCTGTAAGGTCTAACACTAGAGAGACGAGGATAAGCCTTAGTGCTCCAACAAGATCAAATGCTAATCAAACAAAAGACAAGATATTGAATAAAATTGGTATTTAAGAAACCACAATATCTAGCACAATTAGTATTAGAGGCCACATTGAAAAAAAAGCTGCACAGTCATACAGAAAAATGGCAAAGGGGAAGGAGAGGGGGGATGGACAAAACAGACTGGTCGGAAATGAGAATATGTTGTGTAGAGAACCTGAATTCAGGGTAATGTTAAATAGGACACACTGTAGCAAGTTTTGCAAAAGAGAAAGAAAATCAAGTTCAGGTAGTACCTCCCTGCTTCACAACATTTCCTCCTTACTGAACATGACCCAGATGTCACATTACTGTAAACATTACAGTTTGGTACCACTACATTTAACATAATTTGATTAATTACTGTAATTATAGGTGATTAATACATCAGATTAAATGACAATGAAATATAATTAATCGAATTACACAAGACACTGGTATGACCAACAGATAAAGCAATACGCAGGATTTCATTGAAGACATATCACAGTGGAAGATAGTTTTTCTCCACCGTCAGAGTGAAAAAGACAAGGTCAGATGTACAGTATTGTCCATCAAACATAGAACTATCATTAACAAATCATCTTGGGACAGCCAAACACCTTCACCAAAAACCCCAATCTGAGCTCTGGCAGTGTGGCCAAGGCTGTCTGTGTCCATTGTAAGATGGCCACAGTAAACAGGAAATTATAAACAGACAGACTGGTGAAAGAGAGAAAGAGGGACGAGAGAGAGAGAGGAATGAGAGACAGAGAGGGGGGTGAGAGAGATAGAGAGGGATAAGGGTGAGAGAAAGGAAGGCCAATCAATCTGTCATCTCTCATTCCTGTCTCATGTCACGGTCAAGACAAATGTGCCTTTATCTCACACACACACACGGGTGTTTGTGTATGCATGTGCATGTGTCAGGGGCTTGGGGGGGTCATTCTAGCATGTGCCTGGACAAAGGGTTTTAACAAACACACAAGCACGTGTATACACAAGGATATTGTAGATCTATGGCAAATTGAGTGATCAATGTGGGAGTCCGTGGACAGGAACGACCTTGGCGGCCATCATGTCTTCCTGGCAGCAGTTTCAACTCCTTTCCATTGAAACATGTTCCATTGAAATAGAAATGCATATGCTATTGTGGCCTTATGTCCCCAAGGAGAATTAAGAGGACTAAATAAGAAAGTAATGCAATGTATATATGCAAAAATATCTGCACCCATAGAATTTGTTCAGGACCCTTGTTAACATAGCAGATACCATTGCTGCTAATTTGCTATTAAAAAAAACGTGGGTGAGTTAAGAGATTGATAAGATCTAAAGAGCAGAAGAGCAAGCCTAATAATAATACAATAATAATGGACCAACATTAAACAGCTTAATAATAATGGACCAACATTAAACAGCTTAACTATGATTGAATGTGGATGGGGTAGAGAAAGTCCACTTTGTCAATAACTAAAATCTGTAACAGAATGCTGTTTACCTGTAAAAATGTTGGTTATACTTTATAATAACTTTCATGAATAAGCCATTACAAATGCTTATGCGTCTATATAAATGCTTTCTACATTGATGCAATTATTTTTTCTCTGTTAAAAAATAAACAAATGTTGAAATACTCATTTATTAATGGTATGTACACTATTAATAGTTTGTCACTGTTTATTCATGAAAGTGTTACTGAAAAATGGCTTTTTTTCTTCTTTTTTTTTTATCAAGTCTGCCTGGACCTCCCTAGCACTAGTGAATGATAATGAATAAGATCTAAAACAAGGGACTGAGGGCCCAGCTGTGCATTAGGCAAGCATAACTTGCCACTATAGGTCTGAGCCAAGTGTCTCTTTATATGGTCTTTCTAAATCTTCTAGATTTATAACTTATGGAACGAGGGCCAAAAACAAACATTGATTAGCTACATTATCACCTCATTCCTTCTGATTCTAAACTAGATTGAAAAAGGTTCAACAGTGTTGGTGCACGGCTGACACACATACAGTATAAATGCAATCGCGCACACACATGCACGCACGCACACACACACACCTCTCGCAAAACACACGCACATACGCACACCTCTCTCACATGCACACCTCAAACATACACTTTCCCACATGCTCAAGGTCAAAGCAGGGCTTGTTTCGAGGTAATATATTCTCTATTGAACAATGAATTTTTTTCAAGCCCTTGAATTTCCCAAGCATAAAAACCTAGAGCTTTTACCTGATGAAATGCTACTTCTCTACAGTACGTCTGAAGGACATGGTCAAGTAACAGTTTGTCTCCTCTACTTCAGTTAATGGATGTCTCACAGCGAAAACCATTATAAGAATAGAGGAATGAGTGAAAGAGTGCAAACCACTGAGCATGGCCCTGTGTAGCTCAGTTGGTAGAGCATGGCGCTTTCAACGCCATGGTTGTGGGTTCGATTCCCACGGGGGGCCAGTATGAAAAAAATATATATATATATAATGTTTGCACTCACTAACTGTAAGTCGCTCTGGATAAGAGTGTCTGCTAAATGACGTAAATTATTATTGATTGCACAGGAGTATTGAAAATGCTTGCGAAGAAGCTTAATTATAATTTTTTTGGCTCTTTGGTTGATTCCTCAGACACCATTATTTTTGTACATTTTCAAGTTCACAAATGTATTCCTTGGAGGAGAAAACATACAGTATTTGCTCTAAAGTTGGACAATCGACAAGGGCTAGAGGGTCTCAAGTGATTTGTTTTGAGAGTGAACTGTGTAACTTGAAATATTTAGTAAAAGGAGACTCTATATCAAAGTCTAATTGAGCCTGCTAAAATAAAGATAAAAGGAAACAGAGTAAAGTACAGTAGTTACAGTATATGCACTAAAGTAGGTTTAACGAAGATGGTTCGTCAACTTAACTCGTGACTAGTAACCTTCCTTGTGAGCTGAGGACCATGTTAGCTCTCAGAGCCCAGTCCCCAGGGCTTTAGCGCAGAGTGCTAACATGGTCTTCGAACACAAAACGACCTGTGCTCGATACCCCGGTTGGTGTACTAAGCACTGAAATCACGTATTGCTTTATCAACAGATACCTTTATCCTAATCAAATTCAATAATCCTAAATTAACAATTTCTTATAAAACCTTCCTTATTGGTATTCATTCTCTTGTAGGCTACAGCTCCATTACCCCTGTACAACATTGGGTCTGATTTCCCGGACCCGGATTAAACCTTGTCCTGGACTAAAATCACACTAAATCTCAATTTAACAATGCTATATATTCCAGGATTAGGCTTGTGGGTCCAGTACAACCAGACTATCCCCATCATGTTATTACTACAAGTTAATTGGAGTCTTATTAACTGCATTGTTTTCCAGCTGGTCTGCAGCAGCGTTGTTGTTGTGGGCTGGTCTCTGTATGTCTGACACCTGTGCCAACAAGCTGCTGCATGGTCCATGTGATTAATGCTCCCAGGACAGAGATAATAAATAAATAAACCAACACAGCCGCTGTTCTAGGAAGCCATCGCTGGATGAGGCCATCTGCTGTGGAAATGACTTCATCTCTGTATGTGTGTGTGTGTGTGTATGTATGAGTGAGGGAGAGAGAGAGAGAGGAAAAGTGTGTGTGTGTGTGTGTGTGTGTGCGTGCGTGCGTGCGTGTAAACAAATTCAGAAGCAGAGGTTGTGTTTGCATCAGGGACCCTGATGATACCCATGATACCCAATAACTAGCAGGTAGTATCTAAAATAGCAGATATTATTTTAAAACAGCCATTACATTATTACAATACGTATAGTATGAGTCAGGTAGGACACAGTGAAAATCCATCATGCAATTTTGGACATGGTAATATGTTACCTTTGAACTCCACTGATGGTAAGTGGATAGACCCTAGTAGACCCTAGAAACTATCCTCCTAATTATAGAAATGTGCACCCACCTTGGGGGTAATCGATTCAGCAAGGCCATTACTTTTCTTCCCTTACTTACATATGGCTTAAGCCTTCGATAATTAACAGCCATATTTTTTGTTAGTATTACCATCACAATATGCTTCTGCTCATAAATTAGTTGATTAAAATGTGATGCTTGTTTTGTAATGAATCACCATAACCTTTAGCATAGTTGAGTGAAAATATACACCTACCTGCTTAATAAGTCAACACTGCCACCTGGTGTTTAAATAAAAACATGTTGAAAACGTATTTTTAAAACCTGAAGCACTAGGGCCTAAATGCCATTTCATTTGTATTGTACAGTATATGGAATCTTGTTATTGAATGTACATTAAAAAAACGAACATCTTATCTCACTTGCCTATATCATTGACATCCAACACAGACAAACAAGGCAGATGCATCCACAGTATATTTTACACAGTATATTCTATATTGTAACATGTTGCGTTGGTCAAAAAGGGCACATTTAGTACTATACATTTGTGCATACAGTTGTAGCTATGAAGGCAGCTTTATACCATGCCTAGTGAAAGTCTACACACACCTTGCAGTTTTCACATTTTGCTGCCTTGAAATTAAATCTAAAAAGGAAATACATTAGATTTTTGTCCTACTGATCTACTCCACGTTTTCAAAGTGAAAGAAACATTTTAGAAAAAAAAACCAGTTTATACTTGGCGGAAGCACCTATGGTAGCAATTACAGCTGTGAATCATTTTTAATAAGATTCTACCAACTTTGCACAACTTTAGGGCAACATACAGTGCCTTCAGAAAGTATTCACATCTCTTGACTTTTCCACATTTTGTTGTGTTACAGCCTGAATTTGAGATTTTGTGAAACTGATCTACACACAATGCCCATAATGTCAAAGCGGAATTTTTGTTTTGAGATAAATAAAGAAAAATGCTTAAAAATGAAAAGTTGAAATGTATTGAGTGAGTAAGTATTCAACCCCTTTGTTAAGGTAAGCCTAAATAAATACAGGAGTAAAAATGTGCTTAACAAGTCACATAAATTGCATGGACTCACTCTATGTGCAATAATAGTGGTTAACATAATTGTTGAATGACTACTCCATCTCTGTACCACACACATGCAATTATCTGTAAGGTCCCTCAGTTGAGAAGTGAATTTCAAACACCGATTCAACCACAAAGGCAAGGGAGGTTTTCCAATGCCTCTCAAAGATGGGCACCTATTGGTAGCTGAGTTTTTAAAAAAGCAGACACTGAATATCCCTTTGAGCATGGTGAAGTTATCAATTACGCTTTGGATGGTGTATCAACACACCCAGTCACTACAAAGCTGCATCATGTTATGGGTATGCTTGTCATCGGCAAGGACTAGGTAGTTTTTATGGATAAAAAAGAAATGGAATAGAGCTAAGCACAGGCAAAATCCAATAGGAAAACCTGGTTCAGTCTGCTTTCCAACCGACACTTAAGTTTTAATTTAAGCGAAAAAGGGAATTTCTTTGCCATGTTGTACTGCAGTATTACTTAAAGCTGGAAACCGTAGCGATGAAACTGCCACGTAGGTTTACAATATTACAACAACAAAGATGTTACTTCAAATCAAGAAAACATCATTGCACATCATTGCACACGTGATAAAACAGCAGAGTATGTACTGCAATTTTTTTTTTTTACCAAGATGCTGGATGCTCCTCTCCTCGATTCATAAACAAAACAAAAACAATAACAAATGCGCCTGGGGCAACCAGTGGTGCTGTTTCACCTAATGCGGATTCAAGCTTTAACAGTCTTGTTGCAAACAGAATGGAAGATTTGGACTAGATTTTTTAACACAGGGTTCCTTCTTTTCACTTCATCATACATGCCAGTAATGTGGAGTGAATGTAATGTTGTTGATCCATGCACTGTTCTCTCAGCTCAGCCATTGAATTCTGCGTCCAATAAAAAATAATTTTAAACCCCATAGTGATGTCCCTGAGCAGTTTCCATTCTCTCTCACAGCTCAGTTAGGAATGATGGCCAGACCTTTGCAGTGTCTGGGTCAGTGGCGGTCGGTGCCATTTAGGATTAGGGAGGACTCATTTTTTTATTTTATGAGCATGGCCTTATTTCTATTACAGCATATTGGATGACTGTTATTCATATTCTATTCACCCAGCTCAATGTAACATCGATAGGTTTAGGCTACATGATATTCAAATTAGCCTTATACCCATCATGAGGTTGCTAAAACCTAGCCTACAAATGAAAGTTTATAACGTAGATGCATAGGTCGAGAGACAAATTGGAGTAATCAAGGTGGCACAGTGACACATTCAATACCGCCTTGCACACTCTTGACTGCATCTAGCTGATCTGGGGTGTAATCATTACACTGCATTACTTTTTATATAGTCTTCACAATCCATGTACCGCAACACAACAAAAATTATCATGCTAGACATTGGTGGCTTACTACTAGTACTGCATGGCAAAGCAATGGACAAACTGAAAAAAATGGAACGCTTGCGACACACTGCATGGAGTACCACCCGCAACCTACGCCTCGACCAGACCAGCAGCATCACTGCATTTTGGTACGCCAGAAGTATACTGAACAAAAATATAAACGCAACATGTAAAGTGTTAGTCCCATGTTTCATGAGCTGAAATAAAATATCCCAAAAATTTTCCGTAAGCACAAAAAGCTTATTTCTCTCAAATGCTGTACACAAATTTGTTTACATCCCTGTTAGTGAGCATATCAAGAAGCTGATTAAACAGCATGATGATTACGCAGGTGCACCTTCTGCTGGGGACAATAAAAGGCCAGTCTAAAACGTGCCGTTTTGTCACAAAACACAATGCCACAGATGTCTCAAGTTTTGAGGGAGTGTGCAATTGGCATGCTGACTACAGGAATGTCCACAGGAGCTGTTGCCAGAGAACTGAATGTTCATTTCTCTACTATAAGCCACCTGCATCATCGTTTTAGAGAATTTGGCAGTACGTCCAACCAGCCTTACAACCGCAGACCATGTGTAACAACGCCAGCCCAGGACTTCCACATCCGGCTTCTTCACCTGTGGGATCGTCTGAGACCAGCCACCTGGACAGCTGATGAAACTGTGGGTTTGCGCAACCAAAAAATGTCTGCAAACTGTCAGAAACCGTCTCAGGGAAGCTCATCTGGATGCTTGTCGCCTTCACCAGGGACCAGACTGCAGTTCGGCACCGTAACAGACTTCAGTGGATAAATGCTCACCTTCAATGGCCACAGGCACGCTGGAGAAGTGTGCTTTTCACGGATGAATCCCGGTTTCAACTGTACCGGGCAGATGGCAGACGTGTATGGCGTCATGTGGGCGAGCGGTTTGTTGATGTCAACGTTGTGAACAGAGCACCCCATGGTGGCGGTGGGGTTATGGTATGGGCAGGCATAAACTACTGACAACGAACACAATTGCATTTCATCAAAGGCAATTTGAATGCACAGAGATACCGTGACGAGATCCTGATGCCCATTGTCGTGCCATTCATCTGCCGCCATCACCTCATGTTTCAGCATGATAATACATGGCCCCATGTCGCAAGGATCTGTACACAATTCCTGTAAGCTGAAAATGTCCCAGTTCTTCCATGGCCTGCATACTCACCAGACATGTCACACTTTGAGCACACCAGATACTGACTGGTTTTCTGATCCATGTCCCTACCTTTAAGGTATCTGTGACCAACAGATGCATATCTATATTCCCAGTCATGTGAAATCCATAGATTAGGGCCAAATTAATTTATTGCAATTGACTGATTTTCTTATATGAACTGTAACTCATTCCCAAAAAAATTATGTTGCGTTTATATTTTTGTTCAGTGTAGCATTCCTCTCTGTTTGATTCAGGTTTTTGAGTAGGCTAAATTAGCTGCATTAGCTAGCTAAGTAAGTGAAAGGTAAACTAAAAATAAATACAATGAAATATAACTCTTTCATTCTCTGCTGCTTCTCCTTCATTTTTTAAGAAATTAATTTGTCTTTCTATTGTCTTTCTCTCTCTCGGAGTCAACTACTCACATTTTATGCACTGCAGTGCTAGCTAGCAGTAGATTATGCTCTCATTATTAGATTAATGCTCTGATCCTTTGATTGGATGGACAACATGTCAGTTCATGCTGCAAGAGCTCTGATAGGTTAGAGGACGTCCTCTGGAAGTTGTGTTTTAACAGTGTGTTTTAATCAGTTATTTGGTGACATGTGAATACATTTAATATAGTTTTATCTAAAAATGATATTTTTTTAAAAAGTTTGACTATTTAAAAAAAATCTAATTCACTTAATAGCATGGTCCTCCCCTTCCTCCTGTGAGCCTCCTCCACTGATCTGGGTGATATGACACACCATCCACAGATCAATTACCATACTTGACAACACTCAAAGGGATATTCAGTGGTTTAGAATTATTTCTTAACCTCCCCTGATCTATGCCTGTCCAAAAATGTATCCCAGACATGCTTTTAAAGCTCATTGGGGGTGGTTCTGAGGTTGAATCATTGTTTGACATTCACTATCCAATAGAGGGACATTACAGAGACAGGGAAAGTTGTTCTTAAATCATGAAAACCACAACTTTTGCAAACAGATGGACCTCCTTTAACAAATTGTGTGATTTTGTATGAAGTGAATCTTTGTATCAAATTATCTTTTACTTGGAAAATGGGGGAGTATGTCGTGTAAATCAGTAAGAAAAAATCCCATTTTAATCTTTTTTTTGATTGAAGTTTTAGGCCGCAAAATGTGAAAACTGGGCAAGGGTGTGTAGACTTTCACTAGGCACTGTAACTCTTACTCATCCACCACACACTCCAAGAAATTCAAAGTGAGGAGGTACAATACAGTCAGAGGTTTGGTCCTAGAGAAGCAGTCACACCATTAGCAAACACATGCAGTTGCTCCAAAGATTTGGGTCCAGTTTCCCGGACAGAGATTAACCGTTGTCCTGGACAAAAAAATTATTCTCAATTGAAAGCGCTTTTTAGTCCAGAACTAGGCTAATTCTCTGTCCAGGAAACCGGCTCTTAGGTTGTACTGTATTCATAATACTTAAAAAAAAAACAAATCTAGCACCTGGTTTGTTTTTGTAAGAACCATTAGTATTAACCAACTTTTCATTTCATCTTTAATTATACGTGTTAGTCTCAATGAGATAAACTCACTTTTGCAAGAGAAACCTGAAAGTTGAAAAGGCGGTTTCCCGGACACAGATTAAGCCTAGTCCTGGACTAAAAAGCTATCTCAATGGAGAATCTGGTGCCAACTTTTAGGTGATGGTTAACTGTTTGAATGACCCTATAGGGTCACAGCCATTCAACACAACAACAGACACAAAGACAATCTCCCACTCTTGACAAAATTGACAATGTTAGAACAGACATTTATAATACATATTTATAATTCAGGGGCATATGTAGTTCACTATAATGAACATAACCTCGCTGCCAAAAGGTAAATTTGCATATACTGTATATATTTGGCTACGATACATTGCTTTGTAGGAAAGGTCTATAAAATGGGCATTAAAAGAGGTTATCGTTTTAAAACAGACACAAGTCTGTACATGTGTTTTGTTCTTTCGGTTTACATGAAAAAACAACTTAATTTCCCTCAGAATACAAAACAGTATGAAAAAGGTGCCATATGGACTTTAAAATGTCCTCTTGTTTTTTGGTTTGTTTACAAAAAAAGGAAAGCTTTTTAAAAAAGGCCCTTGCTTTTCTTCAGGTTCTTCTGTTTCCAGTTTGGCAGGGCGTTGAATTCGGTGCGAGTCATCTCCAAGACACTCTGTAACACAGACATTCATAGGAAAATAGAATAAGTGTGATAGCAGTCATATTCATTACCATTATGCCACAGCACAGTTTTTTTTTTCTCGGTACCAGACAAAGCACTCCGGTAATATGATAAATGGATGTCATTTTCGCTAACAACCCAATTGGATTCTCTAAATAGCTCTCGAGTCATGGAGTGCACTCAGAATTATGACAAATTATTATACACACATGACAATGTGCATGTTCGAGATGGATGTGTGTATGTGGTTAAATGTACAGTGGGGAAAAAAAGTATTTAGTCAGCCACCAATTGTGCAAGTTCTCCCACTTAAAAAGATGAGAGAGGCCTGTAATTTTCATCATAGGTACACGTCAACTATGACAGACAAATTGATTTAAAAAAATCCAGAAAATCACATTGTAGGATTTTTAATGAATTTATTTGCAAATTATGGTGGAAAATAAGTATTTGGTCACCTACAAACAAGCAAGATTTCTGGCTCTCACAGACCTGTAACTTCTTCTTTAAGAGGCTCCTCTGTCCTCCACTCGTTACCTGTATTAATGGCACCTGTTTGAACTTGTTATCAGTATAAAAGACACCTGTCCACAACCTCAAACAGTCACACTCCAAACTCCACTATGGCCAAGACCAAAGAGCTGTCAAAGGACACCAGAAACAAAATTGTAGACCTGCACCAGGCTGGGAAGACTGAATCTGCAATAGGTAAGCAGCTTGGTTTGAAGAAATCAACTGTGGGAGCAATTATTAGGAAATGGAAGACATACAAGACCACTGATAATCTCCCTCGATCTGGGGCTCCACGCAAGATCTCACCCCGTGGGGTCAAAATGATCACAAGAACGGTGAGCAAAAATCCCAGAACCACACGGGGGGACCTAGTGAATGACCTGCAGAGAGCTGGGACCAAAGTAACAAAGCCTACCATCAGTAACACACTACGCCGCCAGGGACTCAAATCCTGCAGTGCGAGACGTGTCCCCCTGCTTAAGCCAGTACATGTCCAGGCCCGTCTGAAGTTTTCTAGAGTGCATCTGGATGATCCAGAAAAGGATTGGGAGAATGTCATATGGTCAGATGAAACCAAAATAGAACTTTTAGGTAAAAACTCAACTCGTCGTGTTTGGAGGACAAAGAATGCTGAGTTGCATCCAAAGAACACCATACCTACTGTGAAGCATGGGGGTGGAAACATCATGCTTTGGGGCTGTTTTTCTGCAAAGGGACCAGGACGACTGATCCGTGTAAAGGAAAGAATGAATGGGGCCATGTATCGTGAGATTTTGAGTGAAAACCTCCTTCCATCAGCAAGGGCATTGAAGATGAAACGTGGCTGGGTCTTTCAGCATGACAATGATCCCAAACACACCGCACGGGCAACGAAGGAGTGGCTTCGTAAGAAGCATTTCAAGGTCCTGGAGTGGCCTAGCCAGTCTCCAGATCTCAACCCCATAGAAAATATTTGGAGGGAGTTGAAAGTCCGTGATGCCCAGCGACAGCCCCAAAACATCACTGCTCTAGAGGAGATCTCCATGGAGGAATGGGCCAAAATACCAGCAACAGTGTGTGAAAACCTTGTGAAGACTTACAGAAAACGTTTGACCTGTGTCATTGCCAACAAAGGGTATATAACAAAGTATTGAGAAACTTCTGTTATTGACCAAATACTTATTTTCCACCATAATTTGCAAATAAATTCATTAAAAATCCTACAATGTGATTTTCTGGATTTTTTTTTCTCATTTTGTCTGTCATAGTTGACGTGTACCTATGATGAAAATTACAGGCCTCTCTCATCTTTTTAAGTGGGAGAACTTGCACAATTGGTGGCTGACTAAAGACTTTTTTCCCCCACTGTATGTAAAAACAGATTCCCTATAGATCATTTATTTCTAAAATAATAAACATTTTAAACAGAACAGCCTCAATTCATTGAAGCATTGACTCTACAAGGTGTCAAATGTGGTCCACAGGGATGCTGGCCCATGTTGACTCATATGATTCCCACAGTTGTGTCAAGTTTGCTGGATGTCCTTTGGGTGGTGGACCATTCTTGATACACATGGGAAAGTGTGAAAAACCCAGCAGCGTTGCAGTTCTTGACACAAACCGGTGCGCCTGGCACCTACTACCATACCCCGTTCAAAGACACTTAAATGTTTTGTCTTGCCCATTCACCCTCTGAATGGCACACACACAATCCATGTCTCAATTGTCTCAAGGCTTAAAAATCCTTCCTTAACCTGTCTCTTCCCCTTCATCTACACTGATTGAAGTGGATTTAACAAGTGACATCAATAAGGGATCATAGCTTTCACCTGGATTCACCTGGTCAGTCTATAGTATGTCATGGAAAGAGCAGGTGTCCTTAATGTTTTGTATACTCAGTGTAGAGTATAACCGCTCGGCTACCTCCATCACGTTCACTCTCAAAATATATAAATACAACTTTTATGTGTTATATTAACCAGTATTTCAAAACAATAAAACCTTGCTCCAATTGTAAAGCTATATGTAATGTTAATCTAGGTATATATTATGTCTTTCCTTTTAGATTTTTGGTGTGTTCTTTTATGCCCTATTGGATTGTTGTACATATCGTATTTTGATGTTGTAAATGTGTCTATTGTTGTTTATGAAAGATTTGTCTCAAATATATCAATACAACTTTTACATTCAGCTAAATAGTTTCAGTTCCACCTAGTATGGTTCCAGTAAGTTCCTGTACCTGGAAGTCCTGGTCTGAAAGGTAGATCTCCAGGCGGAGGGGGTCCACTCCTTCTGGTAGAGGCTTGGCCGTCAGCTCCTCCACAGAGTATTGGTTCTTACTCAGCCGGTTCAGGGCGTCCTGCACCAACGTCACTTTGTTGCGCGCCCCCTCCGCCTACACACACAGGATATCAGCAACAGCTTATCATACTCAGACTTAAAAGGAAAAACACAACATGCTATATTAGGGGAAGGCACCACCCTAACCCCTCCCCTGTCCCAAAGTACACCTTAGTTTACAATTTGGGCTGTACAAGATGAACTGTATGGCAACATGGAGGTATCAATCACTTTGCAGGTTAGCAGTGTAACATTAATCCACCTCACAGGAAGATTCCCACCCCTCCTTAACACAAAGACATTTGTGTTAAGTCTCTCACGATCAACTACTTTATTACTGACTAGAAGGGTATTCTCGTATTAGTTTGGGAGTAGGGCAGTCGGTCTCTTGCCTGGGTGGTGATGTTGGGATCTCTCTCCCAGTAGGGGAAGATGTTGGTGAAGGTCAGTGGTTCAGAGCCCGCTAGGACCAGGTAGGCCTGAGGGGGGCGGCGAGAGTTCTTCTCTGAAATACGACAGCACAACACACAACATTATCAATAGTCAACTCAACTACCACAACCTTCATATACATACAACACAACATTATCAATAGTAATCTCAACTACCACAACCTTCATATACAGTGGGGAGAACAAGTATTTGATACACTGCCGATTTTGCAGGTTTTCCTACTTACAAAGCATGTAGAGGTCTGTAATTTTTATCATAGGTACACTTCAACTGTGAGAGACGGAATCTAAAACAAAGATCCAGAAAATCACATTGTATGATTTTTAAGTAAATAATTTGCATTTTATTGCATGACATAAGTATTTGATCACCTACCAACCAGTAAGAATTCCGGCTCTCACAGACCTGTTAGTTTTTCTTTAAGAAGCCCTCCTGTTCTCCACTCATTACCTGTATTAACTGCACCTGTTTGAACTCGTTACCTGTATAAAAGACACATGTCCACACACTCAATCAAACAGACTCCAACCTCTCCACAATGGCCAAGACCAGAGAGCTGTGTAAGGACATCAGGGATAAAATTGTAGACCTGCACAAGGCTGGGATGGGCTACAGGACAATAGGCAAGCAGCTTGGTGAGAAGGGAACAGCTGTTGGCGCAATTATTAGAAAATGGAAGAAGTTCAAGATGACGGTCAATCAACCTCGGTCTGGTGCTCCATGCATGATCTCACCTCGTGGGGCATCAATGATAATGAGGAAGGTGAGGGATCAGCCCAGAACTACACGGCAGGACCTGGTCAATGACCTGAAGAGAGCTGGGACCACAGTCTCAAAGAAAACCATTAGTAACACACTACGCCGTCATGGATTAAAATCCTGCAGCGCACGCAAGGTCCCCCTGCTCAAGCCAGCGCATGTCCAGGCCCATCTGAAGTTTGCCAATGACCATCTGGATGATCCAGAGGAGGAATGGGAGAAGGTCATGTGGTCTGATGAGACAAAAATAGAGCTTTTTGGTCTAAACTCCACTCGCCGTGTTTGGAGGAAGAAGAAGGATGAGTACAACCCCAAGAACACCATCCCAACCATGAAGCATGGAGGTGCAAACATCATTCTTTGGGGATGCTTTTCTGCAAAGGGGAAAGGACGACTGCACTGTATTGAGGGGAGGATGGATGGGGCCATGTATCGCGAGATCTTGGCCAACAACCTCCTTCCCTCAGTAAGAGCATTGAAGATGGGTCGTGGCTGGGTCTTCCAGCATGACAACGACCCGAAACACACAGCAAGGGAAACTAAGGAGTGGCTCCGTAAGAAGCATCTCAAGGTCCTGGAGTGGCCAAAACAGTCCAGACCTGAACCCAATAGAAAATCTTTGGAGGGAGCTGAAAGTCCGTATTGCCCAGCGACAGCCCCGAAACCTGATGGATCTGGAGAAGGTCTGTATGGAGGAGTGGGCCAAAATCCCTGCTGCAGTGTGTGCAAACCTGGTGAAGACCTACAGGAAACGTATGATCTCTGTAATTACAATCAAAGGTTTCTGTACCAAATATTAAGTTCTGCTTTTCTGATGTATCAAATACTTATGTCATGCAATAAAATGCAAATTAATTACTTAAAAATCATACAATGTGATTTTCTGGATTATTGTTTTAGATTCCGTCTCTCACAGTTGAAGTGTACCTATGATAAAAATTACAGACCTCTACATGCTTTGTAAGTAGGAAAACCTGCAAAATCGGCAGTGTATCAAATACTTGTTCTCCCCACTGTACATATAACACATTATCAATAGTAACCTCAACTACCACAACCTTCATATACATATGACACAACATTATCAATAGTCAACTCAACTATCACAACCTTAATTTACATATAACACATTATCAATAGTAACCTCAACTACTATATCATATTCACTACATCTACTTAAACATATAAATACACAAAACCTAAACTAACAGCACTGTGTCAATATAGCCTCTGTTGAGTCTAATAAATATAATAATGATCATAATACATTAGATTTAACTATCTCTTTTTCCTTTCTCTTATGCTTCTGTTCACCTCTCTGTCAACGTCTTCCTTCACTCTCGTGACCTCTGACTGACCTTTGCAGTACTGCAGCACAGTCTCCATGGCACACTTCTTCTGGTTCTCCCAGCGGATCTTGGCTGAGCCTGTACACTCTCCGTCGTCGGGCTGCCGGCCCTGCCACAGGTACACCTCCATACGGTTATCTAGCATGAAGAGGGCTGGAGGGAGACAGAGTAAGGGAGATGGAGGGAGATGAATGAAAGAGAGGTGTAGAAAGCAGAGAGGGCGTGTGCATGCAATAAATATTGAGGACAGAAACAGAACGAGTAAGAAGAGCGCTAGAGATAGAGCTATCCATCCAGGGTCTGTACCTGGCTGTTGTGCAGAGTAGAGGTTCTCCTGGAGGAAGGGCATGGCCATGACAGCCCCTGTCACACGGGCCGGGCTCAGCAGTTCCTCCCCCTCAAATACCCCTGAGCTGGCGCTCAGACAGAACAGACGCGGGGTGAAGTTGTACTTCCCTGGATCTGGACCAAACAACAACATACAGGTGAAAAACAACAACAACAACAACAACACAGCTGACTGAGGTAAGCTGGATGTGTAGCAAGTGCAGGACAATAGCAACATATAATATCCTATAATAATTATCTGGCAGATGCTAATATCCAAAGAGACATACTCAATACATATAGTCAGTATAGTGTGTGTTATAGTAAGGAATAGTGTTACAATAAGGAGTGTGTGTTACAATAAGGCATGTGCATTACGGTAAGGAGTGCGTGTTACGGTAAGTAGGAAATGTTACGGAATGAGTATGTGGTATGTAGAAACTATGTGTGTTACACTCAGGAGTGTGTTACGGTACGGTTAGTGTGAGTTACGATAAAGAGTGTGTTACCATCCAGGGAGCGTATGTTATGATAAGATGTGTATGTTACGGTACAGTAAGAATGTGTTGCGGTAAGGAGTCAGTTTATGTTATGGTATTGGAGCCTAGTGCATTCGGAAAGTATTCAGACCCCTTGACTTTTTCCACATTGTTACGTTACAGCCGTATTCTAAAAGATTAAACACATTTTTTTTATATACACAATACCCCTTAATGACAAAACGAAAAACTGGTTTTTAGAATTTTTAGCAAATTTATAAAAATAAAAAAACAGAAATACCTTATTTACATAAGTATCGAGACCCTTTGCTATGGGACTCAAAATTTAACTCCGGTGCATCCACTTTCCATTGATCATCCTTGAGATGTTTCTACAACTTGATTGGAGTCCACCTGTGGTCAATTCAATTGATTGGACATGATTTGGAAAGGCACATGATTTGGAAAGGCACACACCTGTCGATATAAGGTCCCACATTTGACCGTGCATGTCAGACCAGAAACCAAGCCATGAGGTCGAAGGAATTGTCCGCAGAGCTCCGAGACAGGATTGTGTCGAGGCACAGATATGGGGAAGGGTACCAAACAATTTCTGCAGCATTGAAGGTCCCCAAGAATACAGTGGCCTCCATCACTCTTAAATGGAAGAAGTTTGGCACCAAGACTCTTCCTAGAGCTGGCCACCCGCCCAAACTCAGCAATCGGGCAGAAGGGCCTTGGCCAGGGAGTTGACCAAGAACCCGATGGTCACCGTGACAGCGCTCCAGAGTTCCTCTGTGGAGATGGGAGAACTTTCCAGAAGGACAACCATCTCTGCAGCACTCCACCAATCAGGCCTTTATGGTTGAGTGGCCAGATGGAAGCCACTCCTCAGTAAGGCACATGACAGCCCGCTTGGAGTTTGCCAAAAGGCACCTAAAGGACTCTCAGACCTTGAGAAACAAGATTCTCTGGTCTGATGAAACCAAGATTGAACTCTTTGGCCTGAATGCCAAGCGTCACGTCTGGAGAAAACCTGGCACCATCCTACGGTGAAGCATGGTGGTGGCAGCATCATGCTGTGGAGAGGTTTTTCAGGGGCAGGGACTGAGAGACTAGTCAGGATCAAGGGAAATATGAATGGAGCAAAGTACAGAGAGATCCTTGATGAAAACCTGCTCCAGAGCGCTCAGGACCACAGACTGGGGCGAAGGTTCACCTTACAACAGGACAACGACCCTAAGCACACAGCCAAGACAATGCAGGAGTGGCTTCGGGACAAGTCTCTGAATGTCCTTGAGTGGCCCAGCCAGAGCCCGGACTTGAACCCCATCGAACATCTCTGGAGAGACCTGAAAATAGCTGTGCAGCGACACTCCTCATTCAACCTGACAGAGCTTGAGAGGATCTGCAGAGAAGAATGGGAGAAACTCCCCAAATACAGGTGTGCCAAGCTTGTAGCATAATACCCAAGAAGACTTGAGGCTGTAATTGCTGCCAAAGATGCTTCAACAAAGTACTGAGTAAAGGGTCTGAATACTTACGTAAATGTATATTTCAGTTTTTTATTTTAAAAAACAAAAAACAGTTTTTGCTTTGTCATTATGGGGTATTGTGTGTAGATTGATGATGGAAAAAAACAATTGAATCAATTTGAGAAAAAGTCTGTAACGTAACAAAATGTGGAAAAAGTAAAGGGGTCTGAATACTTTCCGAATGCCTACGGTAAGGAATATGTATGTTAGGGTAAGGAATCTGTATTTTACGCTAAATAATCTGTATGTTACAGTAAGACTACCATTAAGACGTGCGTTACAGTGTAGTCAAAATGTGATACGATAAGGAGAGAGGGTTACGGTAAGGAGTGTGAATGTGTTACTGTAAGAAGTGGTACGGTACCTTGGAGCATGCAGTCATATGCCTTCCTGTCCTGCTGTCCCAGAGCATTCCTGAACCCAACTGGCTCCGTGCCTTCCTCTACCTCCTCCACCTTCAGACTGCTGTTACTGTTCAGGCCCAGCTCAGAAGGATGCCTTGTAGACACACACGTAAGCAGACACACAACCACACATTAACAAACAAACACATTTATTTCCATACACTAAACAAATGGCACACCAAACAACTAGTCAGAGCCTAAAAACGAATGTATTTGCTTTACGTTTGGTCATAGCCGCAGAGTTGCTATGTCAAAATAAAGCAGACAGCACCAAGTCTCTCCCATAAACAGAGACCGTATAAGATCCTCACCTCTGCTTGAGCATTTCCACGGCCCTGGTGCCCACCTCCCTGGCGCCGGCGTGGGACTTACATCCATGCCACAGGTAGAGCTGTTCCTGGTGGGCCGCCAGCAGAACCAGGGTGGCACGGGAACGCAGGCTGGCACAGCAACACTCCACCTCCACCAGGGAAGCCTCCACAGTGGCTTCCCCGCGCACGCAGTACAGACGCCAGCCGCCTGGACAGGGAGACACACGGACAAATTCAAGCAGACACACATTCAAGTATGCACACAAACATATTAAAGCAGACACACACAAGCTCAGTGGCACAAAATAGACTGAGACAACGTGTGGTAATCACAAATCAAGTTGGAAGCACTGTTTTAATGCCACTCAAGGTATCCGTTCCAGTAGTGCTAAGTGAATTATAAATAAGTGATCGCCCAGCTACTAGCCATATCCCTGATTCTGATTTTGTTTTGAAAGAGCCTACGAGATTATCTTTCCAGTAATGAAAAGAGTGCTATACAGTGGGGGAAAAAAGTATTTAGTCAGCCACCAATTGTGCAAGTTCTCCCACTTAAAAAGATGAAAGAGGCCTGTAATTTTCATCATAGGTACACGTCAACTATGACAGACAAAATGAGAGAAAAAAATTCCAGAAAATCACATTGTAGGATTTTTAATGAATTTATTTGCAAATTATGGTGGAAAATAAGTATTTGGTCACCTACAAACAAGCAAGATTTCTGGCTCTCACAGACCTGTAACTTCTTCTTTAAGAGGCTCCTCTGTCCTCCACTCGTTACCTGTATTAATGGCACCTGTTTGAACTTGTTATCAGTATAAAAGACACCTGTCCACAACCTCAAACAGTCACACTCCAAACTCCACTATGGCCAAGACCAAAGAGCTGTCAAAGGACACCAGAAACAAAATTGTAGACCTGCACCAGGCTGGGAAGACTGAATCTGCAATAGGTAAGCAGCTTGGTTTGAAGAAATCAACTGTGGGAGCAATTATTAGGAAATGGAAGACATACAAGACCACTGATAATCTCCCTCGATCTGGGGCTCCACGCAAGATCTCACCCCGTGGGGTCAAAATGATCACAAGAACGGTGAGCAAAAATCCCAGAACCACACGGGGGGACCTAGTGAATGACCTGCAGAGAGCTGGGACCAAAGTAACATAGCCTACCATCAGTAACACACTACGCCGCCAGGGACTCAAATCCTGCAGTGCCAGACGTGTCCCCCTGCTTAAGCCAGTACATGTCCAGGCCCATCTGAAGTTTGCTAGAGTGCATTTGGATGATCCAGAAGAGGATTGGGAGAATGTCATATGGTCAGATGAAACCAAAATATAACTTTTTGGTAAAAACTCAACTCGTCGTGTTTGGAGGACAAAGAATGCTGAGTTGCATCCAAAGAACACCATACCTACTGTGAAGCATGGGGGTGGAAACATCATGCTTTGGGGCTGTTTTTCTGCAAAGGGACCAGGACGACTGATCCGTGTAAAGGAAAGAATGAATGGGGCCATGTATCGTGAGATTTTGAGTGAAAACCTCCTTCCATCAGCAAGGGCATTGAAGATGAAACGTGGCTGGGTCTTTCAGCATGACAATGATCCCAAACACACCGCCCGGGCAATGAAGGAGTGGCTTCGTAAGAAGCATTTCAAGGTCCTGGAGTGGCCTAGCCAGTCTACAGATCTCAACCCCATAGAAAATATTTGGAGGGAGTTGAAAGTCCGTGTTGCCCAGCGACAGCCCCAAAACATCACTGCTCTATAGGAGATCTGCATGGAGGAATGGGCCAAAATACCAGCAACAGTGTGTGAAAACCTTGTGAAGACTTACAGAAAACGTTTGACCTGTGTCATTGCCAACAAAGGGTATATAACAAAGTATTGAGAAACTTTTGTTATTGACCAAATACTTATTTTCCATCATTAATTTGCAAATAAATTCATTAAAGATCCTACAATGTGATTTTCTGGATATTCTTTTCTCATTTTGTCTGTCATAGTTGACGTGTACCTATGATGAAAATTACAGGCCTCTCTCATCTTTTTAAGTGGGAGAACTTGCACAATTGGTGGTTGACTAAATACTTTTTTCCCCACTGTATATACTGTATATGCAGTATAAATGTTATCAATTATTATTATTAGTAGTAGTAAGTGCTCATGTGAAACATATACCCAGGGCTCTAAATAAAAAAAAATCATTGGTAGCACTGGTGCTCCCAATTTATAACAGTTAGGAGCACAACATAAAATTTAGGAGCACCAGAAAATATGTTTAATCGATTGAGATATAGCCTATATTGGGCCTATATGTATTCTACCTACTTCTGAAGCACATATTGTGCCCTAGAAACTAATGTAACCCTGTAAATACATTTGTTTATTATAAAAATCTAAAATGTTGATACAAATACCTGTCATTGAAATGACAAAGTAATTTGTGGAATAATAGGTTTCTACATTGTGTAAAAGCCCTATTTCCTATTGAGATGCATTTCATTACAACAGTTGGTCTTAATGCTAGGTCAGTCGTAGCTACGTCTGTGACCAGAATTTACACCTGTTGCACCAACCAAAATAAGACTAGTCGCAATGCTCGTTCATGAGATATGATGCTTGATAATAGAGCCCGACCTATATGTTTTTTGGGGTCCGATACCGATTCAGATTTGTTTAGGGACAAAACCTACCGATATATCTGCCGTTATACTGTTTTACAGCGGGGAAATTAAAACGTTTTATTTTTCCATCCTGAATTCTCATAAAATTCCATCCAAAAGAGCAATTGTCGAAGAAATATGCTTATATTGTGACAATAATCACACATGAGAATGGCCACAAGTGTTCAGATAAGCATGAGATTCCCTTTTTTTCATCCTATTTATTGAATATCGGTTATCTGTGAATACTGATATAGCGTTAAAAGGCCAATCTCCGATTGGATACTTGTGACTACATTTCCCATTTGAGTCTTATGTACCATTTCCAAGATTGTACTTTTATCAAATGTACAAAAAAGCCAGACTCAGAGCTTCAAAATGGTATATCATACACTAGTGGCGGTCAGTGCCGTTTAAGATTAGGTAGGACCACTTTCTTTTCATGAGGATGGCCTTAATTCTATTACAGCAAATTGGATGACTGTTATTCATATTCCATTTACCCAGTTCAAAGTAACAGCAATAGGTTTAGGCTACTACATGATACTCTAATTTTCCCTATACCCATCATGAGGTTGATACAACTGAATGACAGTTTACAACGTAGGTGCACACAGGTCGAGAGACAAATTTGAGGTGACAGACAGTGACACATGGACAGACAGTGACATTAAATATCGCCTTGCACACTCTTGCCTGCATTTAGCTGATATAGGGTGTAATCATTAGTCCAACAGTTGCAAACAAGTTTCTATTGGACAAATTCAGGTATGTTTATCCCTGTTTTGTTCCGTTTAAGAAACGTTTTTCAACAGAATCGGCAGAATGAATACACCCCTGATCACGTGTAAACACAGTTCACTTTCATAGCAGCCAAGTTGTATTCCTTCTCGCATCTATGCGCTCTCCTCCTCTCACCTCTTCCCTTTGCTTGTGGACTTCAATGCACAACACATCAGCTGTATGTGACCAGGGGAAAAAACCTTTCCAAGACAAACAGCTACACACAGCCTACATCGTTGTCACCATATTAGTTAAAGTAACGTCACAGTCAGCATAGCTAATAGAACTAACACGTTTGTAAACCCGATACAATCATGCAGTAACGATACAGTGTACAGTCAGTAAGCAGTTACACCGGCGGGCCCCGGTGGCAATAAAACCAAAAGCTTACTTTGACTTGGAAGAGTTCCAGTGTTGTGTTGGAAAGTCAGCTAGCTAACATAGCATCCCTCTGTTTGAGTAGGGTGTTTCAGTAGGCTAAACTAGCTAGCTTCATTTGCTAGCTAAGTAAGTGAAACTGAAAAAAAACGTACGAAATCTTGCTTCTCCTTCATTTTGGAAAAAATTAATTTGTTCAAAACTGTTCAACTACTGTCTTTCTCTCTCTTTGAGTCAAATACTCACCACATTTTATGCACTGCAGTGCTAGCTAGCTGTAGCTTATGCTTTCAGCAATAGATTAATTCTCTGATCCTTTGATTGGGTGGACAACATGTCAGTTCATGCTGCAAGAGCTCTGATAGGTTGGAGGATGTCCTCTAGAATTTGTCATAATTACTGTGTAAGTCTACGGAAGAGGGTGAGAACCATGAGCCTCCTAGGTGTTGTATTGAAGTCAATGTACCCAGAGGAGGACGGAAGCTAGCTGTCCTCCGGCTACACCGTGGTTGTTGAGGCTACTGTAGACCTTCTTTGTAAAATTTTGTGTTTTAATCAATTATTTGGTGACGTGATTATATTTAGTATAGTTTTACCTAAAAGGATAACGTTTTAAATGTTTTACAATTTCATTTTTATGAAATTCACTGAGGAGGATTGTCCTCTCCTCCCTCCGCTGAGGAGCCTCCACTGTCATACACTGCAGATTGGGGAAACATGGGAAAGTTATTTTTATTTGAAATGTGATAAACTTATTCCACCTTGTAGACAAACAGCAGAAAATTCCCTTTAAAGTTTCAAACTTGCTCGAGAGCTCTTTTTTAAGTACGCCCATTCAGCAGTGTTCACACCCTCTTAAACCTTAGCCCCACCCATCTCTTTAAGTATTCATGTGTGGCTATGTGCTAAACTGAGTGATTAAGGTAGTGTAGTAAACAAGTGGTGAAATTTATAGCCTACAATAAGGAAAATCTCCAGGTAAAAATACACTTTATCTAGTCCTTAGCCTATATCCTAACATGTTGTTCTTCACATGGTAAACACACTATATCAAATCAATCCAAATCAAAGTTAATTTGTCATGTGCACAGGATACAGAAGGTAAACAGTACAGTGAAATGCTTCCTTGCAAGCTCTTCTTCAACATGCAATATCAATAGAAAAGTATCAATAGAAAAAATTTGAACATAAAAATGCAGTAGATGGCCATATCACACCTGGCTAAATGTATGGGTCATGTAATCATCTGGCTAAGTGGAGACTTTTGTCTAGACATGTAGCAAGCCAGCTAGCTAGCTAAACAAGTTCATGAACCATAATCCCAACCCATATAGATTAGCGTTTGCATTTCGTCTGCTCAGCTTTCTTGGAACGTTATGTCATGTCGCTCCAGTTCACACTGACAGTGTTCAATATGCCAAGAATTATCACATCTTTTTTTGTCTCTGTCATAGATGTCGTGGTATTTGCTTGTAGATATAATTCTGTGAGAGTTGTTTTATACAAGAGTCTTCTGAGTTCTCTTTTCGACTTTCTCCGCATTTGCAATCAAACTTCACAACTTTGTCCTTCTCATACTCTGCTTCTACCAGCCATTCCACTGAGTTCAAAACTCGCTCATCTTCTTCCGTTACAACACTGTTGATCTCCGTTTCTTCCCCATCACTGTCATAAGAAAACTCTGCAATGTTTGGTTCAATGACAATGTTGTTGTTAACCAAATCAAAGATTTCTTCATCATCTGATTCATTCAGCTCATCGTCCTCCAGAAAGTAGTCCATCCCCTTACTGTATGGGACACTTTAAACACTTTAAAATGTGCCTTTAGAGGCCATGCAATTCAATACTAATCTTTAAAACAAAATCAATTTAGGTCAAAAGAGTTCTTATTAACAAAGGAAATAGAGGAACTAATAAAAACTGTACCTTAGAGGCACATAATAAATTAGAGGAAACACAAAAATAAATGGAGGAACTTATTCAAGAAAGATCAAGTGCAATATATTATCAAAATAAAGCGAACTGGATGGAATATGGGGAGACATTTTTTAATCTTCAACATAGAAATGCTACCAAAAAGAATTTACTGTAAATTTCAGTGCATTCTTTTTGATAGCATTTCTATGTGGAAAATAATGTTTTTCTGTTAATAACGTAAAATGAACAGCTGTACAGAAAGATTCATGTGAATGCCAAATTACAGAGGAGGAACTTCATGATGCAATTAAAGCCTTTAAGTCCAGGAAAACTCCAGGGTTGGATGGCATACCAGTTGAGGTATACCAAACCTCTTTGATGTACTCAGAGGACCGTTATTAGCATGTTTTAACCACTCATATAAAATTGTAGATTAACAGATACTCAACAAAAAGGTCTAATTTAATTATTACTGAAACAGGACCAAGTGGTAAATAGAAAGATCCAGTCCATTTAAAAAACGGAAGGACCCTTCCCTTCAGTGTTGTGATGCAAAAATTCTAGCAAAATGTGTAGAGCATATAATTAAAAAGGTATTGTTGGATATGATTCATCCTAATCAGATAGGTTTTCTACATGGACGATACATTGGAGATAATATAAGACTGGAAACAATATAATAACAGTATGAAAAATCAGGGAAACCAGGCCTGGTACTCATAACTGACTTTGAAAAGGCTTTTGATAAAGTACAACTGGAATTTATATATAAATGCCTGGAATATTTCAATTTTGGAGAATCTCTTATACAATGGGTTAAAGTTATGTATAGTAACCCTAGATGTAAAATAGCAAATAATGGCTAGTTCTCAGAAGGTATTAAACTGTCAAGAGGAGTGAAACAAGGTTGTCCACTATCGGCATATCTATTTATTATGGCCATTGAAATGTTAGCTATTAAAATCAGATCCAACAATAATATCAAGGGGCTAGAAATCCAGGGATTAAAAAGAAAGGTGTCATTGTATGCTGATGATTCATGTTTTCTTTTAAATACACAATTTGGATCCCTGCACAGAGGATCTAGATAATTTTCTAACCTCTCTGGATTACAACCAAATTATTATAAGTGTACTATTTTACGTATTGGATCACAAAAAAAATAGAATCTTTACATTACCATGTACTTTACCAATAAAATGGTCTGATGGTGAAGTGGAAATACTCTGTATTCATATTCCGAAATAACAAAATTTTCTCACAACAATACATTTAAATAGAAAGTTAGCAAAAATAGATAAGATCTTGCTACCATGGAAAGGAAAATACCTGTCTATTTGTGGAAAAATCACCCTGATGAACTCTTTAGTCATTTCCCAGTTGACTTATTTGCTTATGGCCTTGCCTACACCTAGCGACTAGATTTTTGAATTATATGAGCAAAAAATATTCAATTGTATTTGGAACGGCAAGTCAGAGAAATTTAAACGGGCCTATTTATATTATGAATATGAATTCGGAGGGCAGAAATTATTAAATATTAAAGCATTAGACCTCTCATTAAAGGCTTCAGTCATACAAAAGTTATACTTAAATCCGAAATGGTTTTCTAGCAGATTAGTAAGAATGTCTCACCTCATGTTCAAGAATGGCCTTATTCCCTTTATTCAGATTACAACCTCTCACTTTCGCTTATTTGAAAATTAAATCTCCAAAATAACGCTATTTTTAAAACAAGCCATAGAAAGTTAGTTGCAATTTCAGTTTAATCCAGTTTAAAACTGTTTAAAAACAGTATAATCTTTGTAAATTATATCATAAATAGGACTGGTGGAGTTGTGTCACACATGCAGCTAACAAAAATATATGGAAATGTCTGCTCTATCCAAAATTACAACCAACTAATTGCAGCATTACCACAAAAATGGAAGAGGCAAGTGGAAGGGTGAGAAAGTAAGGAACTTGTCTGTCGGCCCTGAATTAATGACCAAAAATCGTTAAAGAAAATTGTGATAAATACAAAAGTATACCAGTTTCATTTAAGGACCAAAAGATTGACAGCTGTGCCATACAGATTGAAAAATAGTTGGGAAGAGATTTTCGATGTACCGATTCCATGGCACATGGTTTATGAACTGATACACAAAACGATGCCGGATTCAAAATGTAACGTTTTTCTATTGAAATTATTATACAGAATTCTTGCATAATATATATATATATATATATATATATACAGTGGGGAAAAAAAGTATTTAGTCAGCCACCAATTGTGCAAGTTCTCCCACTTAAAAAGATGAGAGAGGCCTGTAATTTTCATCATAGGTACACGTCAACTATGACAGACAAATTGAGAAAAAAAAATCCAGAAAATCACATTGTAGGATTTTTAATGAATTTATTTGCAAATGATGGTGGAAAATAAGTATTTGGTCACCTACAAACAAGCAAGATTTCTGGCTCTCACAGACCTGTAACTTCTTCTTTAAGAGGCTCCTCTGTCCTCCACTCGTTACCTGTATTAATGGCACCTGTTTGAACTTGTTATCAGTATAAAAGACACCTGTCCACAACCTCAAACAGTCACACTCCAAACTCCACTATGGCCAAGACCAAAGAGCTGTCAAAGGACACCAGAAACAAAATTGTAGACCTGCACCAGGCTGGGAAGACTGAATCTGCAATAGGTTAGCAGCTTGGTTTGAAGAAATCAACTGTGGGAGCAATTATTAGGAAATGGAAGACATACAAGACCACTGATAATCTCCCTCGATCTGGGGCTCCACGCAAGTTCTCACCCCGTGGGGTCAAAATGATCACAAGAATGGTGAGCAAAAATCCCAGAACCACACGGGGGGACCTAGTGAATGACCTGCAGAGAGCTGGGACCAAAGTAACAAAGCCTACCATCAGTAACACACTACGCCGCCAGGGACTCAAATCCTGCAGTGCAAGACGTGTCCCCCTGCTTAAGCCAGTACATGTCCAGGCCCGTCTGAAGTTTGCTAGAGTGCATTTGGATGATCCAGAAGAGGATTGGGAGAATGTCATATGGTCAGATGAAACCAAAATAGAACTTTTAGGTAAAAACTCAACTCGTCGTGATTGGAGGACAAAGAATGCTGAGTTGCACCATACCTACTGTGAAGCATGGGGGTGGAAACATCATGCTTTGGGGCTGTTTTTCTGCAAAGGGACCAGGACGACGGATCCGTGTAAAGGAAAGAATGAATGGGGCCATGTATCGTGAGATTTGGAGTGAAAACCTCCTTCCATCAGCAAGGGCATTGAAGATGAAACGTGGCTGGGTCTTTCAGCATGACAATGATCCCAAACACACCGCCCGGGCAACGAAGGAGTGGCTTCGTAAGAAGCATTTCAAGGTCCTGGAGTGGCCTAGCCAGTCTCCAGATCTCAACCCCATAGAAAATCTTTGGAGGGAGTTGAAAGTCCGTGTTGCCCAGCGACAGCCCCAAAACATCACTGCTCTAGAGGAGATCTGCATGGAGGAATGGGCCAAAATACCAGCAACAGTGTGTGAAAACCTTACAGAAAACGTTTGACCTGTGTCATTGCCAACAAAGGGTATATAACAAAGTATTGAGAAACTTTTGTTATTGACCAAATACTTATTTTCCACCATAATTTGCAAATAAATTCATTAAAAATCCTACAATGTGATTTTCTGGAATTTTATTTCTCATTTTGTCTGTCATAGTTGACGTGTACCTATGATGAAAATTACAGGCCTCTCTCATCTTTTTAAGTGGGAGAACTTGCACAATTGGTGGCTGACTAAATACTTTTTTTCCCCACTGTATATATATATATATATATATATATATATATATATATATATATATATACACAGTGAGGGAAAAAAAGTATTTGATCCCCTGCTGATTTTGTAAGTATTGCCCACTGAAAAAAAAAAGATCAGTCTATAATTTTATTGGTAGGTTTATATGAACAGTGAGAGACAGAATAACAACAAAAAAATCCAGAAAAACGCATGTCAAAAATGTTATAAAATGATTTGCATTTTAAATGGGGGAAATAAGTATTTGACCCCTCTGCAAAACATGACTTAGTACTTGGTGGCAAAACCCTTGTTGGCAATCACAGAGGTCAGACGTTTCTTGTAGTTGGCCACCCGGTTTGCACACATCTCAGGAGGGATTTTGTTCCACTCCTCTTTGCAGATCTTCTCCAAGTCATTAAGGTTTCGAGGCTGACGTTTGGCAACTCGAACCTTCAGCTCCCTCCACAGATTTTCTATGGGATTAAGGTCTGGAGACTGGCTAGGCCACTCCAGGTCCTTAATGTGCTTCTTCTTGAGCCACTCCTTTGTTGCCTTGGCCGTGTGTTTTGGGTCATTGTCATGCTGGAATACCCATCCACGACCCATTTTCAATGCCCTGGCTGAGGGAAGGAGGTTCTCACCCAATATTTGACGGTACATGGCTCTGTCCATCGTCCCTTTGATGCGGTGAAGTTGTCCTGTCCCCTTAGCAGAAAAACACCCCCAAAGCATAATGTTTCCACCTCCATGTTTGACGGTGGGGATGGTGTTCTTGGGGTCATAGGCAGCATTCCTCCTCCTCCAAACACGGCGAGTTGAGCTGATGCCAAAGAGCTCCATTTTGGTCTCATCTGACCACAACACTTTCACCCAGTTCTCCTCTGAATCATTCATATGTTCATTGGAAAACTTCAGACGGCCCTGTATATGTGCTTTCTTGAGCAGGGGGAACTTGCGGGCGCTGCAGGATTTCAGTCCTTCACGGCGTAGTGTGTTACCAATTGTTTTCTTGGTGACTATGGTCCCAGCTGCCTTGAGATCATTGACAAGATTCTCCCGTGTAGTTCTGGGCTGATTCCTCACCGTTCTCATGATCATTGCAACTCCATGAGGTGAGATCTTGCATGGAGCCCCAGGCCGAGGGAGATTGACAGTTATTTTGTGTTTCTTCCATTTGCCAATAATCGCACCAACTGTTGTCACCTTCTCACCAAGCTGCTTGGCGATGGTCTTGTAGCCCATTCCAGCCTTGTGTAGGTCTACAATCTTGTCCCTGACATCCTTGGAGAGCTCTTTGGTCTTGGCCATGGTGGAGAGTTTGGAATCTGATTGATTGCTTCTATGGACAGGTGTCTTTTATACAGGTAACAAGCTGAGATTAGGAGCACTCCCTTTAAGAGTGTGCTCCTAATCTCAGCTCGTTACCTGTATAAAAGACACCTGGGAGCCAGAAATCTTTCTGATTGAGAGGGGTTCAATTACTTATTTCCCTCATTAAAATGCAAATGAAAATATAAAAAAATTTACATGCGTTTTTCTGGATTTTGTTGTTGTTATTCTGTCTCTCACTGTTCAAATAAACCTAGCATTAAAATTATAGACTGATCATTTCTTTGTCAGTGGGCAAATATACAAAATCAGCAGGGGATCAAATACTTTTTTCCCTCACTGTATATATATATATATATATATATATATATATATATATATATATAACATTCTATTAGTTGTAAGAATTGTGTATAATAATGTGGGATACAAACATCCCAGCTCTGCAGATTTGGCTGCGAATAGACAGAATCATTAAATCATTTGTTTTGGACCTGCCCATATGTAGCTTGTTTTTGGTCGCAGGTTCAGGAATGACTGAAGAATTGCAACATTTACCTAGAGCTAACTCTGCAAATAGCACTGCTGGGTGATTTGAAAATACATAGTCATTCGATCAATAATATAATTAATACTCTTAGCAAAAATTTTTATCTTCAATTTACAATCTGTAGAAACTATGAGAATATAAAGGTTCAGAACTTTTGTGAAAAAGCACAGTTGAAAAAAAAATTACATAAATAAAAATAGTCCATCACAACATTCTCCCACTGAGCTTTGTCGATAGCACCGGTTAAATTCAGGGCAGCAATGTTGTTGAGAGCTGTAGCAACACGTTTGCAGTTGTCCATTGCTATGATCTTTTTTTTTTATATATCTGCGGTAGACTACTGATCAGGGAAGCCCCCATTATGTTATAGACAGTAGCCTGTGGCATGGCAGACCAATCAGGACTCATCTCTCGGCATGACCAGCTCCGCCATTATCTCAGCTATTAGCAGGACTAACCAGAACATTTTGCTATGTGTTATGTAGCCTAGTGGATTATTTTTCTCTTCACTTGCTTAGGCTAGGCTACTCCCGACCAAAAGCCTGTGACTTGTCTGATAATCAATCGGATTTAGTTTCACTGAATCTTTGTCTGTATTTGGTTAATTCATCTCTGGCTGGGCAAATAAGTGGAGTGAAGATTATAATAATAATAAATAATAATATATTATCTATTTGTTTGCTCATTTATCACTTATCAGAAACATTTAGCATGCTATAAAGTAGCCTAAATCAAGGGTAGCCTATTGTTTAGCTATTGACTAGCGCATAGGCATCTCCAAAAGCCTGTGGAGGTTGTGAAATATGAACACGAGACTCACCTGCTTCTGAAAATATAGACTGCTATTTTCTATGAGTATTATGATGAAAACAGTCCCAATTTAACACGCAACGCCTGCTCCTTAGCCTACTAGGTGTAGGATCTGACATAGGAAGGAAAAATATAGGTTGGTAATATAGGTCATATCATAGGGGTCAAATCTTTTGAACTGTTTGGGCTATAAACAAGCTGTAGTAATGGTACAACCATGATGGTAATGAAGATGCGCTCCCTTTCTTCTGTAGGGCACTCCGAAAAAACGGAGTGAAGACTAATCATTACAACAATTATTATCAGGGTGATTTTTTTTCTAGGTGTACTGGTGCTCCCAAATAAAATTCCAAGTTGCACAGCAAAATATTTAGGCGTGTATTTAGAGCCCTGCATATACCTGTGTTGTTGACGCCATCATCTTCTCTGCTGCCCTTGTGGATAACCAGGCCTCCCTGGAAGAGCTGCAGGAAACATGGAGGCTCCTTGCCCTGTGTCACCAACACCTAACCACCAGCAAGAAAGACAGACCCCATTGTAACACAACTGATTCAACCAATCAAGGTCCTGTTGAACAGCTAATTCATAGAATCAGGTGTGCTAGATTAGGAGGGTAACTGTCCCGGGGAAGTGTTAGGCATCCCTGCACAAGTGATCCCTTTGAGTGCTGTGGACTCACCTGCGCCCCCCTGTGGTTCCCCAGCTCTACGGTCATCAGTGCGGAGGTGCCCTTGCCGCTGACGCTGGAGTGACGGCCCTGCCAGAAGAAACAGGCGCTTCGCTCCCGACCCGGACCCCCACTACTCAGCTCCCCCGGCTTCTGCCTCTTACCCACTGGAAGACAAATAATGAAACAAACAAACATACAAATTAAAATGTGAATTAAAACTATTCTTAGGTAGCAGAATGACTTTTGCTTTCCTCTGAGGGCACACACTTTCTAGAAGGCTTAAATTGAAGATATGGCAAATAGGAGTGGCAATATCGTCCACTATTATCCTCAGTAATTTTCCATCCAAGTTGTCAGACCCCGGTGGCTTGTCATTGTTGATAGACAACAATCATTTTTGCGCCTCTTCCACACTCACTTTACAGATTTCAAAAAGACAATGATTGTTTTTCATAATTTGGTCAGATATACTTGGATGTGTAGTGTCAGCGTTTGTTGCTGGCATGTCATGCCTAAGTTTGCTAATCTTGCCAATGAAAAAATCATTAAAGTTGTTGGCAATATCAGTCGGTTTTGTAATGAATGAGACATCTGATTCAATTAATGATGGAGCTGAGTTTGCCTTTTTTCCAAACATTTCATTGAAGGTGCTCCAAAGCTTTTTACTATCATTCTTTATGGCATTTATCTTTGTTTCATAGTGTAGTTTATTTTATTTTTATTCAGTTTAGTCACTTGATTTCTCAATTTGCAGTATGTTTGCCAATCGGTTGATCAGCCAGACTTATTTGCCATTCCTTTTGCCTCATCCCTCAACCATTCAATTTTTCAATTCCTCATCAATCCATGGGGATTTAACAGTTTTTACAGTCATTTTCTTAATGGGTGCATGCTTATTAGTAACTGGGATAAGCAATTTCATAAATGTGTCAAGAGCAACGTCTGTTTGCTCGTCATTACACACCACGGACCAACAAACATTCTTTACGTCAACAACATAGGAATCACTACACAACTTATTGTATGACCTCATACACTATATTAAGCCCAGCCTTTGGAACGTTGGTTTTCCTAGATGTGGGCTACTATATTGTGATCACTACATCCGATGGATCTGGATACTGCTTTCAAGCACATTTCTGCAGCATTAGTAAAGATGTGATCAATACATGTTGATGATTTCATTCCTGTGCTATTTGTAACTACCCTGGTAGGTTGACTGATAATCTGAACCAGGTTGCAGGCACTGGTTATAGTTTGAAGCTTTTTCTTGAGTGGGCAGCTTGATGAAAGCCAGTCAATATTTAAATCACCCAGAAAACATACCTCTCTGTTGATATCACATACAATATCAAGCATTTCACACATGTTATCCAGATACTGACTGTTGGCACTTGGTGGTCTATAGCAGCTTCCCACAAGAATGGGCTTTAGGTGAAGCAGATGAACCTGTAGCCATATTACTTCAACAGTATTTAACATGAGATCCTCTCTAATCTTTACAGGAATGGGGTTCTGAATATAAACAGCAACACCTCCATCACTGGCATTTCTGTCTTTTCTGTAAGTGTTATAACCTTGTATTGCTACCACTGTATCATCAAATGTTTTTTCCAAGTGAGTTTCTGTGATAGTCAGAATATGGATGTAATCTGCTACTAACAAGTTATTAATTTCATGAACCTTGTTTCTTAAACTACATATGTTAACATGGGCTATTTTGAGCACTTTTCTGGGAGGCTTGATTGTTTTCATTGCTTTACTGGGAAGCTTAGCAGAAGTAGATATTCTCATGTTATTTATGTTAGTGCAGGGTGAGCTGCATTCAGTGGACTTCCTACTAGGGCACACTGCCTCAGTGCTAACAGCATAAATCTGGTTCATAGACACATGATTGCTGCATACAATAGCTGTAGGATCAGGAGAGGCATTCAGGGCAGTTAGAGGGACATAAGTTAGGTTACTTACATTGTGTCTACCAATGCCCCTGGTATAATGTACATTTGCTAAAGCATTATGATGACTCAGCGACACATTATCTCAATGCAGCCTTTAATGAGGTGAAATTATTTTGGTGGATCCCAACTTCCTTATAAAATGTATTTTGTTTTCAAAAGGTATCAAAATTGTCAACAAAAGTTACACCCATTGAGCTGCAATAATCAAGTAGCCAGCTGTGAAGCCCCGTGTAGTTCAGTTGGTAGAGCATGGCGTTTACAACGCCAGGGTTGTGGGTTCGATTCCCACGGGGGGCCAGTATGAATTTATTTTTATTTTTTTATGTATGCACTCACTAACTGTAAGTCGCTCTGGATAAGAGCGTCTGCTAAATGACTAAAAATGTAAAACATGTAAGAGAAAGAATCCTGCTAAAGCGTTCAATGCCACGATTCAGAGAGGGCACAGAGCCAGATATGATGGATATTTTATTAGTGTCTAGCAGAGAGTCAATCAGCTCTTTGAAAATCCAGTTTCAACTGTTCAGAGCTGCCCATCACAATGTCATTAAAACCCACATGGACTACGATAGAATCGATGTCCATGTCCTGGCGTAGTATATTTGGTTGCAGTTTAGTAATGTCATTTACTCGAGCTCCGGGACAGGACATTGTTTTTGCACGAGGAACAGTCACATTTCTTACCATGGAGCTGCCCAAAATCACGGCTGGCGAGAAGGACGAGGAAATCCGCCCACTTCCACGCTTCACAGGATGGTGCAGGCCTCCGACAGATGGAGAAGCCCCGCTCGATCCAGAGCAGGGACGGAAGGTTGCCGACGTCGACTTCGAAATCGTAGGGGAAGGAGTAGGCACAGTGGCCGCAGACACAGGTACCTCCAGCGACTAAGGTGCAGGAAGATCAGGCTCCAGGGCGGCGAAACTATTTGTTGTTTGTATCCGCTCCGGGCCTCTCGTTGGGAGTATAGGCTGCTTTGCGGCAGGCCGCTGTCTTCGTCTTCCACGGCTCGTGACGTGACCATCGATGATTGCCATGCTCCTCTTGCTGTGCTCCTTCGACTCCGCTATCAGATGGGGAGGAGAGGCAGGAGATGGCTCCCCTGGTGAAGGAACCCCGGGCAACACCGGCCAGTCGGATAATGACAAACGACAAGACGGCGATGCATCCAACATGCGCGAACGCCATTCAGCCACCGGTGTAGAAAAGGTAAACATTCCACTCTGCGTTTTCCACAGTTTCTTACGTAGGCTGGCTACCTGTGTGATTAAGGAAGCCACCTCAAGCCTATAATGCACGGCAAGCAAACAATTGCCGCATTGGAACTTTGAGTGATCCAGTTTGTCCCGAAACAAAGCGTAGTAGATACAGCTCCTACAGCGCTGGAACCGTTAATTTACCTCTCCAGAGGGCTCCATTGGAAAACTCATCTGGGGCTAACGTTAGCTATAGTAAGCTCATGAGATATTATTCTTCAAGAAGCAACAGGTATACATATATGGCAAAAACGTCTAACTGTCACAGATTGCGTATTTAATCCTGGTAAAGCATTGATCAAAGCATTTGATGATGATTGTTTATGAAATATTCAAGATATAATATCAGTGAGCTGGAGTTTCTCACAACAGTCTTTTCCTCCATGCCTCTGGAACTATGAACAACTACAGTGTGCAAAAATCTCCCTCTTCTCAACGACCCCCTGTACTACTTCTCCTCCCATAGAGATACAATATAATGTTACATCTAATACCGTGACTCACCCACAGCGGCCCTTCGTCCAGCACCTTTAGTATTTTTTATGATGTGCGTATGACACTATTACTCACCCACAGTGGTGACCGAGTACTTCCAGCGGATCACGTAGGTGTCTCCTTCGTGCAGCTGGCCCAAGCTCGCCGCCACCAGCTCCTCCTCTTCAAACTCCCGGATATGCCAGGCGTCCACCTCCACTGTGGCGAGCTCTGCCTGGCGTCCGTCCTCTGTTTGGACCAGCCCGTAGCCACGCTGCACGTCCACGCCCTCCAGGAGGCTACGTATAGGGCCTCCCGCACTGTCCAGCAGGGCCTTGGCGTCGCACGGTTTTAAGACGTCAGGCTTGGCCGCCTCAAGGGGCGAGCGGAGGGTAGAGTGGACAGGGCTCTGGAGGGGGAGAGAGAGTGGGGGAAATAGGTATTGTTAGCAGTTTTTTAAATGACGTAGCTTTCCACAAAAGCAATGGGACCGTATACTGTATGACTAAGTACGTGATTATACCTCATAACATGATGACCCAATGTGACAAAGGGCCTGAAAAGGGTGCAACCTATTTATCTATTATTTTTAATACTTTAACATAAGGTTACAAAAATAAACTAGAATCCCGATACCAGGACGCTTTTCATTTGTCTACACAGACATTCTTCTCCCCGTCTCCTCATCTGCACTGATCTGAAAGAACTGACCAGGTGAAAGACAGCCTAATGATGAGCTTGCACCATATTGCTTTCACCTGTCTTTTCCAATCCATTGCTTGCTCTCTGGGGTTTGAGGCTGGTTTCTGTATAAGCACTTTGTGACAACTGCTGATGTAAAGAGGGCTTTATAAAAAAAAGTATTGATTGATTGAGGACAGATGTTTAAGCAATTGAGATAAAGCCCATCATGGCCTCACCCTAAACCTTAAGCCCATTTCCTAACCTTGGCCTCCTCCATGGCAGCCTCCTCTTTCCTCTCGGCCCAGTCCAGGAACTTCTCTCTGAACAGAGCCGTCTCGTTGTGCTCCGACAGACGGCCGAACAGAGCCCAGCTGGGACGTCCCTCACCCTGCCTACACACAAAACACATACAGATACACACAAACATTGAGAAAACGACACCAACAAAAACACTTTCACACAGACAGATACAAGCGGTGCATCTAAAGTTTTGATGGGGGAAAAAAATCAATACAATTACATATCACAATATTATTTTGGACGATATTATAATGATACTTTGACTCAGAGTATGTCTCTCTGTAGCAGACATGTAGTGAGCAATATGTTTGGATCATCAAATCACAATATCGAATCGAATATCGCAATACATATAGAATCGTGAATAGCAATACATATCATATCGGCACCAAAGTATCGTGATAATATCATATCGTTATGTCCCTGGCAATTCCCAGCCCTAATCTAAAGTGTTGTCTTCTCCCCATCTTCTATCCATCTACACTGACTTCAACATTTGCAAATACTTATCACTGCTAAACAGATGCCAGACATATGCTGCCATACTGTAGTGTAGACAGTCCTTTGCCTCTGCATATTCGTGTTAGTGGCACTCAGTTCAAATGAGAGCACTGGTCCTTCAAACACTAGTCCTTCAAGCAACTCCAAACGTTTTTGTGGCATGAACCTGCAAGACCTTTTGAATTGTCCTGTGGCCATCAAAAACTTAGCGATGTGATTGGACAGTGTGCATAAAAAAGGCAGGCTAAGAGCTTGAGACTCACTCAGGGACATCAGTATTGGATGAACAGGCATCCAGGGGGTTGACCCTGCAGCTGCTGTAGTCGTAAGAACCGCTCCACAGCTGCTTCCCTAATTGGACAGCCACCTTTCTGTCACCCAGGGGGACGTCCTTCCCCGTCCACACGTACACCTCACTGCCAAAGTCAAACACTAACACCTAGAGAGAGAGGGAATCTGGAAAGTCAGACACACACATGCACACGCGCACGCACATGTGCACACACACAGCTATATACCTCTTTAGAGTTGAGCAGGGTGACACTGGGGATGGAAGCCCAGACCTCTTTGTGGGGCACCAGTTTTCCCTCCTGCAGCCCGTAGACCCCATTAGAGTCTAACACACCACTTTCATACAGCTCATCCTCCTCCGGCTCCCCTGCACCTGCACACAAATGGACATGGAAATGGACATAAATGTGTGTGTTGAGAGGTGGAGGTGGTATTTTGGGTTTTGGAAGGTGGTGTGTGTGCGTGTGCGTGTGATGGGGTGTATTAGATATGGTCATCAAATAATATACAGTCATCTGTGTGTGGTCTGTGTTCGAGTGTGCACCTTGGATATGTTTACGACCTGGTCCACTGTGTATGTGTGTGTGTGTACAATAGTGTATTTATGTATGCACATGTATTTATTTTGTGTGTACACTATGTGTGTGTGTGACTGTGTGTGCACATCTACTGGTGTGTGTGTGTGTGTGTGTGTACAATCCATGAGCACACTGTATGTGTGTGTTTGTGTGTGCGTGCGTGCGAAAATGCACGCATGTACCTCTGTAGTCTGTCTTGCCCCCCAGTAGGTCCCAAAACTCCTTAGCCCATTTGTTGTCAGTGTTGATGCCCTCCTCCAGCACAGTCACCTGGGAGGCCTTACAGCCAAGGTCCCTCTTAGCCTGCACGAACGACGCCATCTCTGAGGCCTAGGGATACAGGACAGGCCACAGAGCTTAGACCATGGTCGTGTTCATTCGGGCAAGCATTGTAAAACTTTTCAAAATGTTTTGCAACAGAAAATTAAAATGAGTGTTTCTTATTGGACAAGTCCAGGTAGTCCCTCCCTGTTTGTCAGTTTTTTTCTAATTTAGTGCCTAATGAACACAAAAAAATGAAAATGTGTGTTGTTATTGGACAAATTCAGGTAGTACATCCCACTATCAAAATGCTTCAAAACATATTCCACCTACTGAACACGGGGCTCAATACTGACTGGAGACACACACACACAGCCCGACATTCCCCTAAAGCATGCATTATCGTCAACTGGATAAATATCATGTAATGTTTGATGCCAGGTTGTGGTCAATTCAGTTTTCAATTCCAGAAGCGAAATTGACTTCCATTAACTGAAAATAGCCCATTGTTTTCTATGACGATTTTTCAATTCATTATTTGTATTTCGACTAACTTCCTGACATGACTGAAACTGACTATTTTCAGATCAACAGAAGTGTCTGAGGATTAGGACCTAGACACTGTTTCTGGATGGGGCCTCAACTACAGTACATTGATCAAATAGAAAAGTTGATCAAATAGAAAAGTATTATAACAGAGGGAGATGACCAGATCAATGTGAGTATGGTTGCAGAGAGGGGAAGGAGAGAGGGTAGTGTGGAGCTGAACAGTAACACATTTCAGAAGAATGTTGCCATTGTATCACATGGTGGCCATAGAGCAAATACATACAACTGTTGAAACATTTGACTTTACTGATCTACTTAACTCTAGAACTGGCAGCCATATAATACTGAATGCACCAAATGGAACCTTTGGTTTCTATGTGCATCAGTGTCTCTTATGACATGATTACTTTTAAACTCTAGGCTCTAGGCTAGAACTCATCCCCAACATTCTCTAGAACCTTGGCATGTTGGCAACCAAGCCCCCCAAAAAAGACATCCTACTCGGAAACTAGCTGTGAAACATTACTCTTCAAATATGTATCCTAAAATCTAAGACTTCAGCTGAATTTCGATTCTTGATGGATCATCATCATAGAGAAGTACTGCCTTAGGAGGAGTGTAGCGCCCTCTAGGCGTTGGAATGACTACTAAGTGAAGGGGGCAAGTCTCTCCCTTGGGAAATGCCGCTCGGCTGAGCAGGCCACAGAGTTTGAGAAGGTAGAGAGCTGCTCCTCTTCCTCCCCATCCTCCTCCTTCTCCCAAGATGGTGTCTCTCTGTCCTCTTCACACACTACTGTTGACACCAGAAGCAGCACTGGGACCTCCAGCCTCCACCAGGCCATCCCGCAGTTCCTCTCACCTGAGGAGCAGCAGCAGTGTGGAGAGGTTGAAGTCACCTCCACTGTTGAGCCACTGGTCTGCCAGGTCAAAGTACACCGGCAACTGAAACAGGCTAGTCCCCGCCGCCATCACTGTGAGGCCCAGGGTGGAGACCAAGCCTCCCACATCTCCAGCTGGCCCATGGTCAACAGGCTGAGGGCCCCAGTTCTTGACCAGGGAGATGACCAGGTGAGGCAGGGAGGGGGTGAGGGAGAGAGCTCCACTAGATGGAGTGTCCCCAGGCCCAGCTCAGCCATGTTCTTCACCAAACTGGACGACTCTTCTCTCATGACCGAGGTAGAGTCATGTCACCGTATTGTACAGCTGCATTGTTAGAGAGCCACTCTGAAACAATTTTCCATTTGATAGAGTTAAGGGTCTGATTATTGTCATACTGTGTGGTGTTGACCTACTCTCTCTCTCTCTCTGTCCATCCATCTCTCCAGCATCAGGAGAGGAGGAAGAGGTTGGTGGAGCAGGAGGAGAGCCTGCGGGAGCTCAAGGAGCCCTTGAAGAACAGGTTCTTCCAAAACACTGCTGGACTCTCCTAGACTTCCATCCCATCCCCATCCTCGTACCCAGAGAGGAGCCCCACTGGCAGGACTGAGGCTCAGGAGGAGCCCCTAATCCACGGTCACTCCATCCCAGAGTACCAGCAGATCTACCACTCGGTGGTGGACTCCATGCTGGTCACTGCCTCTGTCCAGCCCCCCCGCTACAGCCTGAACCTGGGCCGCAGGATCAAGCAGCGCCTGTGGGAGGCGCTCTGGTGCCCCACCTTCACCATCACACAGCTGACTGAAGGACGGGTGGGGGTGGAGGAGACATTGGGCGTGAGACACTACGCTCCCCAGATAGACGTGGACATCAGCTTGGAGCCAAAGTGTCAGCAGTCTCAGAGGAAGAGGGCCAAGCACTGAACTGAACTGCTGTGTGATGAAAATCCATGGAAGTGCATGAGTGAAGTTAGGGCTATGGTGCTCATTTGAATTTCCTGGATTTTTCTATGGATTCTATGGATCCGTCCAAAATGTTATCCTAAAACATTGTTTTTGTGTTTAATTATAGACAGAGGCTGCGGTTCCAAAGGTAACCCCCCCATTCCGGCCCTGTCACAACCCCCCTGGGAGCCTCTTCCCCAGAGCAAAAAATCTGTATCACGTTCTGCGCATATGATTCTTTACCTCTACTTGACGCACACATTTTTGTGGTCAACATCCCTTCACATTTCTCACTGTCAATGCCAACCATCTGATCTCAATCAGTTTAATTGGAATATGCATTTAGATCTTCTTGAGTTATGTACAGTGTTTCGAAGTACAGTGTTGTTTTGAATTATGTACAGAGACCGAATTTTTTAGCAGATGGTGTTAACGAACTGTAGCATACCTGTGTTTTGTTTCAATCAAAACACATTTTGCCTAGTGGCGCGTGCTGTTGAGTTTTGGCCGCATGAGAGAAAAATTAAACCATTCGCACAATCATCCTTAAATCTCACGAGGTGGTGTTTTTTGTCTTACAGTATTGTTATAATATATGCTGTTATATTCTGTTCTGTAGATTGTAGAATACTATCTTTATGTGATCTTAAAGACATTGATTCAGCTTTGATGTAACTTTATTAAACAAGCACTATTCACCAGAGCAGACTGTTCTCAAGGCAGCCGAACGAGTAGAGCAGACACTGTTAGTAAAGTAGAGAATCCCGCGCATGTACAGAAGCTTCTGATTTTTTGCTATTGGGAAGAGGGTTCTGAAGAATTCGGAACCACAGACACTCGTTAATTACAGTGCATTCAGAAAGTATTCAGACCTCGACTTTTTCGACATTTTGTTACGTTACAGCCTTATTCTAAAATGTATGTAATATTTTTCCCCCTCATCAATCTACACACAATACCCCATAATGACAAAGCAAAAACAGGTTTTTAGAATTTTTTGCACATTTATTAAAAACAAAACTGAAAGATCACATTTACATAAGTATTCAGACCCTTTACTCAGTACTTCGTTGAAGCACCTTTGGCAGCGATTACAGCCTCGCATCTTCATGGGTATGATGCTACAAGCTTGGCACACCTTTATTTGGGGAGTTTCTCCCATTCTTCTCTGCAGATCCTCTCAAGCTCTGTCAGGTTGGATGAGGAGCGTCGCTGCACAGCCATTTTCAGGTCTCTCCAGAGATGTTTGATCGGGTTCAAGTCCGGGCTCTGGCTGGGCCACTCAAGGACATTCAGAGACTTGTCCCCCCAGTCTGAGGTCCTGAGCGCTCTGGAGCAGGCTTTCATCAAGGATCTCTCTGTACTTTGCTCCATTCAGCTTTCCCCCGATCCTGACTAGTTTCCCAGTACCTGCCGCTGAAAAACATCCCCACAGCATGATGCTGCCACCACTATGCTACACCGTAGGGATGGTGCCAGATTTCCTCCAGACGTGATGCTTGGCATTCAGGCCAAAGAGTTCAATCTTGGTTTCATCAGACCAGAGAATCTTGTTTCTCATGGTCTGAGAGTCCAAGCGGGCTGTCATATGCCTTTTACTGAGGAGTGGCTTTCATCTGGCTACTCTACCAAACAGGCCTGATTGGTGGAGTGCTACAGAGACGGTTGTCCTTCTGTAAGGTTCTCCCATCTCCACAGAGGAACTCTGGAGCTCTGTCACCTTCCTGACCAAGGCAGTCCTCCCCCGATTGCTTAGTTTGGATGGGCGGCCAGCTCTAGGTAGAGTCTTGGTGGTTCCAACTTCTTCCATTTAAGAATGATGGAGGCCACTGTGTTCTTGGGGACCTTCAATGCGGCAGAAATGTTTTCGTACCCTTCCCCAGATCTGTGCCTCGACACAGTCGTCTCGGAGCTCTACGGACAATTCCTTCAACCTCATGGCCTGGTTTTTGCTCTGACATGCACTGTCAACTGTGAGGCCTTATATAGACAGGTGTGTGCCTTTCCAAATCATTACATTTTAGTCATTTAGCAGACGCTCTTATCCAGAGCGACATACAGTTAGTGAGTGCATACATTTTTCAAACTGGCCCCCCGTGGGAATCATGAAAATCATGTCCAATCAATTGAATTTACCACAGGTGGACACCAATCAAGTTGTAGAGACATCTCAAGGATGATCAATGGAAATAGGATGCACCTGAGCTCAAATTCGAGTCCCATAGCAAAGGGTCTGAATACTTATGTAAAAAAGGTATTTCTGGTTTTTGCAACAACAACAAAAAAAATTGTTGTCATTATGGGGTATTGTGTGTAGATTAATGAGAAAAATGTTTTATTTAATCCATTTTAGAATAAGGCTGCGACGTAACAAAATGTGGAAAAGGGAAGGGATCTGAATACATTCCGAATGCACTGTATTTGCATCTGTACACTACATGACCAAAAGTATGTGGACACCTACTCGTCGAACATCGGATTCCAAAATCATGGGCATTAATATGGAGTTGGTCCCCCTTTGCTGCTATAACAGCCTCCACTCTTCTGGGAAGGCTTTCCAATAGATGTTGGAACATTGCTGCAGGGACTTGCTTCCATTCAGCCACAAGAGCATTAGGGAAGTCGGGCACTTATGTTGGGCGATTAGGCCTGGCTCGCAGTCGGCGTTCCAATTCATCCCAAAGTTGTTAGATTGGGTTGAGGTCATGGCGCTGTGCAGGCCAGTCAAGTTCTTCCACACTGATCTCGAGAAACCATTTATGTATGGACCTCGCTTTGTGCACGGGTGCATTGTCATGCTGAAACAGGAAAGGGCCTTCCCCAAACTGTTACCACAAAGTTGGAAGCACAGAATCATCTACAATGTCATTGTATGCTGTAGCGTTACGATTACCCTTCACTGGAACTAAGGGGCGTAGTTCGAACCATGAAAAACAGCCCCAGACCATTATTCCTCCTCCACCAAACTTTACAGGTGGCACTATGCATTCGGGCAGGTAGCGTTCTCTTGGCATCCGCCAAACCCAGATTTCGTCCGTCGGACTGCCAGATTCATCACTCCAGAGAACGCATTTCCACTGCTCCAGAGTCCAATGGCGGCGAGCTTTACACCACTCCAGCCGACACTTGGCATTGCGCATGATGATCTTAGGCTTGTGTGCGGCTGCTCGGCCATGGAAACCCATTTCATGAAGCTCCCAACTAACAGGTCTTGTGCTGACGTTGTTTCCAGAGGCAGTTTGGAACTCTGTAGTGAGTGTTGCAACCGAGGACAGACTATTTTTATGCGCTACACGCTTCAGGACTCGGCGGTCCCGTTCTGTGTGTTTGTGTGGCCTACCACTTTGCGGCTGAGCTGTTGTTGCTCCTAGATGTTTCCACTTCAGCACTTACAGTTGACCGGGGCAGCTCTAGCAGGGCAGATATTTGACGAACTGACTTGTTGGAAAGGTGGCATCCTATGACGGAGCTCTTCAGTAAGGCCATTCTACTGCTAATGTTTGTCTTTGGAGATTGCATGGCAGTGTGTTCGATTTTATTTACCTGTCAGCAAAGGGTGTGGCTGGAATAGCCAAATCCATTCATGTAAAGGGGTGTCCACATACTTTTGTATATATAGTGCATGTCTAGTACCTTGGCTTTTTCGATGACGTTGGCAAACTCTCCACTCCACATGAAGCAGTGTTTGGGGGTGATGAGCAGGTAGCAGTCGCCGCTGTTCAGGGAACGGGCCGTGGGCTCCACCAGACGCACCTGCACGTGCCTCCGCCCTGCAGACCACACCCAGACAGACAGACCCACTTTAGAAACCAGACACACCCACTTACTCCAACCAGTCATTCCTCTGCTTATGGACGTTTATGGAAAGAGTGAAGGAACTACTCAGAGATTTTTCAAAAATATATGCTACTGTACTCCTTTGGAGACGAAGTGGATGGGTGAAGCCAAGTTTTAAATCTGTGCCACTGTTGTATTGTTCAAGAGTACTGGTAATAAAAATAAAAAAAAATGTGTGAATTGTATTTACAATGAAGAATCATTGTAAATAAAACGTAGTGCAGTATATAGAGAACATGGTGCAATTTCTGAACAGAAAAATGCCATCCCTGACCCCGTGACCTTTGCCCTCTGACTGACCTTTGATGCGGATGAGCATGAGCTTGTTGAAGGGCAGCGTGCTGTTGTTGGTCACCACCTCAGTGGACTTGGTGCTGCGCAGGTTGACCTTGCGGAAGTTCTCCTTACTGGCCAGGCCGGCCAGAGCTGCGTCCGCCAGGTTGGAATGCTTGGCCACTGTGGATGAGAAGAGCCAAAATGGAGGTTAGTAGGCCATTATTGTGCTTGGCCAATGTTGATTGAGCTGAAACGGGGGTGGGTAGCAATCCAAAATGGAGGTTAGCAGCTACACATCTACACCCCCACCCGCAGCCTCCGATCCTCTGACTCCATGGGGGATCGTGCCTTCAGTATGAAAATGAATGCACTCACTAACTGTAAGTCACTCTGGATAAAAGCGTCTGCTAAAATGACAAAAAAAAAAAAAAAAAAACATGTAAATGTAAATGTCGCCCTCACTCTCTGGAACTCTCTCCCCCCCAATACCTGCGAATCTGACTCCATCCAAACCTTCAAGTCCAGTCTCAAAACCCACCTTTTAGTAATAGTATTTAGTTGTATGTGGTCCAAACAGGAAACAAAACAACAAATAAAATACATAATATACATAATCTAATATACAGTGCATTCGGAAAGTATTCAGACCCGTTGACTTTTTCCACATTTTGTTACATAACAGCCTTATTCTAAAATGTATTAAATTATTTTTTCCCCCTCCCTCATTAATATACATACAATACCCCATAATGACAAAGCAAAAATAGGTTTAGAGAAATCTTTGTCAAAAATATTATAAAAAAATTACATATACACATAAGTATTCAGACCCTTTGCTATGAGATTTGAAATTGAGCTCAGGTGCATCCGGTTTCCATTGATCATCCTTGAGATGTTTCAACAACTTGATTGGAGTCCACCTGTGGTAAATTCAATTGATTGGAAATGATTTGGAAAGACACACACCTGTTCCACAGTTGACAATGCACGTCAGAGCAAAAACCAAGCCATGAGGGCGAAGGAATTGTCCGTAGAGCTCCGAGACAGGATTGTGTCGAGGCACAGATCTGGGGAAGGGTACCAAAAAATTTCTGCAGCATTGAAGGTCCCCAAGAACACAGTGGCCTCCATTATTCTTAAATGGAAGAAGTTTGGAACCACCAAGGCACTTCCTAGAGCTGGCCGCCCGGCCAAACTGAGCAATCAGGGGAGAAGGGTCATGGTCAGGGAGGTGACCAAGAACCCGATGGTGACTCTGACAGAGCTCCAGAGTTCCTCTGTGGAGAATGGAGAACATTCCAGAAGGACAACCATCTCTGCAGCACTCCACCAATCAGGCATGTATGGAAGAGTGGCCAGATCAAATCAAATTGTATTAGTCACATGTGCGGAATATAACAGGTGTAGACCTTACAGTGAAATTATTACTTACAAGCCCTTAACCAACAATGCAGTTTTAATAAAGAATACCCCCCCCCCCCCAAAAAAAAAGAAGAAAAAAAACACCAGAAAAAATACAATATAAAATAATACAAAATAAAAGTACAAAATAATAATAGCCGAGGCTATATACAGTGGTACCAGTACCGAGTCAATGTGTGGGGGCACCGGTTAGTCAAGATAATTGAGGTAATATGTACATGTAGGTAGAGTTATTAAAGTGACTATGCATAGATAATAAATAGAGAGTAGCAGCAGAGTAAAAGAGGGGGGGGGGGGACAATGCAAATAGTCTGGGTAGCCATTTGATTAGCTGTTCAGGAGTCTTAAGCTGTTTAGAAGCCTCTTGGACCTAGACTTGGTGCTCTGGTACCGCTTGCCGTGCGGTAGCAGAGAGAACATTCTATGACCAGGGTGGCTGGATTCTTTGACAATTTATAGGGCCTTCCTCTGACACCGCCTAGTATAGAGGTCTTGGATGGCAGGAAGCTTGGCCCCAGTGATGTACTGGGCCGTGCGCACTACACTCTGTAATGCCTTGCGGTCGGAGGCCGAGCAGTTTCCATACCAGGCAGTGATGTAACCAGTTAGGATGCTCTCGATGGTGCAGCTGTAGAACCTTTTGAGGATCTGAGTACCCATGCCAAATCTTTTCAGTCTCCTGAGGGGGAATAGGTTTTGTCGTGCCCTCTTCACGACTGTCTTGGTGTGCTTGGACCATGTTAGTTTGTTTGTGATGTGGACACCAAGGAACTTGAAGCTCTCAACCTGCTCCACTACAGCCCCGTTGATGAGAATGAGGGCGTGCTCGGTCCTCTTCCTTTTCCTGTAGTCCACAATCATCTCCTTTGTCTTAATCATGTTGAGATGGAAGCCACTCCTCAGTAAAAGGCACATGACAGCCCGCTTGGAGTTTGCCAAAAGGCACCTTAGGACTCTCAGACCATGAGAAACAAGATTTTCTGGTCTGATGAAACCAAGATTGAACTCTTTGGCCTGAATGCCAAGCGTCACGTCTGGAGGAAACCTGGCACTATCTCTACGGTGAAGCATGGTGGTGGCAGCATCATCATGCTGTGGGAATGTTTTTCAGCGGCAGGGACTGGGAGACTAGTCAGGATCAAGGGAAAGATGAACGGAGCAAAGTACAGAGAGATCCTTGATGAAAACCTGCTCAGGACCTCAGACTGGGGCGAAGGTTCACCTTCCAACAGGCCAACGACCCTAAGCACACAGCCAAGACAATAGAGGAGTGGCTTCGGGAAAAGTCTCTGAATGTCCTTGAGTGGCCCAGCCAGAGCACGGACTTGAACGCGATCGAACATCTCTGGAGAGATCTGAAAATAGCTGTGCAGCGACGCTCCCCATCTAACCTGACAGAGCTTGAGAGGACCTGCAGAGAAGAATAGGAGAAACTCCCCAAATACAGGTGTGCCTAGCGTCATACCCAAGAAGACTCAAGTCTGTAATCGCTGCCAAAGGTGCGTCAACAAAGTACTGAGTAAAGGTTCTGAATAATTATGTAAATGTAATATTTCAGTTTAAAATTCTTTATACATTTGCAAAAATGAGTGGAAAAAGTCAAGGGGTCTGAATACTTTCCGAATGCACTGTAGATAATACTACATAATACTACATAATACATTATCTCCTGCCTCTGCCTCACGCTTCAGAAACAGGAGATGGCTCCTGCCCTATGAGCCCCTACATAATACAATACATAATACAGTGCAAATTACAATACAAAATATATAAAAATGTCTGTCTCTTCACTGTCCCCGTTGTGCCGTAAATTGTTCTTTTAATCTGGTTTTATTGCTGGCTTGAGTTACCTGGGGTGGCAGAGATTTCCAAGTAGTCATGTCTCTATTTAATAATGTGCGTTTCCCAGCCTCTGTTCTGGACCTGGGGACTGTGAAGAGACCACTGATTGCATGTCTTGTGTTGTACCGATGAGTGTCCGAACTGTGTGTCAACTGCTAGAACAGACAGTTTGGTACCTTCAACAACTAGCATTCAGCCTATAGCATTTTAACCTTGGTCTTGCTCTCTTGTCTTTTTAACATGTTTTTGAATTTAGCCTCTCAATTTGAATTGCCTTTGATGATCTTGTTGTTGTTTTCCCCTCCCTGTATTTTTGTGCATGCTATTTTTTTAGTGCCATTCTCCTTTTGTAATGTACTTGGCTCTTAGTAATGTTTATATACTGAACAAAAACATAAACGCAACATGTACACTTTTGGTCCCATGTTTCATGAGCTGAAATAAAAGATCCCAGAAATGTTCCATATGCACAAAAAGCTTATTTCTCTCAAATGTTGTGCGCAAATATGTTTACATCCCTGTTAGTGAGAATTTCTCCTTTGTCAAGATAATCCATCCACCTGACAGGTGTGGCATATCAAGAATCTGATTAAACAGCATGATCATTACACAGGTCCACCTTGTGCTGGGGACAATAAAAGGCCACTCTAAAATGTGCAGTTTTGTCACACAACACAATATCATAGATGTCTCAAGTTGAGGGAGCATTCAATTGGCATGCTGACTGCAGGAATGTCCAGCAGAGCTGTTGCCAGAGATTTGAATGTTAATTTCTCTACCATAAGCTGCCTCCAACGTTGTTTTGGAGAATTTGGCAGTACATCCAATCGGCCTCACAACCGCAGACCACGTGTAACCACGCCAGCCCAGGTCCTCCACATCCAGCTTCTTTACCTGCGGGATCGTCTGAGACCAGCCACCCAGACAGCTGATGAAACCAATGAGTATTTCTGCCTGTAATTAAGCCCTTCTATGTGGAAGAACTCATTCTGATTGGCTGGACCTTACTCCCCAGTGGGTGGGCCTGGCTCCCAAGAGGGTGAGCCTATGCCCTCCCAGGCCCACCCATGGCTGCGCCCCTGCCCAGTCATGTGAAATCCATAGATAAGTCTTAATTTATTTATTTAACTTGACCGATTTCCTTCTATGAACTGTAACTCAGTAAAACATTTGAAATTGTTGCATGTTGCATTTATATTTTTGTTAAGTATATTTTATTCAGCTAAGTTCAATTATATTCTTCTTACTATAAAATCTGATAAAATAAAATAATGGCACGGTACTTATAAGCATATCTTGTCAGCTAAATGAACAAGCCTACAGCCTATGGCATGGGAGCATAGCTAGATAACATAGGCGAACTCATTCTGTTTTTCTGAAATAAGTTTTCTTCATATCATAATGTTTCTTTAGACATGACTAAAATAAATAATGGATTTATTGTTATGATGTATATTAAATTGATTTATTATCCTTTTTTTAAATGTAGATGTTCCAAAGGTGCGCATCAGTGGCTTGTATGTGTGGAGGCCTGGAGATGCTAAACATGTTTATGTTAATTAACGGTCAATTACCATGAGACCGGCAGTCTTTTGCATGACAGTAACCGGCTGACTAAATTTCATGACCGCCACAGCCCTAACCACAACCCCTGCCTCAACAGAGTCAAGTTCAAACTATAACTGCTACTTTTTCAGCTACATTTAGCTGGCTATCAACCATAATATTTTCCTTGCTGTGCTGTTTTGCAAATATGTGTTGTATGGCCTGTTTGCTACACAATACAATACATTTGACAATACAAGCATTTACTTAACAGAATTTAACTCTCATGCGCAATTATTTTCCTCTTGCATAAGGTAAATGCAGACTGTGATCAAGAACAGTGTAGTGACAGAATATAATAAAATAGAATAGCACTTCCTTAGCCACCTGGAGATTGCCTTTGGATTCACCTTTTAGAAAATGATCTATTTACAACTTGTTAAAGGGATAGTTTTTTTTTTTTTAAACACGTTGCATGGGCCTCCCGAGTGGCGCAGCTGTCGAAGGCACTGATTGCATCGCAGTGCTTGAGGCATCACTACAGACCCGGGTTCGATCCCAGGCTGTATCGCAGCCGGCCACGACTGGGAGACCCATGAGGCGGGGCGCAATTGGCCTAGAGTCATCAGGGTTAGGTGAGGGTTTGGCCGGCTGGGATGTCCTAGTCCCATCACGCTCTAGCAACTCCTGTGGCGGGCCGGGCGCATGCACGCTGACTCGGTCGCCAGTTGTACAGTGTTTCCTCCGACACATTGGTGTGGCCGACTTCCGGATTAAGCGAGCAGTGTGCCGCAGGGTCGTGTTTCGGAGGACGCATGGCTCTCGACCTTCGCCTCTCCCGAGTCAGTAAGGGAGTTGCAGCGATGGGACAAGACTGTAACTACCAATTGGATATCACGAAAATCACGAAAAGGGGTTAAAAATGTTAATAAAAAATATAGAACGCATATTATAGGATGGGATGGCTTACTCCTCTCCACTTGCATCCTCTTGGTTTCCACGGTAGCTACGTTGAGTCTCTGTTCCGTGTAGACCTGGCGGATGTCGTTGCGGGCCGCCAGGGCACGGAGGGGGTTGCGTGAGCCCTGGTTATTCCTAGTAGGACGCACAGCACGCTTGTGTTCCGTCACTGCCGATGTCAACCTAGAATCATACGCAGAAGAGGGAGAGGTTAGAAGGAGAGATATACACTTTAAGATAATTTACAAACGCCAAAGTAAATTAAAAACAAAAAACTAAGTTTTAAGTGAGAATAGACATTGGTCTGAAGGCGAAAAATAAAGGAAATTCACATGAGCACCACAATGCCTATTCCACCCATGCTCTACCGAGGTTTTCCAGCACATAGCTTTGACCTGCTACAGTAGCTATGTTGGTATTGTACTTTAAACTATGTGTAGACAGGTTGCTTAGGATTCAAACCTTCTCAAACACCATAATTCATACTCTTGCATACACAATGTGATTTGTACCACATACAGTGGGGAAAAAAAGTATTTAGTCAGCCAACAATTGTGCAAGTTCTCCCACTTAAAAAGATGAGAGAGGCCTGTAATTTTCATCATAGGTACACGTCAACTATGACAGACAAATAGAGAATGAATATAGTAGGATTTTTAATGAATATATTTGCAAATTATGGTGGAAAATAAGTATTTGGTCACCTACAAACAAGCAAGATTTCTGGCTCTCACAGACCTGTAACTTCTTTAAGAGGCTCCTCTGTCCTCCACTCGTTACCTGTATTAATGGCACCTGTTTGAACTTGTTATCAGTAAAAAAGACACCTGTCCACAACCTCAAACAGTCACACTCCAAACTCCACTATGGCCAAGACCAAAGAGCTGTCAAAGGACACCAGAAACAAAATTGTAGACCTGCACCAGGCTGGGAAGACTGAATATGCAATAGGTAAGCAGCTTGGTTTGAAGAAATCAACTGTGGGAGCAATTATTAGGAAATGGAAGACATACAAGACCACTGATAATCTCCCTCGATCTGGGGCTCCACGCAAGATCTCACCCCGTGGGGTCAAAATGATCACAAGAACGGTGAGCAAAAATCCCAGAACCACACGGGGGGACCTAGTGAATGACCTGCAGAGAGCTGGGACCAAAGTAGCAAAGCCTACCATCAGTAACAAACTACGCCGCCAGGGACTAAAATCCTGCAGTGCCAGACGTGTCCCCCTGCTTAAGCCAGTACATGTCCAGGCCTGTCTGAAGTTTGCTAGAGTGCATTTTGATGATCCAGAAGAGGATTGGGAGAAGGTCATATGGTCAGATGAAACCAAAATAGAACGTTTTGGTAAAAACTCAACTCGTCGTGTTTGGAGGACAAAGAATGCTGAGTTGCATCCAAAGAACACCATACCTACTGTGAAGCATGGGGGTGGAAACATCATGCTTTGGGGCTGTTTTTCTGCAAAGGGACCAGGACGACTGATCCGTGTAAAGGAAAGAATGAATGGGGCCATGTATCGTGAGATTTTGAGTGAAAACCTCCTTCCATCAGCAAGGGCATTGAAGATGAAACTTGGCTGGGTCTTTCAGCATGACAATGATCCCAAACACACCGCCCGGGCAACGAAGGAGTGGCTTCGTAAGAAGCATTTCAAGGTCCTGGAGTGGCCTAGCCAGTCTCCAGATCTCAACCCCATAGAAAATCTTTGGAGGGAGTTGAATGTCCGTGTTGCCCAGCGACAGCCCCAAAGCATCACTGCTCTAGAGGAGATCTGCATGGAGGAATGGGCCAAAATACCAGCAACAGTGTGTGAAAACCTTGTGAAGACTTACAGAAAACGTTTGACCTGTGTCATTGCCAACAAAGGGTATATAACAAAGTATTGAGAAACGTTTGTTATTGACTAAATACTTATTTTCCACCATAATTTGAAAATAAATTCATAAAAAATCCTACAATGTGATTTTCTGGATTTTTTTTCTCATTTTGTCTGTCATAGTTGACGTGTACCTATGATGAAAATTACAGGCCTCTCTCATCTTTTTAAGTGGGAGAACATGCACAATTGGTGGCTGACTAAATACTTTTTTTCCCCACTGTACAAGCTAAAGTATTGGAATCTTCACCCACAGTAAGACACTATCCCATTACATTACCTTTTCATGCTTTTTTTATTAAATGAATGCAAGCTTTGCTTTTATACTTACAAGACAATCAGGCTTGATTGAGCTGATTTGTCTTGAAGTAATGTGGTGCATGCCTATATTTCCTTAAAACTTTATTTTAGCTTAACATGTCATTGAAAAAAAAAAGATCATAATAACATCATTTTTTGGTCAGTAGGTGCCAAACATAACAGTTGGTTGTGTGTTGGACACAGTAGCGCAGATCGATAGAGCCTGTCTGCATTCCTGATTTCTGTAACTGTCAGCTGTGTAATACTGAATTATGTTCAGAACCATTTGTTTCAAACATGATGCTGTTTTATCAATTGCGGTGCTGAATAATGGCCAGTTCATTACCTCTGTCAAAATAATATGTAGCTTAAAGTTGTTTGTACTTGTATTTCTTTTTGCAATAAAGATGGTGACGCAACAATAATACACATTTGTGAATTTCCTTTCTTTTTCGGCTTCAGACCAATACCTATTCTCACATAAAACATTGTTTTTAGTTTTTTAATTTCCATGTTTTTTACACCAGAAGGTGATTATGCAAAATTATTATACAACATTATAATTAAGCAATAAGGGCCGAGGGGGTGTGGTATATGACCAATATACCATGGCTAAGGGCTGTTCAACATTCTGACCTTGTCTAGCATTATCTACTCTAAATATGGCATTATTCCACATTTGTATCAGTTTGACTCACTTTTATTATGAAGGCGAACCGCAAATTCCATTATTGTGGCTAATCCTTACTGTGGCTAGCTTCACACAGGTGTGCACGGCAGAGTTAAAAAAATATCCAACACATGGTAGAGGTATTGTCACACCCTGGCTCTGGGACTCATTATGTTGAGCCAGGGTGTGTTCATTTCTATGTGTGTATTTCTATGTTGGTGTTCATTCTAGTTTGTTGTATTCTATGTTTGCCTGAGTGACTCCCAATCAGAGGAAACGAGTGTCAGCTGTTGGCTGGTTGTCTCTGATTGGGAGCCATATTTAAACTGTATGTTTTCCCTTTGTGTTTGTGGGTTTTTGTTCCGTGTTCGGTCATTGATACCGTGGACGTCACGAGTCGTGTTTTGTTTTGTATTTTGACGCTTTAACTAATTAAAGTCATGTTTGTTCATCACGCTGCGCCTTGGTCTACTCCTTACCTCGACCGTGACAGAAAAACCCACCATGCAACGACCAAGCAGCGTGTCCAGGGGCAGCTCTTGGGCTGGACATGGGAGGAAGCGCCGGGAGAAGAGACGGTGGAGGCGTGATCAGGGTCGTCGTCGGACGGTCGTGAGGCAACCCCAGAAATTTTTTAGGGGGGGGGCACACGGCATGGACGACGGGGCTGACGGAGGAGAAAAGGGGGCAGATCCAGAAGGCCACCAGGCCAGGGGTACACCGCCCTGTACGTCCTGTGCGGATGCCTCACACAGAGTGTGTGAGGGTAGGCATTCAGCCAGGACGGGTGGTGGCCGCTCTTCACTCCAGGCCTCCTATCCGTCTCCACAGCCCGGTTCGGCCTGTCCCTGCTCCACGCACCAAGCCTACGGTGTGCGTCGCCAGCCCAGTCCGGCCTGTCCCTGCTCCACGCACCAAGCCTACGGTGTGCGTCGACAGCCCAGCCCGGCCTGTCCCTGCTCCACGCACCAAGCCTACGGTGTGCGTCGACAGCCCAGCCCGGCCTGTACCTGCTCCACGCACTAAACCTACGGTGCGCGTCGCCAGCCCGGTACGGCCTGTTCCTGCCACCCGCACCAAGTCTACGGTGCGCGTCGCCAGCCCGACCCGGCCTGTTCCTGCCACTCGCAGCAAACCTACGGTGCGCGTCGCCAGCCCGGTCCGGCCTGTTCCTGCCACCCGCACCAAGTCTACGGTGCGCGTCGCCAGCCCGACCCGGCCTGTTCCTGCCACTCGCACTAAGCCAGGGGTGCGAGTCGTCAGCCTGGTAAGGCCCGTCCCTCTTCCACGCACCAAGCCAGGGGTGCGAGTCGTCAGCCTGGTAAGGCCCGTTCCTCCTCCACGCACAAAGCCAGGGGTGCGAGTCGTCAGCCTGGTAAGGCCCGTCCCTCTTCCACGCACCAAGCCAGGGGTGCGAGTCGTCAGCCTGGTAAGGCCCGTTCCTCCTCCACGCACAAAGCCAGGGGTGCGCGTCGTCAGCCTGGTAAGGCCTGTTCCTCCTCCACGCACCAAGCCAGGGGTGCGAGTCGTCAGCCTGGTAAGGTCCGTTCCTCCTCCACGCACCAAGCCAGGGGTGCGAGTCGACAGCCTGGTAAGGACCGCTCCTGTTAAGTCCAGTCCTGCTCCAGCCGGCGGGGCCAGACTGGATCAGTGGCGCTATGGGGGGTGTATTGGAGGGTGGTGGTCAAGGCCGGAGCCAGAACCGCCGCCGAGGAGGTATGCCCGCCCAGCCCTCCCCTGGTTTGTTTAGTTGAGGCGCGGTCGCAGTCCGCGCCTTTAGGGGGGGGGTACTGTCACACCCTGGCTCTGGGACTCATTATGTTGAGCCAGGGTGTGTTCATTTCTATGTGTGTATTTCTATGTTGGTGTTCATTCTAGTTTGTTGTATTCTATGTTTGCCTGAGTGACTCCCAATCAGAGGCAACGAGTGTCAGCTGTTGGCTGGTTGTCTCTGATTGGGAGCCATATTTAAACTGTATGTTTTCCCTTTGTGGTTGTGGGTTTTTGTTCCGTGTTCGGTCATTGATACCGTGGACATCACGAGTCGTGTTTTGTTTTGTATTTTGACGCTTTAACTAATTAAAGTCATGTTTGTTCATCACGCTGCGCCTTGGTCTACTCCTTACCTCGACCGTGACAGGTATTAGTGCACTTAGTAGTGGGGATGTTGACGTTGAAGTTTCAATGAGCAAGGCAAAAAGACTGATATATACAGTGATGGTGCAGAGATGGCAGGAGCAGTGGAATAGAGATAATAAGGGAAGGCATTTATTTCAAGTACAGAGGAAAGTCGGGGAGGACGGCAGGAAGGGACAGAAGAGAGGAGGCTATTTTTATAAGATTAAGGGTGGGACACTGTCAGTTGAATGAGACATTAAATGTGATAGGAAAGCATCCAACAGGAAAGTGTGATTATTGTCAGGAAACAGAGACCATGGAGCATGTATTGCTACAGTGTGGGCAGTATCACAGGGAAAGAGAGAGGATGAGATCTGGTATGAGGAAGAAGCGGATACAGCAAATGAGTTTAAAGAGTATATTGAGTAGAACGTCATAATGTCAAATATTTTGTTATCTTTTTTAAGAGCAAAGCAGCTGGTAGGTAGGATTTAGATTCTCCCTGTCTCTGGCGGTAATGCACCATAACGTTGGATGCCAACCACTGATAAACCCCACTGAAGAAGAACACACGTGGATTAAAATGCCAAGAAGAGCGGAGAAGGAGAGTACGGTGTCCATAGATCGATTTATAAGCGAAAATATTGGTCGGAACCGGTACCAGAACCACGCAGGTCCACTAAACCGGGGACTTTACATCTAAGAGGTTTAACGAAAGAATGGTCAAAATATCTCCTCCAGGAGTCGAACCTGCAATGTTCTAATCCACAAGCGGGAACACTAACAATTACATAATAAATTCTTAATAAATGACTTCAACAATTCTTAATAAATGACTTCAACATACTATTTAAATGTCTGGAAGCGTAATTGCATGTTTATTTAACTTATTTGGTGAAAACAAACATTTAATCAAGTAGCATTAATTTCCTTTTCTTTTGACTGCACGTTGCTGGCTGGCTGTGCGGCAACCTGATCTCATAACATTTCGTATGATATGTATGGTATGTTTTAATTTGTGGCTTTCCATAATCTATTTCGCATGATATGTTACATATTACAATTTGTATGACACGTTATGAATTGCAATTCGTATGATATGTTATGAATTTCAATTCGTACAATATGTTATGAATTTCCAATACGTATTGTGTGACGAATTCCAATTTGTTGTTGCTAACGTTAGCTAGGTGGCTAATGTTAACTAGGCTAGGGGTTAAGGTTAGCGTTAGGAGTTATTATGATGTTGTTATTTTACCCTCGTGCACCCCCCTGACTACTTTTCACTTGTGCATGGCGACTTCAGATTTTACTTGAACACACTGAAAAGTAACTTGACACTGTTGATCAGTAAGCACAAATGTGGATTATAATAATGACAAGACAGCAGGAGAGAGAGTTTATGCCGGAGCTGGAATTTATTCTACATGTTTGAAACAGTAATGCTGTCAGTCGAGTCTGGTAAATTGATGCTAGCATGCACAACTAAGGTGTGCGTTTGGGGTTCCACCATTAACTATATGCGGTTCATAACTAGCTTACTGTTTTTTAACAAAACAATTCGTTTTCTCGGCTATGGTTTGTGTGGTCTTGGTTGTTCTTCGAGGAAATGTAGCATAGATAACAGCAGTGTTTGTCCTGTCTGAAATATGGTCTGTGCAATGCAAATGAACGTGAGTAGCATGGCAGTTTCCTAAAGTTTGGTGATTTTAAACTTAACGTAACTAACTAGTTATGTTTTGTGTAAGATCTCTATTGTGAGCTATTTTGGTGCATGAACTGGCCATACATGTTAGCTAACGTTACAATCTTATGTTGGCTAAGATTACTTAGCTAGCTAAAGTTAATTGGCTATCATAGCAGCCAAGGACGTTCGCTAGTTTACCTTTATTTACCTGTTCATTAGCTAGCTAGCTTTCAGCTGACTGGTGTTAGCTAGCTACAGAGGCTAGCTGCTGGAGTTTGTACAAGCAAGCTAACTTCAGCTACTCAACATTAGCTAGTTACCTGTTTGCATTTATTGATTAACCTCGGCTTGAATACCGCCATATTTCTAGCTATATACAGTAGCCTAGGTTTGTTCGCATACACTTCTTATGACTGGCAGCATGGTGCAAGCAGCTGTGTTGTTGCCGAGCAACCGACCCGATGTTATAGAACTAAGCTTCGGCTATTTTTTTTTTGCATTGTCATAAATGCTACAGAAAGGTAGCACATTGTTGTTTCTTAACGGATGGAAATGTGCATGTGAGAGCGATAAATTATACATTTTATAAAAACTGCGCACCTACACATTTGGTAAATCTGGCATTTTTTAAAGTCCAATGGTAACTTTAAGGACGCTATAGTCTCGTTTTAATCCGACGTTTAGAATTTGAGCTAGGTAGGTGCAAGAAATAGTCTTAAAAATCAATTGCTAACAACCCTTTTTAAAAATCCGGTAGGTGGTTCTCGGTAACGGCCGTGACGAGTGGCGGGGAGTGTGTTGTGTACCTCCAATCAAGTTGATTTGCGAATTTTCATCAAGATTGGTGTCATATTGGCTTAGATATGATGGTAGGGAGATTTGCATTTAACATTGAGCTTCAATCAATGCCTATGGCCCCCACAATGATCAAGTGAAATTGTACAGTACATCTCAAAGTACATTGGCATGGAAGGTTCTGTATAGTCATGGAAGGTTCTGTATAGTCATGCTCGTAGGAATTAATAAAGAAGAGCAATTTGCCTAAATGAATCTGGGGAAAAAAGACTAAACTAAAACTACTATCTACATTTTTTTTATGTTAACACAGTGTTTCCAAATCTCACCTCAAGTACCAACTACTCTAGTAGATCAGCACACTCATCTAATCAAATTGACCAGTGGAATTCCCTGACTTATTCTCCCCATGAGAACTATATTCAACATAACAGGACTGATTCCCATACAGTTTGCAGATTGCTACATTGACAGACTGAACCGTACTTTGGCGTGTCGGCTTGAAGGTCGCTGAGGTCCTCCTCGGTCAGCGCAGTAACGCCGGCACCTCGGGCAGTGGGCGACACAGGCTTGTAAAAGCGGCCAAACGTCTCCTCGTCGTCCAGGGTCATGACCTCTTTCTCCGTCTCGGCAGTCACCTCGATGGTGGAAGTCCGGCTGTGCCCCAGCCCTGGCAAGAAACAGAAAGCAGGAAATTAGAACTTTCAGGATTCAACCAGTTTGACTGAACTCTTACCACTGTAGATCAAAAGGCCACCACTGTCTAGTTTTCTACAAACCCCCTGTGTATGACACATTATGGATTCATTAGCAATTTACCCATTATCGCGCTATAGCCCTGCAAGCCAATGTGTCAGAGAAGTTTGAACATCGAGAAATTCAACAAGCAATTCCAGTTACTTCCTGTAACTCCTACGAGTGTGAGGAAGATTCCGACAGAAGTCAATAGGAGAGAGAAACGTTCTTATTTATTGGGAATTGTGTGTTGAGTCTGTCGATTTTCAAGGTTCTATGGCGCAAAGGGTGTCATGACAAAAAGTGTGCCTATGGAGAAACCTGATAGTGGCTTTATTTTTAAAAGGTGTCATAACAAAAAATGTGGCCATGGTGAAACCGAATAGTGTCAGTGTGTGGGATTTACCTTTACTGTGGAGCTTGTCCAGGAAGGACTCTAATTTGTCCAGCCTCTTGTCCCCTTCCACCTTGACGCCACTCGGAGTGGAGATTTCTGCTCAGCGAAAGAGATGACAACATACAGACGGCCATTTTGACAACAGGTCACTTGATGTATGGTTAGTTTCCTAGGTTTAGGAGTCAAGGAAAATGGTACTTCAAATAGCAAGCAGAGGTTTAAAGGGATAGTGTGAGATTTTGGCAATTATGCCCTTAAGCCTGCCATGCTTCTGGTAGTCTTCCAGTCATTGCGCTAACACTAGATAGAATAGGCTCGAGTAGAAAAAGGGCGGCTTAATTGCCAAAATTTCACACTATCCCTTAAGTGCCCCAGAAAATTCTGACTGAAAATGTTTAGACTACATATGACCATCCAAAACTAGGCCAGACAGTCTATCAAATCATCAAAAGGAGAACATAGTATACCTTCATGTGGCTTGACTGGCGTGGCGCTGGACTTCTTAATGTGGGAAATGGGAGACTCCTCTTTACCAGTCTCCGACACAAGACCTGATGGGAAAGAACACTGGGGTCATATTGACGTCAAAGTGGCCTTCTGCAATTTATATGAAGTGTGAGTAAATACTCTTAAATATAGTATTTCCAAGCTGCATTTTCTAAGCACACTCCACATACAATTGGATTAGCCCATATAAAAACAGCCTGCGTGTGTGGAGCAGCATGCCCATTGTATGGAGCAATAGGTGTGATAAGGGGTTTGTCTGATAGAAGGGGGCATGTCTGACTCGGACCTCTCTTGGCCATGCGCCCGGCCACAGTGAACTGGGTGGAGTCGTTGGCGGCGCCACGCCCCCTGCTCTTCCATGCCTCCTCCTTCTCCTGCAGGATCTTCATCCTGTCCGCCAGGGACATCTTGGTCTCCACGTCTGCACTGGACTTCTGATGTGGGAAGGGAGAGGAAGGAGAGAGGGATGGAGAGGGGATACAGGTTAGAAATAGGCTAATGAATGTGTAGCACATGGGGATGTGTGACCTGTGCCAGCGAATAGCTAGCCTTTCGCGTGGCGCCGATTGGTAAGACGATTCAGGAAGGCAGTCACGTGTGCTGGCAAGGTAGAGGTCCCGAGTTCGTGCCAGGAATGGGCCGAACCGGGAGGAAGTGGCACTCGCTAAGCAAGCAGCGTGACATACTTTACAAATGCATGTGTTGACACGTGTTACAGCATCGTACCTGGATTTTTGTGAGAATATTGGGCTATTTCTACGGCTGAACGTTGGAGACAAAGAGTGTGGGAGAGAGCAAGAGAGAGACAGAGAGGGGGTGGGGGTTAGAGAGAGAGAGACAGCGAGAGACAGAGAGGGGGTGGGGAGGGGGTTAGAGAGAGAGAGACAGCGAGAGAGACAGAGAGGGGGTGGGGGGGTTAGAGAGAGAGAGACAGCGAGAGAGACAAAGAGGAACAGAGCACAAAGACATATTGGAACATTTCCGAAACTACATTGGTCTTAAGGAAACTTATGAGCTACACTACCCCATTTCCCCCATCGGTAGAAAAACAAATGTGTACTCATGAATTTTATCAAACGCTCTTCTATTATTTCCAACATGATTCCTAACCTTCATTGCCACTGCTGTTTCTGCACCTAAATTCCACCATTAAAATGAATTACTGTGGAATTTTTCCAGGCACCAGTCCCACGAGCTGTTGCACAGTAATTCATTATATTCCAGCACTAAATATACGTGATGCATTTTATGGCCTTGGCTTGATTTACAATGGCTGAGTACAGTACAACGGTGTGTGTGTGAGCTGTGAAACACTCCCTTTCGGGAGACTGCATGGTTTCAAAATGGCAATTGTTGTCTACTCATTAGAAAAGAACAACAATGTGATATTTCATCTTGCTAATTTACTCTGGGGAGAGTTAACGCTAATTGTGAAAATTGTGAAACATAAAACAGGCTACAATGATTGAATGAACGTCGAGGGAATGTTGCCTAGCGCCACGCGGAGAAGGGAATCATCTGTTTCACATACATAGATCAAAAGGACTACTCCTAGAACCACCTGGCCTGTCAAAGTCTGCATGAGTTTTTGTTAAGCTGACAACTAGGAAGTAACTAAGCCTACTGACTCACTGATACATTCAACAATAGAGTACCAACCTAAACACATAGGGCCGGCATCCCAGACACAGATTCCCCTTTTGAGCATGTTGCTTAGTCCAGGACTAGGCTTAATGTGTCCAGGAAACTGGAGTAAGGTAGATACAGTTGAAGTTGAAAGTTTACATACACCTTAGCCAAATACATTTAAACTCAGTTTTTCGCAATTCCTGACATTTAATCCTAGTAAAAATTCCCTGTCTTAGGTCAGTTAGGATCAGCACTTTATTTTAAGAATGTGAAAGGTCAGAATAATAGTAGAGAGAATGATTTATTTAAGCTTTTATTTCTTTCATCACATTCCCAGTGGGTCAGAAGTTTACATACACTCAATTAGTATTTGGTAGCATTGCCTTTAAATTGTTTAACTTGGGTCAAACCTTCCACAAGCTTCCCACAATAAGTTGGGTGAATTTTGGCCCATTCCTCCTGACAGAGCTGGTGTAAATGAGTCAGGTTTGTAGGCCTCCTTGCTCGCAAACACTTTTTCAGTTCTGCCCACACATTTTCTATAGGATTGAGGTCAGGGCTTTGTGATGGCCACTCCAATACCTTGACTTTGTTGTCCTTAAGCCATTTTGCCACAACTTTGGAAGTATGCTTGGGGTCATTGTCCATTTGGAATACCCATTTGCGACCAAGCTTTAACTTCCTGACTGAGGTCTTGAGATGTTGCTTCAATATATCCACATAATTTTCCTTCTTCATGATGCCATCTATTTTGTGAAGAGCACCAGTCCCTCCTGCAGCAAAGCACCCCCACAGCATGATGCTGCCACCCCCGTGCTTCACGGTTGGGATGGTGTTCTTCGGCTTGCAAGCTGACCCCCTTTTTCCTCCAAACATAACAATGGTCATTATGGCCAAACAGTTCTATTTTTGTTTAATCCGACCAGAGGACATTTCTCCAAAAAGTACGATCTTTGTCCCCATGTGCAGTTGCAAACCATAGTCTGGCTTTTTTATGGCGGTTTTGGAGCAGTGGCTTCTTCCTTGCTGAGCGGCCTTTCAAGTTATGTAGATATAGGACTTGTTTTACTGTGGATATAGATACTTTTGTACCTGTTTCCTCCAGCATCTTCACAAGGTCCATTGCTGTTGTTCTGGGATTGATTTGTACTTTTCGCACCAAAGTACGTTCATCTCTAGGAGACAGAGCGCGTCTCCTTCCTGAGCGGTATGATGGCTGCGTGGTCCCATGGTGTTTATACTTGCATACTATGGTTTGTTCAGATGAACGTTGTACCTTCAGGCGTTTGGAAATTGCTCCCAAGGATGAACCTGACTTGTGGAGGTCTACAATTATTTTCTGAGGTCTTGGCTGATTTCTTTAGATTTTCCCATGATGTCAAGCAAAGAGGCACTGAATTTTAAGGTAGGCCTTGAAATACATCCACAGGTACACCTCCAATTGACTCAAATGATGTCAATTAGCCTATCAGAAGCTTCTAAAGCCATGACATAATTTTCATGTAAACTTCTGACCCCCACTGGAATTGTGATACAATGAATTATAAGTGAAATAATCTGTCTGTAAACAATTGTTGTAAAAATGACTTGTGTCATCCACAAAATAGATGTCCTAACCGACTTGCCAAAACTATAGTTCGTTAACAAGACATTTGTGGAGTGGTTGAAAAACGAGTTTTAATGACTTCAACCTAAGTGCATGTAAACTTCCGACTTCAACTGTAGGTAATGCATTGGTCCCAATCTAGATTATTGAGACAGTTGATATTACATATAAATAGAGCAAGATATATATACATTGAATTATAATAAATATAAATATGAACAGAATGACTAAGACAGTTCAGCTTTAGCGGACAGCTAAACGGTCTATGTGAGTATAAGTAAGTGTTATATGCAGACATAAAAGAGATAGGGTTTCAGGCCCCAAGGCTCCATATAACATCACGTCTCCACGCTCGACAGACCCACACCTGAACATATTAGAAAAGGTCTGAGTTTGAAAGTCTTGGGTCAAAACATGGATAGCCATTTTGAAGGAAAGGCTTGGTTGATTACAAAAACAATAATTTCGAAAAGATTGTCATTTCCATTTTTACTTTAGAGAGGAAAAACGACCGTTATGGATGTTACAGGGTCTGAAATAGACATTCAAATCTTAAAGATTTCTTGATCAAAATCTATCATAACACATTTGTTGTCATTTGGAATGTTTTTAAAATGTGAGCAGAAGGCATAGTACCTTAGGATTGCATAAATAGAGGTAGCCTGAATACTATACAAGACCAGGCACCACACACTAACAGGTCATTGTTTTGTCTTTATATATAAATTATATACAGTACCCGTCAAAAGTTTGGACACACCTACTCATTCCAGGGTTTTTCTTTATTTTTAAAATTTTCTACATTGTAGAATAATAGTGAAGACATCAAAACTATGAAATATCACATATGGAATCATGTAGTAACCAAAAAAGTGTTAAACAAATGAAAATATATTATTCAAATAGCCACCCTTTGCCTTGATGACAGCTTTGCACACTATTGGCATTCTCTCAATCAGCTTCATGAGGTAGTCAATTGCTTTTCAATTAACAGGTGTGCCTTCTTAAAAGTTAATTTATGGAATTTCTTTCCTCCTTCTTAATGCATTTGAGCCAATCAGTTGTGTTGTGACAAGGTGTGGGGGGAGGGGAGGGGGGGGGGGTATACAGAAGATAGCCCTATTTGGTAAATACCAAGTCCATATTATGGCAACAGACACATCTCAACATCAACTTTTCAGAGGACACTGTGTGAATCAGGCCTTCATGGTCGAATTGCTGCTAAGAAACCACTACTAAAGGACACCAATAATAAGAAGAGATCTGCTTTGGCCAAGAAACACGAGCAGTGGACATTAGACCGGTGGAAATGTGTCCTTTGGTCTGGAGTCCAAATTGGAGATTTTTGGTTCCAACTGCTGTGTCTTTGTGATATGCGGTGTGGGTGAAGGGATGATATCCGCATGTTTAGTTCCCACCGTAAAGCATGGAGGAGGTGGTGTTATGGTGTGGGGGTGCTTTGCGGGTGACACAGTCTGTGATTTATTTAGAATTCAAGGCACACTTAACCAACATGGCTACCACAGCATTCTACAGCGATATGAAATCCCATCTGGTTTGGGTTTAGTGGGAGTATAACTTTTCAACAGGACAATGACCCAACACACCTCCAGGCTGTGTAAGGAGACTGATGGAGTGCTGCATCAGATGACCTGGCCTCCACAATCCCCCGACCTCAACCCAATTGAGATGGTTTGGGATGAGTCGGACCGCAGAGAGAAGGAAAAGCAGCCAACAAGTGCTCAGCAAATGTGGGAACTCTCTCAAAACTGTTGGAAAAGCATTCCAGGTGAAGCTAGTTGAGAGAATGCCAAGAATGTGCAAAGCTGTCATGAAGGCAAAGTGTGGCTATTTGAAGAATCTCAAATATATTTTGATTCGTTTAACACCTTTTTGGTAAAAATAAAGAAAAACCCTGGAATGAGTACTGTAGGTGTGTCCAAACTTGACTGGTAGTGTATATCAAAATTAGCCTTTACCAGTTGAATGTAGACAAATAAAACATTTGTGTATAATTTGTTGTTGTTGAAATATGCAAATGAGACCATATTAATGTGCCTATACTGCCAATCCACTTTTCGTGACACTGGATGAAGTCAGTATATTTTGGAGGGCTTTTGTTTGAAAAAGACACTCCAGAGTGGTATACTACGAAGCAAGCTAGATCTACTCAGGCTTTTATAAAGCTAGACAGCTTCAGCTTCACATTCAAGGTCAGGTTTCATCCGTACTACAACAGTGGATATTGTTTGTCCACCAGCTGATAGCAGGCTTGTAACTGCTTGTGCATGTCGCACATGGCTAATCGAATGCTGAACACTTCATTGAGAAAGTGCTGAAACATTAATCCATGGGCGAGTCAGTGCCATATTTTCATTTGTACCGAAATCAAAACAGAAATAGGATTTTAAAAGTGGCATCTTTACTTTATTATTGTTAATACAGTCTTTGGTGTTCTTATCAATGCACAAGCACCTTTTTCCCACTCCTATCACTCCTTCTATCTGGGGAACAGCTTGTTGCACAGGTTTTTGGTTTTGGAACCTCTAACCTTGGAAATGTAACTGTTAAACTCAAGGCCATGGTGCTTGCCTACGGAGCTGTGAGGGGAACGGCACCTCCTTACCTTCAGGCTCTTATCAGACCCTACACCCAAACGAGGGCACTACGTTCATCCACCTCTGGCCTGCTAGCCCCCCTACCTCTACAGAAGCACAGTTCCCACTCAGCCCAGTCAAAGCTATTCGCTGCTCTGGCACCCCAATGGTGGAACAAGCTCCCCCACGACGCCAGGACAGCGGAGTCACTGACCACCTTCCGGAGACACTTGAAACCCTACCTATTTAAGGAATACCTGGAATAGTATCAAAGTAATCCTTCTACCCCCCCAAAAAAAAAATAGTGGTTGTCCCACTGGCTATCATAAGTTGAATGCACCAATTTGTAAGTCGCTCTGGATAAGAGAGTGTCTGCTAAATGACGTAAATGTAAGGTACACTATAGCAATGGCTGCCAGTCTTGACTTGAATGGGAACTGCCATCTATGTATTATATGTCTATGGTTGGTTGTAGCTGTCAGTTTGCCTTTCGCAAATTACAAACTACAAATTATGCAATAAAACATACAGTTTGGAAAACAAATGCTGTCATTACTGAATGTGTAATGTGATAGGTATTTTAACATTTCATTATTAGTTTTTTTTTTTTTTTACACACAAACACATGTGTGTAAAGATCTGAGCAAGTGCCCCCGCCCGTTTTAAAATATTTTCCTGCTATTCTACACATTGCCATGGGGGGACAGCTGTGAGTGGAAATACAAGCTCTGTGAGCCTGCTCTAAAACTCTTGAAATATGATAGACTGAAAAGCCTTATTTGAGAGTTGGTCTACTACTCTGTAATGTTCAAAATCCATGCAATTTCCTACTTTAACTGATCAAATAAAGCCTGAACTCCAACATATTGAGGATAATTATGAACGTGGTTTCATTTGGAAATTTATTAACTTTATTGGTACATGCTTATGTTGACTTTCCCATGGAATCACCCATATTTTACATGCAGAGGTATGCAAACGCATGGCATGAAGCTCTATACACACTCATACACACAATTTGCTTTGAAATACTGTAACTGTAAAGGGCTACACAGTACCATATTGTTGGTTAATTTACTGCAGTGGGCAAAATCAGGGTCACACAGAGTGTAGTCTTAAACAAAATCTACTACATGATCAAAATTATGTGGACACCTGCTCGTCAAAAATCATGGGCATTAATATGGAGTTGGTTCCCCCTTTGCTTCTATAACAGCCTCCACTCTTCTGGGAAGGCTTTCCACTAGATGTTGGAACATTGCTGCGAGGACTTGCTTCCATTCAGCCATAAGAGGATTAGTGAGGTCGGGCACTGATGTTGGGCGATTAGGCCTGGCTCACAGTCGGCGTTCCAATTCATCCCAAAGGTTTTCGATGGGGTTGAGGTCAGGGCTCTGTGCAGGCCAGTCAAGTTCTTCCACAAACCATTTCTGTTTGGACCTCACTTTGTGCACGGGGCATTGTAATGCTGAAACAGGAAAGGGCCTTCCCCAAACTGTTGCCACAAAGTTGGAAGCACAGAATCGTCTAGAATGTCATTGTATGCTGTATCATTAAGATTTCCCTTCACTGGAACTAAGGGGCCTAGCCCGAACCATGAAAAACAGCCCCAGACCATTATTCCTCCTCTACCAAACTTTACAGTTGGCACTATGCATTCGGGCAGGTAGCGTTCTCCTGGCATCCGCCAAACACAAATTCGTCTGTCGGACTGCCAGACGGTGAAGCGTGATTCATCACTCCAGAGAACGCGTTTCCACTGCTCCAGAGTCCAATGGCGGTGAGCTTTACACCACTCCAGCCGACGCTTGGCATTGCACATGGAGATCTTAGGCATGTGCGCGGCTGCTCGACAATGGAAACTCATTTCATGAAGATCCCAACGAACAGTTATTGTGCTGATGTTGTTTACAGAGGCAGTTTGTAACTCTGTAGTGAGTGTTGCAACCGAGGACAGACGATTGTTACGCGCTACCCGCTTCAGCACTCGGCGGTCCCGTTCTTTGAGCTTGTGTGGCCTACCACTTCGCGGCTGAGCCGTTGATTTTTCCTAGAAGTTTCCACTTCACAATAACAGCACTTACAGTTGACCGGGGCAGCTCTAGCAGGGCATACATTTAACGAACTGACTTGTTGGAAAGATGGCATCCTATGACGGTGCCACGTTGAAAGTCACTGAGCTCTTCAGTAAGGCCATTCTACTGCCAATGTTTGTCTATGGAGATTGCATGGCTGTGTGCTTGATTCTATACACCTGTCAGCAACGGTTGTGGCTGAAATAGCCTAATCCACTCATTTGAAGGGGTGTCCACATACTTTTGTATATATAGTGTACTTTGAAATAAAAGTATATACCTCACACACAAGGTTATGGGCATAAAAAAAAGAAGACACCTGTACCATGTCAGATGTAGAGTTGAAATGTATAACATTGAGTTTGCATCCCAATATTACACTTTATATACATCACAGAAGACTGAAATATAACAACACCGTTTGACATTTTAACACTGGATTTACGGCGTTTAAAAAAATAATAATGTTTATTAATTATGAAATTATTAAACATATTAATACCATTCCACCCATGAGGCCATGAGGTCATTTGACTGCAGGAAAGGGCTACATACACACAAATACAAAATAAACACACTGACTGCACACAAAGCCATGCCCATGCTTTGGCTTACAAAATACTCACTGCATAGGGGCACAAATAGGGGTACGTACATAGCACGTTGTTGGTTAAACACACCCAAATACACACACTACACTCTGCAGTACCACACAACCCAGCTTTGGGTTGCAAAAATACACACTACACACCCATCAGTACCCCTTAACCCAGCCCCACAGCACAACTCTGGAGTCGATCAGTAAGGGCAAATACCTTGCCCATACAGGACCCCAGCGACTGAGACCCACAGGAAACATTTTACATTTTAGTAATTTAGCAGACACTCTTATCCAGAGCGACTTACAGTTAGTGAGTGCATACATTATATTTTTCATACTGGCCCCCCATGGGAATCGAACCCACAACCCTGGCGTTGCAAACGCCATGCTCTACCAACTGAGCTACATCCCTGCCGGCCATTCCCTCCCCTACCCTGGACGACGATTTCACCCCATGCTTCCTGAAGCACCTCCCACAAGTTGGATTGGCTTGATGGGCACTTCTTACGTACCATACGGTCAAGCTGCTCCCACAACAGCTCAATAGGGTTGAGATCCGGTGACTGTGCTGGCCACTCTATTATAGACAGAATACCAGCTGACTGCTTCTTCCCTAAATAGTTATTGCATAGTTTGGAGCTGTGCTTTGGGTCATTGTCCTGTTGTAGGAGGAAATTGGCTCCAATCAAGCGCCGTCCACAGGGTATGGCATGGCGTTGCAAAATGGAGTGATAGCCTTCCTTCTTCAAGATCCCTTTTACCCTATACAAATCTCCCACTTTAACACCACCAAAGCACCCCCAGACCATCACATTGCCTCCACCATGCTTGACAGATGGTATCAAGCACTCCTCCAGCATCTTTACATTTAGTTTGCGTCTCACAAATGTTCTTCTTTGTGATCCGAACACCTCAAACTTCAATTAGTCTGTCCATAACACTTTTTTCCAATCTTCCTCTGTCCAGTGTCTGTGTTCTTTTGCCCATCTTAATATTTTCTTTTTATTGGCCAGTCTGAGATATGGCTTTTTCTTTGCAACTCTGCCTAGAAGGTCAGCATCCCGGAGTCGCCTCTTCACTGTTGACGTTGAGACTGGTGTTTTGCAGGTACTATTTAATGAAGCTAGACACTAATGTATTTATCCTCTTGCTCAGTTGTGCACCGGGGCCTCCCACTCCTCTTTCTATTCTGGTTAGAGCCAGTTTGCGCTGTTCTGTGAAGGGAGTAGTACACAGTTTATTGGCAATTTCTCGCATAGAATAGCCTTCATTTCTCAGAACAAGAATAGACTGACGAGTTTCAGAAGAAAATTCTTTGTTTCTGGCCATTTTGAGTCAGTAATCGAACCCACAATTGCTGATGGTCCAGATACTCAACTAGTCTCAAGAAGGCCAGGTTTACTGCTTCTTTAATCAGAAAAACTGTTTTCAGCTGTGCTAACATAATTGCAAAATGGTTTTGTAATGATCAATTAGCCTTTTAAAATGATAAACTTGGATTAGCAAACACAACGTGCCATTGGAACACAGGACTGATGGTTGCTGATAATGGGCCCCTGTACGGCTATGTAGATATTCCATAAAAAAATCAGCCGTTTCCAGCTACAATAGTATTTCCAATATTAACAATGTCTACACATTATTTCTGATCAATTTGATGTTATTTTAATGGACAAGAAAATAGCTTTTCTTTCGAAAACAAGGACATTTCTAAGTGACCCCAAACTTTTGAACGGTAGTGTATGTGTTGCCACCCTAGAAATTGTATAATTTGAAAACGTATTGTCAACATACCTTCAAATACCATCATACAGTCAAAAGTAAAAAAAATATTTTGATATGCTATTTTGGGCATATCGCCCTACTTACTATACACCGCTACACACACACACACACACACACACACACACACACACACACACACACACACACACACACGAGGTGCACATACAAACCCAGACACAGACGTACATACAAGCGCTCGGTCGCACACACACACACACTAGGCGCACACACACAGAGACATTAGACGCGCACACACATTGGAGGTGCCCATACAAACACACACACAGGCATTGAGATGTACATACAAGCGCGCACACACACACCCACTAGGCGTGTACACACACACAGAGAGACATTAGACACACACACAGACGCGCCTACTAACTCACCTGAGTAGTGTGTAGGGTTGACAGAAAAGGCAGGGTCTCATGCAGAGATGAGGAAAAGGTCATGAGGTGGAAGCAGGGGAGGAAGAGGGGAGAGGGGGGAGAGGAGAGGAGAGGGGGGGGGGGGGGGGGGGGGGTCATCCTTAATATCCGGCAAGACCACAGCTGGACTGGGAGGAAATTGGGATTTGAGACCATGCAGAGAAGCAACAGGAGTCATTCCCAACCTATGAGGGAATGTGGGAAGAGAGAGGGGAAAGTAGAGAGGGAGGTGAAAAGGTGGACCTATTCAGTGAGAAGAGGGGGATACTTGATTAGATGAGGCCCTGTGTAGCTCAGTTGGTAGAGCATGGCGCTTGCAACGCCAGGATTGTGGGTTTGATTCCCACGGGGGGCCAGTATGAAAATGTATGCACTCACTAAATGTAAGTCGCTCTGGATAAGAGCGTCTGCTAAATGACTAAAATGTAAAATTAGATGGTGCCCATCTTTCCCATTTGGGATTGAGGCCTGCAGGCTTTGGTAACACTTTAGTAAGCCTGCAGGTATAATGCTTTATAACTTGTTATAAGTATGTATGCATGTCTTTATAAAATCTCATAATAACACTTATAATATTTTAAGTCCCTATGTATCAGCATTTCAAGACTCAAAATGTGTGGTATTTAGTCAGGATCAGTATGAGTAAGAGGGTTGTGTATGGCGTGACAGTACTACAATGCATTATAACTGCATAATACCTGCAGGCTTTAAGTAAATGGTTACCCAGGTTCTCCCAACGAATATAACAGAATCTACACACAACAGATGACTTGTAAGACAGACTCGACCCTTGCAGACCTAGCATATGGCCCTCGTCTTTCAACCTGCAAGTTTTTGATCTCCACAGACAAGACTGTTCCTCCAAATCAACCAATCCCAAGCCCAGGCAGGTGGGAGTGGGCGGGGGCGGGGGGTTACATCGTTGCGGTGAGCTCATTGTTATGGCACTGGAGGCAACCTGTGAGTACTAAATGTCATTACATTTATGTTTTTCACTCTAGGGCTGTTATAGATGGGTTAGCTGACAGACAACGTCACGAAAACGATGCACGCACTTCAAAGGGGTAGAAGCTGTGTGTTATTATGATTCTGGATGGCCAGCTACCAACAATGACAAGAACCTGCCATGTGGTGAATCGAAAGTGGCTTGTTTCAGCTCATTTGATCTTGTTCTTGATACCATGTCTATGCTAATATGGCTACAATTTGCTAGCAAGCTAACCAACAACTGTAACAATGTTTTTGAGAGAGAGTGCTCAGTGTGCAAATGTATGTTTTCAATAAACATTGGAGACGAAATATAGTTGACATGTTATCAACAATCTAAGCCAACCACATCTGTTTTGCCCATAGTTGTGCACACATCAGTTTTGTTGCTAAACAACCAATCCGTCTATAGCCTAGTCGACAGATGTCAGGCAGACCTCCAGTTACTGGCGAGTCAAGAGGGGAAAGTTGGAGCGTGACTTGCACAGGTTTACTACACGTTGGGAGAGGTGAGAATGAATTTCATAAGCTTTGTTGTCTTTGTTGATGTAAAAAAATATAAAAGGATTAGCCAGTGTTTCCCCTAGCTAGATTATTTTCCAGGCAGGGCACCGCAAAGCACCCATAAAATCAACATCCAGGACCTCTTTAACATAACATTTCAATGTCACCAATTTAGGTCAAATTATTTTTAGGTAGAGGGGAACATAGCAAGGCTGGAGTACCCATCTTATCTACACAAAAGTATTCGGAACACTGAATTCTGCAAAGCTCTGGTCAAGTATTAACCCAGCAACAAGTCACATTGGGATTCAATATGAGAACTAGCATTTTAGCTACGAAAGCTTACTCCACTGAATGACATTAGAACTTTGCATGTAGAGTACACTAATAAGTGACAGCCAATAGCATTTCAAATAAAAAAATGACACCAGAGTGGAAAATGCTGCCCTAACAGGAAACATCTGTAGCTTCTGAGAGAAGGTGGCGGCGGTGTATGTGCCATGCCCCGTTCTCCTGACGACGACGACGAAAGAGCAACATCTGTTCCAGCTCGGTTACACAGTGACTCAGAGGAGAGTTCCTGTTTTTCCTAAACGTGTGCCTGGAAAACCAAAGGTGCTACCTAGAGTAAAAAATGACAGTATCTGGAATAATGACTGAATTGATTATTGATTGAATACACTTAATTTCCCCCCTCCTAGCTCTCTTGACAGTTTTCATGCTGTTTCATTCGGGGTCAAATTTGTTATCAAAATGATCAATTGATACCAATGGAAGCCAAACTCTTTCAGGTGGCGGGGGGGACGGGGGGACGACTATATTAGGGGAAACACTGGCACCCTCCAGACCTCCACATTCCAATATCAGGAGCACCACCAAACCAGAGCCAGAGCCAGAGCCATTAACACACAATTTGTCAAACTATCCTCCATGTTGGCACCAAATTCTAATTGGCATGCTTACCTCTTAATTGTGGTGTCAATATGGTCGCCATACACATTCCAAACCTTGGCTCTGGTGGGAGCTAGCCTCCTTATAAACGTGTGCTCCCTCTCTCTCTCTCTGCAGTGCTGACAGCTGCATCATGATGGGTTCCAGTCCAATTCACCAGTAATGACCTCAGATGGATTAAAGGAAGGAATCCACAGGCATATTGGAAGCTTTGCAGCCAATTTTTTCCTGGGACGTTGCTGGGCTGTCTGTGAATGCCTCAAATGCACTTTTCAGGTTAACTGTGGATTTATCCACAAATTATAGACATAAATTGGATTAACAGTCCGGTCTCCCTTGGGAAATAGGTATTCTGACCTTAATGGAACTGCATGGTTAAATAAAGTTGATATAAAAATAGTTAAGGGACCGTCTGTATAAAGGAAGATTACATCATTTCTGGAGCCCAATTGAATGTTTCGGGGTTTTATGTTGAGAATGCTTTCGCTCTCGGTGAACACTTGAGATGCGCTTTTCAGGCTAAGAGTGGATTTATAGGGAAGTTGGCGGCTACTCTTGGATGGAAGCTTCACCACAACCAGTAAACCCATCGAGGCTTGTGTGTCATGTTGAAGCCTAGAAAGATGGTCCATCCATATGAATAAAGATGACATAATTTCTAGTGTCCTACTGAATGTTCTGGGGATTTGTGAAGAGTTCCACAAATATGTGCCATATACAAAGTCATTTAATGAGTAAAATGATGATGCATTTAGAGTTGGAAAACAAAATGGAGAGAGTGCACATGAGATGTAGAGGGAGGTAGAGACAGAGAGATTGATTAGGTAAGGGAGTTTGGTGTGAGTGAAAGAGAGAGAGATGGAAAAAGAGTGTATGAATGAGAGCGGATGGAGAGACTGAACATATTTTAGTATGAGCAGGAAATTATACTTGTCTCTATGTGTGTGAGAGATAGAGAGAGTGTGTGTGTAGCACAGAAAAGTACAGAGAGAACTTTCATTTCTTATTTCTATGAGTGAGAGACAGGGAGAGGGTGTATATGTATGTGTAGGAGAGAAAGTGAGAAAGACAAATAAAGGGAGAGAGAACAGGAAGTAGAGACCAGCTCGTGGGAGGAGAGGAGAGCCACAGGAAACACCCTGTGCTGCGTGGTATTTTATTTTTACGAGTGTCTCTCTCTCTGGGAGGCTGCATGGCTAAGCCCTGGATTTGGGATCAACGCCCGCCACTCCCAAATCTCCCTCCCCACATCACATCTCCTCCCCACCCATCCCACCACACTCCCCCTCCCCACCTCAGCCACACTTACCCTTTCCTCATCCTCCTCCCCACCCTACTACACTCCCCCCGTCTTCCTCGTCTTCCCCACCCTACTCTTCTTTGCACCACACACAGGAAAACAAGCTTTCAGCACATTTCCACCACAAAACCCAGACCGAGCCTCAGTCTTTACAGACAGGTCACATTTCCTGGGTCGCGATCACTACCAGAGGCCCAGGCTTCAGAGGCCTCCAGTCATTAACCTTGTCCGACCCAGAGTTTCTCCATCCCTCCGTCAATCCCCAAATCGAGCCTCAATCCTAGCCCAACAAACAGCTCCAGTCACAGAGGCCCAAGCTTACCTTCTTCTTCCAGGCATCTCCAGAGTCCTGGAGCTGGTTGAAACGGTCAGCCAGGGACTTCTGCACCAGATCCTTGGGCTTCTTCAGCTTGGCCTTCCACTCCTCCTCGCCACTGTTCAACTCAGCCAACCTGGGAGAAGGAGAGGAGGTCAGTAAATGTAGGCCTTACTAGCCAAGACAGTCACATGTAATTTATAGGCTATATTTCAAACAGAGTAACACACAAAGTGTGAAAGACTCCATCTGAATTGTAAGTATACATATTGTATTTATACAATATCATAGAATATGCATTTTACAGTATGTTTATACAAAAGACACTGTAGGTAGGTGTGCTCTAAATGTCTACGTATGAAGTGCGCAGACCTGTATCAGTCATTTGTTTTATGATAGGTAGGCGATGTCTACAAAATGAACACGTATGTGAGTGTCTGCGTGTGTGCGTGCATGCATTTAAACTTCCCCTACTGTACCTCTCTTTCAGGGATGACCCCACACTGCTGTCCAGACTGCTATCCACATCCTGATCTTCTCCATCTTCCGTGTCCACCGACGACATCTTCTCCATCTCTTCCTCCCCCAGGCTCTCGTCTGGAGAGGGGGTCCGGCTCTGGAGGTCCTCCCCTGAACTACTGCTACCACCACGCCCATTGCCCCTCTGCATCCGGGGGGTACTGAAACACCCTCCGTCAGGGCTATCGTCCACTATCGTCTCATCTTCCTGTAATAATAACAATCATTATTGATTGGGCTGATCTCTCGTTAAACCATCAACACAAGCTAAAATCACCCGCACAGCTGATCTTAATTGCAACCATCATCAGTCACCGGTTTACCGCGCCATAAAGTGAATGTCGGGGTTATCTTTTAGTCCTGATTGCAACCAACTTTTCCAAGACGATTTCGCCCTCTGGTGGGTATTATCATCGGAACAATTTGATCTTGCAATTTTAACTGACTAAGGGCGATTTATCAATTCCAGATGCTCATAGTGGGAAACTAGTGTGGAGACTATATTACATAGGGCCAATTTCCCAGGCACAGATTGAGCCCAGTCCTAGACTAAAACGCATGTTCAATGGAAATTATATAGAGATGTATATAAATTCAGATACTCAAACTGTTTTACATAATAAGAGGTAAGAAAACACACCTCATCCTCCTCTTCTTCCACCTCCTCTTTCTCCTCCTCCTCTTCCTCGTCGCTCTCGGGGTGGCTCAGGGTGACGCTGGTTTGTCGGACCACCCCGGTGGTGGGGGTGCTTTCAGGGGCCCCTCCCTCGCTGTAGTCTGACTCGACACTAGTGGAACGACTCTTTTTGAGGATACCCTTAATGCTGCTGCGGGCGCCCGAGTCTTGGCGCTGCAGCAAGACAGGCTGGGAGGGTGTAGGGGAATTGTCTTCTTCATCCTTGCTTGTGGGGTATGGTGTTTGGTCGGAGAGGGGTTGTGGGGAACTGAAAGACAAGAGCTGGATGGGGGGAGGAAGAAGGGAAAAGGGAATTATCGAATTATGATTAAGAAAACTTAACTGGATTTATAACATCTAGAGTGAGCAATGGTAAGCTAAATAAATGAGAAACAGATTTTTTACATGATTTTATTGTAAAAACAATTGTCAAGGGCCTCCCGAGTGGCGCAGCGGTCTAAGGCACTGCATCGCAGTGCTAGAGGCGTCACTACAGACCCGGGTTTGATCCCGGGCTGTATCACAACCGGCCGTGATCAGGAGTCCCATAGGGCGGTGCACAATTGGCCCAGCGTCGTCCGGGTTAGGGGAGGGTTTACTTGGCTCATCCCGCTCTAGCGACTCCTTGTGGAGGGCCGGGCGCCTGCAGGCTGACCTCGGTTTTCAGTTGAACAGTGTTTCCTCCGACACATTGGTGCAGCTGGCTTCCGGGTTAAGCGGGCGGGTATTGAGAAGTGCGGTTTGACGGGTCATGTTTCGGAGGACGCATGACCCGACCTTCGCCTCCCGCGTGCGTTGGGGAGTTGCAGCAATGAAACAAGATAGAAATTGGGGGGAGATTATTATTTATTTGTTTAAATATACATTGTCAAGGATCAACACAAAATACTCTGTCAAAGTGGAAGAAAAATTTGAACTTGTATTTTATTTTATTGAAAATAAAATACTAATATATTTTTGATTCGATAATTATTCAAGCCCCTGAGTCAATCCATGTTAGTTTGGCAGCGCTTACAGCTGTCAGTCTTTCTGGGTAAGTCTCTTAGAGCTTTGCACACCTGGACTGAAAAAATATTTGCCCATTATTCTTTTTAAATTTCCTCAAGCTCTGTCAAGTTGGTTGTTGCCTTAGATTTTTAAGCCAATTTACAGTACCAGTCAAAAGTTTGGACACACCTACTCATTCAAGGGTTTTTCTTTATTTTTACTATTTTCTACATTGTAGAATAATAGCGAAGACATCAAAACTATGAAATAACACATATGGAATCATGTAGTAACCCCAAAAAAAAGTGTTAAACAAATCAAAATATATTTTAGATTCTTCAAAGTAGCCACCCTTTGCCTTGATGACACTCTTGGCATTCTCTCAACCAGCTTCATGGGGTAGTCATGAAATTGGGGGGAGGGACTGGTGCACTTCAAAAAATAGATGGCATCATGAGGAAGGAAAATTATGTGGATATATTGAAGCAACATCTCAAGACATCAGTCAGGAAGTTAAGGCTTGGTCGCAAATGGGTCTTCCAAATGGACAATGACCCCAAGCATACTTCCAAAGTTGTGGCAAAATGGCTTAAGGCCAACAAAGTCAAGGTATTGGAGTGGCCATCACAAGCCCTGACCTCAATCCTATAGAACATTAGTGGGCAGAACTGTAAAAGTGTGTGCGAGCAAGGAGGCCTACAATCAAGGAGGAATGGGCCAAAATTCACCCAACTTATTGTGGGAAGCTTGTGGAAGACTACCCGAAACGTTTGACCCAAGTTAAACAATTTAAAGGCAATGCTATCAAATACTAATTGAGTGTATGTAAACTTCTGACCCACTGGGAATGTGATGAAAGAAATAAAAGCTGAAATAAATCATTCTCTCTACTATTAGTCTGACATTTCACATTCTTAAAATAAAGTGGTGATCCTAACTGACCTAAGACAGGGAATTTTGACAAACGTCCTGCACGGTGTTGGGCTGTAAGCACAACCCCCACCTGTGGACGTCGGGCCCTCATACCACCCTCATGGAGTCTGTTTCTGACCGTTTGAGCAGACACATGCACATTTGTGGCCTGCTTGAGGTCATTTTGCAGGGCTCTGGCAGTGCTCCTCCTGCTCCTCCTTGCACAAAGGCGGAGGTAGCAGTCCTGCTGCTGGGTTATTGCCCTCCTACGGCCTCCTCCATGTCTCATGATGTACTGGCCTGTCTCCTGGTAGCGCCTCCATGCTCTGGACACTACGCTGACAGACACAGCAAACCTTCTTGCCACAGCTCGCATTGATGTGCCATCCTGGATGAGCTGCACTACCTGAGCCACTTGTGTGGGTTGTAGAGTCCGTCTCATGTTACCACTAGAGTGAAAGCACCGCCAGCATTCAAAAGTTACCAAAACATCAGCCAGGAAGCATAGGAACTGAGAAGTGGTCTGTGGTCACCACCTGCAAAACCAGTCCTTTATTGGGGGTGTCTTGCTAACTGCCTATAATTTCCACCTGTTGTCTTTACCATTTGCACAACAGCATGTGAAATTTATTGTCAATCAGTGTTGCTTCCTAAGTGGACAGTTTGATTTCACAGAAGTGTGATTGACTTGGAGTTACATTGTGTTGTTTAAGTGTTCCCTTTATTTATATATATATATATATATATACAGTGGGGAGAACAAGTATATGATACACTGCCGATTTTGCAGGTTTTCCTACTTACAAAGCATGTAGAGGTCTGTAATTTTTATCATAGGTACACTTCAACTGTGAGAGACGGAATCTAAAACAAAAATCCAGAAAATCACATTGTATGATTTTTAAGTAATTAATTTGCATTTTATTGCATGACATAATTATTTGATCACCTACCAACCAGTAAGAATTCCGGCTCTCACAGACCTGTTAGTTTTTCTTTAAAAAGCCCTCCTGTTCTCCACTCATTACCTGTATTAACTGCACCTGTTTGAACTCGTTACCTGTATAAAAGACACCTGTTCACACACTCAATCAAACAGACTCCAACCTCTCCACAATGGCCAAGACCAGAGAGCTGTGTAAGGACATCAGGGATAAAATTGTAGACCTGCACAAGGCTGGGATAGGCTACAGGACAGCTTGGTGAGAAGGCAACAACTGTTGGCGCAATTATTAGAAAATGGAAGAAGTTCAAGATGACGGTCAATCACCCTCGGTCTGGGGCTCCATGCAAGATCTCACCTCGTGGGGCATCAATGATCATGAGGAAGGTGAGGGATCAGCCAAGAACAACACGGCAGGACCTGGTCAATGACCTGAAGAGAGCTGGGACCACAGTCTCAAAGAAAACCATTAGTAACACACTACGCCGTCATGGATTAAAATCCTGCAGCGCACGCAAGGTCCCCCTGCTCAAGCTAGCGCATGTCCAGGCCCATCTGAAGTTTGCCAATGACCATCTGGATGATCCAGAGGAGGAATGGGAGAAGGTCATGTGGTCTGATGAGACAAAAATAGAGCTTTTTGGTCTAAACTCCACTCGCCGTGTTTGGAGGAAGAAGAAGGATGAGTACAACCCCAATAACACCATCCCAACCGTGAAGCATGGAGGTGGAAACATCATTCTTTGGGGATGCTCTTCTGCAAAGGGGACAGGATGACTGCACCGTATTGAGGGGAGGATGGATGGGGCCATGTATCGCGAGATCTTGGCCAACAACCTCCTTCCCTCAGTAAGAGCATTGAAGATGGGTCGTGGCTGGGTCTTCCAGCATGACAACGACCCGAAACACACAGCCAGGGCAACTAAGGAGTGGCTCCGTAAGAAGCATTTCAAGGTCTTGGAGTGGCCTAGCCAGTCTCCAGACCTGAACCCAATAGAAAATCTTTGGAGGGAGCTGAAAGTCTGTATTGCCCAGCGACAGCCCCGAAACCTGAAGGATATGGAGAAGGTCTGTATGGAGGAGTGGGGCAAAATCCCTGTTGCAGTGTGTGCAAACCTGGTCAAGACCTACAGGAAACGTATGATCTCTGTAATTGCAAACAAAGGTTTCTGTACCAAATACAGTGGGGGAAAAAAGTACTGTATTTACCGCACTATAAGGCGCACCGGAGTATAAGCCGCAGCAGCTAAATTGAAAATATGTACCTATATAAGCCGCACTGGACTATAAGCCGCAGGTGTTTTAATGTTTAATTACCATATGTAAGGGTTCGTGCACAGAGGGGATTGTCGGGAAAGATATGGCTGCTTGAGGAAGCTCCCATTTATTAACATTTCAACAAACAAGTTGCATATTTGCATAACGTATTCAAGTGTTACCATTTAGTGCAATAGTAGCTACAGAACATATACTGTGCTGTGTAAACTGTACTGTATCACATAGCGTTTCAGACACACAAACTTTTCAACTTTCAAACTTAAACGGTGCGCTCCCAGCGCACATACCGGCAGTGATCTACAGCAGTGGTTTTCAACCAGTGGTCCTTGAGGGAGTGCTAGGGGTTCCCCAGCAAAATTAGTTAATAGCGTCACAATCATTTAACCACTTAACTTTGGTTATTTTTGAAAAACCTTGAAAAAGTGTGCACATCTTTGAATATTTATCTACATTATAGCCTACAGTAGTACCATACCAAAAAACAAAGCTTACAGCGCTTGACGAGGCAATATCAATGGCTAAATTAAATGTGTTTTTTTAAAGTGCAAAATAAAGTGCCTGTAACACGACAGTAAGCGCGTAAGCCTAAAGTTGCAGCAACACGGCTGCTTAAAATATACGGTAATCAGCCTACCAGAAAAGTCATTAATCCTCGTCTTCATCTTTTAGGCTAAGGTGCAGTACACGGCTGTAACCAGAAAAGTCAAGTCATTAATCCTCATCTCCGTCTTCTTCCTGCGTACTAAAACCACCAAAGTCCTCATCTTCAGTGTCGGAAACGAACAGGCTCAGGGTGGCTTCGTCAGCCACTCTCCTCTCTCCTTCGTTGTCGCTCTCAAAACCAACAAACTCCTCTTCGTCACTGTCGGAATCGAACAGCCTCTGAAGGGCCTCAGCTGTGGCGGCGTCCTCCTCTTCATCACGCAGCAGTCCAGCCTTTCGGAACCCGTTAATGATCGTGGATGTTTTGACACTCCTCCACGCTATCAGGATCCACTCGCAAACTTGAGCGAAAGTTGCTTTTCGCATGCGACCAGTTTTGGTGAATGATTTATCGCCGCTAGTCATCCACGCCTCCCACTGAACGCGTAGTGCCACTTTGAACGCACGATTGACACTGATGTCGAGTGGCTGCAGATGCTTCGTTGTGCCCCAGGAATCACAGCTGGAATCGAGTTTGTGCTCTTGATGGCTGCTTTCACATAATCCGTTATATGGGCCCTCATGCTGTCCAAAACGAGCAAAGTTTTTTTTGGCGAAAGAATCCTCCAGGGCGCTTGACATAGCACTCATTCAGCCACTCATTCATTACGCTTTCCATCATCCACCCTTTCTTGTTGACTTTAAAGGAGATGCCATTCAGGATCTTTTCTTTTGGCATTGTAATCCGCTTAAAAATCACCATTGGCGGAAGCTTTAATCCAGATGCTGTGCAGCCAAGAACACAAGTGAAATTCGTTCTCTCGTGGCCAGTGGTTCTCAACGTGATGGACGATTCACCTTTCTTGTTAACAGTCCTAGTGAGAGGCAGGTCAAACGTCAAAAGCACTTCATCCATATTTATGATCTGGTCCGGTCCGATGGAATATTCCTCTATCTTTCTTTGTGTGAATTCGCCGAAGTTTGTTATTTTTTCCTGGTAGTCGGGAGGGAGTTGCTGACACACAGTCGTCCGCGCCCTGATGGACAGTCCCTTTCGAAAATTTTCAATTTTCATTTCGGTGGCGACTGTTTCAGCTTTCAGTCGGATCTGCACGGTGGAAACACCTCGGCCGTCTGCTCTCTGTGTGTTCACCCAATCTTCAAGAAAGTCTTCAAGTTCGGGCCATCTGCTTTTATTACCTCTGAAAGCTTTTTTTGACTTTTTGCATTGAGACAGTTCTTCCCGCTGGCGTCTCCAACATCTCACCATTGACCCATTGATGCCAAGGCTACGTGCAGCAGCTCTATTTCCTCCTTTTACAGCCAGATTGACTGCCTTTAACTTAAAAGCTGCATCATATGCATTTCTACGTTTGTTTTCCATAATGAGGGTTTGTGCATGAAAACTTCCTTTGCACAAACTGTCTCGCTCTCGTAATGTCTGTCTGTCTTGCTCTCGTTCTGTCTCTCGTTCTGTCTCTCGTACCACTCTCTGTTCCACTTTTACTTTTGCGCGCTACCTGTCTCACTCTTTTCCGGCCTCCAGCTTTTCCTGCTGGAGCCCGCCGCTTAAAGGTGGGGGGCGCGGACCGGTCAAAGAGCCCATAGAGTTAAAGTTGGTGGTCTGTAACCTGTAAAATCCATAGATTTAGGAGGTCTTCTAGTGGCCGTTAGCTGTAAAAATCCATAGATTAGCTGCACCGTTATATAAGCCGCAGGGTCGAAAAATTGGGAAAAAGGCGAGGTTTATAGTCCGAAAATTACGGTATTTAGTCAGCCACCAATTGTGCAAGTTCTCCCACTTAAAAAGATGAGAGAGGCCTGTAATTTTCATCATAGGTACACGTCAACTATGACAGACAAAAAGAGAAAAAAAATCCAGAAAATCACATTGTAGGATTTTTTATGAATTTATTTGCAAATTATGGTGGAAAATAAGTATTTGGTCAATAACAAAAGTTTCTCAATACTTTGTTATATACCCTTTGTTGGCAATGACACAGGTCAAACATTTTCTGTAAGTCTTCACAAGGTTTTCACACACTGTTGCTGGTATTTTGGCCCATTCCTCCATGCAGATCTCCTCTAGAGCAGTGATGTTTTGGGGCTGTCGCTGGGCAACACGGACTTTCAACTCCCTCCAAAGATTTTCTATGGGGTTGAGATCTGGAGACTGGCTAGGCCACTCCAGGACCTTCAAATGCTTCTTACGAAGCCACTCCTTCGTTGCCCGGGCGGTGTGTTTGGGATCATTGTCATGCTGAAAGACCCAGCCACGTTTCATCTTCAATGCCCTTGCTGATGGAAGGAGGTATTCACTCAAAATCTCACGATACATGGCCCCATTCATTCTTTCCTTTACACGGATCAGTCGTCCTGGTCCCTTTGCAGAAAAACAGCCCCAAAGCATGATGTTTCGTAAGGCTTCGTAAGAAGCATTTCAAGGTCCTGGAGTGGCCTAGCCAGTCTCCAGATCTCAACCCCATAGAAAATCTTTGGAGGGAGTTGAAAGTCCGTGTTGCCCAGCGACAGCGCCAAAACATCACTGCTCTAGAGGAGATCTTCATGGAGGAATGGGCCAAAATACCAGCAACAGTGTGTGAAAACCTTGTGAAGACTTACAGAAAACGTTTGACCTGTGTCATTGCCAACAAAGGGTATATAACAAAGTATTGAGAAACTTCTGTTATTGACCAAATACTTATTTTCCACCATAATCTGCAAATAAATTCATAAAAAATCCTACAATGTGATTTTCTTTTCTAATTTTGTCTGTCATAGTTGACGTGTACCTATGATGAAAACTACAGGCCTCTCTCATCTTTTTAAGTGGGATAACTTGCACAATTGGTGGCTGACTAAATATTTTTTTCCCACTGTGTGTGTGTGTATATATATATATATATATATATATATATATATATATATATATATATATATATATATATATACACACACACACACACACACACACACACACACACACACACACACACACACACACACACACACACACACACACACAAAAGTAAGTATGGAGTTCACATGACTGGGGAGGCAGGCCCACCCACTCGAGAGCCAGGCCCAGACAATCAGAATGAGTTTTTCGCCACAAAAGGGCTTTATTAGAGAGAAATACTCCTTTAGTATTGTTTTCTTTAGTATAATAGCTACTATTCTTTAATATGTATCACTTAGCTTTGGCAACACTGACCTTGTCCTTCATGCCATTAAAGCATTTTGAATTTGACAGAGAGAGAGAGGAATGGGATGAGGAAAAGGAAGTGAAGAAAGGAGGTGGAGAGAAATAAGGACAGAGGGAATAGAGGATAGGAGTAGAAGGTAGAAATGAACGAGAAATTGAAAGAATTTGAGCAGTTGATGCATGTTGTTGCTAAATGTTTCTGAATTGCAACACTGATAAAGGTTATTTACAGTGTGACGTTTTTCATCCCATCTTCAAAAGCAGACTCCATTGCTAATAGGCCTACCCTGGCCTGTACCTACCACCCACAATACGTGTATTTTCAGCATGAACATGCATGATCCATCTTTGTAACACACAAATCAATCCTCACGCATACCCTACAGATTGATTAAGAACATACTCATCCGATTGTAACATCCTCATGCATACACCAATACACTCCTCTTATAATAGAACAGACTATCACCCTCATTTTTAACAGACTCACCCTCTTCACCTCAAACTCAGTGACCGGTTGTGTGTGGGAGCGCTCCCCCTTCGACCTGCGCTTGTCTGTAGTCTCCTGCATCTCTGAGCCCTTAGACTCTTCCTCCTTGGGAGGGCTGCAGAAAAAGACAGAGTGAGAGACAAAGGAAGAGAGCGAGACAGAGTGAGAGACAAAGGAAGAGAGCGAGCGAGAGATCGAGAAATAAATAGGGAGAGAATGAGTAGGGAGAGGGACAATGATGGACAGAAAAAATACAATTGAGGATGGCATTGATACAGGTAGGCTACCAGCACTTTTATTACTGCCACCAACTATCTCCTTTATTATGACACCTTGGCTGGCTGGCTGTCATTTGTGTTTATCATGGGCACTAAATGTATCTTGACTTCTGATTTGATAGTGGCACTGGCCTCATTCAGGGCTTCTGATAAAATAATTTGTGTAAAATAAAATCAGTGAGTGCGTTTGTGTTGTCCACAATTCCAACGTATATTCATTAAAATGTGTATTCAATTAAATGAAAACCCTTTTTTAAAATAACTCCTAGCACCATAAATGTGGGTAGAACACTTAAAAAGTGTCCCATGCCTATAAACTGAAAGTGAATGCAACAAGGTTATGTGTGGAATTTATAAAGGAATGAATATTGACACAGACACAAATTCATGACAGTTATAATATTAGTGGCTGGTCTCAGAATGAAACTGAAGACAATCAGTTGAACGGGTCAAATTCCATTAGGGTAGGGGGAGGGTACGCGTTGACATACCACCCACTCCTTATCTACCACACACACACACACACACACACACACACACACACACACACACTAGGTGGACATGACACAGTGGTAGACACCTGCAACCAGACAATACTAGAGCTGATTATACAGAAACACCATGCATGCACCACTGTTATTATAGTTTGGGTTTTTACATACATTTTTATTTCTATTAGTTAAGAATTTTATTTGACATTCAGTTTATTTTAAGTTAGTTTTCAGATCCACTTTACACATTTTTTAATTTATTTAAAGTATTATATTATATTACTTAGTTTCAGTTTTAGTGTTAAGGACAGAAAGAAGCCTATGCGTGGGAGGCTAGGAGCCATTTACAGTGAGGGAAAAAAGTATTTGATCCCCTGCTGATTTTGTACGTTTGCCCACTGACAAAGACATGATCAGTCTATAATTTAAATGGTAGGTTTATTTGAACAGTGACAGACAGAATAACAACAACAAAAATCCAGAAAAACGTATGTCGAAAATGTTATAAATTGATTTGCATTTTAATGAGGGAAATACAGTGGGGAAAAAAGTATTTAGTCAGCCACCAATTGTGCAAGTTCTCCCACTTAAAAAGATGAGAGAGGCCTGTAATTTTCATCATAGGTACACGTCAACTATGACAGACAAATTGAGATTTTTTTTCTCCAGAAAATCACATTGTAGGATTTTTAATGAATTTATTTGCAAATTATGGTGGAAAATAAGTATTTGGTCACCTACAAACAAGCAAGATTTCTGGCTCTCACAGAACTGTAACTTCTTCTTTAAGAGGCTCCTCTGTCCTCCACTCATTACCTGTATTAATGGCACCTGTTTGAACTTGTTATCAGTATAAAAGACACCTGTCCACAACCTCTAACAGTCACCCTCCAAACTCCACTATGGCCAAGACCCAAAGAGCTGTCAAAGGACACCAGAAACAAAATTGTAGACCTGCACCAGGCTGGGTAGACTGAATCTGCAATAGGTAAGCAGCTTGATTTGAAGAAATCAACTGTGGGAGCAATTATTAGGAAATGGAAGACATACAAGACCACTGATAATCTCCCTCGATCTGGGGCTCCACGCAAGATCTCACCCCGTGGGATCAAAATGATCACAAGAACGGTGAGCAAAAATCCCAGAACCACACGGGGGGACCTAGTGAATGACCTGCAGAGAGCTAGGACCAAAGTAACAAAGCCTACCATCAGTAACACACTACGCCGCCAGGGACTCAAATCCTGCAGTGCATAGACGTGTCCCCCTGCTTAAGCCAGTACATGTCCAGGCCCGTCTGAAGTTTGCTAGAGTGCATTTGGATGATCCAGAAGAGGATTGAGAGAATGTCATATGGTCAGATGAAACCAAAATATAACTTTTTGGTAAAAACTCAACTCGTCGTGTTTGGAGGACAAAGAATGCTGAATTGCATCCAAAGAACACCATACCTACTGTGAAGCATGGGGGTGGAAACATCATGCTTTGGGGCTGTTTTTCTGCAAAGGGACTAGGACGACTGATCCGTGTAAAGGAAAGAATGAATGGGGCCATGTATCGTGAGATTTTGAGTGAAAACCTCCTTCCATCAGCAAGGGCATTGAAGATGAAACGTGGCTGGGTCTTTCAGCATGACAATGATCCCAAACACACCGCCCGGGCAACGAAGGAGTGGCTTCGTAAGAAGCATTTCAAGGTCCTGGAGTGGCCTAGCCAGTCTCCACATCTCAACCCCATAGAAAATCTTTGGAGGGAGTTGAAAGTCCGTGTTGCCCAGCGACAGCCCCAAAACATCACTGCTCTAGAGGAGATCTGCATGGAGGAATGGGCCAAAATACCAGCAACAGTGTGTGAAAACCTTGTGAAGACTTACAGAAAACGTTTGACCTGTGTCATTGCCAACAAAGGGTATATAACAAAGTATTGAGAAACTTTTGTTATTGACCAAATACTTATTTTCCACCATAATTTGCAAATAAATTCATTAAAAATCCTACAATGTGATTTTCTGGATTTTTTTCCCTCATTTGTCTGTCATAGTTGACGTGTACCTATGATGAAAATTACAGGCCTCTCTCATCTTTTTAAGTGGGAGAACTTGCACAATTGGTGGCTGACTAAATACTTTTTTTCCCCACTGTAGCTAGCCGTGTCACTACAAACTAGGCCTTGGCTTATTGTTGCGCAATAGGACGTGTGTTGTTGAGTGAGCTAGCCTCGTCACTTCGCACAAACTATAGTCAGCCTTGTTGAGCGATCTAGCTAGCGATGGCTAGTTACAGTGCATTCTGAAAATATTCATACCCCTTGACTTTTTCCACAGACTTATTCTAAAATGGATTAAATACATTTCCCTTACACCATCAATCTACACACAATACCCCATAATGACAAAGCAAAAACAGGTTTAGAAATGTTTGAAAATCTATTAAAAATAAAACAGAAATACCTTATTTCCGTAAGTATTCAGACCCTTTGCTATGAGACTCGAAATTGAGCTTCGGTGCATCGTGTTTCCACTGATCATCCTTGAGATGTTTCTACAACTTAATTGGAGTCCACCTGTGGTAAATTAAATTGATTGGATATGATTTAGAAAGGCACACCCCTGTCTATATAGGCTCTCACAGTTGACAGTGCATGTCAGAGCAAAAACCAAACCATGAGGTCGAAGGAATTGCCCGTAGAGCTCCGAGACAGAATTGTGTCGAGGCACAGATCTGGGGAATTGTACCAAAAAAATTATGCAGCATTGAAGGTCCCCAAGAACACAGTGGCCTACATCATTCTTAAATGGAAGAACTTTGGAACCACCAAAACTCTTCCTAGAGCTGGCCACCCGGCCAAACTGAGCAATCGGGGGAGAAGGGGTCACTCTGACAGAGCTCCAGAGTTCCACTGTGGAGATGGGAGAAACTTCCAGAAGGACAACCATCTCTGCAGCACTTCACCATTCAGGCCTTTATGGTAGAGTGGCCAGACGGAAGCCACTCCTCAGTGAAAGGCACATGACAGCTTGCTTGGAGTTTGCCAAAAGGCACCTAAAGACTCTCAGACCATGAGAAACAAGATTCTCTGGTCTGATGAAACCAAGATTGAACTCTTTGGCCTGAATGCCAAGCTACGGTGAAGCATGGTGGTGGCAGCATCATGCTGTGGTGATGTTTTTTAGCGGCAGGGACTGGGAGACTAGTCAGGATCGAGGGAAAGATGAACGCCGCAAAGTACAGAGGGATCCTTGATGAAAACCTGCTCCAGAGCACTCAGGACCTCAGACTGGGGCAAAGGTTCCCCTTCCAACAGGACAACAACCCTAAGCACACAGCCAAGACAACACAGGAGTGGCATTCTCTGAATCTCTTTGCGTAGCCCAGCCAGAGCCCAGACTTGAACCTGATCGAACATCTCTGGAGAGACCTGAAAATAGCTGTGCAACGACACTCCCCATCCAACATGACAGAGATTGAGAGGATCTGCAGAGAAGAATGGAAGAAATTCCTCAAATACAGGTGTGCCAAGCTTGTAGCTTCATACCCAAGAAGACTCTAGGCTGTAATCGCTGCCAAAAGTGCTTCAACAAAGTACTGAGTAAAGAGTCTGAATATTTATGTAAATGTCATATATTTTTTATATTACATTTGTAAACATTTCTAAAAACCAGTTTTTGCTTTGTCATTATGGGGTATTGTGTATATATTGATGAGGGGGTGAAAAACAACTTAATCCATTTCAGAATAAGGCTGTAACGTAACAAAATGTGGAAAAAGTCAAGGGGTGTCCAGGATGTGGAGGCGGTGGAGCAAAAGTTACTAGACACAGCTTTCCTGAATGGAGTGGTAGGTGCCTGAAAGGGATGTTTTACTAAAATAATTTCTTATAGTATTTTGTTCATTAGTCCAATGTTAATATATTTTTTTTTATGTTGGATGTTAGCAATCAAGTTTTCAAGATGGAGCACTTTCAATATAGAGCAAAATGTATGATGATGCAAATGAGCAAAATGATCATTGCATATTATTTGCATCATTACACTTTTAACTCTGTACTGCAGTGTTGCCCAAAGCAGTGTACTTTTTTGTTTCTGCCCTAGCACTCACACACGATTCAACTAAGCAACTCATCATCAAGCTTTTGAATTGATTAAGGTATGTGAGTGCTAGGGCAAAAACAAAAATGTGCACCCCTTTGGGACCAGGATTGGGGAACACTGCTGTACTGGAAGTGCACAAAGAAACAGATGTGCATGGTCACGCACGTACACACACCCACCCACACATAAACACGCATAAACACACACACGTACACCACCACCGTATGATACTACTTATCTGACAGGCTGACTGTACTGTGTACTGTGTATTTATCTGTGCTGACTCACTAGACTAGCAGACTACAGTGGCATGTTCCTCCCACGCACCAGGAAACACTTAAATAATAACCGTGTGTGTGTGTGCTTATGTTTATGTTATGAGTCTACCACCATGCACATTTGTAGACAATCCCATGACCTTATAAATATAATACAATGATATCTCTTCGACTCCGCCTACCTGCCTGCTGCCACCATCTCCTCGCTTGTGATTGGCTGGGTGTGCGCTCGGCTGCTCCCCTCTGTTGTCAGGGGAGACGACGCTTCAGTCTTCTCCAGCCCCTGGTGGAAAAGGGAAAAGGGCCTTATCAGTATTTCCCACATTAGACAGTGTTCCCCGGGGGTTTCAGGGTGAAGTTTCCCCTAGATAAAGATCTAGAATCAGCTTCTCCTCCCCTAATTCTACCCTCAACCATTAGCAAGGGAAAATGCAAATCTGACCCAAGATCAGTGTCTATGGGCAACTTCACCCTACTACATCCCTAGGGAGGCGACATTGTGGTTTTACTGTCCCCAAAGGTATACTATACTTTTTGGTTCCTTCTATATGGCTATTCCTGACAATCTCAGGGCTGCTCATACTGTTGGGACTTTTAAAGCAGGCATTAAGACTCATCTCTACCGGCTGGCCTATCCTTCCTCCTACACTTTGATTGTTGCTTTCATCATAAGGTTATATATATATATATACACACAGTGCATTCGGAAAGTATTCAGACCTCTTGACTTTTTCCACATTTTGTTACATTACAGCCTTATTCTAAAATTGATTAAATACTTATTTTCTCTCATCAATCTACACACAATACCCCATAATGACAAAGCAAAAACAGGAAATATCACATCTACATAAGTATTCAGACCGTTTACTCAGTACTTTGTTGAAGCACCAGCGATTACAGCCTTGAGTCTTCTTGGGTATGACGCTACAAGCTTGGCAAACCTGTATTTGGGGAGTTTCTCCCATTCTTCTCTGCAGATCCTCTCAAGCTTTGTCAGGTTGGATGGGGAGCGTCGCTGCACAGCTATTTTCAGGTGTCTCCAGAGATGTTCGATGGGGTTCAAGTCCGGGCTCCCCTGGGTCACTCAAAGACATTCAGAGACTTGTCCCGAAGCCACTCCTGCGTTGTATTGGCTGTGTACTTAGGGTCGCTGTCCTGTTGGAAGGTGAACCTTCGCCCCAGTCTGAGGTTCTGAGCACTCTGGAGCAGGTTTTCATCAAGGATCTCTCTGTACTTTGCTCCGTTCATCTTTCCCTCGATCCTGACTAGTCACCCAGTCCCTGCCGCTGAAAAACATCACCACAGCATGATGCTGCCACCACCATGCTTCAACGTAGGGATGATGCAAGGTTTCCTCCAGATGTGACAATTGGCATTCCGGCCAAAGAGTTCAATCTTGGTTTCATCAGATCAGATAATCTTGTTTCTCACAATCTGAGAGTCCTTTAGGTGCCTTTTGGCAAACTTTTGGCAAACTTGGTACTGGATTCTGTCTGGCCACTCTACCATAAAGGCCTGATTGGTGGAGTGCTGCAGAGATGGTTGTCCTTCTGGAAGGTTCTCCCATCTCCACAGAGGAACTCTGGAGCTCTGTCAGAGTGACCACTGGGTTCTTGGTCACCTCCCTGACCAAGGCCCTTCTCCCCCTGATTGCTCACTTTGGCCGGGCGGCCAGCTCTAGGTAGAGTCTTGGTGGTTCCAAACATCTTCATTTAAAGAATGATGGAGGCCACTGTGTTCTTGGGGACCTTCAATGTGGCAGACATTTATTGGTACCCTTCCCCAGATCTGTGCCTCGACACAATCCTGTCTCGGAGCTCTACGGACAATTCCTTCGACCTCATGGCTTGGTTTTTGCTCTGACATGCACTGTCAACTGTGGGACCTTATATAGACAGGTGTGTGCCATTCCAAATCATGTCCAATCAATTGAATTTACCACAGGTGGACTCCAATCAAGTTGTAGAAACATCTCAAGGATGATCAATGGAAACAGGATGCACCTGATCTCAATTTCGAGTCTTATAGCAAAGTGTCTGAATACTTATGTATATAAAGTATTTTATTTTATTTCTTATAAACTTGCAGAAATGTCTAAAAACCTGTTTTTGCTTTGTCATTATGGGGTATTGTGTGTAGATTGCTGAGAAAAACAATATATTTAATCCATTTTAGAATAAGGCTGTAATGTAACAAAATGTGGAAAAGTCAAGGGGTCTGAATACTTTCTCAAGGCACTGTAAATATATACACTGCTCAAAAATATAAAGGGAACACTTAAACAACACAATGTAACTCCAAGTCAATCACACTTCTGTGAAATCAAACTGTCCACGTAGGAAGCAACACTGATTGACATTACATTTCACATGCTGTTGTGCAAATGGAATAGACAACAGGTGGAAATTATAGGCAATTAGCAAGACACCCCCAATAAAGAAGTGGTTCTGCACGTGGTGGCCACACACACTACTGAGCCTCATTTTGACTTGTTTTAAGGACATTATATCAAAGTTGGATCAGCCTGTAGTGTGGTTTTCCACTTTAATTTTGAGGGTGACTCCAAATCCAGACCTCCATGGGTTGATACATTTGATTTCCATTGATAACTTTTGTGTGATTTTGTTGTCAGCACATTCAACTATGTAAAGAAAAAAGTATTTAATAAGATTATTTCATTCATTCAGATCAAGGATGTGTTGTTTAAGTGTTCCCTTTATTTTTTTGAGCAGTGTATATATATATATATATATTTATTTAAATTTATTTTGTATTTTAGTTATATATATATATATATATATATATATATTTATTTAAATTTATTTTGTATTTTAGTTATATATATATATATATATATATATATATATATTTATTTAAATTTATTTTGTATTTTAGTTATATATATATATTAACTTTTTGATTATTCTCCTATAATGAAAAGCGCTTTACAAATGTAATAAATTATTATTACATTTTATTTTATTTTTTGTCCACGGAAGTTGGGCTGGTATTGTACTCTCTCATTGTCCCACTAATGGGTACAGTGTAAAAGGGTCAGGCCGGTGACATACAAAGACACACACACACAAACACACCATGGGAAAAGGCTACAGTAGTTAGAATGAGCCCTAGTGAATGGAAAGTGTGTGAAAGTGTGTCTGTGCATACACACGCACACCTTCACACACAGTGGCTCCATTCACAAACTCAATGAGGAGGAGGAGAAAGAGATGGAGGAGGAGGGAGGAGAGTTGTGTCTCTGTCTCCCTTGAGTAGTCTGTTTCTCAGCCAGCCAGTGCTGGACTGGAGCCCTCAGTATAAATAAACCAAGAGAACACACAGGGGACTGGACAACAAGTGAGCCCAGACCTACAGCAAAGCAGATGTCAATGAGAACCATACGGTCTAAAGTCTACAACGTATAAGTGTCTCTGTCTATTTGGTGCCTGGGTTGTATTAATTAGGCACCAAATAAAAAAAAGGACTGAAACAGGGAGGAACAACACAAAATTGTCTAATAACAAATGCTCATTCTCCATTGAAAAAAATGTACCATGGGCCCTTATGAATATGACCCTGAATATATATTTCTTTATCTATGGTTTTGAACTATTCTCAAAGATGAACACACACCACCACTACACTAGTCTCTTTTCCTGTATGTGGTCCAGGGCCTACAGCCTCAGAGCTCAATTCAATATATTATAAAAGATAACAAACTCCTGTATAAACAAACGCACATACAGTGCCTTCGGAAAGAATTCAGACCCCTTGACGTTTTCCACATTTTGTTAGGTTACAGCCTTATTCTAAAATTGATTAAATTGTTTGTTTTCTTTCCTCTTCAATCTACACACAATACCCCATAATGACGAAGTAAAAACTGATGATTTTTAGAAATTAAAAACAGAAATATCACATTTACATAAGTCTTCAGACCCTTTACTCAGTACTTTGTTGAAGCACCTTTGGCAGCGATTACAGCCTAGAGTCTTCTTGGGTATGACGCTACAAGTTTGGCACGCCTGTATTTGGGGAGTTTCTCCTATTCTTCTCTGCAGATCCTCTCAAGCTCTGTCAGGTTGGCTGGGGAGCGTTACTGCACAGCTATTTTCAGGTCTCTCCAGAGATGTTCGATGGGGTTCAAGTCCGGGCTCCCCTGGGTCACTCAAAGACAGTCAGAGACTTGTCACGAAGCCACTCCTGCGTTGTCTTGGCTTTGTGCTTAGGGTCGTTGTCATGTTGGAAAGAACACCTTAGCCCCAGTCTGAGGTCCTGAGTGCTCTGGAGCAGATTTTCATCAAGGATCTCTCTGTACTTTGCTCCGTTCATCTTTGCCTCGATCCTGACTAGTCTCCAAGTCCCTGCCACTGAAAAACACCCCCACAGCATTATGCTCCTACCACCATGCTTCACCGTAGGGATGGTGCTAGGTTTCCTACTGACGTGATGCTTGGCATTCAAGCCAAAAAGTTCAATCTTGGTTTCATCAGACCAGAGAATATTGTTTCTCATGGTCTGAGAGTCTTTAAGTGCCTTTTGCAAACTCCAAACGGGCTGTCATGTGCCTTTTACTGAGGACTGGCTTCTGTCTGGCCACTCTACCATAAAGGCCTGATTGGTGGAGTGCTGCAGAGATGGTTGTCCTTCTGGAAGGTTCTCCCATATCCACAGAGGAACTCTAGAGCTCTGTCAGTGACCTTCGGGTTCTTGGTCACCTCCCTGACCAAGTCTCTTCTCCCCCGATTGCTCACTTTGGCCCGGGCGGCCAGCTCTAGCAAAAGTCTTGGTGGTTCCAAACTTCTTCCATTTAAGAATGATGGAGGCCACTGTGTTCTTGGAGACTTTCAATGCTGCAGAATTTTTTTTGGTACCCTTCCCCTGATCTGGGCCTCGACACAATCCTGTCTCGGAGCTCTACGGACAATTCCGTCGACCTCATGGCTTGGTTTTTGCTCTGACATGCACTGTCAACTGTGAGACCTTATATAGGCAGGTGTGTGCCTTTCCAAATCGTGTCCAATCAATTGAATTTACCACAGGTGGACTCCAATGAAGTTGTAGAAACATCTCAAGGATGATCTGAATACTTACGTAAATAAGGTTTCTGTTTTTTATTTTAATAAATTTGCAAAAATGTCTAAAAACCTGTTTTCGCTTCGTCATTATGGGGTATTGTGTGTAGGTTGCTGAGGATTTTTATTTATTTAATCCATTTTAGAATAAGGCAGTAACATAACAAAATGTGGAAAAGGTCAAGGGGTCTGAATACTTTCCAAAGGCACATAGACTACGAGTATGAGCACCCACAGACACACACACAAAGTGGTTGCATCTCTTTCTTAAAACACTGTCATTTGCTACCATTCTAAACTTGGCACTCCCCTGAGGCCAAGTTTAGAACCACAACAGCACAGCTTCCTTCTTTTAGGCCTACGACTATACAATTCCCTCATGGAAGCCCAATGGCCTGGGAAATGTCAGTTACTCTGTTACTGTGCTTTTCTGTAATTTGATTTAAAAATGTGTGTGTGTGCACGAAAAGGGGCAGTACTGGGATATATTTTTTGTTTTAGATATATATATATATATATATATATATATATATATATATACATACAGTACCAGTCAAAAGTTTGGACATCATACAGAAGATAGCCCTATTTGGTAAAAGACCAAGTCCATATTATGGCAAGAACAGCTCAAATAAGCAAAGAGAAATGACAGTTCATTATTACTTTAAGACATGAAGGTCAGTCAATACGGAACATTTCAAGAACGTTGAAAGTTTCTTCAAGTGCAGTCGCAAAAACCATCAAGCGCTATGATGAAACTGGCTCTCATGATGACCGCCATAGGAAAGGAAGACCCAGAGTTAGCTCTGCTGCAGAGGATCAATTAATTGGAGTTACCAGCCTCAGAAATTTCAGCCCAAATAAATGCTTCAGAGTTCAAGTAACAGACACAAATGTGAGATTTTTGCTTCCAAACGCTGTGTCTTTGTGAGACGCAGAGTAGGTGAACGGATGATCTCCACGTGTGGTTCCCACCGTGAAGCATGGAGGAGGAGGTGTCATTGTGTGGGGGTGCTTTGCTGGTGACACTGTCTGTGATTTATTTAGAATTCAAGGCACACTTAACCAGCATGGCTACCACAGCATTCTGCAGCAATACGCCATCCCATCTGGTTTGCGCTTAGTGGGACAATCATTTGTTTTTCAACAGGATAATGACCCAACACACTCCAGGCTGTGTAAGGGCTATTTTACCAAGAAGGAGAGTGATGGAGTGCTGCATCAGATGACCTGGCCTCCACAATCACCCAACCTCAACCCAATTGAGATGGTTTGGGATGAGTTGGACCACAGAGTGAAGGAAAAGCAGCCAACAAGTGCTCAGCATATGTGGGAACTCCTTCAAGACTGTTGGAAAAGCATTCCAGGTGAAGCTGGTTGAGAGAATGCCATGAGTGTGCAAAACTGTCATCAAGGCAAAGGGTGGCTACTTTGAAAAATCTAAAATATATTTTGATTTGTTTAACACTTTTTTTGTTTACTACATGATTCCATATGTGTTATTTCATCGTTTTGATGTCTTCATTATTATTATTATTCACTATTACAGTGCCTTGCGAAGGTATTCACCCCCTTGGCATTTTTCCTATTTTGTTGCCTTACAACCTGGAATTAAAATTGATTTTTGGGGGGGTTTGTATCATTTGATTTACACAACATGCCTACCACTTTGAAGATGCAAAATATTTTGTATTGTCAAACAAGAAATAAGACAAAAAAAAACAGAAAACTTTGTAGAGCCACATTTTGCAGCAATTACAGCTGCAAGACTCTTGGGGTATGTCTCTATAAGCTTGGCACATCTAGCCACTGGGATTTTTGCCCATTCTTCAAGGCAAAATTGCTCCAGCGCCTTCAAGTTGGACGGGTTCCGCTGGTTTACAGCAATCTTTAGCCTCCAGAGTGGCGCAGTGGTCTAAGGCACTGCATCGCAGTGCTAGCTGTGCCACTAGAGATCCTGGTTCGAATCCAGGCTCTGTCGTAGCCGGTCGTGACCGGGAGACCCATGGGGCGGCGCACAATTGGCCCAGCGTCGTCCAGGGTAGGGGAGGGAATGGCCGGCAGGGATGTAGCTCAGTTGGTAGAGCATGGTGTTTGCAACGCCAGGGTTGTGGGTTTGATTCCCACGGGGGGCCAGTATAAAAAATAATGTATGCACTCACTAACTGTAAGTCGCTCTGGATAAGAGCGTCTGCTAAATGACGTAAATGTAAGGTCATACCACAGATTCTCAATTGGATTGAGGTCTGGGCTTTGACTAGGCCATTCCAAGACATTTAAATGTTTCCCCTTAAACCACTTGAGTGTTGTTTTAGCAATAAGCTTAGGGTCATTGTCCTGCTGGAAGGTGAACCTCCGTCCCAGTCTCGAATCTCTGGAAGACAAACTGGTTTCCCTCAAGAATTTCCCTGTATTTAGCGCCATCCATCATTCCTTTAGTTCTGACCAGTTTTCCAGTCCCTGCCGATGAAAAACATCGGTATTTTCGGGGTGATGAGAGGTGTTGGGTTTGTACCAGACATAGCATTTTCCTTGATGGCCAAAAAGCTCAATTTTAGTCTCATCTGACCAGAGTACCTTCTTCCATATGTTTGGGGAGTCTCCCACATGGCTTTTGGCGAACACCAAACGTGTTTGCTTATTTCTTTCTTCAAGCAATGGCTTTTTTCTGGCCACTCTTCCGTAAACCCCAGCTCTGTGGAGTGTACGGCTTCAAGTGGTCCTATGGAGCTGCAAAGCTCCGCTGTGGAGCTTTGCAGCTCCTTCAGGGTTGTCTCTTTGTTGCCTCTCTGATTAATGCCCTCCTTGCCTGGTCCGTGAGTTTTGGTGGGCGGCCCTCTCTTGGCAGGTTTGTTGTGGTGCCATATTCTTTCAATTTTTTAAATAATGGATTTAAATGGTGCTCTGTGGGATGATCAAAGTTTCTGATATTTTTTTAGAACCCAACCCCGATCTGTACTTCTCCACAACTTTGTCCCTGACCTGTTTGGAGAGCTCCTTGGTCTTCATGGTGCCGCTTGCTTGGTGGTGCCCCTTGCATAGTGGTGTTGCAGACTCTGGGGCCTTTCAGAACAGGTGTATATATACTGAGATCATTTGACAGATCATGTGACACTTAAATAAAGTCCACCTGTGTGCAATCTAACTAATTATGTGACTTCTGAGGGTAATTGGTTGCACCAGATCTTATTTAGGGGCTTCATAGCAAAGGGGGTGAATACATATGCACGCACCACTTTTCCGTTATTTATGTTTTATAATTTTTTGAAACAAGTTATTTTTTTCACCAATTTGGACTATTTTGTGTATGTCCATTACATGAAATCCAAATAAAAATCAATTTAAATTACAGGTTGTAATGCAACCAAATAGGAAAAATGCCAAGGTGGATGAATACTTTTGCAAGGCACTGTATTCTACAATGTAAAAAAATAGTAAAAATAAAGAAAAACCCTTCAATGAGTAGGTGTGTCCAAACTTTTGACTGGTACTGTATATATGGCCTTGTGTATGCCTGAGTACACTGGCTTTCTTTTCCGTTCCAAATCTTGGCTCGGTTTATACTCCAATCTCCAAGGGCACTTGGTGGAGTGGAGGAGCTAAGTCTTAGTCCAGGTGCGGGTCAGTCCGTATACACTACGGGACAACTAAATTATAGAGGATATTAATGGAGTAATCAGCTGGAGGGGGATATGGGACTAGGCCAGATGTATGGAGCAAGATAGCGGTATTGAGAAATGTTGATCTTTGAGGATTGTTGGAATGGGGCCCAGGTAACACACATGCAACACAAATACAGCATACTCATACTTGTGTACTGTAGCCATATTCATGATTGCAGTATCCACAAATGCACATATGTACAAATACAGGCCTGTACACAGAGGCATGTACACACATACACACACCCACATATACAGGTACACACACACACACACACACCTCTACACACGCACAGAGCATACCTTAAACAAAGACATCTTGGCAGCAATGTTCATCTTGGCTCTGTCATCAGTCTTCCTGTCAGTTACTGTCAAAAACACACACACATACACACACACAACATTGTAAAAAACACACAAGTAAGCACGTAACACACTCAAAGGTTGTCAAAATCACACAAGCACGTCAGGTATGAGCAACCTATCAGTTAGTTCAGGTCTTGGATTAGGTCTTTGTGTGTGTTTTGTTTCTAAAACAGATATTGCTGTAATGTTGTTTACAGGGTTGGCTTGTCGGTGAGAGGCCCACGCACACACGCAAACTTGCACACAGAAGGACAACTCATTCTCGCTTTCACGCACGCACACATGCAGTCACACACACACAGAGAGCGAGAAAGACACACACACCCACCTCCTCCCACCCACACACATACGCACACACACTAATCCTACCATAGCTGGCCTGAACACCCTGTACTCTGTCTGGGAGGAGAAAGTACTGTACATTCACCACCTGCTCTGTAAAGCGATAAGCGTATTTCCCAGATAAGGTCATTTCCCCAGGAATGAAAACGCCAGAAAAGGGTCTGGGAATTCTCAGGATATCCCATCAGTTTCGCCATTTTCCAAGTTTTACAGACAAGTGCCTCTGAGATGGCGGTCATTGGAATAGTTATGGATATTCGCCTGATGTTGCAAGAATGTTCTCAGAACATATTTTGTATGTTCTTTAAAGGTTCCCATAATGTTTCATTAGGTTGTGGGAACAGTCTGGTCGGAACATTGCTGGACATCAAAAAATATACACTACCGTTCAAAAGTTTGGGGGCACTTAGAAATGTCCTTGTTTTTTTGTCCATTAAAATAACATCAAATTGATCAGAAATACAGTGTAGACATTGTTAATGTTGTATATGGCTATTGTAGCTGGAAATGGCTGCTTTTTAATGGAATAGCTACATAGTAGTACAAAGCCATATCTCAGACTGCCCATCTTAATCTTTTCTTTTTATTGGCCAGTCTGACATATTAATTTTTCTTTGCAACTCTGCCTAGAAGGTCAGCATCCCGGAGTCGCCTCTTCACTGTTGACGTTGAGACTGGTGTTTTGCAGGTACTATTTAACGAAGCTGCCAGTTGAGGACCTGTGAGGCGCCTGTTTCTCAAACTAGACACTGTAATGTATTTGTCCTCTTGCTCAGTTGTGCACCGGGGCCTCCCACTCCTCTTTCTATTCTGGTTAGAGCCAGTTTGTGCTGTTCTGTGAAGGGAGTAGTACACAGCGTTGTACGAGATCTTCAGTTTCTTGCCAATTTCTCGCATGGAATATCCTTCATTTATCAGAACAAGAATAGACTGACGAGTTTCAGAAGAAAGTTCTTTGTTTCTGGCCATTTTGAGCCTGTAATCGAACCCACAATTGCTAATGCTCCAGATACTCAACTAGTCTCAAGAAGGCCAGTTTTCAGCTGTGCTAACATAATTGCAAAAGGGTTTTCTAATGATCAATAAGCCTTTTAAAATGATAAACTTGGATTAGCAAACACAACGTGCCATTGGAACACATTACTGATGGTTGCTGATAAATGGGCCACTGTACGCCTATGTAGATATTCCATTTTTTAAAATCAGCCGTTTCCAGCTACAATAGCCATTTACAACATTAACAATGTCTACACTGTATTTCTGATCAATTTGATGTTATTTTAAATGGACAAAACTAAAACTATCAAGTAGTGTGGATGACTCTACAATGTTTCTTTTAGGGTGCAAAAAACATTCAACTGATGTTACAACAATGTTCCAAGAACACATTTGTTACAGTGCATTCGGAAAGTATTCAGACCCCTTGACTTTTTCCACATTTTGTTACGTTAGACTTATTCTAAAACGGATTAAATATTTTTCTCATCAATCTACACACAATACCCCACAATGACAAAGCGAAAACATGTTTTTAGAAATTTTTGCAAATGCATTCAAAATAAAAAACAGAAATACCTTTTTTTACATAAGTATTCAGACCCTTTGCTATAAGATTTGAAATTGAGCTCAGGTGCATCCGGTTTCCATTGATCATCCATGAGATGTTTCAACAACTTGATTGGAGTCCACCTGTGGTAAATTCAATTGATTGGAAATGATTTGGAAAGGCACACACCTGTCTATATAAGGTTCCACAGTTGACAATGCACGTCAGAGCAAAAACCAAGCCATGAGGGCGAAGGAATTGTCCGTAGAGCTCCGAGACAGGATTGTGTCGAGGCACAGATCTGGGGAAGGGTACCAAAAAATCTGCAGCATTGAAAGTCCAAGAACACAGGGGCCTCCATCATTCTTAAATGGAAGAAGTTTGGAACCACCAAGACTCTTTCTAGAGCTGGCCGCCCGGCCAAACTGAGCAATAGGGGGAGAAGGACCTTGGTCAGGGAGATGACCAAGAACACGATGGTCATTCTGACCGAGCTCCAGAGTTCCTCTGTGGAGATGGCAGAACCTTCCAGAAGGACAACCATCTCTGCAGCACTCCACCAATCAGGCCTTTATGGTAGAGTGGCCAGACGGAAGTCACTCCTTAGTAAAAGGCACATGACAGCCTGCTTGGAGTTTGCCAAAAGGCACCTAAATGACTCTCAGACCATGAGAAACAAGATTCTCTGGTCTGATGAAACCAAGATTGAACTCTTTGGCCTGAATGCCAAGCGTCACGTCTGGAGGAAACCTGGCACCATCCCTACGGTGAAGCATGGTGGTGGCAGCATCATGCTGTGGGGATGTTTTACAGCGGCAGGGACTGGGAGACTAGTCAGGATCGAGGGAAAGATGAACGGAGCAAAGTACAGAGAGATCCTTGATGAAAACCTGCTCCATAGTGCTCAGGACCTCAGACTGGGGTGACGGTTCACCTTCCAACCGGACAACAACCCAAAGCACACAGCCAAGACCATGCAGGAGTGGCTTCGGGACAAGTCTCCGAATGTCTTTGAGTGGCCCAGCCAGAGCCCGGACTTGAACCCTATTGAACATCTCTGGAGAGACCTGGAAATAGCTGTGCAGCGACGCTCCCCATCCAACCTGACAGATCTTGAAAGGATCTGCAGAGAAGAATGGGAGAAACTCCCCAAATACAGGTGTGCCAAGCTTGTAGCATCATACCCAAGAAGACTTGACGCTGTAATTGCTGCCAAAGGTGCTTCAACAAAGTACTGAGTAAAGGGTCTGAATACTTATGTAAATGTGATACAAAAATTGTTTAATACATTTGCAAAAATGTCTAAACGTGTTTTTGCTTTGATATTATGGGGTATTGTGTTTAGATGGATGAGAAACAAAAACAATGTAATCAATTTTAGAATAAGGCTGTAACCTAACACAATGTGGAAAAAGTCAAGGGGCCTGAATACTTTCCGAATGTATATTCTTTAAAAGTTCTTTAAAATGTTGACATAACACCTGGTCTAAGTTCTTTAAAGGTTCCCAGAACATTCTTGTGATATTCATGCAGGTTGCACAGAACATTGTCACAATGTTGCACAATGTTCCACACCTTCCAAATAAGTCCGCTTTTATGACGTTCATAGCATATTTGTTTTAGGTTTAACATTATATTCCATTGATGTTCACACAATATACATTTTACCTCGTCTTTGAAGTCCTCATAACATTTCAAGAACATTTTAGAAAATGTTATTTAAGTTTTACCTAATATTACCACAACATTCCCAGCGTGTACATTTGTATCTCCTTAAAGCATAAGAAAGCAGATTGGAATACATTCCCATTATATTTCGCTCCAGATTTAATTGCAATTCTCATTTGAGGACTGTATTGTAGGCTCACTACAAGGTGATATAGATAAATATGGCATTTTCATTTCATTCATAGGACATTTGAACAGCATTTAATCATGCAAAACATAGCCTTATTTTTTCCTCTTTATAAGTTGACAATATACTCTCTTTATATGCTGCGTACTTCTGGGCCAATATTTACAAGGTATCCAAGACTAAGTGCTGATTTATGATCACTTCTGCTTTTAAGATCATGAGAAATAAGACGGGGGAGCATATCAAGCGTCTCAAAGTAGGAATTATATCAGGTGAGTAAAAAAAATTAAGTTCAACAATCAATTTTTTCACGTTTTATTTTTTACAGTTAGTCTAAATTCTGCATTTCTGACTGGATTTATAAATCTGAACAAAATAAAGACATCCTCTCTTTTAGTACAGTATATGTGAGCCTCAATTTCACAGTTTTGTTTAAAATAAACATGGATAAAGGATATGTGGGATTGAACCTGCAATTTTCAGATATGCAGCCAGATCATTAATGGCAGTCAAGCATCGATGATCATGTCACCAGAATAAGACCCTCAATACTTATTGAAAAGGAGCATCAAGATCACTGTGCACTTTCACCACCCTGTGAAGTTCATCATAACTTATTTAATAAACTGCATGGTTTCCCAAGTAGTAGTGGGAGGACCACACACCATATCATCACGTGACTCCAAGTTTACTTTGATATGATGGTTATTACATAAATATTTGCGCATTCCACCACCATTTCTCACATAATTTATTTTACTGACACAAAAAGACCCCACCACCATGTCGAACGAACAAATTATCTATCGGGATTCATAACATTGTACCGAAACTACATGTTTCCATCACAGCTGTCGTGATTTTTTTATTAATATGGTATGACTTTACTCGCATAAAAATTGTGGATGGAAGCATGGTTTGTGATGCTGTTCAAATGTTCTATGAATGAAATTAAAATGTGTCCCTATATCACCTACACCTACAGTCCTCAAATGTAAATTGCCATTAAATCTGAAGAGAAAGATAATTGGGATGTATTCCAATCTGCTTTCTTATGCTTTAAGGAGCTACACATTTGCATGCTGAAACTGTTGTGGAAATATTGGGTAAAACTTCAATATAACATGATCTAAATGTTCTTGAAATGTGCAGAGGACCTCCAAAACAAGGTAAAATGTATATTGTGTGAACATCAATGGAATATTACGTTAAACCTAAAACAAATATGCTTCATGAACTTAATAAAAACGGACTTATTTGGAAATTATGGAACATTGTGGGAATGTTCTGTGCAACCTACAGTGGGGAGAACAAGTATTTGATACACTGCCGATTTTGCAGGTTTTCCTACTTACAAAGCATGTAGAGGTCTGTCATTTTTAGCATAGGTACACTTCAACTGTGAGAGACGGAATCTAAAACAAAAATCCAGAAAATCACATTGTATGATTTTTAAGTAATTAATTTGCATTTTATTGCATGACATAAGTATTTGATCACCTACCAACCAGTAAGAATTCCGGCTCTCACAGACCAGTTAGTTTTTCTTTAAGAAGCCCTCCTGTTCTCCACTCATTACCTGTATTAACTGCACCTGTTTGAACTCTTTACCTGTATAAAAGACACCTGTTCACACACTCAATCAAACAGACTCCAACCTCTCCACAATGGCCAGAGAGCTGTGTAAGGACATCAGGGATAAAATTGTAGACATGCACAAGGCTGGGATGGGCTACAGGACAATAGGCAAGCAGCTTGGTGAGAAGGCAACAACTGCTGGCACAATTATTAGAAAATGGAAGAAGTTCAAGATGACGGTCAATCACCCTCGGTCTGGGGCTCCATGAAAGATCTCACCTCGTGGGGCATCAAATCAAATCAAATTGTATTGGTAACATGCGCCGAATACAACAGGTGCAGACATTACAGTGAAATGCTTACTTACAGCCCTTAACCAACAGTGCATTAATTATTTTATTTTTAAAATAAAACAACAACAGAAAATGTGTTGAGAAAAAAAAGAGCAGAAGTAAAATAAAGTAACAGTAGGGAGGCTATATATACAGGGGGGTACTGTTGCAGAGTCAATGTGCGGGGGCACCGGCTAGTTGAGGTAGTTGAGGTAATATGTACATGTGGGTAGAGTTAAAGTGACTATGCATAAATAATTAACAGAGTAGCAGCAGCGTAAAAAGGATGGGGTGGGGGGGCAGTGCAAATAGTCCGGGTAGCCATGATTAGCTGTTCAGGAGTCTTATGGCTTGGGGGTAGAATCTGTTGAGAAGTATTTTGGACCTAGACTTGGCACTCCGGTACCGCTTGCCGTGCGGTAGCAGAGAGAAGAGTCTATGACTAGGGTGGCTGGAGTCTTTGACAATTTTGAGGGCCTTCCTCTGACACCGCCTGGTATAGAGGTCCTGGATGGCAGGAAGCTTGGCCCCAGTGATGTACTGGGCCGTACGCACTACCCTCTGTAGTGCCTTGCGGTCGGAGGCCAAGCAGTTGCCATACCAGGCGGTGATGCAACCAGTCATGATGCTCTCGATGGTGCAGCTGTAGAATTTTTTGAGGATCTGAGGACCCATGCCAAATATTTTCAGTCTCCTGAGGGGGAATAGGCTTTGTCGTGCCCTCTTCACGACTGTCTTGGTGTGTTTGGACCATGATAGTTCGTTGGTGATGTGGACACCAAGGAACTTGAAGCTCTCAACCTGTTCCACTACAGCCCCGTCGATGAGAATGGGGGCGTGCTCAGTCCTCTTTTTTTTCCTGTAGTCCACAATCATCTCCTTTGTCTTGGTCACGTTGAGGGAGAGGTTGTTGTCCTGGCACCACACGGCCAGGTCTCTGACCTCCTCCCTATAGGCTGTCTCATCGTTGTCGGTGATCAGGCCTACCACTGTTGTGTCGTCGGCAAACTTAATGATGGTGTTGGAGTCGTGCCTGGCCATGCAGTCATGGGTGAACAGAGAGTACAGGAGGGGACTGAGCACGCACCCCTGAGGGGCCCCCGTGTTGAGGATCAGTGTGGCAGATGTGTTGTTACCTACCCTTACCACCTGGGGGCGGCCCGTCAGGAAGTCCAGGATCCAGTTGCAGAGGGAGGTGTTTAGTCCCAGGATCCTTAGCTTAGTGATGAGCTTAGAGGGCAGGAAAACGCAAAACCTTGAGACTTCCTTAGTATTTGATTTTGTGCACCAGCTGTTGTTTACAAATATACACAGACCGCCACCCCTTGTCTTACCGGAGTCAGCCGTTCTATCCTGCCGATGTAGCGTATAGCCCGCTAGCTGTATGATATCCATGTCGTCGTTCAGCCACGACTCGGTGAAACATAAGGTATTACAGTTTTTAATGTCCCGTTGGTAGGATAACCGTAATCTTAGGTCATCCAATTTATTTTCAAATTATTGAACGTTGGCTAATAGGATTGATGGAAGAGGCAGTTTACTCGCTCGCCGTCGGATCCTTACAAGGCACCCCGATCTACGTCCACGATATCTCCGTCTCTTCCTCACGCGAATGACGGGGATTTGGGCCTTGTCGGGTGTCTGTATGATATCCTTCGCGGCCGCCTCGTTGAAGAAAAAATATTCGTCCAATACGAGGTGAGTAATCGCTGTCCTGATATCCAGAAGCTCTTTTTGGCTATAAGAGACGATGGCAGAAACATTATGTACAAAATAAATTACAAATAACGCGGAAAAACACACATAATAGTACAATTGGTTAGAGGGCTGTAAAACGGCAGCCATCTTCTCCAGCGCTGTTTACTGAAATCAATGATCATGAGGAAGGTGAGGGATCAGCCCAGAACTACACGGCAGGACCTGGTCAATGACCTGAAGAGAGCTGGGACCACAGTCTCAAAGAAAACCATTAGTAACACACTACGCCGTCATGGATTAAAATCCTGCAGCGCACGCAAGGTCCCCCTGCTCAAGCCAGCGCATGTCCAGGCCCGTCTGAAGTTTGCCAATGACCATCTGGATGATCCAGAGGAGGAATGGGAGAAGGTCATGTGGTCTGATGAGACAAAAATAGAGCTTTTTGGTCTAAAATCCACTTGCCGTGTTTGGTGGAAGAAGAAGGATGAGTACAACCCCAAGAACACCATCCCAACCGTGAAGCATGGAGGTGGGAACATCATTCTTTGGGGATGCTTTTCTGCAAAGGGGACAGGTCGACTGCACCGTATTGAGGGGAGGATGGATGGGGCCATGTATCGCGAGATCTTGGCCAACAACCTCCTTCCCTCAGTAAGAGCATTGAAGATGGGTCGTGGCTGGGTCTTCCAGCATGACAACGACCCAAAACACACAGCCAGGGCAACTAAGGAGTGGCTCCGTAAGAAACATCTCAAGGTCCTGGAGTGGCCTAGCCAGTCTCCAGACCTGAACCCAATAGAACATCTTTGGAGGGAGCTGAAAGTCCGTATTGCCCAGCGACAGCCCTGAAACCTGAAGGATCTGGAGAAGGTCTGTATGGCGGAGTGGGCCAAAATCCCTGCTGCAGTGTGTGCAAACCTGGTCAAGACCTACAGGAAACGTATGATCTCTGTAATTGCAAACAAAGGTTTCTGTACCAAATATTAAGTTCTGCTTTTCTGATGTATCAAATACTTATGTCATGCAATAACATGCAAATTAATTACTTAAAAATCATACAATGTGATTTTCTGGATTTTTGTTTTAGATTCAGCCTCTCACAGTTGAAGTGTACCTATGATAAAAATGACAGACCTCTACATGCTTTGTAAGTAGGAAAACCTGCAAAATCGGCAGTGTATCAAATACTTGTTCTCCCCACTGTATGTGAATATCACAAGAATATTCTTGCAACATCCCAGACAACTCCCATAACTTAATTAAATGTTCTGGGAACCTTTAAAGAACTTAGACCAGGTCCTGTGTTACCTAACAAACATTGCATGAATGTCATCACGGCTGAGCATATTTTGTGTTTTGGGAACCTATGACCTTAAAATAACTCAGAAAGGCTGTTCTGTCAACATTCTTGCAACATCAAAGGATTTTTTTGTGCACCCTGATACAAACATTATCTGAATGTCAGCACAACTGGACAGTTTAAGTGTTTTGGGAACCTATCTCTTGTCAATGTTCCCACAACCTAAAGAAACATTCTGTGAACCTTTAAACAGATCAAATGTGTTCTGGGAATGTTCTTGCAACATCAGGTGAATGTTTTTGCAACCAAAAATAAACATTGTAGAATTATCCACACAACTGGACCGCTTTTGTGTTTTGGGAACATACTGTATATTTTGTGATGTCCCACAATGTTCTCACCAGAATGTTCCCATAACCTAATGAAACATTCTGGGAGCCTTTACAGAACAGACAAAATGTGTTCTGGGAACATTCTTGTAACATCAGGTGAATGTTTTTGCAACCAAAAAAAAACATTGTAGAATCATCCACAACGTGAACTAACAAATGTTCGAGGAACTTTCACAGAACCAATTTTGGTTTGCTGGTTCTATGACATAGTGAGGAAATAACATTTGCTTGGGTTCATTTTGGGTTATGACAAATGGGTTCTATTATTAGTTCCACTTCAGTTCAGAGATGGAGAGATAGAGAAACTTTGCTGATGAGAAAAACAATCTGAAACAATATAACTTTTCAAAAGGGGAAAATCTTAGATACTTTGCTTAGTGCAAAACCTAGCACTTATTGTGATGTGTGTGCATGCGTTTGTGATCTCTATTTGATATTCCCTAAGTGATCCCTATTCGAGTCCCTTCAAGTTTAACGGCCCAACACTTGACGGTAAGAGATGACCAAGCAGGCAAGGAGAAAGGCCATCAGTTGCGGCAGTCTATAGGTCTTACAGTGCCTAGTGAAAGTCTACACACCCCTTGCAGTCTTAACTTTCTTTTCAAAGTTAAAGAAAGTAAAAAATAATAATATCCAAATTCATAAAAAAACGAAGATGTCATGATTGGGTATGTCTTCACACCCCAGAGTTAATGCTTGGTGTATGCCCCTTTGGCAGCCATTACAGCTGTGAATCATTTTGAATGATATTCTACCACCTTTGCATAACTCTTAGGGCAGTTTATTAGGTACACCCATCTAGTACCGGGTCGGACTCCCCCTTAGCCCCCAGAACAGCCTGAATTCTTCGGGGCATGGACACGTTGCTCAATTGGTATCAAGGAACCTAACGTGTACCAGGAAAACATTCCCCACACCACCAGCCTATAGCGTTGACACCAGGCATGATCGGTCCATGGACTCATGCTGTTTACACCAAATCCTGACAGGAACCGGGATTCATAGGACCAGGCTATGTTTTTCCACTCCTTAATTGTCCAGTGTTGGTGATCGTGTGCCCACTGGAGCCACTTCTTCTTGTTTTTAGCTGATAGGAGTGGAACCTGGTATGGTCGTCTGCTGCAACAGACCATCCGTGACAAGGAACGACGAGTTGTGCATTCCGAGATGCCGTTCTGCAAACCACTGTTGTACTGCGCAGTTATTTACCTGTTTGTGGCCCGCCTGTTAGCTTGTACAATTCTTGCCATTCTCCTTCGACCTCACATCAACGGGCTGTTTTCGCACACAGGACTGCCGCTGACTGGATGTTTTTTGTTTGCCGCACCATTGTCGGTAAACCCTGGACACTGTCATGTGTGAAAAACCCAGGAGGCCGGCCGTTTCTGAGATACAGGATCCGCCAGGCCTGGCACTGACGATCATACCACGCTCAAAGTTACTTAGGTCACTCGTTTTGCCCATTCTAACATTCAATCGAACAGTAACTGAATGGCTCGATGCCTGTCTGTCTGCTTTATATAGCAAGCCACGGCCACGTGACTCACTCTCTGTAGGAGCGAACCATTTTCGTGAATGGGGTGATGTACCTAATAAACTGTGGCCACAGTGTGTGTCCATTGTTTTTGTCAAAATTGCTCAAGCTCAGTACATTTGGTTGGGAATCATTGATGGACAGCAATATTCAAACCAAGTCTCAGATTTTTTAAAGCAGATTTAAGTATTGCAGGGCCACATGACTCACTGTCTGTAGGAGCGATCCATTTTCGTGAATGGGGTACCTAATAAACTGGTCAGTGATCAGTGGTGTAAAGTACTTAAGTAATAAAAAAAACGTTAAAGTATTACTTAAGTCGTTTTTTGGGGTATCTGTACTTTTACTATTTAGATTTTTGACAACTTTTACTTTTACTCCAATACATTCCTAATGAAAAGAATGTAAATTTTACCCCATACATTTTCTCTGACACCCAAAAGTACTCGTTACATTTTGAATGCTTAGCAGGACAGGAAAATGGGGAGGGAATGGCCGGCAGGTATGTAGCTCAGTTGGTAGAGCATGGTGTTTGCAACGCCAGGGTTGTGGGTTCGATTCCCACGGGGGGCCAGTATGAAAAAAAAGAACATATTGTATGCACTCAGTAACTGTAACTCGCTCTGGATAAGAGCGTCTGCTAAATGACTAAAATGTAAATGATGTAAATGCATACATCTATATTATTAAACAATATTTATATATTTTTGCAGTGCCGGCCACGACTTAGCAGCGGCGGTGCGCTGCTGCTAAATGCATATAGGGAAAACATTGGAGTTGCATCGCCTTCTCGTTGCTCATGGAGGATAGCACCCGTCTCGAACACCACATGCCTCATGTTTCTCCTGCGTCTGGAACTGTCCTGCAACAGTCTTCTCCTAGTTTGTCAGTTGGGCGTCATCTTGGTTTTTGTTTTTTAGAGATAAAAAAAAATTCCTTTAACCTCTACTCGGTGCCCTCTACTGGCCATCCCACCGCTGCCGCCATATGTAAGGGAAGAACAAGCAGGCAATGAGAGAACTAAGTAGGGTGCAAATATTAGTGGTTTTATTTTCACGAACATGAAGGTGTTTACAAAGTAAGAGCAGTCAAAAGCCATAGTGCATAAAAAGAGTACTTAAAGGTCTGTAAAGGTATAAAAGTAAAACTGTTCTAATGCCTCAAACATAGATAAATGTATTACTGAGGTCTACAGAACAGAACAGGAGCAACTCCAAGGGTTAAAGGGTAGGCAGCAGGAGTTTTTACTCACCAAAGAAACAACACAGTGTGGTCAAAGACTTAGTAACTTAGTTGTAGTCACAATCTGGTTACCTACAGTGCATTCGGAAAGTATTCAGACCCCTTGACCTTTTCCACATTTTGTAACGTTACAGCCTTATTCTAAAATGGATTAAATAGTTTTTTCCCCCTCATCAATCTACACACAATATCCAATAATGACAAAGCAAAAACAGGTTTTTAGAAATTTTGGAAATGTATAAAAAGCAAGTAAAGAAGACCCTTTACTCAGTACTTTGTTGAAGCACGTTTGTCAGCGATTACAGCCTCAAGTCTTCTTGGGTATGACGCTACAAGCTTGGCATCAGGCCAAAAAGTTCAATCTTGGTTTCATCAGACCAGAGAATCTTGTTTCTCATGGTCTGAGAGTCTTTGGGGGCTGTCAAGCGGGCTGTCATGTGCCTTTTACTGAGCAGTGGCTTCCGTCTGGCCACTCTACCATGAAGGCCTGATTTCTGGCCATTCTACCATGAAGGCCTGATTAGTGCAGAGATGGTTGTCCTTCTGGAAAATTCTCCCATCTCCACAGAGGAACTCTGGAGCCATGTCAGAGTGACCATGGGGTTCTTGGTCACCTCCCTGACCAAGGCCCTTCTCCCCCGATTGCTCAGTTTGGCCGGGCGGCCAGCTCTAGGAAGAGCTCTTGGTGGTTCCAAACTTCTTCCATTTAAGAATGATGGAGGCCACTGTGTTCTACGCTTCCCCAGATCTGTGTCTCAACACAATCCTGTTTCAGAGCTCTACGGACAATTCCATCGACCTCATGGCTTGGTTTTTGCTCTGATGTGCACTGTCAACTGTGGGACTTGATATAGACAGGTGTGTGCCTTTCCAAATCATGTCCTATCAATTGAATTTACCATAGGTGGACTCCAATCAAGTTGTAGAAACATCTCAAAGATGATCAATGGAAACAGGATGCACCTGATCTAAATTTCGAGTATCATAGCAAAGGTTCTGAATACTTATGTAAATAAGGTATTTCTGTTTATTATTTGTAATACATTTGCAAAAAAATTAAAATAAACAGTTTTCGCTTTGTTATTATGGGGTATTGTGTGTAGATTGACAAGGGATAAAAAATTAAAAAATAAATGTTAGAACAAGGCTGTAATGTAAAAAAATGTGGAAAAAGTGAAGGGGTCTGAATACTTTCCGAATGCACTGTATAACCCCCCCCCCCCCCCTGTTTTTGGGGTTTTAAATAATTATTAACTTTTTTTTCAGGTAACTTCGGAACTACTCAGAATGCACTATATCCACCGTCATTAAGAGAATCTACTCTGCTACAGAGTTCATATGCTAGCTCAATAGCTAGCACGAGCTGGCTAACTTAATCAAAAGTACTTCCACCAAGTATTCCTGGGGCATACATGTATATTATTAAACAATATTGATATATTTTTGCAGTGCCGGCCACGAGTGTTGGTGGTGGTGGGCTGCAATCCACCAATCACGAGGAAATGTGACGTAAACAAGCTATCGTATTACCAATCAGGCGAGCATTCCTCCATGTTCAGCTTCAACAGGCAGGCTCTTTGTGCCTTCTTACCCCGGGCTCACGAAAGGGGAAAATCATCCCTGCCTGCTCTAATTGTTTAGTACCTTGTCTGTTCTTCGTTTCATTTTCGTCCTCCTATTTGTTTTGTCAACTTTGCGGCCTGTTCTCTGAAGTAGGCTACCAGAGATTTTTTGAAGGGCCTCGCTTCCTGGCTCTCACTTAGTAACTCAGCCACTCTTTTACCATAGGTTGGGCCCCAGCCGTCAATGTGTAAGTCTCTGCTCTCTCTTTGCTTTTGATCTGCTGGTGTTGTTTAAAGTTGTGTTCTGTGAGTTCCTGCCTGTGCTAGTTGGTCTCGAGTTGGTCTGGCTTGCTACTTATGCCGACTGTGGTGGTTGGCTAGCTAGGCTAGTTAGCTAGCTGGCTAGCTTGCTGGCTAAGATAACTGCATATAATATTATTTGATAACTGGTTGATAGCGTTTTGGATTTCCAAAACTTTGGTTTACTTTAATGTGGCTCAATTCGCTATTAAAGCTGTAAATTAGCTAGCTACTGTAGGTGTTTATAGCCACAGGCCGACTCATGCAGTGCTAATGTAGTATGGATGGTGGGCTAATGTTAGCAGGCTAGTTGGCTAGCAACCTTGCAGGCTTGTTTGTAACAGTAAATTCATAAAGTATTTTCTTGTAAGTTAGCTGAAAATGTTATTGAAACCAGTAGTCATGCGTGCACACAATTTGGTTTCATTTTGAAGTTACACATTTGAAGATATTTCTGTCTGAGTTTATACTGTAGGAAATGAGATGGCTGGCCGGGTCCTCTTAATGATGCGTCGACCTCACAAAGAAAATTCCAACAGACTTCGGAATTCTGATCGGTTCTGATCAGTTTTATGTAATAACTCAAATAATTGAACAGTGAAGTGTAACTTTGCATTGGGATTTTGATGCCTATAATAATGTAAATCCATGTGTTACATGTGGTTACGTTTTTCCTGCCTTCACTTTAACTGAAGCCATAAGGTCAGCACACAGAAGATACAAATGTGGTAATTAGAAATAACAGCGTGATTAATTACAATTTTAAAAGCTTCTATAGTTTTAAATATATGCATTTTAAATATAAAATTCTAGCATAACAGTTTAAACTGGGGAAATCCATTTCCCCTATGCTGGATGGTGGTGGTATCACCCGACACGCCCTTCCATTTCAAGATAATAGATTGTGCCAATTAGCAGCACACCCGGCCACCATGCAGCAGATAAGGTACCAGAAAAAAGCTGCAAAAACTAAAATGGTAAAACATACACAGTACCAGTCAAAAGATTGGACATACCTACTCATTCAAGGGTTTTTCTTTATTTTGACTATTTTCTACATTGTAGAATAATAGTGAAGACATCAAAACTATGAAATAACACATATGTAGTAACCAAAAAAGTGTTAAACAAATCAAAATATTATTCAAATAGCCACCCTTTGCCTTGATTATAGCTTTGCACACTCTTGGCATTATCTCAACCAGCTTCACCTGGAATGCTTTTCCAACAGTCTTGAAGGAGTTCCCACATATGCTGAGCACTTGTTGGCTGCTTTTCCTTCACTTTGCGGTCCGACTTATCCCAAACCATCTCAATTTGGTTGAGGTTGGGGGATTGTGGAGGCCAGGTCATCTGATGCAGCACTCAATCACTCTCCTTCTTGGTCAAATAGCCCTTACACAGCCTGGAGGTGTGTTGGGTCATTGTCCTATTGAAAAACAAATGATAGTCCCACTAAGGCCAAACCAGATGGGATGACGTATCGCTGCAGAATGCTGTGGTAGCCATGCTGGTTAAGTGTGCCTTGAATTCTAAATAAATCACAGACAGTGTCACCAGCAAAGCACCCTCAAACCATAACACCTCCTCCTCCATGTTTTACGGTGGAAACTACACATGCAGAGATCATCCGCTCACCCACACCGTGTCTCACAAAGACACAGCGGTTGGAACCAAAAATCTCCAATTTGGACTCCAGACCAAAGGACAAATTTCCACCGGTCTAATGTCCATTGCTCGTGTTTCTTGGCCCATGCAGGTATCTTCTTATTGGTTTCCTTTAGTAGTGGTTTCTTTGCAGCAATTCGACCATGAAGGCCTGATTCACACAGTCCCCTCTGAACAGTTGACGTTGAGATGTGTCTGTGAATTGAACTCTGTGAAGCATTTATTTGGGCTGCAATTTCTGAGGCTGGTAACTCTAATGAACGTATCCTCTACAGCAGAGGTAACTATGGGTCTTCCATTCCTGTGGCGGTCCTCATGAGAGCCAGTTTCATCATAGCGCTTGATGGTTTTTGCGACTGCACTTGAAGAAACTTTCAACGTTCTTGAAATGTTCCGTATTGACTGACCTTCATGTCTTAAAGTAATAATGGACTGTCATTTCTCTTTGCTCATTTGAGCTGTTCTTGCCATAATATGGACTTGGTCTTTTACCAAATAGGGCTATCTTCTGTATAACCCCCCACACTACCTTGACACAACACAACTGATTGGCTCAAACGCATTAAGAAGGAAAGAAATTCCACACATTAACTTTTAACAAGGCACACCTGTTAATTGAAATGCATTCCAGGTGACTACCTCATGAAGCTGGTTTAGAGAATGCCAAGAGTGTGCAGCTTGTCATCAAGGCAAAGGGTGGCTATTTGAAGAATCTCAAATATGAAATATATTTTGATTTGTTTAACACTTTTTTGGTTACTACATGATTCCATATGTGTTATTTCATAGTTTTGATGTCTTCACTATTATTCTACAATGTAGAAAATAGTACAAATAAAGAAAAACCCGTGAATGAGTAGGTGTGCCCAAACTTTTGACTGGTAGTGTAAATAATTGTTAGATTAAGATGTTAGAAATATAACTCTAAGAGCGTGCACTCAACTTATAATTAATATATGCAAGAATTTCAAAAATGTGTGTCTGACATTTGAAATGAAAACCATGCATTGGTCATTATTTCATTGGACATGAAATGCTTGGTGCAAATGAATGTTAAAGTGCAAAGGATAGGAATAGCTGTGTGGCTACATGTGGCCATCACATTGACGTAATCCAAAATCCACTCGAGTCGGCTGTTCAAAACTACTTCTGACACAAGTCAGCAAAGACCCATTACACACACACACACACACACACACACAAGCCAAGGAAGTTGAGCTTCACTCTAGTTATGCTCAGTGGGGGGTTTTCGTTTTGACTTCAAGCCAGAGCCCATTTTGACAAAGAGTCAGAGAGTAGGAGTGCTGATATAGGATCAATTTTGCCTTGTTGATCATAATGAATAAGATCATATACGGACATGGGGAAACTGATCCCAGATCAGCACTCCTACTCTAAGACACTGTTTGACTCCAGTCCAGCTCTCCTCACTTTATCCTAGCTGTTTTGCAGAGATCAAAATAAACACATAAAGCCTGGAAAAGCCTTGGGAAAATGTCTGCCTCTTAAGATTAGCAATTGTTCCGTAAGTGTTTCCCATTCATCTTGAAACAGCTTGTATCCCTCAGGGAAAGACAGGGAGCCAATCGGAAATCGGGGATGGCTGTAGGGGCCAATGGAGCCAGCAACGCTGATGTGAATATTACCGAGCATCCTCTTGGAGCGCTCCAGAATTGAGATCTGTGGTTGGAATTCACACATTCATTCAAAAACTTCACACGTTTCTCTTCTTTCTTTTCAAGATATTAGCATACTTTTAAGTAAGTGAAAATGTATGTGCCGAGCCAATATTTTTCGTAGTTCGACGAGGCTTTTCCATTTGAGAGTTAAATGCTGCCACACGTGCCAGTGGAACAGTTTCACGGATGGGGAACTCCATACTATCTATGACGGGACACCGAATCTGACCCCCCCACTCCCCTTCCTCCAATAGAAAACTCTGAAAGCAAAACAAAGGCTTTGCCAACTCTGCGTATACACACTAATTGACGAGCCCACAGAGCTTACCTTTCCCCGTCTCCTCTCTCCTTCTGACCCTTTTTGTATCTTCAGTTCGATTCCTCCTTTCTCCTCCCTTGTTTTTCTTCTGCCTCTTCCTCGGTCTGTTCTGTTTTTGTATCTCTGCTTTGTATCTCCAATGTTTAATTGAAGTGGGTGGTTGCGAGTAAGGAAGCGAAGAAGGGATCCATGGTCTAACTCCACAATTTTCCCTCTCTCTCACTCTCCGTGTCGGAACAAGCTCTGCGATTGGTCTGGATTCGGGAATGGCTGCTGCAACATTAAAAAGCATTTTGCCCCTTTCCCTTCAGGCCCTGAACATCTCTCCATCTCACACACACAGTCATGCACGCACACTTGTTTTATACACAGTAGCACTTAAAGTAAGTCACCCACAATCTCTCTCTCCCTCTGTTTCTCATTCACACACAGTCACACTGAATACTCTCTCTCCCTCTTACACACTCACTCCCTCTCTCTCAGAGGCGCACACACACGGACGCACGCACACACACACGCGGCCTCATCCTGTGCCACCACTGCTGCTTTTGATGCTGAACATGAACCGCTGAGGTGGGATGGTCCCTGAACTGAAAAGGCTGTGGCCTGAAGAATCCCCTTTCATTCTGCTCCGGTACGTGACATTAGCCCAATCAAAGCCCTCTTATCACACAGCTATAGTACCTGTGTACTGTACACTTTGTAGTCTCTTTCCTTTAGAATTTGAAATGCATAGAAAGTACAAAGGAGGTGGAAAGAAAATACTTTCCTCCTTGTACAATGGGGCCTTTGAGGCCTGTAAAAGCAAAGAGTTCTTACCCTTTGGCTCCTCGGCGTCCCCGGCTTCCAAAAGACTGTTAAAAGAGAGAGAAAGAGAGAGAGAGAAAGAGAGAGAGAGAAAGGAAGAGAGAGAGAGAGCGCGAGAGAAGACAAATGAGGTCACACACTGAGATATATGGCAAGGGGACAAAAGATGACATGGTTTCACCTGCTAACTATAACACACAGGCATGCCAGGGTTTCCGTCAGCCAGCTTTTGGCCAAAAATAAAAATGAAAAGCCGATAAATAAAACTGTTGCCGGCCAAAATGACTGGGAGAAAAAAAATCCCATTGCAAAAGAATGTTTTTTATTCATTGATGGAAATACCAGTCGATGGAAATCAGCTTATCGGTCTATAGGTTAATTTGCATAATTTAGTGGAATTAAATTGGCATATGTCTCTTTTCGTTAGTCATCATATTTTTTTTTACACTGTAGAATAATAGTGAAGACATCAAAACTATGAAATAACACATATGGAATCATGTACTAACCAAAAAAGTGTACAACTTTTGGGGCGGCAGGTAGCTTAGTGGTTAAGAGCGTTGTGCCAGTAACCGAAAGGTAGCTGGTTCTAATCCCCGAGCCGACTAGGTGAAAAATCTGACGATGTGCCCTTGAGCAAGGCACTTAACCCTAATTGCTCCTGTAAGTCGATTTATTTGTAAAAAATACAAATAAATATTTGAGATTCTTCAAATAGTCACCCTTTGCCTTGATGACAGTTTTGCACACTTGGCATTCTCTCAACCAGCTTCATGAGGTAGTCAACTGGAATGCATTTCAATTAACAGGTGTACCTTCTTAAAAGTTAATTTGTTTGAGCCAATCAGTTGTGTTGTGACAAGGTAGGGGGGTATACAGAAGATAGCCCTATTTGGTAAAAGACCAAGTCCATATTATGGCAAGAACAGCTCAAATAAGAAAAGAGAAATGACAGTCCATCATTACTTTAAGACATGAAGGTCAGTCAATACGGAACATTTCAAGAACTTTGAATGTTTCTTCAAGTGCAGTCGCAAAAACCATCAAGTGCTATGATGAAACTGGCTCTCATGAGGACCGCCACAGGAAAGGAAGACCCAGAATTACATCTGCTGCAGAGGATAAGTTCATTAGAGTTACCAGCCTCAAGAAATTGCAGCCCAAATAAACACAGAGTTCAAGTCACAGACACATCTCAAAATCAACTGTTCAGAGGGGACTGTGTGAATCAGGCCTTCATGGTCAAATTGCTGCAAAGAAACCACTACTAAAGGACACCAATAAGAAGAAGAGAAGTGCTTGGGCCAAGAAACACGAGCAATGGACATTAGACCGGTGGAGATTTGTCCTTTGGTCTGGAGTCCAAATTTGAGATTTTTGGTTCCAACCGCTGTGTCTTTGTGAGACACGGTGTGGGTGAACGGATGATCTCCGCATGTGTCTTTCCCACCGTAAAGCATGGAGGAGGAGGAGGTGTTATGGTGTGGGGGTGCTTTGCTGGTGACACTGTGATTTATTTAGAACTCAAGGCGCACTTAACCAGCATGGCTACCACAGCATTCTGCAGCGATACGCCATCCCATCTGGTTTGGCCTTAGTGGGACTATCATTTGTTTTTCAACTGGACAATGATAGAAGAATTTCATATATAAAATATATTTTGATTTGTTTAATACTTTTTTGGTTACTACATGATTCCATATGTGTTATTTCTATGTTTTTATGTCTTCACTAATATTCTACATGTAGAAAATAGTAAAACATTAAGAAAAACCCTTGAATGAGTAGGTGTCTAAACTTTTGACTGGTACTGTATTTTAGATGCTTTTCACTGACAGCCGCAACTCAATAATCAGCTAGGCCAATTGCCGCGCGCTGCCCAAATTGCGGGCTTCCCAAATAGGCATAAGCCTGCAAGCTTATGATACGAAACAATACACAGCTATTTTTTTTAAAGAAGCTATTGATCCTCGATTCCTCTGTGGCTAAGTCATGCATTTTGGTGAAGTATTTTTAATGACTTTATTCATTTCTGTACAGACAGGAGTAATTATATAATTTTGCCACCAAAAAAATTAATGTACTTATTTCCCTATTGGACCCACCGCTATGCCATTTCTCTCCTGTTCTATTGGCTTTCAAATCAACTTTCTTGTCCAGACGCCTAAGGCACAATCCTAGTCATATTAGCAACCCATCCTAGTTGTTGCATCTTTAGATTCCCCCTCTTTCTAGGTTTCTATCAGAGATGATCATCTCTGTCACATATTAGAATGGTGTTTTCCCGCGAACTGCATTTTGACAAATGTTTGAAAATTACATTTTATTGGCTGCTTCATTACATGAGTTGCATGTTCTGGTAAGATGAGTTACCATAATCTAAATGTGATTTCAGTCATTCTGAGCACCATGGGTGGACGCTAGGGCTGTCCCAGAGAAGAAAAAATGTTGGTCAACCAAAAGTTGTCTGTTCTTTCGACCAATCAATTGGTTAACATATTTAAAGTATATTTTTCCATACATAACTGATTTATTGAGCCATTCACAGTTTCACTGTACCGGCCATGTGTACTTAGACTTGCATGGCCTAATCTTTGAGACAAGCATATGCTACTGGCAGGATCACCTTTGTTTTAATAAAATCAACTATATGCATTGAGCTTGTCTGATGCTTGCTTACGGTTTGATGAAATAAGACAAATGCCTCAAGAGGGCACCAGAGATCTAGATAACCAGAAGAAAAAAACCTTAACCTGACCTAATTACTCTCCTCCCTCTCCTGCTGGCTTTCGCAGATTCTGCCACTACTCTCCTGAAGTTGCCGGTAATAGGCTACACGAGGAGTCGGCAACCTTTCTCATGTGGAATGCCAATATATCTTACAATTTCTACCGATCTGCGTGCCAGTTATGGTTTTCATATGCACATTTTCTTGAAACAGTTTCATTTAATTTATAATAATATCTTCATAGCTCAAAATAATTGTCATGTGGTTAATAATAATAAAATAATAAATGGTTAATAATAATGGTTAATCAAAATTCAATCCAAATCTAAATGAAAATGATAAACCTAAAAAGTAACTTCTATTGCCATTGCCAACTATGTAAAAATAGCCTACATAATAAATAAATACAAATAAAAACATTGCAGCCTGCAGGTAGAAAATATCCGGATAAAAATAAATATCCTATAAATTAAATTGGCTACACATGGCCTTTCTGCAACAAACTTGAAACGTCAACTATTAACTTCGTCCGGGCCAAAGCTTGCGCTAGCGAACTTGCTGCATTGTATAATATGCTGGACCCTCAGAGTTTCCCGTGCCAGTGACCTCGGGACAGACACAGCTGTAGGCTATTTACGCAAGGGATAAGAAGCAGTGCTTGACTTGGGCAGGAGCTCACCGGAGCTGAGTACCGGCACCTCAAATGTTCTACTGCTTGAGCTCTTGTCCCTCTTATAGAATATTAGCTCAAAAGTATTGTGGAGCTCCTGCACCTAAGTATAAACAGTACCAGCACCCAAAATGAGTACCTGAACCTATTTCAGTCCAAGTCAAGCACTGATAAGAAGTAATCAGGTAGGCCTATTTTATTACCTTTTCACTGGATCAGAGCATGAAATTTTTCCATTTCATGGTGAGTAGTAGATTTTTCAAATACATTGAGGAACTATTGTAATTCTCAATGGATGTAAAAACAGACTTTGTTTGCTTGCTATTTGAGTTGAAGAAAACATTACTTTGAGAAGCTCCACGGGTCATTAGTGGTGGTGCGTTAAGCCAATCAGAAATACTATCAGATCCCCAAATGGGCACATTTATATAACTACATTTGCGTGCAGGCCAGGTAGCCTATAGGCCTACTTCTATGCATGCACGTCCCTACTCAAACAAAAGCCAATGACTAAATTGACAAAACTCGTAAATGGAATGAAATAAACCAAAACGTGTTTCTCACAAGCGTAGCATAGGTTGTGCACTCTGCAAACAATGTGTCCACTCCGATAATGATAACGGGAAGACTGGGATAATAATATTGAATGCATTAACAGAAATTACCATAACCAAAGTAACAAACATTGTAGAACGGTAAATGTACTGCTGGTGATATATGTAATGGGGAATTGACATACACTAACAATCAAATGCAAACAATTCACACAATTAAGTTATGAAACAATTAATGTGCACAAATTGGCGGGATAGCACGCATTCTGGAGAGAGAAGTGCATTGTGCATCTAGGTGCACGGTCAATCCGACGTTTGAATTGGCCATGCAGCATTTACGGTGATACGCCTCAGCAGAAGTCAGGGCATTCATTCTTCTTGTGCTTCGCGGAGCCGTGCAGAGCTGTTGTCAAGGAAGTGAGTTTGTGTTTTCTACAGGATGTACCGCCCCCACTTACCGTCAACCAATCATATCAATGGGGAGCTATACAGAACCCTCCGCATTGTTAAAAAATGTGGGATGCGCATGGCGAAGCGGTACGGAGCTCGATTTGGCCTCTGCATGCCTCTGGAGGCGCCGTAATTGCATCATACCCTCCATATGGAGCCTAGGACCACATTGTCGGATCAAGCATAAATGGCCTTTTAGTCTAGGCCTCCGCAATGGATTAGTTCACCATATATATATATACAGTGGGGAAAAAAAGTATTTAGTCAGCCACCAATTGTGCAAGTTCTCCCACTTAAAAAGATGAGAGAGGCCTGTAATTTTCATCATAGGTACACGTCAACTATGACAGACAAATTGAGAAAAAAAAATCCAGAAAATCACATTGTAGGATTTTTTATGAATTTATTTGCAAATTATGGTGGAAAATAAGTATTTGGTCACCTACAAACAAGCAAGATTTATGGCTCTCACAGACCTGTAACTTCTTCTTTAAGAGGCTCCTCTGTCCTCCACTCGTTACCTGTATTAAAGGCACCTGTTTGAACTTGTTATCAGTATAAAAGACACCTGTCCACAACCTCAAACAGTCACACTCCAAACTCCACTATGGCCAAGACCAAAGAGCTGTCAAAGGACACCAGAAACAAAATTGTAGACCTGCACCAGGCTGGGAAGACTGAATCTGCAATAGTTAAGCAGCTTGGTTTGAAGAAATCAACTGTGGGAGCAATTATTAGGAAATGGAAGACATACAAGACCACTGATAATCTCCCTCGATCTGGGGCTCCACGCAAGATCTCACCCCGTGGGGTCAAAATGATCACAAGAACGGCGAGCAAAAATCCCAGAACCACACGGGGGGACCTAGTGAATGACCTGCAGAGAGCTGGGACCAAAGTAACAAAGCCTACCATCAGTAACACACTACGCCACCAGGGACTCAAATCCTGCAGTGCAGACGTGTCCCCCTGCTTAAGCCAGTACATGTCCAGGCCCATCTGAAGTTTGCTAGAGTGCATTTGGATGATCCAGAAGATGATTGGGAGAATGTCATATGAAACCAAAATATAACTTTTTGGTAAAAACTCAACTCGTCGTGTTTGGAGGACAAAGAATGCTGAGTTGCATCCAAAGAACACCATACCTACTGTGAAGCATGGGGGTGGAAACATAATGCTTTGGGGCTGTTTTTCTGCAAAGGGACCAGGACGACTGATCCGTGTAAAGGAAAGAATGAATGGGGCCATGTATCGTGAGATTTTGAGTGAAAACCTCCTTCCATCAGCAAGGGCATTGAAGATGAAACGTGACTGGGTCTTTCAGCATGACAATGATCCCAAACACACCGCCCGGGCAACGAAGGAGTGGCTTCGTAAGAAGCATTTCAAGGTCCTGGAGTGGCCTAGCCAGTCTCCAGATCTCAACCCCATAGAACATTTTTGGAGGGAGTTGAAAGTCTGTGTTGCCCAGCGACAGCCCCAAAACATCACTGCTCTAGAGGAGATCTGCATGGAGGAATGGGCCAAAATACCAGCAACAGTGTGTGAAAACCTTGTGAAGACTTACAGAAAACGTTTGACCTGTGTCATTGCCAACAAAGGGTATATAACAAAAGTATTGAGAAACTTTTGTTATTGACCAAATACTTATTTTCCACCATAATTTGCAAATAAATTCATAAAAAATCCTACAATGTGATTTTCTGGATTTGTTTTTCTCATTTTGTCTGTCATAGTTGACATGTACCTATGATGAAAATTACAGGCCTCTCTCATCTTTTTAAGTGGGAGAACTTGCACAATTGGTGGCTGACTAAATACTTTTTTTCCCCACTGTATATATTTATATTTGTTACTGCTCGACTAAAACAAATCTCAATCGACCAACAGCCTAACGACCAAATAACGGACCAGTTGACTAATTGGGGTCAGCCCTAGTGGACGACCTAATGGGTTATGCACCCAATGCATATGGGTCTGATACATTTCTGAAATGGCCGGTAAATTGAAGTCTTACCAGTCACATTGTCCGGCGCAACATTTTCCTAATGGAAACCCTGAGGCACGCGCAGACGCAGGCAGGCACACACACACACACACACACACACACACAGACAGACAGACAGAGGGTCACATAAGGTCATGAAGAAAGACGTAGCCATGTAAAGTTGCAACATTTCTGTAACTTTACCAAAATTACCATGTTTTCCAGAAATCCCGGTTGGAGGGCTCCCGAAATCATGAAGGAATAAGCATGGAGGGAATCCTCCAACAGGAATTTTGCAGGGAAGAAGGCTACTTACCATCGCCTCAAAATGTTCAATTCAACATGAATTCCTGGAGGTTAGAAAGACTGATCACACTGTGTATCCATGCACCCACAGCCACATCATGACCCATAATAACAGCGAAACTGAACCATTTGAAGACAGCTGTTCATCTATAAGTAATTGCCGTTAAATTCGGATTGAGAGCTGCTGATGTGGGGACGGACGATGATGTAACACAAGGAAGGAAGCTGGTTTGAAAACATAAGGGCCTGGAGGGGATAGCTGGGTAAGGGGGCAAAGTGCACATTGGAATAGAGGGTGATGCTGAACCAGAAAACGGGACACTGCAACGACAACTAGGTTAGTATCGAAGTAAAGCGGCTACATTATTGACCACAGCAAGGATAGCTTTTTTCACTAAAAGTAACTGATTTAGCAACTGGTTGCATGCCCTCGCACACAAACACACGCACAGACACACACACAGCTATACTATCCTTTATGCGTCTCTACACTTGTCCACTACACTTGAGCTCGGCACAGTGAGCATCAAGCTAACGTTGTCTATTGGGGACTAGTGGCTCTTCCTTGAACCCTACCATTGACTCGCTGTGACGTCGCTGGCGGTCACCGGTTGCGTCCGAAAACGCCCGCTAGCCATTCGGCCCCCTTCAGACACCCCCCTTAGCAACCGGAGGGGTCGGCGACGCGTGGTTGACCCCGCCCCTGGCTTTACTGGCGGGTGAAGGGGAGGGGCCACGACATGCAGCGTGTCCATGCTAGTGTCCAAACAGAGAAGAACAAGAAGAACAAGAAAAATGAGAAAAATACAAAAAAAAAGTAGGAAAGAATAATGGTGAGTGAAAGATGGGGGAGGAAGTTGGAAAACATTTAAAGAAAAACAGACAGCCAGAGTAAACCAGAGAAGTCATAAATCAAACACTTAGACCAGTGTTTCCCCAACTCCGGTCCTCGAGTAACCCCAACAGCACACATTTTTGTTGTAGCCACAGACAAAAACACCTGATTCAACTCATTGAGGGCTTGATGATTAGTTGACAAGTTCAATCAAGTATGCTTGTCCGGGGATACAAACAAAATGTGTGCAGTCAGGGGTACTGTAACACTGGAGTTAGGAAATACTGACTTAGACAGAGACAGAACACTCGTCTCTCTGAATCACGCAGAGATTGTCATGCTCTCAGCTACCAGACAGACACCATCTTTGATAATCATCACAAAGCCTGAATGCTAATTGTGTTAGTACAAAAGGGCATAGTGCGGGGCTCTCCAACCATGTTCCTGGAGAGCTACCCTCCTGTAGGTTTTTGCTCCAACCCCAGTGGTAACTGACCTGATTAGGCTTATCAACTAGTGATAGGGGAAGAAAAAATGTTTAATTAAAAAAGAATCGATAGTTACATAACGCAATATCATGTCGATATTTGACTCCAAGAATCGATTTGTAAAAATAAAATGAAATACTAAAATGCTCCTACTTTAGGTAGCGTTAGCTAGCGCTTGCAGCTGTACCTGCGCCAATATTCAGGTATTTTTCATCCTATAGCTTGTTCATCTGCTTTTTTAATAGTGAGCCAACATATTTTCAGAACCTTTATGCTCTCTAGTCTCTCTGCAGCAATGAGCAATGTTTGGAACATCAAATCGCAATAAAATCGCAATACATATAAAATCGTGAGAATCGCAATACATATCGTATCAGCACCTAAGTATCGTGATAATATCGTGAGGTCCCTGCCAATTCCCAGCCCTGCTATCAACCAGCTAATTATTAGATTCAGGTGTGCTAGATTAGGATTAGAGCAAAAACCTACAGGACCTAGCTCTCCAGGAACAGGGTTGGAGAGCCCTGGCCTAATGAAAGATAATTAGTAAAAATATGTTGAATATTGTTATGTTCATACAAATATTTACACATGTTAAGTTTGCTGAAAATAAACGCAGTTGACAGTGAGAGGACGTTTCTTTTTTTGCTGAGTTTTTTTATGCTGCACCTGAGCTGAGCCATAAAGGAGACTAGGCATCTACCAACCCACTAACCACTATCAGATTAAGGGGTAAAATGTAGCCTGTTTTGTGTCCCCCCACTTTGGTTCTGAAATCGGCATCACCCACTAATTAACTTGTCAATTTTGCAGATTAAGTGTTTGAGCTAGTAATGTACCAATATTTATCATTTACAAATTAGCTATGACATAGCCAATTAATATTTATAGCACAATTTTGGATTTCACCCCCCAATCTCAAAATCTAATGGTTTTGACCATTTGGATGTTTAGTGATCTTATTTTCTCCTCTGCTTTGGCCATGCAGTGCGCCTCGCAAAGTGATTGCTATCCTTGTTATGAAATTATCAACTTTACCCTGTATATCTAAAAATGACAATATACACTTTTTGTTTAAAGCAAAACTACCAAAACTATTGCTGATGGTGAACCTGAAAAATCAAATCTATTGTAAGCCCCTTTAAGCATGTAGCCTATAGCCAGATGAGAGTTGGGTCTCTGGTAGCTTACTTTTAGTCCAGTAAAACACAATTTTCAACAGCGCCTAGATAACAATAACCTAGCAAATCACATAGGTTGTCACTCAACTAATAAAACCTAATATTGCGCAAGCCATTTTAGCATTTGAATGCTGAAGGTGCCGCGCAGATGTGCAAGATCAGGAATAGGCTGCCTACCTCGGATTGGTCAGTGCATGAATCTTGGCACAGGCTACTGATATTCCCTGGGGTTGTTCAGCATGCAAAATGACTTGTAGATCAATGACTGTCAACACAGTTACATGCTTAGTTCGACACTGAAGGAGAGGACGCATCAGTTGTCACAGAAGATGAGGTATTTTCGAAAGGTAGAAAGAAAGTAATATGAACAACAAAATAATTTCTGAGCGATGCATGCTAACATTTGGATCAGTTTGGGGTCCGCAGACCGATGCAGTCGTATCTTAAACATTTGAATCGGGGCCCGATGCGCATCAGTGAATCATTACATCCCTATAAACTACCATTGAAAAATAATGCTTAACTGGAGGTAGGGCTGGGCGATATGGCCAAAATATCATATCACGATATTTATCATTTTTGACAGTATTTTATGTTTTTGAATAATACAAGTTCTAAATATGCTTAATGAGTAGTGCATGACCCTAGGGTGGCAACTAAAACATTCTAAGTGGTTTTTATGGGTCTCTCTCTCTTCTGATTGAACAGTATAAAACAATCAAACTTCAACCAAAAATGATTCAGCATTTTCAATGTCTGCATTTCCTTCACTCATTAGTTATCATTTCCACACTGTACCACATTTGTTTTGTCTTTGTACGCTTGTATTTTGAGGAAGAAGTCCCTTTACTTTTATCAGGATAATTCTTCTCTATGACGAATTATGTTCAATAGTCCCCTGTAGCTCAGTAGGTAGAGCATGGCGCTTGCAACGCCAGGGTTGTGGGTTCGTTTCCCACGGGGGGCCAGTATGAAAATGTATGCACTCACTAACTGTAAGTCGCTCTGGATAAGAGCGTCTGCTAAATGACTAAAATGTAAATGTAAACAGATTCAATGGCAGTTCTTAATCCCGCCACAAGGGGCATTGAACCGATTTCTAGGGTGCTTTTGGCATTTAATATTTAACAAACTAAACATTGAAATACCGTACTAAACATTGAAATACCGTTACGTAAAAGTAAAGTATAAATCCAAACCAGTCCATGCATCAATACTGGTATATAGTCAAATGCGGTTTACCGCCAAGCCTGGAGGCCAGTCTTTGGTTAATCTGGAATTGAATCACTCCCAACACCACAATTACTGGTGTTTACTACAAGCACTGCATGGGTTTACACAGCACAAAACAACACTTGGCCGAGGAAGAGAGGTTTGACCACCCACCCACTAGGGCTGTCCCAGACTAAAAAAAAATATTGGTAGACCAAGAGTGTATTTCACACCCTAATGTTTGAATAAAGTCAACTATATGTAGGCTCCTGAGCTTGTCTTATGCTTTAAGCACTGCGATTAAAAATTAAGACACAGAAATTACTAACGAGGGAGCCAGAGCTCAATATAGCCAAACCAGTAGACATTTTTTTTTTTTTTTAAACCTGTTCCCGACCCTCCTCCTCCTCCCGCTGCCCGCTGCTGCTGGCCTTCGCAGATTCTGTCATTAGGCTCCTGAAATTGCCGGTAATAGGCTACACCAGCGGTCGGCAATCTTTTTCATTTGGAGTGCCAAGTTATTGTACCATTTCTACTGATCTGCTTGCCAGTTATGATTTCCATATGCACATTTTCGTGGAACAGTTTCATTTCATTTATAATAAAGTCTTCATATATCAAAATCTATTTCATGTAAATGAAAATTACACAAATCTAAAATAATAAAAGTAACTTTATTGCCATTGCCAATATGTATAAATAGCCTACTTAAAGCCAACAAATAAAAACATTGCAACCTGCAGGTAGAAAATATCCAGATAAAAATAAATATCCTATAAATCACATTGGCTACACATGGCCTGTCTGCAACGAACTTGAAACATTGTAGCCTATCAACTATTAACTTGGTCCGGGCCGAAGCTCGTGCTAGCAAACTTGCAACATTGTACAAAATATTCTGGGCCCTCAGAGTTTTGAGCGCCAGTGAGCTCCTGACAGACCGACACAGCTGTAGGCTATTTGCACAAGGGATAAGAAGTAATCTGATATTTTATGATGTTTCCACCGGATCAGAGCATGATTTTTTCCCCCTTTCATCCTGAGTGGTTATCGAAAGGGAGGGAGCTGGAAATATTTTTAAAATAGGCTACATTGAGGAACTATTGTTATTCTCAATAGATGTAAAAACAGACTACGTTTACTGGCTATTTGAGGTGAAGAAAAAATTACTTTGAGAAGCTCCACAGTGATGGTGAGTTAAGACAATCAGAAATAGTATCAGATCCCCAAGTGGGCACATTTATAGGCCTACATTTGCACACAGGCCAGGTAGCCTAGGTCTACTTCTATGCGTAATCAGGTGCATGTCCTTACTCAAGATTGACAGAAGCGCTACAAACAAAAGACAGTTAATACATTGACAACTCGTAAATGGAATGAAATAAACCCAAACTTTTTTCTCACAAGTGTAGCCTAGGTTGTGCGCTCCGCAAACAACGTGTCCACTCCTACAATGACAACGGTAAGACTGTAATAATAATATATTGTATGCATTAACATACATTTCCATAACCAAACGAGCATTAGATTAGAAATTATGGGAATTAACAGTAGGCTAAATGTACTACTGGTGATACTGGTGTGCCATCCCCGCAATGGATTAATCCACAGACAGGCGTGAATTAGACAGGTGTCTCGTGTGCCATTCATGCTGTTTTTTTTTATATTGCCATTGCTCGACAAAAAAAATATTGGTCGACCAACAGCCTATCGACCAGTCGACTAAATGGGGTCAGCCAGATATGGTAACAAATGGCTTCCTTTAAACCATTCTACTTTTAGACAACCACAGTCGTCAGAGGGTTCCGTGAATGTGTGCAAACCAGCCTGACCATTACTTCTGAGCATACCTGAACACAACAACATACCTGCCCTACTTAACACCCGCTCCAGCACCTGCAATCACAAACAACATTGTTACGGTGTCATTCAACAGCATGGGCCACAAAGAGTCTGGTTAGGTCAGAATGTGTGATAAGACTTTTAAGTGACATGCAAGCGCGACAACACTTGTCTGAGACGACTAACCACAAACTGAATATAATCTTTGCATAACTACACTTTGACTGCATGTGAAGAAACATGTCAAATGCCACAGGTCTTACAGGAGGGCATTGCAACATAATATAATGAGTGCATGCCTTTTCTAATCAACATGTAATAAGGAGACGATAAGATCTTACGAGCAGTCAGTCAGACTTATCTAGTTCAATAAGGACGGGGCTGGAAGCTTTGGCACAAACTACAGTGCATGTTCTAACACATTCAAATTCAACCCATACTCTCACTCATTCTCTCCTCTTTTCACTCTGTCCATCTCCCCCCTCCTCTGCTACACTCATCCCCTCAGGCTGCTTGTCAGGAGCCAACAGGCTTATGTGCACTCAGCAGAATATTTGGGCTGATTACAGGGAAAAGATCCCAAATAGAGGAAAGGACATGTTTTGCTTCATCCATGTTCAGACGTCGAGGACATTGTTGGCAGCGAATTAGTTTTGTCCCCAAATCTCCACTCCCCATGCAGCATTTCCATGTTGTTTATTCTCGAAAAGGCTAAACACTCCCATTCCGATGAATAGCTGTAAATTGAACCACAACAAGAAGCTCAGATGTCATAACATGCAGCAAAACATGTCTCAGCAAAAGCATATGCGCCATGACTGAATTTGTCCAACTATGGATATTCCAGAATGGTTCCCTCCAAAGAGGAGTGATATGATAGCAGCATGACTAACCTATCCTGATATTTTATAAGAAGGGGTGTATGGTGGTGAACCACTGACAAGGGAAGCTTTCCCCTAGATTAGTCTCCAGACTGGATGCCCCAAAGGCCCCCATAGCAACGTCCAAGCCCTCTGGCAGCACAACTGTCAATTGAAACCAGGCGGGTGGAGGCATCAAAAGAGCTAGGAGTGGACAAGGGGAGTTGACTGGACTCACCTGTGATTAGAGTTAAGCCTCTTGGTGGCAGCAGGTTTTGAGGGGGCAGGTGTATCCGTTTGGGCCTCCTCATCGCCCCCTGTCTCCTGGGAGGACTCGCTGTCAACAGACTCTTCGCGGTCTTCCGTCCTATTCCTGGAGGCCCGGCTAGATAAAGTCTGCTCGGACCTGGAGCTTTTGTCCTCTGGCTTCTCTTTCTCAGAGGTCTCACCAGCATTTCTGTCCCTCCTGGTGTATTTAGAGGTGACTTCCTCTGTGTTTCCGTAACGCTCCGCCAGCTCTCTCCTCCTCTCGGCTTTGTAGCGGGCGATGCGCTCAGCCTTGGTCTCCAAGGCAGAGTTCTGGAGGGTGTCTACGGCATCCATTTTGTTGTGCCTCCTTTTAAGTCCTCTCGCTTTCTCTCAATGTCTGGGGGTTTGAGGAGCCTCCTTCTCTCCACTGGACACCACCAGATCAAGGGAGTCACAAGAGTTGTTCAGACGTTGATGGTTTTGCAATTGGCCTCCCCGCGAAGGATGATGGATCACTTCTTTCAAATCATCTCACTGTTGAAACAATCAAGAGAGACAGCATTTGTAGTGCAACAAGCAAAAAGGCTTTGTGAGACTTCCAAACACTTAAATCACCAGGGCTGGGCCATTAGGATACATGCAGTCTCTGTTGGGTGCAATGGGAACTGGATGTAACAGCCTGGATAAACAAGAGCCCAACCCTGCCTAGCCCAACCCCAGCTAATGAACCCCCGGTGAGAGTGAAGTCAGCCAACTCAGCTCAAAGACAATACAGGCCCCACAGCTGACTGCCGCATTGAGACTCTCACATAACCTCTCAAGGATATTTAATCCACTCACATGGAGGAAAAGGGAGAGAGAGAGTGTGTGTGTGAGAGAGGATCAGAAAAAGAGTGGGAGAATAGCCCTCCAACAGAAATTCTCAATCTACAGTTTCTCAACATTCACTTAAACTGGAGGCAAATATACTTGCTTAATCTGGATTTGAGTGGCATCCAACGCCACAAATCATTCCGTGTTTACTACGGTAAGCACTGCACAGTTTTATAAAATCAGCAAAAGCCACTTGGCTTAAGAGATGTTCCACAATTATGGACGCACATAAACTCACACCAGCTGACAACACCAATAAAAATCCACACAACCATGTGCACCATCTGCATGCCCAAAACACTCTATACACAAAGCACAAAGACACCCCAGGAGCCGGAGAGAGAGTAATGGGTATGTGGAGGTATGTTTATATAAGTGGGGGCAGGTACTGGGGGTTAACGTGACCCTCTTGGATCCCTACAGTAAAGGGCAAGGGTTAATTTACCACATCTGGGTCAGTAATAGAGAGAAGGGAGAGTAGAGAGGCAAGGACTCTACAGGAGAGAAGAAAGAGGTGGAAAGAAAGTGTGGGGGTAGGGTTGTTCAAGAGGGGGTCAGAAGAAAGTAGGTGGGATGAGAGAGAGGAGAGGAGAAAGGGAGAGGGGTTGCAAAAAGGGAGAAGGTAGTGGATGGAAGTGGGAGAAAAGGAGAGGTGGGTGTCAGACTGTAGAATATAGTAATGGGGGGGGGTCGATACAGTTACATATCGGGATATTATTTTTGACGATATACCGTATTGACAAAATCACAATATAATTTTTGCACTAGTTTGCTGTACCCGCACCAAAACAGTATTTTTCCTTCATAGCTTATTCTCCATCTTCTTTTTAAATAGGGAGCCCATTTGTTCTCAGAACTTTTATTTCCATGACTGATCAAAACTTGTTTTCTCATGGCTCTCTCTTGTCCCTCTGCAGCAGACATACTGTATGTTGAGCAATATGTTTGGAACATCAAATCGAAATAAAATTACAGTATCGAATCACAATACATATAGAATTGTGAGTATCGCAATAGGCTACATATCGTATCTTCACCTAAGTATTGTGATAATATCGTACCGTGAGGTCCCTGGCAATTCCCAGCACTAGTAGAATAAATTAGCTCAGCCTTGGGGGGACCATTTCTGTAATGGTGACAGGGGTTAATAAATCTCCCAATATACACTAACCACCTGCAGAACCAAATACTGGACCAAGAAATTTGACTCTCCCCCCTTCCTCTCGAAAATAAGGCTGGGAAATATTACACAGGAAATCGGTGTGTGAGTGTGTATGTGAGCAAGCATGTGTGTGTCTAACTTCACCTTGACCTCACCCTCCTCCACCTATCAAACTGTTGTAACAATGAGGACCACAGTACCTCCACTGGAACAGCTTGAAGACATCAGCCGAAAAACCCATACTGTGCAAATCTACTGGATGAAAACTATTAGCTTACCTTGTGTAGGATTTGCTGCCAGGCCCTAGCTGCGGAGAGGCATTCCCTACAACCAGCCATTCATTGACTTACAGTGCCTTCAGAAAAGTATTCATACCCCTTGACTTATTCCACATTTTGTTGTGTTACTGCCTGGATTCAAAAAGGATTAAGTATATTTTTTTCTCACCCATCTACACAGAATAGCCCATAATGACAAAGTGAAAACATGTTTAGAAATTTTAGCAGATGTATTGAAAACGAAATACAGAAACATCTCATTTACATAAGTATTCACAACTCTTTGCTATGACATTCCCCCCCCCCCCCCCCCCCCCCCCAAAAGAAAATCTTTTTTTTTATTATTAAATTGAGCTCAGATGCATCCATTTTCCTTTGATCATCCTTGAGACGTCACTACAACTTGATTGGAGTCCACCTGTGGCCAATTAAACTGTTTGGACATGATTTAGAAAGAAACACACCTGTCTATACAAGGTCCCACAGTTGACAATGCATGTCAGAGCAGAAACTACTGTATACCATGAAGTCCAAGGAACTGTCCATAGATCTCTGAGATAGAATTGTGATGAGAACCCAAGAACCCAATGACCACTCTGACAGAACTACAAACTCTGAGCATAAGGCAAAATATTCTGAGGTCTGATGAGACAAAAATTGAACTCTTTGGCCTGAATGCAAAGCGCTATGTCTGGAGAAAACCAGGCACAGCTCATCACCCTTCTAATGCCATCCCTACTGTGAAGCATGGTGGTGGCAGCATCATGCTATGGGGATGATTTTCAGCAGCAGGGACTGGAAGACTGGTAAGGATAGAGGGAACAATGAATGGAGCCAAATACAGGAAAATCCTTGATGAGAACCTGCTTCAGAGTGCAAACGACCTTAGACTGGGGGCGAAGATTTACGTTCCAACAGGACAATGACCCCAAGCATACAGCCAAAGCAACGCTGGAATGCCTTCAGAACAAGAATATGAAAGTCCTTGAGTGGCCCAGCCAAAGCAAAGACTTGAATCCCACTGAAAACATGTGGAAAGACTTGCTGTTCACCGCCGCTCCCCATCTAACTTAACAGGGCTTGAGAAAATCTGCAAGGAAGAATGGGAGAAAATTCCCAAATCCAGATGTGCAAAGCTGATACAGACATACACAAGACGACTCAAAGCTGTAATCGCTGCCAAAGGTGCTTCAACAAAGTATTGACTCAGGGGTGTGAATACTTATCTAATTTACATATTTCTGTATTTACATTTTCAACAAGTTTGCAAAACATTCTAAAAACATCTTTTCACTTTATCATTATGGGGTATTGTGTGTAGATGGGTGAGAAAAAAAGAAAATCAGGCTGTAACAGGGAGGGGTATGAATACTTTCTGAAGGCACTGTACCTTAATAAATGCTAAATCAATTTGAAGCAGTGCACCTTCCCCTCCCTGCTCAATTTGGGCTCCCAAGTGGCGCAGTGGTCTAAGGCACTGCATCTCAGTGCTTGAGGCGTCACTACAGACCCCCTGGTTCGATTCCAGGCTGTATCACAACCGGCCTTGATTGGGAGTCCCATAGGGCAGCGCACAATTTGCCCAGCATCGTCCGGGTTTGGCCGGTGTAGGCCGTCATTGTAAATAAGAATTTGTTCTTAACTGACTTCTCTAGTTAAATAAAGGTTAAACATTTCATTCTAGCCCGTGATGATTTAAGGACAACAGGAATCCCTGGGGTTATTTGGCTTTATGAGTTTACAAACTTGCTCCAACTTTTTATGGAATATTTGGAAACAAAATTGGATTTTCTTGATCAGCTCTACTTCAGTGGTCACCAACCAGTCAATCTTCAAGGCATCACCTAGACGATCACCAAACATTTCTGTAGGAAAGCCAACGATAAAGGCTTGCGCTCCCTTTTTTTATTGGTGTTGCGTTGTTGGCAGTAGGTGCACTTGATTCAGAAGCCCTGTGCAATGGGTAGGCAAAGTGTTCCCATTTTGAACCATTTCATTTGTATGAAAATACAAACTCTGTCTACCCGGGCCGACTGGGAGATCTCTGGCTTAATAGAGTACTTACTGCGCTGGCCAATCCGATAGCTCCAATCACCGTGCCTATAGCTTCCACGACCATGGCCACAGTAAAGTTTGGTACTAGCCTACGTGAGATTTCATAACTTTTATAAAACCATGACCAGAGAGAGACTGTCAAAGAATACAGCAAAGAGCTGCGGTTTTTATGAGTGAGTTCATGTTTACGTTTTTATTTCAGCACTGTCACTGTTTTTATTCAACACTATTACAAAACATAAAACATGTTTCTCCATACTTCCACTGGCACTGCAGCTGCAATTAATGAGTAGCCAAGTGTATTGATAGCCCTGCGTTTGTATTACTATTATTAGCAGCTCGTCATGTCTATTTTAATATCGAGGAATATTTCACTTTCTCTGGTCGTAGGAACAACATGAATTTGTGCATGAGGTAGATGTGGATGCGGTGCGACTCGAATTCAAAGTTCACAGTTGTCTTGAAAGCACCATGAACATCAGATGCAGGTCCCATCAGTCCAGTAAAATAAAGTATTATTTCAATTTATGCTCAGCTGTGCCTGCCTACTACACCAATTTATTTATTTTGTTATCAAAGCTAGAGTTTTGAAATATAATATTGCCTGAGAATAATAATATTGGCAGGCCAAGCCAGACATATAGCCAATATGCTGTGATAATGTATTAGGCCTACTGCACAAACCTCATTCCTAGAAAACTGTTTTTATTAGGTCAATGTTCCATTTTTTAAGTCAATGATTAATTTTTTTTTATCGGAGTGGTAGATCTCCGCTTGCTTTATTGACTGCGAAAGTGATCTTGGCTCAGAAAAGGTTGGTAACCACTGCTCTTCTTGGTGCTGGGCTAGTTAGAGAAGCTCTGTATTATGGTGTTTCCTTTAAGTTCAGCTTTGTTTGAGCACCAGATAAAATCAGGAGTTGCTTAGACCAAAGTTAGCCTGCTAATTCATCTTGCTTCATACCTCACTACCCCGGGGTTCTCCATGACCTGAGCTGAGCAGATAGTCTCTGGGACATCGAGAACTCATGCTGTCATTAATTTATAACTTGTCCAATGTCAATCCCAAATATAGGCTTATAAATCTCTTAATGAAGGCAACATTTCCCTTGAGGTTTCCATGTTGATTTCGGGCCTCTGAATACCCTGACGTAATTCACAAAGTCATCCCAGAGTCCACTCTGTATTCCTCTCTCACTACCTATAAAAGGAGTTCTGAATAACACACTAAAGCTTGATCATGCAGATCGAAAACAAAGAGCCTGCTTTGTTTGGAAGCCGGCTTTGTTATTTCAACGGAACAAGGAGAAGAAAACCAAAGTCGTGAGTCATACTGGAGATATTATCACCACTATCAGGGAACAGTGAAATCACCCAAAGACATGTAAAAAAAATATTTACCCTGTACCTTATGGAAAAATAGAAAATAAGTTGCACCATGGCTGGAGAGCATGTGGGAACATGCAAAGATAAAAGGCACAGAGAGGATCTCTCAATAAGCCAGTGTCTGAGAGACACTAGTAAATGTCCCAGTAAAATAACAGATTTTAGGATGTTTAAAGAAGAAAAACTTTGACGATAGAACAGACCTCATCTATTTCCATGAGCGTCAGTGGCCTGACAGAAGTAATGGCTGCGCTAACCACATATCTTTGTTTTGTGGTTTTGTTGAGTGACAACAGTCAATGTGTCTGAAGAGATAAAAACCCAAAACATGGCATTTCTATGTATTGCAAAGGAAGATAGTATTCCTATTTATTTTTATTCTAAACAATACCAGTCAATCACGCCATCATTTAGGCTAGTACATATGCGTAAATATGGCTCTCCCATGCCATGTAAACAAAGTCCACATCCAGTGTTTCCGACAGCATGAGTGAACTCTGACCTGTCCTTTCCCAAGGGGAGAGGTTATGGGCCATGAGAGGAACCTCTGTCTCAACAATGGCCAAGTATGTCACTTCCTGACTGTGCATCATATCCTCTTTCATAAAAACACAATTAAATGGCAGCATTGTATTCATCATAAGCTAGGCAACTGTCCAAAAACCCTCGTTCTTGGAGATGTCGGGTGAAGAGGGGGCACTGGTTTTAAGAGGGTTCAAAGGGAAGATTTCCCCTCACATTGAAACTGGAGTCCATGATCATGTCGTACTTTCCTCTTGTATTCCCAGAGTCCTATGTTTTCTTTTTTTCTTTCCCGAATTACAGACCACTAGCATGCAGCCTTGCCTCGCCTTTCACTCGCAAATCTCACCAGGTACACGAGTCCACTTATGGAGCCCGTATGCCACATGGGGGTAGAGACTACTACAGCCCAATGGGTTAAAGATCCTTAACTCTGAGGGAAGAGACTTTCCCCATGATCTTTTATGATGACATCCCATTCTAACGTTTATCTATGGTCACCTTATCTTTTTGACCTGTAACAAATCCACCAGGTCAAATGACTCGCATAGGGATACAATGTTGAGTTGAGAACTCAATAGCCTGTGCTCTAAATAGGCTTTAAATCACATCCATTGAAAATACAGTTCTGATACTTGAACTTACATGATGTTGCTGTCAATGCACCCTTCCCTGGTTTGAAAGTTAACAAAGCAGATACAGAGTTCACTGTGTACATCAATAGGTGCAGGTGATAGTGGGCCTGTCATGATGAGTAATAGCTGCAGTGGCCAATGTTGACATGAGCATGTGTGGGTGTGTCCGAGGGGGTGGGGGCAAATATCAGGCTACTTTAGTGACTGGTCTTCGAGGTTAAGGACCATAGCAGTGTGTAAGACCAGTGTTTCCCTTAGGATTTATTTTAGCAACGGTGACAAAGTTAAAGGGGGGAGGGGTGGCCAATGGCGTGGTTTTAGAGGCTCTTCTCTTGGCTGCAGAGACAACATTTTGTTGTTTTAAAGCTAGTTTCCTGCAACTCTACATATTTTGCCATTGGGCAGAGAGAATTTTCTGTTTTCAAGCAAATTTCCTGCAATTATACACATTTTGCCATGGCTTATGCTTTGTTCTTATGCTATCTGAATGACTCAAACATTCTAACAAAATAAAATAAAATGGGGGCCTCATGCCATTGTCACGCCCTGACATTGAGATCTCTAGTTGGGTTGGTCAGGGTATGAAATCTAATTTATATATTTCTATGTTGGCCGGGTGTGGTTCCCAATCAGAGGCAGCTGTCGGTCGTTGTCTCTGATTGGGGATCATACTTAGGCAGCCATGTTGCCTACCTTAGTTGTGGGATCTTGTTTCTGTTTGGCTTGTTTGATGTTTAGCCTCTTGAACTTCACGTTCTGTTGGATTTTGTTATTTTGTCGGTGTTTATTAAAATAAACGACTATGTACGCATACCACACTGCACCTTGGTCCGATCCTTTACACAACGAACGTGACAGAAGATCCCACCACCAACGGACCAAGCAGCGTGGCCAGGAGGAGCAGACATGCTGGACACAGGTGGGGAAAACATTCTGGACATGGGAGGAGATATTAGCCAGTAAGCGACCCTGGGCGAAGGAAGAAGCCCAGGCAGGAGAGAAAAAACGGCGACTCAAAAGGTCCCGATCACGAAGGAAGCCCGAGAGGCACCCCCAAGAAAAAAAAATTGGGGGGGCACACGGGGTGGTTGGCGGAGCAGCAGGAGACCCTGGAAGGGCTGATGGTGGAGAGGGAGATAGCGATAGAAGAAGCCGCTATGATAGAAGCCCTCCAAGACCTGCAGCTCAGTACTCTGAGAGAGGAGACCACCGCCTTACGGGAGCTGTTAGTTAAGAGGGAGCAGGAGCTCTCCCTTCAGAAGGAGGCACTGCAGGAGGGCCACAGGGAGAAGGAGTCAGTGGATGCACGGAGAGAGGAGCTGGCCAGGCAACAGGAGGAACTGAGAGAGGAGTTAACCCTCCAGCAGCAGAGAGCTCGGTCCTTAGAGCAGAGGCTGGCGGAGCCAGGTTTAGCAGAGCCTACTCCCCGCACCTGCTTTGAGGAGCGTTTGACTGTGCAGGCACCAGGCTATGCGCCGGCTTTACGCACTGTGCCGCCAGTGTGCCTTCACAGACCGGTACGGCCCATACCTGCTCCTCGCACCAAACCAGTGGTGCGTGTCCCCAGCCTGGTAGGGCCTGTGCCCGCTCCTCGCACCAGACCAGTGGCGCGTGTCCCCAGCCCGGTACGGCCCGTGCCTGCTCCTCGCACCAAACCAGTGGTGCGTGTCCACAGCCCAGTGCATCCTGTGCCAGCGCCCCGCACTGGCACGAAGCCTCCAGTGATGATCCATGGCAAGAAGCCTCCAGTGATGATCCATGGCACGAAGCCTCCAGTGATGATCCATGGCACGAAGCCTCCAGTGATGATTCATGGCACGAAGCCTCCAGTGATGATCCATGGCACGAAGAGTCCAGCTCCGGTCAGCTGCTTCACTCCAGTGCCAGAGCAGTCCGCTCCACCGGTGCCTAGTCCAGCTCCGGTTATCTGCTCCCTACCAGAGCTGGGGAAGTCCACTTCACCGGTGCCCAGTCCGGGTCCGGTTCTACTCTTCCCCCATGCCGGAGCCATCCGCTCCACCGGGGTCTGAGCCAGAGCCAGATGTCAACCCCTCTCCAGGGTCGGGGTCTCCCACACCAGGGTCCAGACAGGACTTGGTGCATCGCGGGAGGACTGCTGGGCCGGGACCAGACGTCAGCCCCTCTCCAGGGTCGAGGGCTCCCACACCAGGGTCCAGACAGGGCTTGGTGCATTGTGGGAGGACTGAGAGGGGGAGCATCGTGCCGGGGTCCAGACCGGACCGGGCGTGCAAAGGGGAGGCAGGATGGGAGAAGAGTTTACTGCCTACGTCACGTCCGAAGCCGGAGCCGCCACCGAGGCTAGATGCCCACCCGGACCCTCCCCTAATGAGTCAGGTTTTTGCGGCCGGAGTCCGCACCTTTGGGGGGGGGTACTGTCACGCCCTGACATTGAGATCTCTAGTTGGGTTGGTCAGGGTGTGAAATCTAATTTATATACTTCTATGTTGGCCGGGTGTGGTTCCCAATCAGAGGCAGCTGTCGGTCGTTGTCTCTGATTGGGGATCATACTTAGGCAGCCATGTTGCCTACCTTAGTTGTGAGATCTTGTTTCTGTTTGGCTTGTTTGATGTTTAGCCTCTTGAACTTCACGTTCTGTTGGATTTTGTCATTTTGTCGGTGTTTATTAAAATAAACGACTATGTACGCATACCATGCTGCACCTTGGTCCGATCCTTTACACAACGAACGTGACAGCCATGACACTTTTGGAATTTCAGATTCTCCCTGACTACCTGGTTTTTATTTTGGTTATTGCTATTTCTCAAAGATGATCTTATAAAAAAATATTTCTCCATTATCTTTTGTACATACCTTACAGTGGGGAAAAAAAGTATTTAGTCAGCCACCAATTGTGCAAGTTCTCCCACTTAAAAAGATGAGAGAGGCCTGTAATTTTCATCATAGGTACACGTCAACTATGACAGACAAAATGAGAAAAACAAATCCAGAAAATCACATTGTAGGATTTTTAATGAATTTATTTGCAAATTATGGTGGAAAATAAGTATTTGGTCAATAACAAAAGTTTCTCAATAATTTGTTATATACCCTTTGTTGGCAATGACACAGGTCAAACGTTTTCTGTAAGTCTTCACAAGGTTTTCACACACTGTTGCTGGTATTTTGGCCCATTCCTCCATCAAGATCTCCTCTAGAGCAGTGATGTTTTGGGGCTGTCGCTGGGCAACACGGACTTTCAACTCCCTCCAACGATTTTCTATGGGGTTGAGATCTGGAGACTGGCTAGGCCACTCCAGGACCTTGAAATGCTTCTTACGAAGCCACTCCTTCGTTGCCCGGGCGGTGTGTTTGGGATCATTGTCATGCTGAAAGACCCAGCCACGTTTCATCTTCAATGCCCTTGCTGATGGAAGGAGGTTTTCACTCAAAATCTCACGATACATGGCCCCATTCATTCTTTCCTCTACACGGATCAGTCGTCCTGGTCCCTTTGCAGAAAAACAGCCCAAAGCATGATGTTTCCACCCCCATGCTTCACAGTAGGTATGGTGTTCTTTGGATGCAACTCAGCATTCTTTGTCCTCCAAACACGACGAGTTGAGTTTTTACCAAAAAGTTATATTTTGGTTTCATTTGACCATATGACATTCTCCCAATCCTCTTCTGGATCATCCAAATGCACTCTAGCAAACTTCAGACGAGCCTGGACATGTACTGGCTTAAGCAGGGGGACACGTCTGGCACTGCAGGATTTGAGTCCATAGCGGCGTAGTGTGTTACTGATGGTAGGCTTTGTTACTTTGGTCCCAGCTCTCTGCAGGTCATTCACTAGGTCCCCCCGTGTGGTTCTGGGATTTTTGCTCACCGTTCTTGTGATCATTTTGACCCCACGGGGTGAGATCTTGCATGGAGCCCCAGATAGAGGGAGATTATCAGTGGTCTTGTATGTCTTCCATTTCCTAATAATTGCTCCCACAGTTGATTTCTTCAAACCAAGCTGCTTACCTATTGCAGATTCAGTCTTCCCAGCCTGGTGCAGGTCTACAATTTTGTTTCTGGTGTCCTTTGACAGCTCTTTGGTCTTGGCCATAGTTGAGTTTGGAGTGTGACTGTTTGAGGTTGTGGACAGGTGTCTTTTATACTGATAACAAGTTCAAACAGGTGCCATTAATACAGGTAACGAATGGAGGACAGAGGAGCCTCTTAAAGAAGAAGTTACAGGTCTGTGAGAGCCAGAAATCTTGCTTGTTTGTAGGTGACCAAATACTTATTTTCCACCAAAATTTGCAAATAAATTCATAAAAAATCCTACAATGTGATTTTCTGGATTTTTTTTTCTCATTTTGTCTGTCATAGTTGACGTGTACCTATGATGAAAATTACAGGCCTCTCTCATCTTTTTAAGTGGGAGAACTTGCACAAATGGTGGCTGACTAAATACTTTTTTTCCCCACTGTATATCTGGTTTTAGTCGTTTAAGTTTACACTGAAAATATTTTACCATAACGAAAATTACTCTCCACTTTTTTTTTTGTGTGGGTGGGGGGGGGGGGGGGGGGGGGGGGGGGGACTATGATTTAGCAGCGGTGGCGATTTAGCAACTATGCTATTCATGATTATCACAGCTGATTTACGGATTACAACAGCTGAGTGTTGCAATAACTTTCTCACCAGCTACTCATGCAACAGCACCATTTCATACAACAAGAAGAACTGTAGAAGGAAGGGGGGGTCACAACACGACATGATCCCATTTCCTAGTCCACCTATTGAACCCCATCTTCATTTGTCACAGCTCACTGGTGTCAGTATCTAAACGTGTGAAGAATGGGCCATCTTTGTGAAAACATACCACACATAGGCCCCTGGAGGGTAGCTGCCCTTATGAACAAGTTCATGTGTTCATTCTTTACAGTCTGGGACAAGGCCCAGGCATAAAAGCTGCCTCGGGGGCCAAACCACTGACCTGTAGTCCATTAGTCTTCAGATTCTTTAGGAACTCGCATGTCCACACAAGAACATGGAGCAGGAATGCGGCCACCACCCTTGGATCAATTTGGGAGCAAGGGGAAAAACTACTTTGGCTGTATGCATTTCTGTATGCATTTTTGACAGTATGCATTTGTGATAGTAACGCTCTTGTAATTAGTTAAAAGGAACGTCAAAACTGGAGTCTCTTTTCAAAAAGGCACAATTATGGTTGTAGACAAGCTCTTGTCAGTTCATCTATCAAATTATTATCAGTTAGTTGCAATACCCCTTTAAATTCTACCACAGAAACCACAGCCACTGCAGGACATCAGTCTCTAAATGATAGGAGTCACAGCACCAATGTAATGAACACTGGCCCTAATTGCTGATTCACTGTAAGTGTCTGGTAACACCTTTTAAACAAGACACTCAATTACCATGTTAGGCTAATGACCAAGTGTAGTTCAAAACACAAACATGCCAATAATGTTGTTGACAATGAATTGTTTTAAAGTGAAGCGATGCACTAACATGCACGTAAACACTTTTGCTTGAAACAGAAGCAAAGCCCTATGCTTTGGAAAGTCTGGAATATCTGGAGCGTGAAAATGCTTTGCAGTTATAAAACTGAGGAAGAGCTCCAAAGCTTAATAGTTATAGCCTAATAGTGTCCAATCAAGTCTAGAGCCATAGTCATTCCATGTCAATTCAGCAAGCCAAGCCATGACACCCAACATCTCAGATTGTTCCCGAAATCATTTCTGTGGTTAGAAACAGATAAGATTGGCATTCCTGAAACATTTTGTTGAAATGTAATTTGATCTAGGAGAGTAAGGCAGTAACAGCGGCATCTGGTACTTTCGGACTAATTTATGGTAAATAATGTATGTGGCTTCAATTACAAATTTCTCTGAACAGGGGAACATAACCATCACCAGATTCACAGGGAATACATTACATAGTATGAAGAAGCAATACTCCAAACCGCATATTCATACTACTTGTCAGACAGAGAACTGATACTGTATACTGGTTGTTGGGGTGGGATTGGCGTAGGGTGTGCGGAGTCTGTGGGTGGTGGCTTTTGACCATGTTATTGGATTACTCATGTCTTACTCATAGGTAGGAAGAAGTTTGGTCCAAATCAAATGTTGGGTACTATATTTATTGAATATTATCTAAATCCTATGAATTAGAATGGTCAAATTGGGTGCAATCAATTAACTTAATCAAATTATATTTCAACAAAATAATGTTTCAGGAATGCTAATTGTAATTGTTACCAACTACAGAAACAATTTCAGAACAATCTGAGATGGTGGGTGTCGAAAATCTCTTTCTTGTGCCTTTTGAGGTGGAATGACCCCATAGAGACATTCAAGCATCAACCTTCCTTCCATTTGCACCCTGGGAAGAGCCAGTTAAACAAATCGCCAGCTCCTGACATTCACATTCTTCCAGAGGGAGGAGGGTGGAAACTTTTGTCCACAGTGAGAAAACCAGGTGCCAGTATGCAACTGCTGAAGACAGCAGTCAAACAGGCAAGGCCAGTAGTCTCCGTTATAAAAGTCTCTCACCCGTGGCAAGTCAGAGGGATTTGCCATCAAGTGCAAGCACCCACAGGGAGGAGAATAAAATGAGTGAGAAAGAGAAATAGGGTATGCCGCTGAGATATTACAGTATCTTATGGAAAATACAGCCTTACCTTTTCCTGTAGGCCACACTATGCCTCTAGTTGAAAATAATGTTTTTAAGATAAATCTGTCAGGATACGACCGGCAGACGCACATCTCCGGACAGCAGCAAAAGTGTGCGAGTTTCCTGTCCTGTGTCTAGCAGTGTGTGATTCCAAACGGGTCATGTGACCAGGCAGCGAGAGGAGATGAAGCTCAGTATGGGTCATCAGCCCGTAATCCAATAACGCTATCTGACATCTACATGTGCTAAGCAGCAGCTTAGGCCAAAACTATTTAACCAACCACAGCCGAAAAACGCCATAGGGGCGGGGCCATGGTGCCATGCATTTCCACTCCATACTGTAATAGACCACATACTGGAAAACCAATGTGTTTCCCATTACAAGGCCATAAAGGCTGCTGCTGATCTTATGGCAGTTTAAGGGCCCAGAGTACCATCATCGGCAAAACGAGGGCTTGATTACAATTGCAGAGACTTTTAACACTAGTATCCACTCCTCAGGCTCCAAGAGGTTATTCTGCTAATAAAGAGCTTTAAAGGGAACGCTGACAGCAGGGGCGGGTTTTGCATGGCAGGCCCCTTTATTGATGTGACTCATCCCTTCCTTGTGCTTTAGTAGGTGGGAATAGGAAGGGGAAGGGAGGGGGGGGGGAGAGAAAGGGTTTGGGGAAGGGGGTGTTGTGGGGGAAGATTTTCTGTTTTGTGGGGCATGAGTCACCAGGGTGCCAAGAGGCCCTTGTCTGGTGGTACCGGGGTGAGGAGGTTGAAAGGGGAGCGCAGGATGGTGTAAAAACAGGGTCTGAGGCGAATCTGTCAAACACAGACAGAGGCACACACACTCCAACACACACTCCTCCCCAGCCAGATCCCTTTAACCCACGCAGTCCCATTGACTGTAACCAGCCACCCACTGTCTGCTGTTGACATAACAACCAAGCCTAGTCATGCCCCTTAACTCCATTTTGCTTTTGTAACTGTAAAGTTATGGACATCTGAACTGACCAGTTCTGTTTTATTTATTGATCCAGTGAAAGCTTGTTGCTATGCTGAAAAAGTGGGTTGCTTCCTTCCATTCCCCAGGAGTGACTTTGAGAGACAATGGCTATTGTTTCAAAAAATACACACTGTGGTAAATGTGGTTTACACACAACACACCCAATGGGAAAGTACTGTTAAATTCTGTTCCTCGATTTGTGCTCTGGTTTCTTAGTGATCCCCTTTGTCCCAGTCTTCAGGCTTTCTGTTTGCCTTAGTCAAACGTGAGGGAAATGAATGGAAAACACACACAAAAAGATGTGTACCTGCATCTGCACAGCAGCACATAGACACGGTGCTGTAGACAAGGGTACAAAGCACCACACAAAAGGTACACAAAGGTGGGCATACCCCTTGATTTATTCCACATTTTGTTGTGTTACAGCCTTCATTCAAAATTGATTAAATCAATTTTTTTACTCACCTATCTACACACAATACCCCATAATGACAAAGTGAAAACATGTTTTTAGATATTTTTGCAAATGTATTGAAAATGAAATACAGAAATCTAATTTACAAAAGTTTTCACACCCGAGTCAATACTTTGTAGAAACACCTTTGGGAGCGATTACAGCTGTGAGTCTTCCTGGGTAAGTCTCTGAGAGCTTTCCACACCTGGATTGTGCAACATTTGCCCATTATTCTTTTCAAAATCCTTCAAGCTCTGTCAAATTGGTTGTTGATCAATGCTAGACTTCCAGGTCTTGCCATAGATTTTCAAGTAAATTTAAGTCAAAACCGTAACTCGGCCACTCAAGAGCACTCACTGTCTTTTTTGTAAGCAACTCCAGTGTAGATTTGGCGTTGTGTTTTAGGTTATTGTCCTGCTGAAAGGTGAATTCATCTCCAAGTGTCTGGTGGAAAGCAGACTGAACCAGGATTTCCACTAGAAATTTGCCTGTGCTTATGGAATTATTTTATTCTGTACAAGCTTCCTGCGTTTCACTCTGTCAATTAAGTTAGTATTTTGGAGTAACTACAATGTTGTTGATCCATCCTCAGTTTTCTCCCATCATAGCCATTAAACTCTGTTTTAAAGTCACCACTGGCCTCATGGTGAAATCCCTGAGCGGTTTCCTTCCTCTCCGGCAACGGAGTTAGGAAGGACGCCTGTATCGTTGTAGTGACTGGGTGTATTGATACACCATCCAAAGTGTAATTAATAACTTCAACATGCTCAAACGGATACTCAATGTCTGTATTTTTATTATTTTGTACCTATCTACCAATAGGTGCCCTACTTTGCGAGGCATTTGAAAACCTCCATGGTGAAAACCTTCCTGGTCTTTGTGGTTGAATCTGTGTTTGAAATTCACTGCTCGACTGAGGGAACTTGCAGATAAGTGTGTGTTTGAGTACAGAGATCAGGTGGTCATTAAAATCATGTTAAACAGTAGCGCAACTTATGTTACTTGTTACGCACATTTTTAATCCTGAATTTATTTACCATAACAAAGGGGTTGAATACTTACTGACAAGACATTTCAACTTTTGATTTTCTATTTGTAAAATTTTCTACAACCATAATTCCACTTTGACATTATGGGGTATTGGGTGTAGGCCAGTGACAAAAAAATAATACTTTCTGAAGGCACTGTATGATCAGACAGAGAGGAAGGGTGGTGTGTTTCTGTGTCCATTATCAGACTGGCAGATCAGGAATGCCCCGTTACCGGCGCTCAAACTCATACCATGCGTGGCGTGCCGAGCTTGACTGCCCTCAAAGGGCTACTGCAGCCAGAGTACACACACAGGAAATCTTTATGAGAGCAATGTAGTATCTTCCTACCACACGTCCGCACCTTTCACCAAATAAACACCCTTTGGCAAACATTTTTGCACTTGTTTGCAATGCACGTTGGTTTGCACTGGGTTACCTTGGCTTGAGTAGCCTTCAATTACTTATTTAAACCCTGGATTGCTGATGCTGTGTACTGGCAAATCACAGGCTTTGAAGCCACCGGTTGGCCATATTGACACTCCCCAGAAGGAGCAGTCCTCCATAGGAATTAATGGAATTCTACAGTATTTCAATTAAATGTTAAGAACAAAATTACATGTATTTAACTACATTTGTTGTAGTGGGGACATTAACATTAGAACTTTCTAAAAATTATACTTTAAGGAAAATGTTTTAATATCTTTTTAAGTTCAGCTCACATAATATAATTTTAAAATATGCATTAAGGTGTCTGTAATAGAATAAACGTGGCAAAAACAAATATAGACATTATTAATAAATGCATTTCCATAGCTTCCAAAATATTTTTACAATGGTGGGGGAGTGCCAAGATGGAGGCGCGGTGGCTTCAAAACAGCGCCCTGTCCGTCATCTACTGTACATATAAATCATTGGTAGCCTTCAACACAAAAATTGCTAAACTTACTGACTCCTTACTCCAGTATGTTTTAAGGGTGTCAATCTATAAAAAAAACATTTGAATGATATACAACACGCTTCTTTGGCTTACAGTGATATTTTTCCTGAGTGAAACTGCTTTGCAGTTTGGGAAAACTGACAGACTAAATTGGAAAGATGGTTACTCTAGGATATCAAATAAGAGATAGAGAGAGATTAGATAACATTAAAAGCTATGGGGAAACCATCAGAATAGCTTACGTCAACGTAACACTGTCTCAGGTTAGATATAGGCAAATGTCACTTATCAGCCACAGTCTGGACTACTGTAGAGGACAAAGACGCAGAGAGAGAAAGAGAGATAGGAAAGAGGAGGTGGATAATGAGAGAGAGAGAAAGAGGGATAGGAAAGAGGAGGGGGATAATGAGAGAGAGAGAGAGGAAAGAAGGGGGATAATGAGAGAGAGAGAGAGAGAGAGAGAGAGAGAGAGAAATACAGCGAGGTGGAATGACTCATCCAGCCTATCCAAGTCATGGGGTCTCGGGGTGTCCACCAGACACCATCTGGACTGCTGAATCGCAGTTAGGGGGTCTTCTGTACAGTCAGAGGGGGATGGGTTAGTAAGTCCTAGATATACAGTACATTTGTTGGACAACTCAACAAAATCAGCTAGCCTACTTTCTACTTGCTAGCCTACTTTGCGGTTGATGGGTTAGGGCCCAGATATACAGTAGAACAAAATTAGCTTTTATGGGAACAGGCCTAACAGTTGATTTACATTAAAATGCAACAAAATCAACCACAGCTCAACTACATGCTAAACAAAATAATTACCAGATGTGGGATTAACAGTTAATTCCCATTGAAAACCGTTGATTCCCATTGAAACGCAACAAAATCAGATAGTTCATATTTAGCAAGTAGGCTATGTGGAAACTGGAAACCTGCGTAGGCTGATACAGGAGTTTCTCTCGTAATGTGATATTTCCTGAATGGAAATAAAGGGTCAATCATTTGCATCGCCACCAGAGCTATGTCCGAGTTTTTTGTGTGAATGTGCCCTCTTATGAAAAGTATATTGATGATGACAATGTTTATGATGATGGCAATGATTGTGATGATGATGATTGGCTGGATGATGACCCAAGTATGAATGAGAGGCCAATTAGATGAAGTGGACATTCTGTCCATTCGACTACAATGTTTCAAGTGTCATGTATGGACTGTAGTACTTCTACAGAAAGCAATCCAGACACCCAAACAAGGCTTTTACAATGACTCAATACGCAGTCAGACCCTTGTACATTAGTCTTAGTGTCACTTGTTGCATGGGAAACGTTGTCCAGATATATACACTTCAAAGTTAGACTGATTGTCAACATATGCTCAATGTCACCGTGTCATCAATTACTGCATTCACACACTTCATATAGAACTAATGCACAGGCTAAATGAGCTCATCTTCTTTTTGTGAGTGTCGACATTGTAAAGCGGCCACTAACTGCTAGCGAGATGTACAAATATGTCTTAGAGGAGATTAGCCTCCTGGCTAACCCAAGCACCCTTCCCCTGGGAGTTCCTATTGCTCATATTGTCACATCCCCTCCAGTCACTGTAAATATTTACAGAGTGAAACTGCCTGCCGAGACGGACATTATGGTTCCCCCAGTTGAGTGCTGAGGAAAAAGGATGGGTTGAACCAAAAGAAGAGGAGACGGGGGAGATTTGTTTTCAGGTGGCAGTTAGACCATTTCTTCTTTTTTTGCAGTCGAACAATATACAATGCATTCCTATGTAATATATCAAGGCATTTAAATTAGGTTTTTGGCTCATTTAACCCCTCACATTCCAGGAAATGATCATTAATGACCAGTTGCAGATGGTTTCTCAAACGTTCTCCAAGTGCCCACTGCCTATTGAATATTGAGCTTGTTTCTGAACCGTCAAGAATTGCAGGCTCAACCAGGGCTATTGATTTCGACTGTAGCGACTGTTCTCGGACTGTACAGTCAAGTACGAGTGCCTTTCGGGAATAAAAATGCTTCTGATCTTCCTGTGGCTATCCACAACCTTAAACGTATTGTATATATTTACAATCTAGTATGCATTTATAACATACATCACCGCACAGGTAAACATTGCATTGCTCTGTGCATTATCGTATTTACAGCTTCTATATCTTTCTCTTTTTTGTCTGCTTCCAGTGTAAAGGCTGGTCAAGAGGCCTGACTTTTGGAGTGAGATAAAGATATTTTCAAAGAGACCACAAACACATTTGAGGGCAAAAATGTAAACATTTGTGTTGAGGTCAACAGAACACGTTCCCATGAAATGAAGATGCTAGTTTATAGGAAGACAAACTAGGCCTATATGAAGACAAAAATGTAAACTTCAAAAGAGAAGATAGACTAAAGTTAATCATGGCTAAAGATTATAGCAAAGCAGCTGCGTATATATATGTGTGTATGTGTTTGTGTATATATGTCTGTACAGTTGAAGTCGGAAGTTTACATACACCTTACCCAAATACCTTTAAAATCCTTTTACAAATGCCCTATCTTAGGTCAGTTAAGATCACCACTTTATTTTAAGAATGTGACATGTCAGAATAATAGTAGAGAGTATGATTTATTTCAGCTTTTATTTCTTCATCACATTCACAGTGGGTCAGAAGTTTACATACACTCAATTTGTATTTGGTAGCATTGCCTTTAAATTGTTTGACTTGGGTCTCAAACGTTTCAGGTAGCCTTCCACAAGCTTCCCACAATAAGTTGGGTGAATTTTGGCCCATTCCTCCTAACAGAGCTGGTGTAACTGAGTTAGGTTTGTAGGCCTCCTTGCTCGCACACGCTTTTTCAGTTAAGCCCACAAATCTTCTATAGGATTGAGGTCAGGGCTTTGTGATGGCCACCCCATTACCTTGACTTTGTTGTCCTTAAGCCATTTTGCCACAACTTTGGAAGTATGCTTGGGGTCATTGTCCATTTGGAAGACCGATTTGCGACCAAGCTTTAACTTCCTGACTGATGTTTCGAGATGTTGCTTCAATATATCCACATAATTTTCCTTCCTCATGATGCCATCTATTTTGTGAAGTGCACCAGTCCCTCCTGCAGCAAAGCATCCCCACAGCATGATGCTGCCAACCCTGTGCGTCACGGTTGGGATGGTGTTCTTCGGCTTGCAAGCCTTCCCCTTTTTCCTCCATACATAACGATGGTAATTATGGCCAAACAGTTCTATTTTTGTTTCATCAGACCAGAGGACATTTGACCAAAAAGTACGATCTTTGTCCCCATGTGCAGTTGGTACCTTCAGGCGTTTGGAAATTGCTCCCAAGGATGAACCAGGCTTGTGGAGGTCTACAATTCTTTTTCTAAGGTCTTGGCTGATTTCTTTTGATTTTCCCATGATGTCAAGCAAAGAGGCACTGAGTTTGAAGGTAGGCCTTGAAATACATCCACAGGTACACCTTCTAAAGCCATGACATCATTTTCTGGAATTTTCCAAGCTGTTTAAAGACACAGTCACTTAGTGTATGTAAACTTCTGACCCACTGGAATTGTGATACAGTGAATTATCAGTAAAATAATCTGTCTGTAAACAATTGTTGGAAAAATTACTTGTGTCATGCACAAAGTAGATGTCCTAACCGACTTGCCAAAATTATAGTTTGTTACCAAGAAATGTGTGGAGTGGTTGAAAAACGAGTTTTAATGACTCCAACCTAAGTGTATGTAAACTTTTGACTTCAACTGTAGCCCTTACCTCAATCCTATGGTAAATTTGTGGGCAGAACTGAAAAAGCATGTGCAAGCAAGGAGGCCTACAAACCTGACTCAGTTACACCAGCTCTGTCAGGAGGAATGGGCCAAAATTCACCCAACTTATTGTGGGAAGCTTGTGGAAGGCTACCCGAAACGTTTGACCCAAGTTAAACAATTTAAAAAGGCAATGCTACAAAATACTATTTGAGTGTATGTAAACTTCTGACCCACTGGGAATGTGATTAATGAAATAAAAGCTGAAATAAATTTCTCTCTACTATTATTCTGACATGTCACATTCTTAAAATAAAGTGGTGATCCTAACTGACCTAAGACAGGGAATTTTTACTAGGATTAAATGTCAGGAATTGTGAAAAACTGAGTTTAAATGTATTTGGCTAAGGTGTATGTTAACTTCCGATTTCAACTGTATATTCTTGCAATACTGGCATTTGGAACGTCACACTAAAAGATACATTCAAATTCATCTAAATAATTAGATATATCGTCCAGACCTAGGAGGCATCTTTTTGTTTGAATGATGGCCCACGTTAACTCTGGCCGACTTCTTTACAATACAATATACTTTGTCCATTAGTTACAGTGAACAATAAAAATGTGTCTTCTGCTCAGTTCTCAATACCACCAAACAGCAGACCTCACACATACAGTTGAGCCGCTGGATAGAGAGCATGTTGTGGGGTTAAGGGCCTTGCTCAAGTGCACAACGATAGGGGAATGTTTGTAGGATGTTTTCCAGCGCCCAGCCAGGGAATCGACCAGGCCACCTTTCGGCCAAAGGTCCAACTCCTTCCACAGGTCCAACTCCTTAGCCACTGGGCTACCTGCTTGACTGGTTCCAGAGAAGATGAAAAAAGGAGCAAAAACAAGTTAACCTTCAGAAATAAGCATGAGTTAATCTGCCAAAATAAAGACAAAATGCTATGCAGACATCATTATTATGATGTATAACAACAACTTACATGCAGTTGTCAGCAGCAGCCGAAAGAGAAATTCTCTGCCTCTGATAGTTCCGGGTTACTGCCACACTGAGCAAAACATAGATAGTGTGTTAAAAATCATGTAATGATTAACTAGGCTATTGAATCACCAATAATTATTATAGATAAATAATTTATACATAACTCCTTTCAGTCAGCAACAGTCTTCTAATGGCTTCATGAAACATAATTGCGGGGACTAGGCTGACTCCACACTAAAATTAAAATAAACAATTCCCTAATTGCCAATGTCAGGCTGGGTCTGTAGCTCTATTTGGCATATCAAACAATAAAAAAATGTTTATTTGAAAGAGTTACCTGACTTGCTTGTAAAGTGGTGAATTAAAGTAGCCTAGCTTTTTCTGTTTAGCTAGCTAAGTTAGCTAGCTTACAAACATGCTAAAATTCTAATGTTTCAACTTCAACTCTAGCCTATAGTTTATCATATGACTTTGTCTTCATATTTTTGAATTAAATAATCAGCTTTGCTTACCTTAATACATTGAAAATAATGTGCTTATTGGTAGGCTACTTGCAAGTTGGTTCAACCACTGTCCTCTTGCTTCGTCATGCTGGAATAGACTGGCTGTTGTTTTTTGTTTGTTTTTTTAAATCGGAACGACAGTTCAATTTTGAATTGACCAAAAGGTTCTACAGTGCATTCGGAAAGTATTCAGACCCCTTGCCTTTTTCCACATTTTGTTACTTTACAGCCTTATTCTAAAATTGATTAAATTGATTTTTTTCCCTCATCAATCTACACACAATACCTCATATTGACAATACAAACAGTTTTTTGTTGTTGTTGTTGTTGCTCATTTACAAAAAATATTTACATAAGTATTCAGACCATTTACTCAGTACTTTTGGCAGCGATTACAGCCTCGAGTCTTCTTGGGTATGACACTACAAGCTTGGCACACCTGTATTTGGGGAGTTTCTCCCTTCTCTGCAGATCCTCTCAAGCTTTGTCAGGTTGGATGGGGAGTGTCGCCGCACAGCTATTTTCAGGTCTCTCCAGAGATGTTTGATCGGGTTCAAGTCCGGGCTCTGGCTGGGCCACTCAAGGACATTCAGGAGATTTGTCCCGAAGCCACTCCTTCATTGTCTTGGCTGTGTGCTTAGGGTCGTTGTCCTGCTGGAAGGTGAACCTTCGCCCCAGTCTGAGGTCCTGAGCGCTCTGGAGCAGGTTTTCATCAAGGATCTCTCTGTATTTTGCTCCGTTCATCTTTCCCTCGATCCTGAAACATTCAGTGGATGTTGAACACATTTCTAGCAACAAATGTGTTCAATTATAGCCATGGTATAAAAGGGATCATCAACTCGTGGCTCTATGCATTCTCTAGAAAATAATGCAACTCCGTGGAAGGTGTGTTCCACGACGCGTACGTCGTTCATTATTTTCCATAGAACGCATAGGCTTTTGTTGATTATCCCTTACATATATATAGAACCTTTTTTAGTAAAGGGTTCTTTAATCTCATCCAAAGAACCAAAAAGGTTCTATATAGAACCCCAAAGAACCCCTTTTTCTAAGTGTAGGCATGGTAATTTCAGGAAACACTCCTTGATGGCTCATTAACAAAAACTACATTACATTCCAGTGTTTCTGATCCCATTTCGACTGCCATGCCTGTCAGGTGGGTACTCTCTAGGGCTGGGCGATAAGGCCAAAATATCATATCACAGTATAAAACTAAATTACAGTATGAAGGTATTTTGTGGGGGGTTTTTTGTATAATAAAAAAGGGTGGCAACACACACATTCTAAGTGATTTCAATGGGTCTTTCTCCATTCTGACAGTTTTATACTCCTCAATTCAAAAAAAAAAAAAAATCTGTATTTTTATCAATTCCTGCATTTCCTGCACTAATTTGAGATAATTTCCACACTGCCACATAGGGCTGCACGATATGGGCAAACAATCTAGGCCTTATTTTTTACCAAATGTTGCAATTGCAATTTGACTTGCGATTTAGAGCTAAACACCATGGAAATAGAATGATTATTCTAATTCTATAGTCAGAATGTAAGTGGCACTTTGAATACAGTGTTGTTTGACATGACAATGAATGAAAATGCCAGGGAGGAGTTATTGTGACAGGGTAGGAACCAAAGTGTTGATAAGTGTTTCCTAGGGGACCCTATAATCTTTGGCTACATAGAATGTTTTCTCTTAGCTACTTCACATGTTGCTAACATATTCATGCTTTGATTTAGAAGATAGTGTTGCACAAACATGATGATTTAGGTCTACACTATCACTGGTATTATCCGGCTGTATAGCTTATGTTTGCTCTGACTCAGTACATTTATTAGCAAGCTAGCCAGTGATTAACATTCGCGGCTAACAAGATTTAGGCCCAAGTTGATAAGAAAAGACAAACTAGCTGTTTGTAGATGTAAGAAAACACAAACTAATAGTGTAATTATAGAACATTTATATTAAGAAGTGAAAACAGCATCATTGTCATTAACATTGTTGCATGTGCTGCATTGACCATGCAGACTGAATGCAAGTGTCTCGTGGTCGAGGAACAATAAATGTGCTCCTTGAGAGACGGGGCGGGGCGGGGCTAGGCTAGGTCTATGTGGAAAGCAGCATGGAGAGAGGGAGAGAGAGAGATAGATGACTCAAGTAGCGAAGTAACTATAAAAATATTTCTGCAGCATTGAAAGTCCCCAAGAACACAGATGCCTCCATCATTCTTAAATGGAATAAGTTTGGAACCACGAAGACTCTTCCTAGAGCTGGCTGCCCGACCAAACTGCGCACTCGGGGGAGAAGGGCCTTGGTCAGGGAGGTGACCAAGAACCCGATGGTCACTCTTACAGAGCTCCAGAGTTCCTCTGTGGAGATGGGAGAACCTTCCAGAAGGACAACCATCTCTGCAGCACTCCACCAATCACGCCTTTATGGTAGAGTGGCCAGACGGAAGCCACTCCTCAGTAAAAGGCACATGAGAGCCCGCTTGGAGTTTGCCAAAAGGCACCTAAAGACTCAGACCATGAGGAACAATATTCTCTGGTCTGATGAAACCAAGATTTAACTCTTTGGCCTGAATGCCAAGTGTCAGGTCTGGCGGAAACCTGCCACCATCCCTACAGTGAAGCATGGTGGTGGCAGCATCATGCTGTGGGCATGTTTTTCAGCGGCAGGGACTGGGAGACTAGTCAGGATCGAGGGAAAGATGAACATAGCAAAGTACAGAGAGATCATTGATGAAAACCTGCTCCAGAGAGCTCAGGACATCAGACTGGGGTGAAGGTTCACCTTCCAACAGGACAATGACCCTAAGCACAAAGCCAAGACCATGCAGGAGTGGCTTCGGAACAAGTCTCTGAATGTCCTTGAGTGGCCCAGCCAGAGCCCAGACTTGAACCCGATCGAACATCTCTGGAGAGACCTGAAAATAGCTGGGCAGCGATGCTCCCCATCCAACCTGACAGAGCTTGAGAGGATCTGCAGAGAAGAATGGGAGAAGCTCCCCAAATACAGGTGTGCCACGCTTGTAGTGTCATACCCAAGAAGACTCAAGGTGCTTCAACAAAGTACTGAGTAAAGGGTCTGAATACTTATGTAAACGTGACATTTCAGTTTTTTATTTGTTATACATTCGCAAAAATTTCTGAACCAGTTTTTGCTTTGTCATTATGAGGTATTGTGTGTAGATTGATGAGGGGGAAAAACTATTTAATCGATTTTACAATAAGGCTGTAAAGTAACAACATTTGGAAAAAGTAAACAGGTCTGAATACTTTCTGAATGCACTGTATATTGAAGAAAAATCGTAAATGAAACATGAAATGTTGGTCCATGTTTCACGAGCTGAAATAAAAGATCCATATGCACAAAAAGCTCATGTCTAAAAGGTTGTGCACAAATTTGTTTACATCCCTGTTAGTGAACATTTCTACTTTGCCAACATAATCCATCCATCTGACAGGTTTGGCATATCAAGAAGCTGATTAAACAGCATGATCATTACACAGGTGCACCTTGTGTTGTGGACAATAAAAGGTCACTAAAATGTACAGTTGTCACACAACACAATGCCTCAGATGTCTCAAGTTTTGAGGGAGTGTGCAATTTGCATGCTGACTGCAGGAATGTCCACCAGAGCTGTTACCAGATAATTGAATGTTCATTTCTCTACCACAAGCCGCCTCCAATGCCGTTTTAGAGAATTTGGCAGTACGTCCAACCGGCCTCACAACCGCAGACCATGTGTAACCACTCCTCCACATCCGGCATCTTCACCTGCGGGATCATCTGAGACCAGCCACCCGGACAGCTGATGAAACTGAGTAGTATTTCTGTATGTAATAAAGCCCTTTTGTTTTGTGGGGAAAAACTCATTCTGATTGACTGGGTCTGGCTCCCCAGTGGGTGGTCCTTGGTCCCAAGTAGGTGGGCCTATGCCCTCCCAGGCCCACCCACGTCTGCGCCCCTGCCCAGTCATGTGAAATTCATAGATTAGGGCCTGATGAATTCATTCCAATTAATTGATTTCCTTATATGAACAGTAACTCAGTAAAATCTTTGAAATTGTTGCATGTTGCATTTATATTTTTGTTCAGTATAGTTACTAGCTATTCATCATTGACATCATACTTGCATTAAGTGCAATACATCACTGACTTTCAAATAAATGTTCTGCATTAGTGTAGGTACACTAATGGCACTTCAGCCTGCTGGCAATGGACCAAAGCCAGTCAATGTTTATGTCAGGTGTCATACAATGTTTATGAAGGATATTAGTGGATGAGGTTAGACAGGTTTAATCCCAGGCAGTTGCACCAAAGGAGCGGTGTATACTTCATTTAGTGTCCTCACACAACCAAACACTGTTGAACATTGTCTTTCAGGGTCTGGAATGTTAGCAGTGTCGATAGCAATATGGCTTGAGCGCCAAGTCAACCCCACTGCAAAGTGAGAGCCATCGACTCATCAACATCAAACAAATTCAATACCCCCTATCTAAGCGGATCACTTCAGGTGTGCCAAACCAAGCTCTATCCAACATGTGGCTCTCCAGCCCCCCTCATCCACCCCATCCTCTCTTCCCTTCATTCCCCTCTTCTTCGTTGAGTGACCGATACCTGCATATGCCACCCAACACCACCCGGGACCACAGTCACGCGTTCAGTTGAGTGATGATAACACTTACCACTTAACTGCCAAACAATGGAGCCTCTGTCACCTTGTTTAGGGTCTCCACGCCATTTACAAGGTCAAAATAAAGGGAAAAGGATGGGTAACACAGAGAAACAAAGTTAGAGAAAACTAATGCTGCTCCCTGCTAGGAAATGTTCTGATGTTTGAGCTAGAATGTTCTCTCTGGGGCAGCATGTCTTTATGAAATCACGGCCGTGTATGCGCGTGTAGGAGTTTTTTATTTTCATCTTTTTTACACAATGTGGCATATCAAGACACCCCTCAACATTCTTCTCCCCTTCTTGCTTAACTCCAGCCGATGGTTGGGTATGATATGGCAGGAAGGCCTGTTGTGACATAGCTAGTACTGTCAGAGATGTGTCTACTTTACCCATGAGAAAACGTGTCTGCCTCAAATACCATTAAATCCACAGTGTAGCTACAAAACTTCCAACAGTCCGAGTAACATGAAGAATTGTAAAAGCAGTGTGATATCAAGGCAGTTGAGTAATAGAACATTTTGCAGATATGTGCACCACGTCATTGCTCCCTCTCTCGCTCTGCTGTGTGTGATTCTTACTAGCTGTCACTCAAATGGCTAGGGGCTGAATCTCATTGGCTAGAACTCGAATTGCTAGGGGGCTGGCCCATGTGGGGGAGATGTAGGTAAAATGGCGCAGCACAGATTCCAGAAAACAGTTGCTTTCAAACTAGGGATTTTGTGGCTAATTGAGGTGCGAGTAATTCAGCTCATAGACATTGACACATCCAGCCCAAAGCGGGAGGTTTAAAAAATACTTACTAGTCACCAAAGTACCGGAGCATGCCTTTAACTACAGCATCATGATGACATAAGACACAAGTGAGCTTGACAGTAATTCACTCCAAAAAACCAGCCTAACTCCTGCACAGACATTGTGCACAGTACTCTCATATACACACACAGCACACTCATGCACTACTCTTGCTCCTACCTTGTTTGATATAGTTTGCATGCTTTTTGCATGGAGATGCCATATGAACAGATAACGCCTTGATTCCAAAATAATATGTTGCCAACTCAGCTCATGCCTCATTCCATTTGGAACTCAAACATTCACTCCTATGGCAAAATGGCTGCCTTATGTCTTCCTACTACAGTATGAAACAACTAGGCCTACAGTACATTATTGTTCTGTTTTATCTTGCTTTCTTTTCTTTTGATTTCACAGGTGTGTTTAAGTACACTTCATTCTCAGTCATTGTTTGCAGAGAGATTTTCTCTCTGCCTTGCTTGCTCACTCACTTGAGGAGAGCCCAGGCTGTCCAAGACTCCCAACTACACGCTCTGTCAACCAAAACACTTAGGTTAGTTTTCTGGGCACACCGCCAAGGCCAATACAGTGGGTTAAACAAGAATAGAGTTAGCTTTTATGACGTTGAGCTCATTCAGTGTATGGGCTCCATTCAACAGTGCGGTGCATGAATGACATCCACATTCAATGGAGCACTGGTCTAGCAGCTGTTTTAGAAGAGTTGGCCCTTTACTGTACTGCGACAAAAGCAGAATGCATGGAATAGGGGCGTGAGAAGTGTTAAGACCAATTGGCCACATACTAATGATGATGTGTTATTCAGTTGAAATATTCTGTTGATTGCAGTCGCAGATACTTTCACAATATTGTGAAATATTACTTACTCAATGCATTGAGTAAGTGTTGGGTATCTGAGAGATTGACCGTTCTGGGTGTAGAAAACAATGAACAAGATCTATTTCTATACTGTAGGCTACCTGATATAGTCTTACTATCATGGGAACTAAACAAAGAAGGAAGCCACAATGACTCACAAATCTCAGAACTATGTAAATATGCTACAACATTAAGCACAGGCGAAATTGCCAAGGGGGATGGGGGAAAATGTCCCCCCAATGTTCAGAACAGGTTGATTCATCCACCACAATAATTGCTTGAACATGTCATAAGCAATGGCAGAATTGCATGAAATTATAATTATATACATACACTACCAGTCAAAAGTTTGGACACACCTACTCATTCAAGGGTTTTTCGTTATTTTTACATTGTAGAATAATAGTGAAGACATCAAAACTATGAAATAACACATATGGAATCATCAAAAGTGTTTGATTGATTGATTCCAGGTGACTACCTCATGAAGCTGGTTGAGAGAATGCCAAGAGTGTGCAAAGCTGTCATCAAGGCAAAGGATGGCTATTTCAAGAATCTCAAATATAAAATACATTTAGATTTGTTTAACACTTTTTTGGTTACTACATGATTCCATGTCTTATTTCATAGTTATGATGTCTTCACTATTATTCTACAATGTAATAAATTGTAAAAATAAAGAAAAATGTGTGTCCAAACTTTTGACTGGTACTGTTTATGGACTGGGCATAAGGTAGGCGAACTCTAACTCTAATAGAACTCAGTCTTCATCTTTTGTGTGTTCTTGTTGTAAATATAAATAAATATGCATGTGTGCATCATTATAATACAACTCAGCTTTCATCTTCTTTGTCTTCTTAATATTTGCCTTGAAATACCTTCATTAGTGATGGTGACGACTTATCCTTCCACTTACACTGTGTTTTCAAAATATCCCTCCATATACCCCTCAAGAAAAGACATAAGTCATGTCAAACTGTGTAGAATTGCAGGAAATTCGTTTAAAAATGTCAAAAACATTCTGAGGGAGGACTCCTGGATCCCCGTCTACTGCTCATACCTCCCACTATCTACACCACAATTTCGCCCTTAACTTAAGTCTGAGTGAGCAGTTGATCTTTGAAAATAACAACACTCCTCAAAATACATACACACCCACCCATACATACATATCAGCTAAGTAGACTACAGCAGTAGGCCTACTTCTCCAAAAAGAATCTATGCAGTCCATTGTATCTTTCAGGCAATTGAATGACATCTTTCAATATCACAGAACAGTTACTAGAACATAACTGGCAACATTAAGAAACACTAAATGACAGTGCAGTGTTTGTAGTCATGTAATTTGCTGACATGTTTTGTTTTTGATTGGCAAATGGCAACATAGTTATACGAAAAATGGTTTACAGTGAAGGAAAATGTACGGCGGTAAATGTGTTTATCTCCATTCATGACACGCGCGCGTAACTTCAAAACAGATCCATTGCTACATAATATATAGCCTACATACCTGTTTTTCAATTGGAGAACAGCCAAGGGAAGGATAGGCTACAGTCAACAAACGACATTCCCCTTCTGCTCCAGTTACGAGACGGCAAGGTGGGTTTTCTTTCGATTTTAATTCACAAAAGGAAGCTTGCAAGCCTGCAAAGCAAAGTTTCTGGATTTCAACTTCAAATCCACTGAAACTGTAGCTAGAGCGAATTAAAATGCAATGCAAATGCAGTTTTGTCGAATACCGGGAGGCAACAGTCTTCAACTGTTGTTAACTAAAACCTACAGTTAGGATACTGTAGCTGGTGGCTTTCCCACAGTAACTTGCAAGTGGTGATAAGAAACTCGGAATACAAAACCACAGCGGGTGCTAATAGCCTACCCACTGCCCTACGATTTTGAAGTGCTGTGTGTAGTCTACTTTCCGATTCTGCAAAACTTGAAATCCCGCCCACTCCTGCTGTGCCCGCAGACTCGAAATGGTCTTCTTCTTCTTCTATGGTATATTGGCGATCGCACAATTTAATGTGCATCCTGCCACCTACTGTGCGGGATGGAAACAGGATTCCCAAAAATGGAACAAAATACCAAAAAAAACTACTACCAAAGCAATAAATAACTAAACTCAACTGACATCTTTTCTGTTAAAAAATCAAGCAGATCTGATCTCTGCACAGGCTCAAGGGGAACCTGGGAGGGCGGGTCATCCGGCGCCAGTACCCCTTGCAAGTCTTTAGATGTAAAATCCTTAAGTCCCAAAACCTTTTCTGCCGCAGCCACAATAATGTCCAGTTTCTTAGACTTCTTTGAGACTTGTGCCGTACAGTTTATAACTGTGGCAATGAACGCCACAAAATCCACCTTTTTAACAAACAGGGTATCTTTTGACTGGCAGCAAACATGTACTACAGGCTGTGGTGCATCCACTACCATATCTTCAGTAGCATCACTTGTTTTCTCAATTATTTTAATCGCCTCCACATAGGAGATTTGATTGACCACTCTAACTTTTGCCACCTCAATCTCCTTCACCCTTACAGAGCACTCTAGGAACTCAGGATCATGATTCCCACCACAATTGCACAGGTGTCCTTCTACACACCGTTCTTCAATATACTCTGTCCGTCTGCACACACTTGAACTTTGCCCATATCCTTTACAATTCTTACACTGCAATGGTTTGGGGATGAATGCTCTTACAGCATATCTTACATAACCAAGCTTTACATGCGTAGGTATTTGCTCTTCATCAAAAAAACAACAGGACCAACAGACGTTCTTATTTTTCTCCATTCACCCAGCAGGTCAGACGCCGGGCACCAACCACACCAGGAATTTTCTTCAGGTATTCAACCTGAACATCCGTCGTTACCCCTGAGATGACTCCTTTGACGGGTGCTCTACTCCCAAATTCAAAACACAAAACCTCTGTTGTTTGGATTATTTTGAGGCTCACTGCAATCTTCCTCTGTTCTTCAGAAATACAATTAATCAAAATAAGACCACTCCTGGTCACTCTGAGAGACATCACTTTTCCCAGCGCATACTTCACCATTTTCAACACCACAAACGGGTTTCCCACATATGCATCCTTAGTCAACAAACACATCCCAATAATAAGCAATTCATTATCATTCATATCCTCCACTCCAATTTTAGACAATTTCCTTTTTGTTCCAGTTTTCGCTACTACTGTTGTCCATTCAGAACATTAGTCTTAACCAACTTATCTCGACGCGCTGCTTGAATCGAACTTAGCATCCACTTCCGCCATCTTTTTCCTGAACCGGTACCATCTGCCGATGCCATCGAAATTCTCTATGACGCAACTTCAAATTGAATCAGTTGAAAGAGGCCAATCAAGTGAGAATATTGCGTCAGAGTACTTTGTGTGCTTATGTGATTTAATATCACATGGTGCACCAGTCCTGTCTTTTTTCAAGATTTATACTCTCTCTCTCTCTCTCTCCTTCTTTCTCTCTCCTCTCTCAAACACACACACACACACAGAGAGAGAGAGAGACAGACAGACCAACAGTATGCAATAGATTGAGTTTTATAGAAGCCAAAAAACACACCACTAGTATGTATGCATACCATTGCATTAAAACAGCACCTCCTGCTGTTATTTTTATGATAATACAAAACAGATACTGGGTGGGTGTCATGTTTTGGCTGATAAATGTACTAAAATGGGAATACAATTGAAATGTTGACTTTCAAATGGTACCACAAAGATGGTTGGAAGTTCACACATCAAAGAATGTTGACTTGAATGGGAATATCTGTTGTTTTAAATTATACTGTCATCCTCCATATGAAACCTATTGAAATCATAGAAATAGCCTATAGATAATAGAATAGACATTACCATTTAAATTGACATTGGATGGTGGGTGGACAGGCGGCCATCTTAGAGGTAGTAATTAGAAGTAAAACATTCTATTCAATTTTAATTTTAATGGTGTACCAGCTAAATTGCAGTGGTCTGAAGGGATATATCCATTCTGTTAATCCTATTTCTATGACTGAAATGACACCCACCCTGTATTCAAGAGCATGTTGTGTCTCAGCCGATGACAGACACAACACAAAAACCTCAGATTATGTAAAGTAGGGTCTAAATATGCGAATATGAAAAAAATCGGAGTTTACGGTTTTTAGATAAGTAACGTTAAAGGGAAAAAAAACATGGTTTTTATTCACACATTTTTTTCTAGAAATTATAAATAGTTTGACAACCTTGTTTGTAAGCTTTTAAATTATATCAAACTCAACCTTTTATCTTTTCCACTGATGAAGACATGGATGTCTCATGGTATGGTGTGGTATGCAAATTGGGTGAACTTTGAGCACCTCTATCTCCTGAATGTTTTGGCATCCAGGTCCAAAAAGTCACTTTCTGACCACTTCTTCCATGAGCCTTGAGCAAACATTTATGAAAAAGTGATTGAATTCAAATGGATTTACCTTATAAAGCTTTTCCACGATGTAATTTTATCACATTTCCCGCCTGAAAACGACACCCTATTTCGATGTATGCGAGTATTTATTTTGGTTGTGCGTAAAGGTATGTAGGCTGATGAACATTTGGAGAACAACTCCAAATATTTGTTTAGCATAAGGAAAACCATTTGTACGCAAACCAGTCGGCATTTCAGCGCGCAAATATGAAGCATTTGCGCGTGCCTGTGGTCACAATGGAGTGCGTCATAATAGCGCAACAATGGAATATTTGGTCAATGGGTTCCAAATGAAGATTCTCATACATTTGAATAATACATTTTGCTGCTGTTTAAGCTGACGACTGGCACAGTTTATTTTCGAGTGGACTGGTGCTATCTAAGTAAAGCAATGAACAGAGCAGATTATTTGGCTTTCCCAGCCATTGTTGGGACCACTGGACAATACAATAATATGAGAAAAATGTGGGATGGCCAACACTACAAATACCACATGGACAGAATGCAGAAAAGTAAGGCTAATTTGATTCATGATAGGATCTTTCTCACAAATGGGTTTTAAACATAAGAAGTTGAGTGCATTGTGGTTTAGGCAGCCAATATGACACATGTAGTAGTGTCATATAAAAGCATTGTTATTTCAAGAAAACCGATATCCCCTTATTATTCAAAATCTGTAAAGTTCATTTATTTTCATTCAATATTGTTACTAACATATTTCAATGTCCTACAGCTAAACAAATGGTTGACAACAAAGCCCCCAGGACATATCTGCATTGTCATCTAAATATGAAAAAGATTCAGGTAGGGTGGCACTGGTAACTTTAGAACCATTCTATTATGTTCTATTCTATTCTATTCTATGTATTACATTAAATTCTGTTCTAGGGTCGGTTTCCCAAAAACATAAAGATCATCTTTAGCACTAAGATCATAGTTGACGAACAATGATCTAAATGCTAAAGATGATCTTTGTTTTTTGGTAACTCACCCCTATTTGGATAGCCAAATAGGGGTGAGTATAATAATGGTAGGGGAAACACTGAATGTCCCTCTCCTCCTGTCAGATGGAGCAGGAGCGTCTGATGGAGCTGGAGAGGGACAACCGCCTGCTGGTGTCCAGGATCGCCCGCACCATGGGCACCAAAGGAGGCCTGGACAACTGGAACGAGTACCAGGCCAAACCCAGGTGGGAACACATCACATTAGGCTACCTATGTCCCCAATATGAATGGGAATCATATCTTTCTGAGTCATATCTATGTATACCAACACCAGGGTGCCACTAGTCTTTATTAAATTCAACATAGCTTGAGATATGCGAATGCAACAACATTCATTGACGTCATGGCATGATTATTTGATTGCCTTCTTGATCGTGATTGATTAGATCCTTAGCAGAGAGTTTGGTTTTCATATGTGGTTGGCATGAGAATGCCCCTTTCTCAAACTGTGTTCTGTGAAACAGCATTTCACTGTAATGTCTACACCTGTTGTATTTGGCGCATGTGGCAAATAAAATTTGATTTGATTTGATATATAGTTAATAGTCAATAAACTGTTAATAAAGGGTTATAAACTGTATTAGATATTATATTTTAAGGTAACACCTATTTGAGACAGTGTATTATCATGTAAGCTTCCCATTGTGTTTCCAGTGTGTCCATACTTTATAAACTTTTAATACAGGGTTATAAAATCTCTTACACATTGTATTCTATGGTTACAGAGACAGTGTAATCTCATCTCACAAGTTTCCCCATTTGCATGTCCAGTGTTAATGCAGACCTGAGGAACAGGGAGCTGGTGAAGATTTCTCTGGAGAACCAGGCCATTCTAAAGAAGATCAACATGACTAAGTCAGTCTACGACCACAGGACATGGCTGGACGACTTCAAAGTAAGTAAGAGCTACTGCACTCACTGTGTGTGTGTGTGTGTGTGTGTGTGTGTGTGTGTGTGTGTGTGTGCGTGTGTGTGAGAGACACAGAGGGAGAGAGAGAGAATGAGATAGAGAGACTGTAGTACAAAAGATCTCTCACAATACTGATAGCGTTTGTGTGAATGTATGTAGTTGCCAATTTGCCACCACAGCTGAGTCCCAAAGAACATTGAAACCCTCATCTCCGTGACCTTTTCTAGGTCACAAGAGGTTATATGAACAGACTGTTGAAGTACCCTGAACAGCCCATACTGCCAAAGCAGCACAAGGTTAGTAGCACTCTTACCTTTCCCACTAAAGGCTACTTTCCATAGCAGCAAATGGATACCTTAGAGGTTCAAGAGAGAATTGTTTCTCATTGATATCCTGCCTAGCCATGGAATGATCCCTATTGAAGATCAATTCTCTTTGGTTGCATTCCATTATTGAAAGGTTATGGTTACTTTATGTTCTAAGAGCAAGAGAGAACCCAGCCTGCAAAGCTGGTTGAAATGACATAATCACAACCAGCTTTGCCTATTGGGAAGGACTTTGGGATTGTTGCAAATACATGTTTGAATTGTTAGACATTTCTGTTCCCTATGTTTTTACATGCTCTCCCCCCCCCCCCCCCCCCCCCCCCCCTCCAGATACTGAACTTGGTCTAGAATCACAACCACAGTCAACATGCAGTCATTTTGCCACATACTTGTAAGACTTCAATACATTTCTCTCAAGGAAACTTTATTCATTTTTGTGTCACTTCCATCTTTTGTGTTTATTGTGTGTGTTAGAGATAACATTGTTTGTCAGTGCCTGCTGTATTCATCTGGGTTGGTTAGTATCATGGCCCTCTTCTCTGTGCCCTAGCCATCAGTTAAGGCCTCAGAACAAATAGTAGTGCAGGTCAAAGTTCAAATTTAAATAGACGACTCAGATGTTTTTGCTGGTTGATTGGTCCAGGGTTTGGGAAAGCATGGATTGGTCCACCGTCTTCACCTATCAGTGGTCATGGACATCACAGCAACACCAAGCCAACCTGCCAAAACAATAAATAATTATTGCTCAGTCCAAACTCTATGGATGACACCTCTCATTACAATACTTGTACAAATATTTTTTGTAAACACGATTTGCTTTCCAGTTGGGGTTACAGGTACGTACAACCATCGTTGTCATCAACATAATTACAATCCATTCATACACAACGTATGTGCAGCAAGTGAGTTAGGGTAAGGTAGCTTAGAGGTTAAGAGCGTTGTGCCAGTAACCGAAAGATCGCTGGTTCTAATCCCTGAGCCGACTAGGTGAAAAATCTGTCGATGTGCCCTTGAGCAAGGCACTTAACCCTAATTGCTCCTGTAAGTTGCTCTGGATAAGAGTGTCTGCTAAATGACTAAAATGTAAGCCTGTCCAATTTACCTCTAGAAGTTAGGATTTTAAGGGGTAGGTTCATAACAGATGCTACAGTGATAGTTACCATTTTCAGGCCTATAGTGGGACATCTCCAGTTGTACAGGTAGTAGTGTAGGCTTTTGTCCCCGATGCCAAACTTGAGCTTCTCCAGGAAAGAAGTGTTCTCCATCACGTCCAGAACAGTGAAGACGTCAAAGCCTTTCTGTATCACAAAGAGAGAGGTGACAGAAAGAGAAAGAGCATTTAGCCAAGGGGATTGATATGAATAAACCCATTCACTCGTAGCTTTGGTCCCCATCAAACTCTCAAACACACACACACACACACACACACACACACACACACACACACACACACGGGAAGCGGACGGGTCATGAAACGAGATCAACCAGAGGGACAACGCGGACAAGGACATGGGGTGGACAGACCTACTACATACTGGGGGGCTTCCCATCCCCTACAAGATACGATTTCAATAGCGCATTGGAATGTTAACGGATGGACTACCTTGAACAATAAGTTATGAATAACAATACCCAAATTCTTAAACCCAGACATTATTTCAATAAATTAAATGCATTTGCGTTGGCAAGAAACTATTGATATTGAAGGGTATGTATTGTACGGACACAACAGAAAAACCCATGTGAAAGCCCCCAGGGGCTCTGGGGGAGTGGGAATATGTGTAAAGTCTGATATGATGAAAGGCTATCAAATTGAAATTATCGATAAAGCCATAGAATAAATTACTGTTTTGCGCTTTGAACATAGGGAGTCAGATGATTGTTTTGTTGTGTTTTCATGCTATTTGCCACCTGAACAGTCCCGATGCGGTAGAGATGCATCCTCCTTCTATAGTCATTTGTTAAGTCAGGTATACCTATATACAGAAGCAGATGCTATTTACATATGTGGGGATCTTAACAGTCGAATTGGGAGGTTAGATTACTATATAAATGATATTGATGATATTCCATCGCATGTTGCTTTGGATGACTTTGTTAATCATCATGGGGAAACCCTATTAGAATTCCTTCGGGACTCTAAAATGTTCATCATTAATGGAAGGATCTGCCCCTTAAGCGATAACTTTATATCCATATCTGGCAAAGGAAAAGCTGTGATGGACTATATAGTTACCCTCCACGACTGTCTAGAAACTTTGGAATTGAAGGTGTTAACCCCTACACAGATGGTTGAAGAATGCGGAGGTTTTGACTTAATCATTCGCTTTTATTTATGACATTTTCTGTTGGACACAAACTTTCTCAACCAGGTATTACTGGTATTACCAGGTATTACATCATTCGGGGCAAAAGATACATACCCCGTATAGGCCTAAATTTAAGAAAATAAATGTCCCAAATTACTTTCTACGTTCTGAAATGGCATGTACAGCTCTGTTGGAACTCATCGAAACTCTGCAAAGATGCCAAGAAACAACATTTGATTTACATGTGTGGTATGAACATTTTTGTGATATTATATATTCTGAAATGGGAAAAAATGATGCGACTAAAGAATAAACCCCCAAGCCCAGGAAAGTTTACAAGCCGAACAAGCCTTATTTGAATGATGAGTTAAGGGACCTATGGTCAGTAATGCGCAAGGCTGAGTACTTATTTTTACAGTGTAAAGATAGGAATACAAGAGAACATTTTAGGAAGGAATTTAAGAAAAAACAGCATGTGTTTGATAAAAGACTGTGCCTATTCAAACAGAGATAACAGAGAGGGCAGAAATCCTCAACAGAAACAGACAAGAAATCCTCAACAGTTTTGAGCCAAATAAACAAGTTAGGACAAACGACATTAGAAAATTCCAATGGAAGTCAGGGAAGAGCAGTGGGGGGTACTTAAGGAGTGGATTTGCTAGTTTTGTTCTCAGGTAACGAACATGTGGCATATTTTGAGGAAGAATTGTATAAAGACATACAGTACCAGTCAAAAGTTTGGACACACCTACTCATTCAAGGGTTTTTCTTAATTTGTAAAAAAAATGTACATTGTGGAATAATAGTGAAGACATCAAAACTATGAAATAACAAATATGTAATCATGTAGTAACCAAAAAAGTGTTAAACAAATCAAAATATATTTGATATTTGTCACACCAGCCTTCACTTTGGCTATCCCTCCTGTCCAGCTCAGGCATTTGACGTCGCCGGCCTTCTAGCTGCTGCCGAACCTACTGCTGGCAAACGCCCTTCACACACCTGGTTCCAATCCCCACTCTATCACCGTATATATACTCCCTCTGCCATTGTCTTTGTCGTCATTCTATATGTTGTTTTCCTGAGAGCAATCTCTCCTACGATTTCCTGAGTACTTTATATTTTGCACTATGGGTTCGCCCTGTGCCTTTTGTTTATGAAGCTTGCAACGCCAGGGTTGTGGGTTCGTTTCCCACGAGGGGCCAGTATGAAAAATGTATGAGACATGTGTGTTTCCTGTTCTGGACTATTCAGCAGGAGTGTGGGGTGTTAAGAGGTATCTTAAAAACAAACATGTCCATAACTGAGCAGTACGTTACTCTTTAGGTGTCCACAAGTTTGCACCTATACTTGCAAAAACTAGGGACATGGGCTGGGAACCCTGTGAGGTGAGACTTTGGAATAGACTGTTGGATATTCCAACCTTCCAAAATAGCTAGTAACGTTTTTCAATGGGATCTATCCATAGGGGGAGCCTGGGCAACTGAAATGTCTGACCTTTTTCAACAGTCTGACTGTGAACATCTGTACGAAAACCAAACTAAGGGAGACATAGATATGATTAAAACAAAACTGTTGATGCAATATGAAAAAAATGGGTGGACGAGATTAATCATAAACCCAAATTGAGAACCTTCTGTTTGATTAAGGGTGAATTCGTGTGTGAGAGATATATTGAAACAGGTCAGTATTGTGGTGAAATGGAAGAGGAAAGACTATGTAACTATTGTGACCTCGAAGAAATAGAGAATAAAACCCTCTATTGCCCTTTCTATTTTATTCCAGAAAGCACACCAGATATACCCTGGCATTATGTGGCTGAGCGATGTGAAGAAACTAAAATGTTTTTTTGTCCATTGTGTATTTCCGTTTGCGGAATATTTAGAATAAACCTGGAATAAAAGAAAAAGGGCTACCTATAATTAAATTGCAAAAATATTTAACTTCTATGTGGTAAATGGTACGTGTGTACAGTGGGGAAAAAAAGTATTTAGTCAGCCACCAATTGTGCAAGTTCTCCCACTTAAAAGGATGAGAGAGGCCTGTAATTTTCATCATAGGTACACGTCAACTATGACAGACAAATAGAGAAAAAAAATCCAGAAAATCACATTGTAGGATTTTTAATGAATTTATTTGCAAATTATGGTGGAAAATAAATATTTGGTCACCTACAAACAAGCAAGATTTCTGGCTCTCACAGACCTGTAACTTCTTCTTTAAGAGGCTCCTCTGTCCTCCACTCGTTACCTGTATTAATGGCACCTGTTTGAACTTGTTATCAGTATAAAAGACACCTGTCCACAACCTCAAACAGTCACAATCCAAACTCCACTATGGCCAAGACCAAAGAGCTGTCAAAGGACACCAGAAACAAAATTGTAGACCTGCACCAGGTTGGGAAGACTGAATCTGCAATAGGTAAGCAGCTTGGTTTGAAGAAATCAACTGTGGGAGCAATTATTAGGAAATGGAAGACATACAAGACCACTGATAATCTCCCTCGATCTGGGGCTCCACGCAAGATCTCACCCCGTGGGGTCAAAATGATCACAAGAACGGTGAGCAAAAATCCCAGAACCACACGGGGGGTCCTAGTGAATGACCTGCAGAGAGCTGGGACCAAAGTAACAAAGCCTACCATCAGTAACACACTACGCCGCCAGGGACTCAAATCCTGCAGTGGCAGACGTGTCCCCCTGCTTAAGTCAGTACATGTCCAGGCCCGTCTGAAGTTTGCTAGAGTGCATTTGGATGATCCAGAAGAGGATTGGGAGAATGTCATATGGTCAGATGAAACCAAAATAGAACTTCTTGGTAAAAACTCAACTCGTCGTGTTTGGAGGACAAAGAATGCTGAGTTGCATCCAATGAACACCATACCTACTGTGAAACATGGGGGTGGAAACATCATGCTTTGGGGCTGTTTTTCTGCAAAGGGACCAGGATGACTGATCCGTGTAAAGGAAAGAATGAATGGGGCCATGTATCGTGAGATTTTGAGTGAAAACCTCCTTCCATCAGCAAGGGCATTGAAGATGAAACGTGGCTGGGTCTTTCAGCATGACAATGATCCCAAACACACCGCCCGGGCAACGAAGGAGTGGCTTCGTAAGAAGCATTTCAAGGTCCTGGAGTGGCCTAGCCAGTCTCCAGATCTCAACCCCATAGAAAATCTTTGGAGGGAGTTGAATGTCCGTGTTGCCCAGCGACAGCCCCAAAACATCACTGCTCTAGAGGAGATCTGCATGTAGGAATGGGCCAAAATACCAGCAACAGTGTGTGAAAACCTTGTGAAGACTTACAGAAAACGTTTGACCTGTGTCATTGCCAACAAAGGGTATATAACAAAGTATTGAGAAACTTTTGTTATTGACTAAATACTTATTTTCCACCATAATTTGCAAATAAATTCATTAAAAATCCTACAATGTGATTTTCTGGATTTTTTTTTCCTCATTTTGTCTGTCATAGTTGACGTGTACCTATGATGAAAATTACAGGCCTCTCTCATCTTTTTAAGTGGGAGAACTTGCACAATTGGTGGCTGACTAAATACTTTTTTTTCCCCCACTGTATATAGATTGTGTATAGGCTTGTCTCCCATATGAATCTTCTCTTTGTGATAACCTTATTTACTACTACGTATTGATTTTTACCGTACATTTTTTCACTCTTTATGCGATGCGCAATGCAGAGAACACCGGAAGAAGAATTATCATTGAATTACCACAGTTAATTATTGTAATGTTTGTTTATGTGTCAATTAATCCCATAAGGGATGGTTTGCCAATTGGCGATTTGACACGAAAATAAAATGTCAGTCATTAATTAATTAATTCATTCTCACACACACACACACACACACACACACACAGACATACACGCACATACTCACAGAGCTTTGGCCCCTCCACACGCGCAGTTTATTTGATTTGTGGCCCCTACACACTCAGCTTTGGCCATCACACAATCATAGCTACACCTTTGGCGCCCACACACACTCACAGGTTTACCCACACACATAAATGTTGGCCCCCCAGATACACACACTCACAGCTTTGGCCAGGAACAGAGTATCCTCCATGAGGTCAGGCAGTGGAGTGGAGGAGGAGACACAGTAGAGGGAATGGGCTGCCTTCATTCCCTTGTGTACCGGATGGTTCAGCACCCTGGACGCCATGGTGTAGAAACTCACAAAGTCTGTCAGCACACCACCAGAGCTCTGTGGCAGGGAAACAGGGTGGTGTTCATTAGAGAATAAAATGGACTGAAACATGGAAGGACTACCTGCACTTAATAAGAAAAAGAAACCCAATAAGAATTGACAGATTGGTCATCATCCTGCTTCGATGTTCTGTACAGAGTTTTTTTATAAGCATTACTGTGCGTTGTCAAGGAATAACCCCACAGCTCAGCGGTGTGAGAAGGCCGAGGTCAAACAACGCCATTTACCTGTGACTATATTCATGATATAGCACAGCCTCTTGTGCCTTATTGCTTAAAGGTCCAATGCAGCCGTTTTGATCTCAATATCAACAATTTTTGCATAACAAGTACCTTACTGTGATTGTTTTAAATTAAAATTGTCAAAAAGAAACAAAAATAGCTTCTTAGCAAAGAGCAATTTCTCATGCAAGAATTTTACTTGGACTGCTAGGGAGTGGTCTGAGTGGAGGGGAAAACTGAAAACTAGCTGTTATTGGCAGATAGGTTTGGAACTATTTTTCTTATTGGTCTATTAACTAATTTACCACCTGGTGATGTCACCAAAACAGTCTGACATTTTTGTCTTACAAACTGAGTTACTTGATGGAGGATGAAGTGTGATGGTGTGGGGGTGTTTTGCTTTTGACAATGCTCACTTGCCCACTAACACAGGATACATAACTGTGGTGATTGCCTATATCCAATCCTACCACAGAACTCACAGACAATGACACTGACCTGCCCATCAGTGCAGCGGATCTGACTTTCTTTACATAAGACAACAGGTCATGCATTTCTTTACTTGAGAAATACTGCTCCAAACACCAGATGCAAAATTGTGCCACTAAATCCTCCTCGTCAAAAACGTCAAAATTAATTATCTTAGATTCATTCTGACTATTTTGAGGAAGTAATACTGGCTTTGTTCCTATGGAGTCTCACGGGGGACAAACATCAGTAACTGCCACATCGAACCACACCCCCAAGACTGATATCTCGTTTTTCTTAATGAGCAACAGAGAAACATGCAGAATCTGTGTTTTCAGTCACTCTTTAAAGCTGGAATCCATAGAGGTGAAACTGCCACATCAGTTTGCGATATTACAGCAACAAAAGTGTTACTTCAAACAACAAACATCGTTTTTTCCCCCTACTACATCATTTCAATGCGCATTAGAACAACATACAATATCAGTCAACATTTTGGACACACCTACTCATTCAAGGGTTTTTCTTTATTTTTACTATTTTCTACATCGTAGAATAATAGTGAAGACATTAAAACTATGAAATAACACATATGGAATCATGTAGTAACCAAAAAAGAGTTAAACAAATCAAAATATATTTTATATTTGAGATTCTTCAAAGTAGCCACCATTTGCCTTGATGACAGCTTTGCACACTCTTGGCATTCTCTCAACCAGCATCATGAGGTAGTCACCTGGAATGCATTTCAATTAACAGGTGTGCCTTGTTAAAAGTTAATTTGTGGAATTCATTTCCTTCTTAATGCGTTTCAGCCAATCAGTTGTGTTGTGACAAGGTAGGGGTGGTATACAGAAGATAGCCCTATTTGGTAAAAGACCAAGTCCATATCATGGTAAGAACAGCTCAAATAAGCAAAGAGAAATGACAGTCCATCATTACTTTAAGACATGAAGGTCAGTCAATCCGGAAAATTTCAAGAATGTTTCTTCAAGTGCAGTCTCATAAACCATCAAGCACTATGATGAAACTGGCTCTCATGAGGACCGCCACAGGAAAGGAAGACCCAGAGGTACCTCTGCTGTAGAGGATAAGTTCATTAGAGTTAACTGCACCTCAGATTGCAGCCCAAATAAATGCTTCACGGAGTTCAAGTAACAGACACATCTCAACATCAACTGTTCAGAGGAGACTGCGTGAATCAGGCCTTCATGGTCGAATTGCTGCAAAGATACCACTACTAAAGGACACCAATAAGATGAAGACACCTGCTTTGGCCAAGAAACACGAGCAATGGACATTAGACCGGTGGAAATCTGTCCTGGTCTGATGAGTCCAAATTTGAGATTTATGGTTCCAACCGCCGTGTCTCTGTGAGACGCAGAGTAGGTGAATGGATGATCTCCGCATGTGTGGTTCCCACCGTGAAGCATGGAGGATGAAGTGTGATGGTGTGGGGGTGCTTTGCTGGTGACACAGTCAGTGATTTATTTATAATTCAAGGCACACTTAACCAGCATGGCTACCACAGCATTCTGCAGCGATACACCATCCAATCTAGTTTGCGCTTAGTGGGACTATCATTTGTTTTTTAACAGGACAATGACCCAAAACATACCTCCAGGCTGTGTAAGGGCTATTTTACCAAGAAGGAGAGTGATGGAGTGCTGCATCAGATGACCTGGCCTCCACAATCACCCAACCTCAACCCAATTGAGATGGTTTGGGATGAGTTAGACCACAGAGTGAAGGAAAAGCAGCCAACAAGTGCTCAGCATATGTGGGAACTCCTTCAAGACTTTTGGAAAAGCATTCCTCATGAAGCTGGTTGAGAGAATGCCAAGAGTGTGCAAAGCTGTCGTCAAGGCAAAGGGTGGCTACTTTGAAGAATCTCAAATATAAAATATATTTTGAATTGTTTAACACTTTTTTGGTTACTACATGATTATATATGTGTTATTTAATAGTTTTGATGTCTTCACTATTATTCCACAATGTAGAAAATAGTCAAAATAAAGAAAAACCCTTGAATGAGTAGGTGTGTCCAAACTTTTGACTTGTACTGTATATATTTGTTTTACCACAATGCTGGATGCTCATTTTCTCAAAACAAAAACAATAACAAATGTGCCTGGGGCGGCCAGTGGCCCTGTTTAGCCTATTGTGGTTTTCAGCTTTAAGGGACTGCCAAAGCCCGGAGAACAATGATAATTTGCCTAACTGACTAAGGTATTGGAAGGACACAAACCTCCACCACGTAGGTGTCAATCACATTCTCCCGTGGTAACAACCAGTGCTCCACTTCCTCCTGAGACAGGACTGGGGTCAGGTGGTACTTCTTGAGGTACCCCTGAAGGAGCATGTGTACCCCGTTCACATCACCCCTCGTCATGGGCCGCAAACCTGCTGTTTTGGGAGCCTGACAGAAAGGGAAAGAGAGAGAAAGAGCAGAAATGGGGGTCAATTCCAGTTTTCATTATCAAGCCGTGGTACACAAAGGATGAGATTGTGATTGCAGTGTATTGCAGTGTATTTAAGTGGGTCTGGTAGTAGTTGCATTGTGTTGGCCTCAGGGGGGCACCAACCACACACTAACCTCAAGCAGGCGGTTGAGCTTGAGCGCTCGTTGGACGGTCATGTTGCCCCTCAGGCTGGAGATGGGGAAATTCACCTCGATCAGCTTGCGTGGGTTCAGAGAGCGATGCCAGTACCTGCCAACATGTACACACAGGATGGAAATGGGTGTAAACAGGAGAAGAGAAACAAATTGATATTTGTTTGACTAACTTGTTTTATATCAACTTATTCAGCAAGTCTGTCTAGAGTGAAGTCTGTCTATATATATAAATATATATTGTGTGTGTGTCTGTGTCTGAGTCTACATATGTGTGTGTAGCACCCACCTGCAGGTAGCCACAGGTTTGGGCAGTACCCCGCTGGCAGTGTAGACGGCCTGGTAGACTCTCTGCAGGTTGACCCGTCTGGTGACCTCTCTGATGAGCACTGGGGTCATTCGTTTGGAGCGCAGCTTCTTGTGGACGCACAAGAAGTGGACCTGCACCATCCTCTTCTCCCTAGGAAACCATTCATTGTGAGGAACACATTTTGTCATGACACCCAGGCTATACCCAGGCTATGTTTACTTGGGCTTCTAGCAAGAAGCTTACGAGATAATGCTTTGTTTACTACTGTATTATTATACTGTATGCAATAATTAATATGTTATAGCCTGGGTGCCAGACTGTTTCTGTATTCAACAATGCTACTACATTGTTTCACTCAATACTTGCATCTAATTACTGAGTTGGGCCCAGCCACACAGATATTTTGTATCCTTCAAAAACAGATGGCCATCCATATGGTTGGCTACTTTTGACTCACGTGTCATATATGCGGATGTTAATGGGCACAGCAGCGATGAAGCCCACTAGCTTCTGATTGGTGTTCACCCTCACCCCACAATGCCACTGGGGCAGCCAACCAGGGGGGCACAGGGCCCTGGAGGAGATGGGGGATGAGAGAGAGAGAGAGAGAGAGAGAGAGAGAGAGAGAGAGAGAGAGAGAGAGAGAGAGAGAGAGAGAGAGAGAGAGAGAGAGAATAATGCATGCAGAGCAGAATTAGGCCAATACCCGCTAATTATCAAAATCCAGAAAAGAGCCGTTAAATTCTATAACCACTTAAAAGGAAGCGATTCCCAAACCTTCCATAACAAAGCCATCACCTACAGAGAGATGAACTTGGAGAAGAGTCCCCTAAGTAAGCTTGTCCTGGGCCTATGTTCACAAACACAAACAGACCCCAAACAGCCCCAGGACAACAACAACAACAACAACAACACAATTAGACCCAACCAAATCATGAGAAAACAAAAAGAGAATTACTTGACACATTGGAAAGAACAAACAAAAAAACAGAGCAAACTAGAATGCTATTTGCCCTAAACAGAGAGTACACAGTGGCAGAATACCTGACCACTGTGAGTGACCCAAACTTAAGGAAAGCTTTGACTATGTACAGACTCAGTGAGCATAGCCTTGCTATTGAGAAAGGCCGCCGTAGGCAGACCAGGCTCTCAAGAGAAGACAGGCTATGTGCACACTGCCCACAAAATGAGGTGGAAACTGAGCTGCACTTCCTAACCTCCTGCCAAATGTATGACCATATTAGAGACACATATTTCCCTCAGATTACAGCGATCCACAAAGAATTCGAAAACAAACCCAATTTTGATAAACTCCCTTATCTACTGGGTGAAAAACCACAGTGTGCCATCACAGCTGCAAGATTTGTGACCTGTTGCCACAAGAAAAGGGCAACCAGTGAAGAACAAACACCATTGTAAATACAACCCATTTTTATGTTTATTTATTTTCCCATTTGTACTTTAACTATTTGCACATTGTTACAACACTGTATATATACATAATATGACATTTGAAATGTCTTTATTCTTTTGAAACTTCTGAGTGTAATGTTTACTGTTAATATTTATTGTTTATTTCACTTTTGTTTACTATCTACTTCCCTTGCTTTGGCAATGTTAACACACGTTTCCCATGCCAATAAAGCCCTTAAATTGAATTGAAATTGAATTGAATTGAGAGAGAGAGAGAGAGAGAGAGAGAGAGAGAGAGAGAGAGAGAGAGAGAGAGAGAGAGAGAGAGAGAGAGAGAGAGAGAGAGAGAGAGTGTTTTCAACACAATTAACTACCCACCTAATTGAGTTCCAGTGGATAGTTAGATAGTTAGTTTGTTTATCTACAGACCAAAACAAAGATACATTCAGATGCTGTAAACTTCACTCACCACAGCAGATATTCAGGGGAGAAGTCAAACCTGGAGGTGTTGTCATCCTCCTCCATGTAGTTCTCATTCAGTAGAGCACACAGCTCCCTCAGCTGGAGATGGAATGGAGAGAAGCGTAGGCAGAGTGGGAGAGTGTTTTTGTTTGATTAATCGATTGAATCCAATTGAATCCAATTGAATGTTTAATATTAACATTCTATTAGCTTTACTTTGACGTTGACTTACTATACCTATTAGCTTTGGGAATATTGTTGTATCTTTACAGTCGTGCCAATAGAGTTTTAATTGAAATATGAATTGGAGAGAGAGAAAGCCATAACATGCGAACATGCTCACAAACAAAAGAGTGACAGCATCCAACAACAACTAAGGCCTCAGTAAGGGAGGAAGGGGAGAAGTGTCACTCACCATAGCAGGGTCCCCCAGATCCAGGGGGGCCCAGCTAAACCCCTGTGGTAGACTGTAAGGCTCCTCACGAACACTGGCCTTATCCACCTCAATAGGACCATGGGTCGTGGCATTGTCGTCACCTGGGGTGAGAGAGAGAGAGAGAGAGAGAGAGAGAGAGAGAGAGAGAGAGAGAGAGAGAGAGAGAGAATGGATAAAGGGATAACTAAAGGGTTCGGGATAGCATTGCTGGTTTACATTGGCTTGTTATTTTAATCTCTTAGCTTTTACTCTGTCTTGAATCAACCATGTACCATGCGGCAAGTTTAGGTACCATACATGTACCATACCTAGTTTGGGGACAGGCTGGGTGTCCCAGAAGGGGTAGGGGCGTCTGCTGGCCTCCTCCAGGGTCCTCGGGAGGCCCTTGCCCAGGGAGAAGAGGTGCAGGGCCCTCTGGATTTCCTGCTGCTTTTCCTCCGGGAGAGCATCCAGCTGGAGAGGAACACACAATGTTGATCACTCTAGGCACTGATACAGGGTCAGATGCTATTTTTGTCCAAATGGTTATGGTTAGAATTGTGGTAGGGTGATCTGATTCTAGATCCGATTTTATGAGAGCATTTGTGGGAGACCTCAACTTGCTGTTTTTCAGAGTACTCTCTGTCTCATATTTAAGGATCACAACTTATACAGTTAATACATATGCGCACAAACACAAACATAAACACACACAAACACGCACACACACACACGTGCACCATAGCAAACGGGTCTTTGGGTCCATCAAGTCTCCATGCATCCTCCTTGCTCTTCTTCTGCTTATTCTTTTTTTTCAGACCGCCACCATTTTCTTCCCCCAGGTTCTTGTCACTAAAATAAAAAATCAAACAATAGGATGCTAATGATTCATTTACATGCAGGAACACAATTTAAACATTGACACATTGAAGTCAGTTGCATTGCACCATCATGCTTTAGCTTGCACCATCTCTATCAGTATAGCCTACTGTAATAACCTTATTATTTTACTGTCAATAGTAGTAACACCAAACAACACGTCAAAAATCATATGGCAGGATTAATGTCACGGTAACATTTCAAAAGTACATCAAACGTAAAATAGGCTACTTGATTAACTTACGAAAGGTTTGAATCAGTCATTGTAGAGCGGAGAGAGAGACCACAATACTCAATGTGTGTGGCACTTGTGGTTTTGTCTCTTATCTTAAGAGACAGTTAGGGGAGGACAGTGACCGCCTTAGTCCCCCACCCCATCCCTACCACACCCAGGCTGCCCCATACATATTTTACTTACAACAATGTTTGGACAATGTGTGGCTTGAAGTGGCTGAACGGGGCTATTTGTTTGTCTGTGATAGCTACACTGAACAAAAATATAAACACAACATGAAACCATTTCAAAGATTTTACTGCGTTACAGTTCATATAAGGAAATCAGTCAATTGAAATAAATAAATTTAGCCCTAATCTATGGATTTCACATGACTGTGAATACAGATACGCATCTGTTGGTCACAAATACCTTGAATAAATAAGTCAGTATCTGGTGTGACCACCATTTGCCTCCTGTAGAGCGACACATCTCCTTTGCATAGAGTTGATCAGGCTGTTGATGGTGGCCTGTGAAATGTTGTCCCACTCCTCTTCAATGGCTGTGCAAAGTTACTGGATATTGGCGGGAACTAGAATACACTGTCGTACGCGTCCCTTCCGTGTTTTTTTTGTTATGTTTAAAGTGTTTTAAAGTTGCGATCCACCTCAATCAAGTTTTTAGTGGTATTACATCGGATAGCTAATAATGAGGCAAATAGCAGTACTTTGGCTGTTAGTTTTAATCCGTTTTTTGGTGAAACGTACCAAACAAGCTGTCGACCTAACCCTCAAGTGGTGGAAAAAGTACCCAATTGTCATACTTGAGTAAAAGTATAGATACCTTAATAGAAAGTTACTCAAGTAAAAGTGAAAGTCAGCTAGTAAAATACCACTTGAGTAAAAGTCTAAAAGTATTTGGCTTTAAATAAACGTATGTATCAAAAGTAAATGTAATTGATAAAAAATACTTAAGTATCAAAAGTAAAAGTAAAAGCATAAATCATTAAAAATTCCTATTATTTAGCAAAGCAGACGGCACAATTGTCTTGTTTTTAAAAATGTTCGGATAGCCAGGGTCACACTCCAACACTCAGACATTATTTACAAAAGATGCATTTGTGAGTCCACCAGACCAGAGGCAGTAGGGATGAACACTGTTCTCCTGATAAGTGTGTGATTTCTACTATTTTCCTGTCCTGCTAAGCATTCAAAATGTAATGACTACTTTTGGTTGTCAGGGAAAATGTATGGAGTAAAATGTACAATATTTTCTTTAGGATTGTAGTGAAGTAAAAGTAAAATTTGTCAAAAATATAAATAGTAAAGTAAGGTACAGATACCCTAAATAACTACTTAAGTAGTACTTTAAAGTATTTTTACCTAAGTACTTTACACCACTGCCCTCAATGGATACAGCGAGCTGAAACCACGGATATCATACACAAGAGATGTCCTGCTTAATCTCCAACCCTTTGCTGCAAGTTTACACTACAAGGAACACCACAATCAATACAATCAACATACTGCGTGGCAGTAGAGGAAGAATTTGCAATCGGATTAAAAAACAACCTTTCAGAACACCTCTTCCATCTATTACGCATGGCAATGTATAAAGCATAAGGAATAAGACTGAGGAGCTACAGGCTTGTATCCAATACCTCTCAGAGTACCGACAATCCTGCCTGATCCGTCTATCTGAGACCTTGCTTACGGAACAGGATCCCGACTCGGTTGTGGAGTTGGATGGCTACACAATCGTTAGAATGGACCGAAACATCAACTCCGGCAAGAGGAAAGGTGGAGGAGTTTGTGCATTCATCAATGAGAAATACTGCAATCCTGACCATATTACAACTGAGCACCAGGTCTGTACTAAAGACATTAAACTACGGCCATACTACCTGCCATGGGAATTGAATCAGGTCAGACTATTTATTGTTTACATAGCCCCCTCCGGCACCTGAATAGCTGCCGACTTGATCCATGTCCTTGTATCCCAGGCTGAGACAGTCACCCGAAGTGGTTAAGCTGATCATGGGAGACTTTAACATGTGCAGTCTATCTGAAAATGTAATATAATAATCATATAATATGCAATTTAGCAGACGCTTTTATCCTAAAAGACTTACAGTCATGTGTGCATACATTTTTACGTATGGGTTGTCCCGGGGATCGAACCCACTACCCTGGTGTTACATGCTCTACCAATTGAGCTACAGAGGACAATATACAATCATATCAGCAATCTGTTACATGTCCTACCCGAAATGAAGCCTGTCTGGACCTCTGTTATGGTAACATCCCAGGTGTGCATTCTTCCAAGGCACTACCCAATCTCGGGGATTCGGATCATAACATGGTTCAGCTCATCCCAGTCTACAAACCACGACAGCAGCGAGAGAAGGCTGAAAGGGTGGAGATTAAAAACTGGACTCCTGAAGCTACTGAAGCCCTCCAGGACTGTTTTGAGTCCACTGACTGGGCGGCCCTGACAGACAGCGCCCATGACCTGGAAGAGGCAGCGGATACTATCTCTGAGTACATCCATTTCTGTGAGGATCTCGTTATTCCCAAAAAGAAAGTCAACATCTTCCCCAATAATAAACCGTGGGTAACTCGGGAATTAAAAGAGCTCCTCAACCAGAAAAAAACGAGTCTTTAAATCAGGTGGCAGTAAAGAGGAAAGGGAAAATATTCAGAGGAGACTCAAAAGCTAAAAAAACCTTTTTAAGGACAATGACAGTAGGAAAGCCTGGCAAGGGCTACAACCCATCACAGGCTACAAACCAAAGAGACATTGTATGACCGTCGAAAATGACCTTGTTTTTGCAAATTATTTAAACAGTTTCTATTTTAGGATTGACATTTGTGATTTTACATCGCAGCAGAAAGTGGCCCTGGACAGTATAGACAGCATACCAGCTGTTCATATACAGATCTCTGTGAATGACGTCAATCAATACTTTCATCTCAACCCACGAAAATCATATAGTCCAGACGGCGTCAGCAGCAAGGAACTCCAAAACCTGTTCCAACTGTCACTGGACAGTGGGATAATTCCAGATTTATGGAATAAATCGCTGAATGTCCCAGTACCTAAAAACAACAGGCCAAAAGAAAATAACAATTTACGCCCTGTAGCCCTGACTTCTGTACCTATACAATGTTTTGAAAAAAATAATTAAAAAAATAATTCTCTCTGGTCTCTCATCCCAACTCAATTCGCCTACCGTGCCTCCAGGGGGTGTTGATGATGCGTTACTGCTCATGTTGAACAATATCTACAAACACTTAAAATAGGCAAATAGCCTAGTGAAAACTGTATTTATTGACTTGAGTAACGCGTTTAACACCATCCAACCCTACTTACTGGTGGAAAAACTGGTGAATTTGGGTGTCAAATCTCTACTGATCAAGTGGATTAATAGTTTCCTTGTGAACCGTACTCAACAAGTAAAGTTTAACTCCGCCATCTCTACATCTAGAAAGGTGAATACGGGAGCCCCACAAGGTTGCAATTTAATGATGGGAAGTTCGGCTCTTTTCTGAGAGCCGGCTCTTTTGACTCGGCTCCCAAAGAAGAGCCGGCTCTTTCGACTCCCGAACGGCTCTTTATTTAGGATCTTTTGTAGCCTATATTTTACCTTAACTTTGAAAAAAAATCATGGTTTATGTGTTGAAAACCCTTTTGCTTTCAGTGTTTTTATGAGAGACCTTATAATGCCTAATTCTGTGCATTTATTCTGTGACAAAACCACTCTTACATTTGTTTATTTCAATTAAACTTTTTTATTGCACAAATTAACAATAAACTTCAAACAAATCCACAGAACAGAATCAAAACCAGAACCAAACTCCAGCAAACAGCATTAGTCCTCAGGGCAGGTTGGCATTCAGGAAGATCAGATGCCTCAGCTTGGATGGGCTGATAGGCCTGATACGATTTCGCCTCTCCGTGAGTATCTGCCCTGTTTTGGAGAAGATTCTCTCAGAAGGAACTGATGTGGCAACAATACATAGTCTCCCCTCCATCACCTTCACCAGGAGTGGAAAGACTGAGGCCTTGGCCTGCCACCAGCTCAGTGGGTCTTCTGCTCTCTGGATGAGGGGCTCCTCAAGGTAGCTCCTCACCTCCATTATAGCATCAGCTGTCGGATTTCTCCTTGAAGCATCTCCTGTAGCTCTGTCATCAAAAAGCCTCCAAACAGCAGAGGTTTGCTGCTCCTCCTCCACTTGGCCCTGTAATGGTGGAGCTGGCTGGCTGCTGGGGGTGCATTTTGCTGCTGCTGCTGCACTAATCCTCTGAAGAGCTTCATCAACAGCTCTACGATCACTGAAGGCAAGTTTTTTAAACCTTGGATCCAATAAGGTAGTTTCTGAAAGGACAGTGTTGTACTCCATCCGCAGAAATTTGCGGTCCATGGCTGAACAAAGAGCTGCAACTAATTCCTTCACTTTCTGCACAGTTACTGTCCATTGGTTCTCGGCTGTCACCAGCTGCAGACCTTTGCAAAGCAGGAGCATTTTCGAGGCTGTGACATAGCTGAAGGAGAGAAAACAGCAACTTTTAGAATTTAGTTTTTTAAAAGTATGTGGCATATTATACGTGATGCATTATACTGTATGTGTTGTGTTTGCAATGTATAATAGTGACTGAATAGTAGTAGAGAAAACAATGCTTCAATGGTTCTAGGTACCTGTCTGCACTTATCTCCACAGTCACCTCCTGGAATGGTTGCAGGACGGCGCAGACCTCTTTCACCAGCTCCCATTCCTCTTGGCTTAATGGCTCAATAGATGCGTTGATGAGGGCCAGGGTGGAGATGATGGCATCTTTTATTTCAAGCATTCGTTTCAACATATCAAATGTTGAGTTCCACCTGGTGGCACACTCTTGTTTGGGCCTCAGTTCAGGAATCCCCATTTGGCGCTGTGTGGACTTTAGCTTCTGTGCTGCTACTGTGCTTTTGTGGAAAAACTCCACAACAGCCTTCACCTTATCCACGGTTGTTTTGATCACCTTCAGAGCATCTCTAACCACCAGGTTTAGTGTATGCGCCAGACATGGGTGATGGGTCCACTTCAAAACTTTTATGGCTTTGGTGATGTTTGCAGCATTATCACTCACACAGCACACCACTTTGTCCTCTACTTGCCACTCTTTTGCCACTCTTAGTAGCTCCACTGCCAAGTTTTCTGCAGTGTGTCTGTCGGTGAACTCGAAGCAGTCCAGAAGGCAAGATGTCATCTTGTAATCTTCAATAAAGTGGCAAGTGACAGACATGAAAGAGCAGGTTGTTCTGGAGGTCCAGCAGTCAGTTGTCAGGCAAACTGATGGAGCTTTTGTCACCCTTTCTTGCCATAATGCACGTTCTGTGTCATATAGTTTTGGGATCATTGTTTGGGAAAGTGTTTTTCTACTGGGTAGAGTGTATGTGGGATTTAGGGCTTTGACAAAGTTTTTCATTCCTTTGTCCTCCACAATGGAAAAGGGTTGAAAATCAGAAGCTACCATTTTAGCCAACTCATCATCAATACTGTGCTGTTTGGCTGGGGTCATCAGTTTAGGTAAAAACTGACTTATTTTGCTTTGAGTTGCAGTAGGAGAGGTTATACTTGCACGCATGGGGATGGCAGTAGACGTTACAGCAGCTGTTGTTCTGGTATGAGACACACCAGGATCAGTAGATGGTGAGCTGGCTTGCCCTCTCTCCTCTAACTGCACTGTAGGATGGACAGTTCTTGTATGTCTATGCAGGTTTGTGGTGGAACCTGCTCTTATAGTGACCTTCGTTTTGCAGTGAAGGCACTCTGCTTTCTTGTTCCCAATATCTTTAAACTGCAGCCAGATGCTGCTTCGCTTTCTAGTGTCACTCATAGTTAAACGACACGACAATGCAAGACGCACACACGCTCCTCAGTCCGCTCTGTCTCTCTCTTCACTTGCAGTGGAGTCAAGTGGTGTGTCTGCCCCGCCCCCTCTCTGTTTACACATCCTTAATTCTCACGTGAATGCCGCATGCTGGTCGCCATGCTGGCCAATCATAACAGACCTCTGTGAAAGTGAAACCTAAGCAGCGAATGGGCAAAAAACTGGGAGCCGGCTCTCACTCGATGCGAGCCGGCTCTTCTGATTCACTACAAAGAGCCGGCTCTCAGAGCCGATGCTTGTGCGCATGACCCATCACTAGGTTGCATACTTTCACCGATACTGTACATAATGTACACAAAGGATTGTCAAGGCTCTGACTCAGCCCACAAATTCTTCAAATACACAGATGACACCGCTGTTGTGGGTTTCCCCCACCCAGACCAAGCCTCCCTTCAAGGTTTTGACAGAGGAACTGCAAAATTCATCCAGTGGTGCGCAGATAACTTTCTTGAAATAAACGGTAAGAAAACAAGAGAAGGAAATAGATTTTAGAAGGAACAAAACTGCACTACCCCCTATGAAGATCAATGGGGAATCAGTCGATAGAGTGACCACATATAAATACCTGGGAATCAAAACAGACAAATTGAAATTCAATGACTGTGCCCTTGCAAAGACAAAGAACTTGCAATAGAGAATGGTCCTCTGTAGCTCAGCTGGTAGAGCACGGCGCTTGTAACGCCAAGGTAGTGGGTTCGATCCCCGGGACCACCCATACACAAAAAAAAAAAATGTATGCACGCATGACTGTGAGTCGCTTTGGATAAAAGCGTCTGCTAAATGGCATATTATTATTATAGAATTTTATTTACACAAACTGAACCATTTTAATGTCGACCGCCATATCCTAGAAATGTTCTATAAATCTGTGTGCTGTCCTTTGGTCTGATATGCGTGTTTGGAAACATGCAAGAGCAAGACCAAGTCAAGCTTCAGCGCTTGATCAAGACGGCAGGAAGGATAATTGGTATAGATCAAGAATCAGACACCAACCTGTACACAAAACTCATCCTCCAAAAACTTGAAAGCATTTTACAAGACAGTACCCATCCCCTTCACTTAAAACTCAGTCACAGCAGCAGCCTGACAAGGGGAAAGAGACTTCTTTAAAAGAAGATCAAAACAAATAGATATGGGTACTATTTTATTCCAACAGCCATTAGGCTGTACAATGGATAGTCTGTTGGTCCCTCGAGTATACAGCATATTGCACTTTCACTGTAAATGTGTAGGCTATAGCACTTTCAATTAATTATATTGTGTCGTTTCTGTGTTTTCATGTTTTATGTAGTCTTTTTAAACACATTACCAAATGAATTTCCCCCTGGTGGGATAATAAAGTTGATCTGAATCTGATCCAGAGCATCCCAAACATGCTCAGTGGGTGACATGTCTGCTGAGTATGCAGGCCATGGAAGAACTGGGACATTTTCAGCTTCCAGGAATTGTGTACAGATCCTTGCGACATGGGGCTGTGCATTATCATGCTGAAACATGAGGTGATGCCGGCGGATGAATGGCACGTCAATAGGCCTCAGGATCTCATCACGGTATCGCTGTGCATTCAAATTGCCATCAATAAAATGCAATTGTGTTCATTGTCTGTAGCTTATGCCTGCCCATACCATAACCCCACCGCCACCATGGGGCACTCTGTTCCCAACGTTGACATCAGCAAACCGCTCGCCCAAACGACGCCATACACACTGTCTGCCTTCTGCCTTCAATTGAAACCGGGATTCATCTGTGAAGAGCACACTTCTCCAGCGTGCTAGTGACCATCGAAGGTGAGCATTTGCCCACTGAAATCGGATACGACGCCGAACTGCAGTCAGGTCAAGACCCTGGTGAGGATGACGAGCACGCAAATGAGCTTCCCTGTCATGGTTTCTGACAGTTTGTGCATAAATTATTTGGTTGTGCAAACCCACAGTTTCATCAGCTGTCCGGGTGGCTGGTCTCAGACGATCCCGCAGGTGAAGAAGCTGGACATGGAGGTCCTGAGCTGGCGTGGTTACATGTGGTGTGCGGTTGTGAGGCCGTAATGCCAAATTCTGTGGAGGCGGCTTATGGTAGAGAAATTAACATTCAATTATCTGGCAACAACTCTGGTGGACATTCCTGCAGTCAGCATGCCAATTGCACGCTTCCTCAAAACTTGAGACATCTGCGGCATTGTGTTCTGTGCTCAACATTTGAGAGAAATAAGCTTTTTGGGCATATAGAAAACTGGGATATTTTATTTCAGCTCATGAAATATGGGACCAACACTTTACAAAGTAACATTCTGAAGCTTAGTTCGAAACAGAGTGACCTTAATTGACTCCTCTTTTGTCTTCCCTCACACTTCTACATGAACAAGTATAGATTTAGCTATAACTTTTATTTTCTCTGAGGGAATTTCACTTGTCATGTTTGAAGTTCATACCTAGGCATACATATGAAAAATATAGAAAAATATGGATCACATGAATGATGCAGCCACAGTCAGCTTATCAGCAGTTTCCATGTGTTGATGCCATTCCATTTACTCTGTTCCATCCATTAATATGAGCCGTCCTCCCCTCAGCAGCCTCCACTGCTCTCAACAGTAAGTTAAGTTGAGGAACTGAGTTCCTTTTTGGGGCTCTGGGGCCACCTAGCGGCCGCGAGGCCCTACACACAGCGCGTAGTCTGCGTATAAGCAGATGCGGCACTGAGTACACTAGTATAGCAGCATCTGCTTTTCAAGAACATCTCCATTTGCAGTAACCTACAATGCCTTTTACAGTATCACCACAAAATGATGCTGTTGTAAGGCATATCGGTGTATGAGGAATAAGATTCTGTATCTAATATGCTATTATCCCTATACAAATCTTTCAAATTCATCCATAAAAATGTACAGTATGAACTTCGTTTTTATAAGAAACATTAATGTGTTGAAAATTCCAAATTGTTTGCGTAGTCAACTTACACATAGCACTGGCACACACACTTACCCCACCAGACATGCCACCAGGGGTCTTTTCAGAGTCCCCAAATCCAGAACAAATTCAAGAAAACTTACAGTATTATATAGAGCTATTATTGCATGGAACTCCCTTCCATCAAAGATTGCTCAAGTGAACAGCAAACCTGGTTTAAAAAAACTGATAAAGCAACAGCTCACTGCACAACGCCACTCCCCTATTTGACCCTGAAGAAGAGTAGCTGCTGCTATCGCAACAGCTAATGGGGATCCTAATAAAATACCATTACCAAGTATGTCCACAATTTGTAGGATACATTACACCACTTTTCTGTTCTTTATTTTCGTTTTTAATTGATTCAGTTATTACAGCCAGAAATAAATACTGTAAACATTGCTTTAACGCTAATTATTTTAACGCAAACGTTTTTATCAGTATATATTTTTTAACATAGTACCAGATCCTGACAGTGTTGTGAATCCAACATGCCCCGGGGTGAAGTTTCCCCTAGGTACAGATCTCGGGTCAGGTTCCCCTCCCCCAATCCTAACCTTAACCATTAGTGGGGGAAATGCAAAACTGACACAAGAGCACCTGGGTCACCCGGCCTACACCATCCAACATCCTGGTCAGGGTACCAGTCGAGTCACATGACGTAAATAAATTGCCTATGATATGAAATCTTAAATAAGCAGAATTCAATAATTGCAAGCATTAAAGTTAAGAAATTACAGTTCTGATAGTGTGTACAAGAGTAGAACACACTATGAAAGAGGTCATTAAAAAGAACATCCTACAAGAAACATCCGCATAGCCGCAGGAAGTAGGGGTACTGAGGGTGCTGCAGTACCCCTGAAACATTTTTAGTAGTGCACTGGGCCTTTAATAGTCCTGTAGTAGCGGACCTGTATTACATGCAGAAATGCTGATAATGGAAGATTGATGACACAGTTTTTAAAGAGATATGCCATTCAATACAGAAGAATGACAGAGAAAAGGCATTTAGAAGTGTATTTTGGACAATAACATGTAATATAATAGAACTGAATAGAGCAAAATACAATAGAACTAAAGGATAAACCTACCAACATACGTAACACATTTGTACTGTATGAAAAATTTATGCACTCACTAACTGTAAGTCGCTCTGGATAAGAGCGTCTGCTAAATGACTAAAATGTAAAATGTACTGTAATTTCCCAGTCAGTTTTGTGAATTGAACCCTGTTACCCTCCTCCCCCTCATTATCATCATCATCATCACCATCATCGAATATATACTCCATCTCCTTCAGTAACAATTACCAACAAAATCACATTTTGTGTGAACACTTAGGTTGATGTTGTTGATACAATATGTTTGGTATTGGAAACCTGAAAGTGTCCTTGAGTTAAAACAAGACTTTTCATTGCCTTGGAAAATCACTGTACAAAAAAAATAAGCTATAGCCAAAATATGTGCAATAAATACCATATATAATAGCGTGACATGGTGTTTGTATTTTGCACTACAATTACAGTATACATTTTTCTCCTTATCTTTGCTACAGCAGGACATTTTCACAACTTCACTTTTGTCTTTTACACAAACATCACATCTCTTTTTGAATCCATACAATACCATTGAGGAGTAGACCAGGGCCCGTATTCATAAAGCGTGCTGATCTAGGACCAGGTCCCCCTGTCCATAAAATCTTATTCATTATGATCTAAAAGGCAAAACTGATCATAGATCAGCATTCCTACTCCGAGATACTTTATGAATACGAGCCCAGAAGTGCAATATTGTATAAATGGATGGAGCAATAAACCATTACAAAAACATATTCCTTAAAAAGCATTCCAAAATGGATGGTATTGCTTTACATTACAGTAAATATGTATAAAAATTGTCTATCAAATAATTCTACAACAAAACTAATCTGGGTAATAAACAAGAATATTGATGTTAAAACTCTTCTTTCAAAGATGACATGATATAAATTATGGACAATAGATAATGTATTTCAAATCATTGCAATCACTTTAAAACATTTAAAAAGGCTTGAGTCTCAAACTAACCATACTTATTGTCCCAAGTTGAAGAGGACTTGACAAGGGAAAGCCAACGATTGTCATCTTCAGTCTCAATAACATCTTTCTACAGTACACCTGGCTGTCTCAATACTCTAAAATGACTTACCTTTCTCCTTTCCTTGACCCTTTTCCTTCATCTCCTTTCCTTAATCACTGATAGGTGGAGGGACTCAAATCAATGGCACTCGTGTGAGTTTCCGACTTTCCTTAGCTAACGAGGCATGTTATTTCTCTCGACAACCCAGACGCACAGCTGCCAGAGAGTAACAATTATAAAAACACTCTTCTGTGCTTGAACAAATTACATTTGTCAAATTATGCACTTTGCTGTTCTTCAAGTGCCATGGTCTGGGTCGTCAGAAAAATAATAACGTTTCACATTAGCTACAAGGCTTTCAGGAAAGGTACCCTTCATTTGTCATGTCCAGCCTGAATGGTCATCATGGACATAAGGACACAGGATAAGAAACTAATTCCAACTATTGAAACACAGCCTTTTGAACTTGAACATCACTTGAACAGTGATATCATAAAACAAAAACTTGAAAACATCATGGACCTGGTTACTCTTTAAAACAATGTTCTACCAATCTGAAATGCTACAAAAAGGCAACAGATCTACTATGGTGCATATTCTAGTATTGCTACGATAACTATATCTATCTACTATCTACAACAACTAGATAACTAAAGTATAATATGAAAATGATGAATATCAAATCTAACTTCTATATGGTTACATCTCTAAAGATGTCTAGGCTCGGAAAACTGATAAGTCCTTTGGTCTTTGATGAATTATAGCCATAAATCGTGACAGAATGGGACGGTATAGTGATATCTTCTCTGTAAGGAACAAATACGTTACCCCCTGTAAGCATGTGATTCTTTAAAAATACTGGTGAATAATATAATTTCTTAAAACCCTTTTAACATGCTTTAAATATGCAACGTTCTGTTTGGACGGTTTACCTGCTCAGCAATGGCTGTGGAGGGATGTCCCATCAACCCTATATCCTGGCTGGCTATTGGTTGGTCCCTCTTTTTGTGTTTGGTCCAATTATCACACAAAACAGACAGCCAGAGATCCTGGTCCAGTAGTCTCACAGAATACTGGAGATCAAAGTTCATTACTATAGATATGCTGTTAGATAATAAATGGTATACAGTAGGACATCCACACTGTTGATGATATAGACAGTCTCCACTTGGGCCCTCTACTTAGATCACTCTAGTTGGGAGGAACCAAGAACAGTGGTTACAAGTTTTCAAGTTCTCTTTAAAAAAGAGTAATGGGAGTGAAGCAGACTCAATTGAAAGGGAATGGACTGCAACCATGTTTACTACACCATAAAAAAAAAGAGTAGAGGACAGAATGAGTTTCATCTTAACCCTGGGTTACTTAGGTGGAGACTGGGAAGAGACTTAATGCTTCTTCGCTGGTGATTTGGCTTGGGACGTGGTTGGAGATATGGCTGGTGATTTGGCTACGATCTTGGTTGGAGATATGGCTGGTGATTTGGCTACGATCTTGGTTGAGGACGGAGATTTGGCTGAGGCCTTGGAGGGGCTACTGTGGCAGGGGGTGACCTTAACATGGATGAACAGAGAAGTGGGTGACAGGCTGGAACCATCGACCTTCAGCAGGTGGACATGACGGTAACCTGGGGGCGAGAGGGCAGAGGTGAAAGGTCAGACAAAACTGATTATTGGCTATAGTCTAAACAGTAAGATATGTTATTTTGACACACACCTACACATGTAAACACACACACACACACACACCTGTGCGGAGGCTGGTGAAGGGCAGGGTGAACTGTCCCAGGAAGTCGTTTCTGGAGGTGAAGTCGTGGTCCTCCACCATGAAGCGCACCAGAGCCAGCTCAGGGACATGCAGAGTGAAGTTGAAGGTGCAGTCCCACCGAGGGTTAAACCCTGACAAACCATAGGAGAGAGGGAGAGCGAAGGGTTCAACACAGAAATGTTTTCATGTATCTTCTATTCATACATCAGGTTTGGGCTCAATTCCATTTCAATTGGAATTTCAGTTTACTTCAGTAAATTGAAATGTAGTTGATAACGTAGGTTCAATCAGTAAGGCTGGTCTGAATAGATAGCTCACTTTACTTCTTTCAGTAAGCACAATACAATTCACATTGCTTCCTCTTCTATGTGCATAGTGGGACTGTCCAGGTAACTGCCAAAATAAAGGAAACACATAAATAAATTGTCTTAATAGGGCAAATGCCTAGCATTTTATAAACTACCCTAAGCATGATGGGATGTTAATTGCTTAATTAACTCAGGAACCACACCTGTGTGGAAGCACCTGCTTTCAATATACTTTGTTTCCCTCATTTACTCAAGTCTTTCCATTATTTTGGCAGTTACCTGTATACACTGAGTTTATAAAATATTAGGGACACCTTCCTAATATTGAGTTGCACCCCGTTCCCCTCAGAACAGCCTCAATTAATTGGGGCATGGATTCTACAAGTTTTCGAAAGCGTTCCAGAGGGATGCTGGCCCATGTTGACTCCAATGCGTCCCACTGTTGTGTCAAGTTGGGTGGATATCCTTTGGGTGGTGGACCATTCTTGATGCACACGGGAAACTGTTGAGCATTAAAAACCCAGCAGCTATGCAGTTCTTGACACACTCAAACCGGTGCACCTGGCACCTACTACCATACCCCGTTCAAAGGTACTTAAATATTTGGTCTTGCTCATTCACCCTCTGAATGGAACACATACATAATCCATGTCTCAATTGTCTCAAGGCTTAAAAATCCTTCTTTAACATGTATCCTCCCCTTCATCTACACTGAATGAAGTGGATTTAACAAGTGACATCAATATGGAATCATAGCTTTCACCTGGTCAGTCAATGTCATGAAAATAGTTAGTGATAATAGTTATTATCATCAGCATAGTCTCTCCTCCTCTTTTCTATTAGCCACATGCGGAATGTCATTCACCTATTTACCTTATAGCCTATGAGCACGGAACAGTAATTGCACATTCTTCACGCTTGCTGTTTAACCTATGGGCACACTCTTGTAATTATCACCTTCTCTCTCAACCAATGGGCATAAATCTTGGGATGTATTTATATGTCAAACTTGACCATGTTCTCTTACAGCAAAAGGCCCGTCATTGGAAATCCTTACTCCCAGAAATGATCAAATAAATTAGATTTTTATGTTTTGTTTTTTGTTAGGAAAAACAAAGAAATGGATTAATAAAATTAGCTAAATGAAAACTTTGCTGTTCTACAGGTGCAAGTTGTAAAGATAAATGGAGTAGGATCTAGGGCTGTTACGGTGACCGTATTACCGCCACACCGGCGGTCACGAGTCATGGCGGCAGTCAAATTCCACGTGACCGTTTAGTCACAGTAATTAGGCTTCTCCAAGCTCTGATGCTGCTGATGGTCATTAGGTCACTACCAAACTTGCTAACTGCCTGGTACTCAGCACTTTTGTTGTCCCTCTAATCACTCTGACATCAATGCAAATGAAATCAAAAATCTAAATCAAACACTTCATGAGAGCCCATGCGCTCATGTTGCGCAACACTTCTATAGGCTATGCAATTGCGTGAGAAAACAAGAGTGATGGCCTCTATTAAAAAGAGGATCTCATCAGCTTTCAATAGGCTAGGCCTACTATATTTATTTCTCAACTTTACTAATATTAAGCACATTGCTTCTCTTTACAACAGGAATATAGCCTACCAGGCTGGCATGAAAATGAACCGCGGGAAAAGTGTCCTCCATTCGCTATTTAAGTGCATAGATTACGTCTTTTTTTCCCCTGCCCCTGTTTCGAATCAGGTGCATGATAATGGTCCATTCTAAATCAAAACAAATGTCACACATATATTATTTTGTATATGTAAAGACAATATTAAATCAAGAATAGTCTGATGGGTGACAATATTAGCCTATCACTTGTGAATTATATATTATCACTTGTGAATGATGCCCAGTTTAAGGCAAGAAACCGCCATTCCTTTTTTGTGTGACTTTTTCAAATCATAGTAGCCTAGCCCATAGGCCTATATGTTTTGATAAGGTTTGTATCACAACTAAAGTGGCCAAATAACTTCTTAAAATTAAGCACATTAATCCGTGTTACAACGGGTGTAGAGCCAAACTGGCATACATATGCAGCGCGTGAGTTGTAAGTTTGGGGAAGATAATTTTCACCATACATTTTAGTCATATAGCAGACGCTCTTATCCAGAGTGACTTACATAATTTTTTTTATTTTTCATACTGGCCCGCCGTGGGAATCGAACCCACAACCCTGGCATTGCAAACGCCATGCTCTACCAACTGAGCTACATCCCTGCCGGCCATTCCCTCCCCTACCCTGGGCCAATTGTGCGCCGCCCCATAGGTCTCCCGGTCGCGGCCGGCTACGACAGAGCCTGGATTACGAACCAGGATCTCTAGTGGCACAGCTAGCACTGCGATGTAGTGCCTTAGACCACTGCGCCACTCGGGGACATACAAATGCACGTTTATAATAAAAGCATTACATGCATAATCACATTTGCGTTCATTTTTGAGAATGGTGTTTTCCTGCTAATGGCACATTCGCGCTTATAGCCTACTGCCGTGTGCGCATTGCTGCGCTTATAATGTGAAGAAATAGCCTAATAGTTTATCAACATTTTAAGCTAAACTTTCTGATCTGTTGCGTCAGGCTCATTGCTTAAAACATCCCACAACTGTCCCAGACTATGTTTGGAATATTTATTTCTAGCACAGAATAGAATAGGTCCACTTTTGTACTATGGGGGATAGTAGATTGACATAGGCTAGTGCTTTTGCTGTTCGTTAGGCCTATTCATCTTAGTGGCTGACGAAAAGTAAATGACAGTTCTTCCAATATCTTCAATATGCGCCTCGGAATTGGATAACGACGCACGCAGTTGTGTCCCTGATGTGTCTGTCTTCACTTGTAGCCTGTGAGAAAGACCCACTCACGTCACTGAGGGCCATGTGAGTGAGAGGTGCTTCGGCACGCAGCCGGGAGAAGGGAATTATAATTATTATATTCAGCCCACGGGCACAACGGCCACTGGCCGCAAAAGGCACAAATTATTTTAGGGGGCATTACGGCCACACAAAGGGGATGCAGCCGGGAAACTCGAGGCATTATCAAGTGCTTGTCAAATTGAGAATGAGAGAGACTGATGAAGCCTGCGCAAAAAACAAAGCAGAGATCATGCCTTTCAGTCGCATCATGCAGCTTTGAATGTATAAAAAATCTAAACATATAGTCCAACATTTGTATCACAACTAAAGTTACATAAATAACTCTGAATTAAGCATATAGGAGTACATGTTTCTTTGTTAACCGCTCATCACCTAATAGCCGCATGTGTGCACTCCCTCAAATCGTTTGGAGAAAATATCCTTTCTATTTTATTCAGCTACAGCATGTTGAATTGTATTCTTCATACTGGCTTCGAGACAAGTCTCTGAATGTCCTTGAGTGGCCCAGCCAGAGCCCGGACTAAAAACCTGATCGAACATCTCTGGAGAAACCTGAAAATAGCTGTGCAGCGACGCTCCCCATCCAACCTGACAGAGCTTGAGAGGATCTGCAGAGAAGAATGGGAGAAACTCCCCAAATACAGGTGTGCGTCATACCCAAGAAGACTTGAGGCTGTAATCACTGCCAAAGGTGCTTCAACAAAGTACTAGGTAAAGGGTCTGAATACTTATGTAAATTTCATTTTTTTTATTTTTAATACATTTGCAAAAATTTCAAAAAAACAGTTTTTGCTTTGTCATTATGGGGTATTGTGTTTAGATTGATGAGGGAAAAAAACTATTTAATTAATTTTAGAAAAAGTCAATGGGTCTGAATTCTTTCCGAATGCACTGTATATTTACCGTTGTTGTCCACACGGGGGGTCATCTTCTTGTTGTTATCGATGGGAACGCCATGGGTCTCCACCCACACCTGAGGGTCCACAATGGAGCTGGGTTTATCCCACTCTGGCTTGGGAAGCTGCTGGGCTGAGATCACCTGCATGGGATTGGTTATAATGGGATTGGGAAAAACAGGAATGGGAAAAATAGGATTGGGAAAAATGGGAATTGGGTAAAACAGGATTGAGAAAAATAGCATTAGAGAAAAGTGAGGCATTGATTTTAATTCTATACATTTAATTTCTTTTTTGCGACAGTCTGAACTTGTTACCTTCTCAATGGCCTCTTGGCGGATTGACAAAGTTAACTTGGATTGATTTGGGGGGCTGTCTGGTCATCTGGGAGCGCCCACTTACCCGTATGGTGAGGAGGGTGGGGTCGTGTCCGGGTCCTCCCCCTGTGTTCTCGGGGTTGAAGTTGCAGTCTGGGCGGGTCATGAAGGAGGGCTTGAGGACGTATCCACAAAGGCCGTTGTGTAAAAAGCGACCCCGGTTCAGGTCCATCTCTTCCCCTGCCGTCTGGAAGTTCAGCGCCACTGGAGAAACAAATATTTCAGTTAACTACAGTGATTTAGTGCGTTGAGCTAAAGCCTAGACATTAGCCAGGTCAGCTGCCTGCCACAAGAGTGTTTTAGCGCATTACAGGACATACTGTAGGTCATTACAGGATAATCACTGTGGTTTAGAGTTACAGTGTATTGTGCTTTATATATCTGTCTAAGTAATAGAGAATTTATGTTGTCCATTAGAGTGTAATAGAATGCAGGATCATTGCTCTGTAAAGGAGTGTAAGGCACTGACCAGTGTAGCAACATACAATCTCCAATCACCTGGAATTCAGAAATACTATCAAATCTGGCAACCAACACTGGCCTCCCAGTGAGGAACAGTGTACCTGGTAACCACAGTTTCACATTTCTGTGATGGGCCATACTAACCATATTTCCTGAAAACACGCTATATGAAAGTAGATATGTTACATTTTGCTGTTTGTGACGTTCTACTTTCATAGTGTATTTTAGTGAACATAATCTGGCAACTTCAGAGAGTGGTTACAATGTTCTGACCAATCTGGCAACCGCCGTTCCACATATCCTGGGGATCGTAGTTGGAGGACTGCAGGCGTTGTCCTGAGGGATAGATCCTGCTCAACTGATGGCTGTTGTGACGGACAAAATGCTTCCCTGCAGGAGGGGGAGAAAGAAGGAGGGCAAGGATAGTTAAAACATTGGCAAAAGGGAAAAACAGAGAAGCCTATGTGGTGAACAAGGTTGTGTTCATTAGGGCATACAACAGGAAACATTTTGAAACATTTTAAATGGAAAATCCAGGTAGACCCTTCCTGTTTCAATCTGTTTTCTTCCATTTGGTGCCTAATGAACACAGCCCAGCTGTCTCATCTTCCCAATAGGGAATCAACAGGGCATGCAAAAAAATAACCTAGTGTACATATTAATAATAATAATCATAATTGATTGGACTTAGATAGCACTTTTTCTAGAGACCCAAAGCACTTTACATAGTAAGGGGGAAGCTCACCTCATCCACCACCAATGTTTAGCACCCACTTGGGTGATGCACGGCAACCAATTTGCGCCAGACCACACATCACCTATCAGGTGGAGAGTTGAGGAGTGATATATGCCAATTAGGAATGATGGGAATAATTAGGTGGCCATGATGGAAATGGGGCCAGGTTGGGAATTTATCCAGGACACCAGGGTTAACACCCCTACTCTTACGATAAGTGCCATGTGATTTTTAATGACCACAGAGAGTTGGGACACCGGTTTAACGTCTCATCCGAAAGACGGCAAACTTCGCAGGGCGATGTCCCCACCACTGCCCTGGGGCATTGGGATCTCCTTAGACCAGAGGGAAGAGTGCCCCCTAGTGGCCCTCAAACACCACTTCCAGCAGCATCTGGTCTCCTATCTAGAGACTGACCCTCTAGGCTTCAGAGGCAAGCCAACAGTGGGATGCAGGGTGGTATGCTGCTGGTGCACGTGGGTTTGTGCGTATGTGGGTCCGTGTGTATGTGTTTACATACAATGCTAACTAACAGAGTAGCCTGTTGATGTAATTGGCTAAGTGTGTAGAGTAGACTAATTGTACTCTTGGGCTTTTATTGAACTATTATCTTTTGGGAGCTATTAGGCTACTCTGTTAATTAGCTTTGTATGTAAACACAAACACACACGGACACACATTGGCACATACGAACACACACACACAAAAATACACATTTAAGCAAACACACATACACACACAAAGACCTCCCCCACAAACACACACACTCTCCATACCTGATTCTTTGACGTGTTTGAGGGCTTCGCTCTCTGAGAAGGAGGACATCTCAGTGGGGGGTTTCTTTGCGGCCTGGTCAAAGCCTTTAAAGGGAACACTGCGTGTGTACACCACCAGGTCTGACAGCTCTGGACTCAGCTTAGAGACACCCGGCTATGGAGGTACACACACACAGAGAGGGGAAGAGGGAGTAGGAAGCGAGAGAGAAAGGAAAGGCAAAGTTACTAGTACTACATGAGATCAAGAAAGCCTATAGTATACACAATCAGCAAATCAGCTGATTCAGCAAGAAAGACAGACAAAAGACGCACACACACACACCTTCTTCTCCTCCTTCTTTTTGCTCTCTGCTTCGCTACACTCACACTCCTCCGAGGAGCTGAGGTCTGAAGAACTGGAGGAGCTCTCCATCTCCACCACTCTCTCCTTCTTCCCCTTCACCAGGATCTTCCCTTTCAGCGCCTACATACACACATGTAAAAACAGATGGATAAAACGCACACTTAGGCTATCCATGAATGCACATACAGTACCAGTCAAAAGTTTGGACACACCTACTCATTCCAGGGTTTTTCTTTATTTTTACTATTTTCTACATTGTAGAATAATAGTGAAGACATCAAAAATAACACATATGGAATCATGTAGTAACCAAAAAAGTGTTAAACAAATCAAAATATATTTTATATTTGAGATTCTTCAAATAGCCACTCTTTGCCTTAATGACAGCTTTGCACACTCTTGGCATTCTCTCAACCAGCTTCACCTGGAATACATTTCCAACAGTCTTGAAGGAGTTCCCACATATGCTGAGGACTTGTTTGCTGCTTTTCCTTCACTCTACCGTCCGACTTATCCCAAACCATCTCAATTGGGTTGATGTCGGGAGATTGTGGAAGCCAGGTCATCTGATGCAGCACTCCATCACTCTCCTTCTTGAAAAAATAGCTCTTACACAGCCTGGAGGTGTGTTGGGTCATTGTCCTGTTGAAAAACAAATGATAGTCCCACTAAGCCCAAACCAGATGGGATGGCGTATCGCTGCAAAATGTTGTGGTAGCCATGCTGGTTAAGTGGGCCTTGAACTCTGAATAAATCACAGACAGTGTCACCAGCAAAGCACCCCCACACCATAACACCTCCTCCTCCATGCATTACGGTGGGAACCACACATGCGGAGATCATCCGTTCACCCACACCGCGTCTCACAAAGCCACGGCGGTTGGAAACAAAAATCTCCAATTTGGACTCCAGACCAAAGGACAAATTTCCACCGGTCTAATGTCCATTGCTTGTGTTTCTTGGCCCAAGCAGGTGTCTTCTTCTTATTGGTGTCCTTTAGTAGTGTTTTTTTGCAGCAATTCGACCATGAAGGCCTGATTCACACAGTCCCTTCTGAACAGTTGATGTTGAGATGTGTCTGTTACTTGAACTCTGTGAAGCATTTATTTTGGCTGCAATTTCTGAGGCTGGTAACTCGAAACATTTTGAAATGTTCCAGATTGACTGACCTTCATGTCTTAAAGTAATGATGGACTGTCGTTTCTCTTTGCTTATTTGAGTTGTTCTTGCCATAATATGGACTTGGTCTTTTACCAAATAGGTCTATAAAAAACAAATTGTATTTAACCTTTATTTAACCAGGTAAGCCAGTTGAGAACAAGTTCTCATTTACAACTGCGACCTGGCCAAGATAAAGCAAAGCAGTTAAATAAAAACAACAAAACAACAAAGTTACATATGGAATAAACAAAACGTACAGTCAATAACACAATAGAAAATCTATATAGAGTGTGTGCAAATGTAGTAAATTAAAGGAGGAAAGGCAATAAATAGGCCATAGTGCAAAATAATTACAATTTAGTATTAACACTGGAGTGATAGATGTGCAGAAGATGATGTGCAAATAGAGATACTGGGGTGCAAATGAGAAAAAATAAATATATATGTAAATAACAATATGGGGATGAGGTAGTTGGGTGGGCTAATTACAGATGGGCTGTGTACAGGTGCAGTGATCGGTAAGCTGCTCTGACAACTGATGCTTAAAGATAGTGAGGGAGATAAGTGTCTCCAGCTTCAGAGATTTTTGCAGTTCGTTCCAGTCATTTGCAACAGAGAACTGGAAGGAATGGCGGCCAAAGGAGGTGTTGGCTTTGGGGATGACCAGTGAGATACACCTGCTGGAATGCATACTACGGGTGGGTGTTGCTATGGTGACCAATGAGCTAAGATAAGGCAGGGATTTGCCTAGAAGTGATTTATAGATGACCTGGAGCCATTGGATTTGGCGACGAATATGTAGTGAGGGCCAGCCAACGAGAGCGTACAGGTCACAATGGTGGGTAGTATATGGGGCTTTGGTGACAAAACGGATGGCACTGAGATAGACTACATCCAAATTGCTGAGTAGAGTGGTGGAAGCTTTTTTGTAAACGACATCGCCGAAGTCAAGGATCGGTAGGATAGTCAGTTTTACGAGGGCATGTTTAGCAGCATGAGTGAAGGAGGCTTTGTTGTGAAATAGGAAGCCGATTCTAGATTTAACTTTGGATTGGAGATGCTTAATGGGAGTCTGGAAGGAGAGTTTACGGTCTAACCAGACACCTAGGTATTTGTAGTTGTCCACATATTCTAAGTCAGACCCGCCGAGAGTCGTGATTCTAGTCGGGCGGGCGGGTGCAAGCAGCATTCGATTGAAGAGCATGCATTTAATTTTACTAGCGTTTAAGAGCAGTTGGAGGCCACGGAAGGAGTGTTGTATGGCATTGAAGCTCGTTTGGAGGTTTGTTAACACAGTGTCCAATGAAGGGCCAGATGTATACAAAATGGTGTCGTCTGCGTAGAGGTGGATCTGAGAGTCACCAGCAGCAAGAGCGACATCATTGATATACACAGAGAATAGAGTCTGCCCGAGAATTGAACCCTGTGGAACCCCCATAGAGACTGCCAGAAGTCCAGACAACAGGCCCTCCAATTTGACACATTGAACTCTATCTGAGAAGTAGTTGGTGAACCAGGCGAGGCAGTCATTTGAGAAACCAAGGCTATTTAGTCTGCCAATACGAATGCAGTGATTGACAGAGTCAAAAGCCTTGGCCAGGTCGATGAAGATGGCTGCACAGTACTGTCTTTTATCGATCGCAGTTATTATATCGTTTAGGACCTTGAGCGTGGCTGATGTGCACCCATGACCAGCTCGGAAACCAGATTGCATAGTGGAGGAGGTACGGTGGGATTCGAAATGGTCGGTGATCTGTTTGTTAACTTGGCTTTCAAATACTTTCGAAAGGCAGGGCAGCATGGATATAGGTCTGTAACAGTTTGGATCTAGAGTGTCACCCCCTTTGAAGAGGGGAATGACCGCGGCAGCTTTCCTAACTGATTGTGTATATTGGTTCCTGAAAAGTTGCATATCGCGGGGGCTTTTCAATGCTAATGCAGTACGCCACAGGATGTTTTTGTGCTGGTCAAGGGCAGTCAAGTCTGGGGTGAACAAGGGGCTATATCTGTTCTTAGTTCTGAATTTTTTGACTGGGGCATGCTTATTTAAGATGGAGAGGAAAGCACTTTTTAAGAACATCCAGGCATTCTCTACTGACGGAATGAGGTAAATATCCATCCAGGATACCCGGGCCAGGTCAATTAGAAAGGCCTGCTCGCTGAAGTGTTTTAGGGAGCGTTTGACAGTGATGAGGGGTGGTCGTTTGACCGCGGACCCATTACGGACGCAGGCAATGGGGCAGTGATCGCTGAGATCCTGGTTGAAGACAGCGGAGGTGTATTTAGAGGGTAAATTAGTCAGGATGATATCTATGAGGCTGCCCATGTTTACGGATTTAGGGTTGTACCTGGTAGGTTCCTTGATAATTTGTGTGAGATTGAGTGCATCTAGTTTAGATTGTAGGATGGCCGGGGTGTTAAGCATATCCCAGTTTAGGTCACCAAGTAGTACGAACTCTGAGGATAGATGGGGGGCAAGCAATTCACATATGGTGTCCAGGGCACAACTGGGGGCTGAGGGCGGTCTGTAGCAAGCGGCATCAGTGAGAGACTTATTTCTGTAAAGGTGGATTTTTAGAAGTAGAAGCTCAAACTGTTTGGGCACAGACCTGGATAGTATGATAGAGCTCTGCAGGCTCTCTCTACAGTAGATTGCAACTCCGCCCCCTTTGGCAGTTCTATCTAGACGGAAAATGTAGTTCGGGATGGACATTTCTGAATTTTTGGTGGCCTTCCTAAGCCAGGATTCAGACACTGCTAGAACATCAGGGTTGGCAGAGTGTGCTAACGCAGTGAATAACTCAAACTTGGGGTTATGATGTTAACATGCAAGAAACCAAGGCTTTTACGGTTACAGAAGTCAACAAATGATAGCACCTGGGGAGTAGGAGTGATACTGGGGGCTACAGGGCCTGGGTTAACCTCTACATCACCAGAAGAACAGAGGAGGAATAGAATAAGGATACGGCTAAAGGCTTTAAGAACTGGTCTTCTAGTGCGTTGGGTACAGAGAATAAAAGGGGCAGATTTCCGGGCGTTGTAGAATAGATTCAGGGCATTATGTACAGACAAGGATATGGAAGGATATGAGTACAGTGGAGGTACACCTAAGCATTGGGTAACGATGAAAGAGATAGCATCACTGGAGGTACCGATTGAGCCGGTCTCCGCGTGTATGGGGGGTGGGACAAAGGAGCTCTCTGAGGCTGGTTGAGCGGGACTGGGGGCTCTACAGTGAAATAGTACAATAAGAACTAACCCAAACAGCAATAGGCATATTGACATGGGAGAGAGGGATAACGCAATCACAGGTGTTATTTGAGAGGGCAAAGACAACAACTGGTAATGGCGACGAAAGTTTTGGCTGAGGCTAAACAGATAAACAGGATAGGGTACCGTGTAAAGGAACAGTCCAGCAGGCATCAGCTGTGTAGCTGAGTGATCATAAGGTCCAGAGAACAGCAATAGGTAAGTCCGGGAGCAGTTCGTAGGCTGCTACAGCACAGGCGAGGAGGAGGCACATTTACATTTTAGTCATTTAGCAGACGCTCTTATCCAGAGCGACTTACAGTTAGTGAATAAAAAAAATTAATTATACTGGCCCCCCGTGGGAATCGAACCCACAACCCTGGCGTTGCAAACGCCATGCTCTATCAACTGAGCTACATCCCTGCCGGCCATTCCCTCCCCTACCCTGGACGACGCTGGGCCAATTGTGCGCCGCCCATGAGTCTCCCGGTCGCGGCCGGCTGCGACAGAGCCTGGATTCGAACCAGGATCTCTAGTGCCACAGTTTGCACTGCAATGCAGTGCCTTAGACCACTGCGCCACTCAGGAGTACACGGCTGTTGATTCCGTGTGCTAGCGGGCCGGGGCTAGCAGATGGATCTTCGTGGTCGTCGCAACGGGAAGCTTGTTGAAACCACATCAGACGATTACGTCGGCAGACCAGTCGTGATGGATCGGCGGGGCTCCGTGTCGACACTAGGAGGTCCCGTCCGGTTGACAGAGAGGTAGATAGCCGGAAGATAGGCCTGGCTCGAGGCTAGCTCAAGGCTAACTGGTGTGCCGGGACAGTAGTGATTAGCCAACAACAGCCATTCGGTTGCAGCTAGCTAGTTGCGATGATCCGGTGTTAAGGTCTAGTGATTCAGTGATTCCGGCAGAAAATCCTAAATGCTCTGGGTCGATAGAACGCTGTGCAGACTGGCCGATAATTGTCCAGGCTAGAGCTGGCTGGTAGGTAGTGCAGGCCACGGACAGTGGTGAAGACCGCTAACGGTGGCTAATAGCAAGTAGCTAGTTAGATGGCTAGCTGGCTAGTTTCAGCCGTAGGTTCTTGATAAAAATAAAGAAATAATAAAATCCATTCCACATTGGGTGAGGCGGGTTGCAGGAAAGTATATTTAGTTAAAGGATGGAAAGTGCGATAGAGAAATATATACGAAAAAAAAAAACTGGCTATTTACACGAGGACACAACAGAATACACCACCGCACTGCTACGCCATCTTTCTTCTGTAAACCCTCCCTACCTTGTCACAACACAACTGATTGTCTCAAACGCATTAAGGAAAGCAATTCCACAAATTAACTTTTAAGAAGGCACGCCTGTTAATTGAAATGCATTCCAGGTGACTACCTCATGAAGCTGGTTGAGAGAATGCCAAGAGTGTGCAAAGCTGTCATCAAGGCAAAGAAAGGGTGGCTATTTGAAGAATCTCAAATATAAATATATTTTGATTTGTTTAACATTATTTTGGTTACTACATGATTCCATATGTGATATTTCATAGTTTTGATGTCTTCACTATTATTCTACAATGTAAAAAATAGTACAATTAAAGAAAAACCCTTGAATGAGTAGGTGTGTCCAAACTTTTGACTGGTAGTGTACGTGTAGGCAGGTACACGTACACACACACACACAAACCCACCCATAAGCAGGCACACACCTACACCCACTTACACACACATATTTTAAATATGTTATTGAATCCAACATTCAAATGTACATTAAAAAAGGATCCAAACATTTCAAAGTCCCTGTATGTATGGAACTCAAGGGTACAGAAAGCACCTCATTCTCCAATCAGCTAGGTTGCCCACGACAGCTGGAACAGAGCAGTACCTAGCCAACTGCTTTGCCCTAGTTTTTGGCAGATCCGCAATCTGGAGGTCACACACTGCAAACCTGTGTACGTGGCCGAGACTGCCAAATATCAGCACCAACAGCTTGCACCTACACCCAAGGCTGTCCAAGCGTGCCACGTGGGGCTGGTATTTAAGAAGCTTGTCGGCAAAGGCCTGCTCCATGTAGCCTTCAAATGAGCAGTCCACTTCCAAAATGGGCACATCCCCCTGGCCTCCCCCCACAACAACAACAACATCTGGCCTATTTGGAACACAGGAAAACACATCATCATCAACATCAAACCAGCTTCCTCTTACACAAGAATGTTTATGGATGTGTGCTGTTGGTGAGACTACCTGTCTCACTTTGCTGGCTATCAGGTCGAGAAGGCGGTCATGTCTAGCAAAGTATACAGTATATCCTTATATGAACAGCAACCATTCACAACATGGGCAACAGACTCCATTACATTTGACTCATGTAGAATACAAAATGGGTCATGGTTTGCAGGATGCTAGATTATATTTTGTTGGTAGAATTTGCAGCCTCGCTTGCACACACACACACACACAGTCAATATAGGATTGATAAGATTGAATCGTACTACACCGGCTCTGACGCTCGTCGGATGTGGCAGGGCTTGAAAACTATTACAGACTACAAAGGGAAGCACAGCCGCGAGCTGCCCAGTGACACAAGACTTCCAGACGAGCTAAACCACTTCTATGCTCGCTTCGAGGCAAGCAACACTGAAGCATGCATGAGAGCACCAGCTGTTCCGGATGACTATGTGATCACGCTCTCCGTAGCCGATGTGAGTAAGACTTTTAAGCAGGTCAACATTCACAAGGCCGCAGGGCCAGACAGATTACCAGGACGTGTACTCCGAGCATGTGCTGACCAACTGGCAAGTGTCTTCACTGACATTTTCAACATGTCCCTGACTGAGTCTGTAATACCAACATGTTTCAAGCAGACCACCATAGTCCCCGTGCCCAAGGACACTAAGATAACCTGCCTAAATGACTACCGACCCGTAGCACTGACGTCTGTAGCCATGAAGTGCTTTGAAAGGCTGGTCATGGCTCACATCAACACCATTATCCCAGAAATCCTAGACACACTCCAATTTGCATACCGCCCCAACAGATCCACAGATTATGCAATCACTATTGCACTCCACACTGCCCTTTCCCACCTGGACAAGAGGAACACCTACGTGAGAATGCTATTCATTGACTACAGCTCAGCGTTCAACACCATAGTGCCCTCAAAGCTCATCACTAAGCTAAGGATCCTGGGACTAAACACCTCCCTCTGCAACTGGATCCTGGACTTCCTGACGGGCCACCCCCAGGTGGTAAGGGTAGGTAACAACACATCTGCCACGCTGATCCTCAACACGGGGGCCCCTCAGGGGTGCGTGCTCAGTCCCCTCCTGTACTCCCTGTTCACCCATGACTGCATGGCCAGGCACGACTCCAACACCATCATTAAGTTTGCCGACGACACAACAGTGGTAGGCCTGATCACCGACAACGATGAGACAGCCTATAGGGAGGAGGTCAGAGACCTGGCCGTGTGGTGCCAGGATAACAACCTCTCCCTCAACGTGACCAAGACAAAGGAGATGATTGTGGACTACAAGGAAAAAAAAGAGGACTGAGCACGCCCCCATTCTCATCGACGGGGCTGTAGTGGAACAGGTTGAGAGCTTCAAGTTCCTTGGTGTCCACATCACCAACGAACTATCATGGTCCAAACACATCAAGACAGTCGTGAAGAGGGCACGACAAAGCCTACTCCCCCTCAGGAGACTGAAAAGATTTGGCATGGGTCCTCAGCTCCTCAAAAAATTATACAGCTGCCCCATCGAGAGCATCCTGACTGGTTGCATCACCACCTGGTATGGCAACTGCTAGGCCTCCGACCGCAAGGCACTACAGAGGGTAGTGCGTACGGCCCAGTACGTCACTGGGGCCAAGATACCTGCCATCCAGGACCTCTATACCAGGCGGTGTCAGAGGAAGGCCCTCAAAATTGTCAAAGACTCCAGCCACCCTAGTCATAGACTGTTCTCTCTGCTACCGCACGGCAAGCGGTACCGGAGTGCCAAGTCTAGGTCCAAAAGACTTCTCAACAGCTTCTACCCCCAAGCCATAAGACTCCTGAACAGCTTACCATGGCTACCTGGACTATTCGCACAATTATGTCCGACATCGCTTTACCACCATCTCCTGATGAGGACGAACACCCTTGGCTGTATCTAAAATAAATATTTTATTTTCTCGGAATGAAGGATTCATCCTACCGGATGAAATGTATGTTATGTTTACCAAAAGTTCAGGAAATACTAGCGTTCAAGAACTCACCTTTGAACCTAAAAAAACACATTGAGGAAAGCCTAATGTTAGCTTGCTAGTTAGAATAACGTTAGCATGCTAATTAGCATTCTAGCTAACATTAGCTAACATAGCTAGCCCACATTTGCTAATACAACAAGTAGTGTTAGTTGATGGTAGCTAGTAGCTACCTACTTTAGCTGGCTAAAATGTGCCCAGATTCTGAAGTTTTGTTAGCTAACGCAATCTAACTAAACTGACATGAGCTAACTAGTAGTTTCCGAATCTGGGCACATTTTAGTCAGCTAACGTTAGTCTAGCCAAATACCTTTTCTCTAAACACCTGGTCAAGCTAGTTAGCTAAATAATGTTAGCTTTCGGGTGTTAGCTAGCCATTTTATTCCTTGTGTTAGTTGATAAAAGTTGTTCTTACCTAGCTAATTACTGTAGACTTATGTTATTGACGTAACCTTCAAGCTCCAATTAACATAGTTTTTTCTTATTATAATATTAAATGGTGGTTACAAACGCTCACTTAGCTAATGTTGTTTATAGCTTAAAAATTAGGATCCTATACCTTAAGTATTTGATGATGGTAGTTATGTAGCTAAGTAACTGTCTTTCTCTTTTCATTTTCTTCTTATTTCAGAGAAAGCATGTACACCATTTTAAGAAGTATGGAGAACTGACGGCAAACACACTGAAGAGAAAACATGCCCCTAAGACTCCCTCCACCATCAAGCAGAGCACATTACTGAAGACAGTGTCTCAGAAATCCATCGACAAAGCTGTGGTGAAGTATGTTGTCCAAGGGCTCCAACCATTCGCTGTTTTGAACAAGATCCGTTCAGAGAGTTTGTCCAGGATCTGCAGCCTAACTCAAAGATCTTATCAAGGCCCACACTGCGCTCCAGGATTGATGAAGCCTCCACGGAAATGAAGAAGAAGGTGACTCAGGCCATGAGAGAAGTTAACCACATCGCCACCCCCACCGACTGCTGGTCTGCAAGAACACAGAGCTTCTTTGGTGTTACAGCCCACTGGATAGACCCTGACAATCTCAGCAGATGCTCTGCAGCCCTGCCCTGTAAATGGTTGAGAGGATCACACATCTTTGATGTGTTGGCAGGCACCCTGAATGACATCCATTCTGAGTTTGAAATCCGGGGTAAGATTGTGAGAACGGCTCTAACTTCTTGAAAGCTTTCCATGCTTTTGGAGAAGATGAAAACAACAAGGCAGTGGAAGTAGTGGGTGGTGAAGCAGCTCAGCCAATACAGGAAGATGGTGAAGAGGAACAAGAGGAGAGTGAAGAAGTGGAGTTTGTTGATGTGGCAACGATCCTGAATTAAGATTATGGTTTTGAGTACCAGCTGCCGAAGCACCAGCGCTGTACTTGCCACCTACTCAACTTAGTATCTACAGTCGATGCCCTGAAAGCAACATCATGCATTATGCTTTGGGGGTGTTTTTCTGCTAAGGGGACAGGACAACTTCACCACATCAAAGGGACGATGGACGGGGCCATGTACCGTCAAATATTGGGTGAGAACCTCCTTCCCTCAGCCAGGGCATTGAAAATGGGTCGTGGATGGGTATTCCAGCATGACAATGACTCAAAACACACAACCAAGGCAACAAAGGAGTGGCTCAAGAAGAAGCACATTAAGGTCCTGGAGTGGCCTAGCCAGTCTCCAGACCTTAATCCCATAGAAAATCTGTGGAGGGAGCTGAAGGTTCGAGTTGCCAAACGTCAGCCTCGAAACCTTAATGACTTGGAGATCTGCAAAGAGGAGTGGAACAAAATCCCTCCTGAGATGTGCGCAAACCTGGTGGCCAACTACAAGAAACGTCTGACCTCTGTGATTGCCAACAGGGGGTTTTGCCACCAAGTACTAAGTCATGTTTTGCAGAGGGATCAAATACTTATTTCCCTCATTAAAATGCAAATCAATTTATAAAATGTTTGACATGCGTTTTTCTGGATTTTTTTGTTGTTATTCTGTCTCTCACTGTTCAAATAAACCTACCATTAAAATTATAGACTGATCATTTCTTTGTCAGTGGGCAAACGTACAAAATCAGCAGGGGATCAAATACTTTTTTCCCTCACTGTATAGTGTTCTATTATAGGATGTTTTTTCTAAAGCAAAGTGACTGTGATTGTAAGTGCTTACGTTTACTGGCTATATTCCTTCATTAATAAGGCATAATTCTATTTTGTCTGTAAGAGATGTATTTTGAAGTGTTGCCTACTTGAGAATCCACATTCTTTTTTAAAACTAAGCTCTTCTTGTATCCGCAAGACTGTTACTTTTCAGAAAAGCTCAAATCAAATAAAAGGTCTGGCTGTTTTGCTTTTTGGATTTACGGTTCTTACGTTTCATACTTTTACTTTTGATACTTAAGTACATTTACCTTACGGCTATTTAATATCAGGTACTTTAAGACTTTTACTCAAGTAGTATTCTAATGGGTGACTTTCACTTTTACTTGAGTCATTTTCCAGTAAGGTATCTTTACTTTTACTCAAGTATGGCTTTTGGGTACTTTTTCCACCACTGCTTAACATAAGGAATGTCACGGTTTCGGCCGAGGCTGCTCCTCCTCCTTGTTCGGGCAGGCTTCGGCGGTCGTCGTCCCCGGAGTACTAGCTGCCACCGTTCGATGTTTCATGTTTGTTTGGTTTTGTCTGTTTGTACACCTGTCCCTTGTTAGTGTTTGATTTGGTTGCCTATTTAGTTTTCGTGTGTGGGGGCAGGTGTTATGTGGTATTGTTTATTGTCAAGCTGTTGCTCTTTTTGTATTACTCTCGTGTTTGTTGTTTTCCGAGAGTCCGCACTGTGTGCGCTATCTTCATTTTACGCACTGTGTGTGTTGTGCGTAATTTGTATTTTGCCTCCCGGTTGGGTTCTGTTTGGTGCTGCATTTTGTTAACTAAAGTCTGTTGACGAACGCCCGTGTTTCCTGCGCTTGATTTCCTCACCGTATCTACACTCAGCTACTGACAAGGAATTTGATGTATAACATTTACTTTTAACTTTTACTCAAGTATGATGATTGAGTACTTTTTCCACCACTGTACTTAAGTACATTTAAAACGGATACTTTTAGACTTTTACTCAAGTAGTATTTTACTTGGTGACTTTCACTTTTCCTTGAGTAATTTTCTATTAAGGTATCTTTACTTTTACTCAAGTATGACAATTGAGTACTTTTTCCACCACTGCACACACCCACACACAACAGGGTTTGTGTTAGCCGGTAATAGCCGGCTTTTGTCCTTTAAAAAAATTGAAAAGCCGAAAAACAAAATTGGCCCCTGCCAACTGTCCGGGAGAAGAAGAAAAAATTCCATTGGGAAATAATGCTTTTTTGCCTATTCGTTGATGGAAATACCATTAGATGGAAATACATTTGACTGGTCATGCTTATCGTCTATAGGTCAATTTCCATAATTTTGTGTAATTAAATTGGCGCGTGTACAGTTTATTCTTTATCTTATTTATCACACGCGTACAGCATACAGAGCCTTTGAGTGGAAAATCTGTCAGACAGGGCAAGAGCTGCTGCTGCAGCATCTTGTGGTGCTTTCAAGACAACTGGGAACTCTGAAAAATACGAGGTCAAGTATTGAAGTCAGTGATCTTCAGTTTAGTTAGCTCTAGAAAGTGGCCCGGGTCCCGAGTTGGAATTCCGAGTTGGATGACCGTTCAAAACGATTTTTCTCAGTTGGAGCAATTTTTTCCCCCAGTTGTCTTGAACGCACTGAAGTCGGAAGTCTGAGAATTCTGAGTTCCCAGTTGTTTTGAACGTGGCATCAAACGGCAACGGAAGGCAGGCTTCATCAGTGCGTCACACACCACTTTGTAATGAGCTGGAGGCAGTATGCATTTGGAAAACATATACTTAATTTGTTTTAACCTGAATGTTTTAATACATATTATGAGGCATGTCTTACCTTGCTTCAAAGTAGCCTATTAGATCTCTTCTCTTTCAGAATTTCTAACAGATATTTTTATCTCTGTCACATGAAACCGCTCGCATGTGCAGTGGACTTTTGACAATGTTTTTCCCCGCTAATTGCATTATGGAACGAACATTCGCGTGTAGCCTACTGTCTTTTGCGCATTGCACTTATAATGTGAAGAAATAATAGCTTATCAACATTTTAAGCTAAATGTTCTGATCTGTTGCATCAGACTCATTGCTTGTTAAAGTTATTTTTTTTATGTAGCCTAGGCCTACTGGTTGTATGAATTTGACCCACAACTGTATGGAATAGGATTTCTTTCTCGACAAGCTAACCAATAGAATAGGTAGCCTAAACCTTTCTACTATAGTAGATTGACATAAACTAGTGATTTTACTGTTCGTTACTCATCTTGTTGTCTGAAAAAAAGTAAATGTGGACAGTTATTCTAACATGTTCAAAGTGCACATCAGAATTCGCTATGAAGGACCGCACATCGTTGCATCCTCGACTTGCAAATTATTTTAATATGAATTAACATATTCTAAATATGACTCGTTTTAGGAAACTAGGCATATGTCGCGCGTCACTACTTCACAGGAGAGGCTTTTTTTTTTTTTTATGGCATTAATGTCTTCTGCAACATGTGAACTTCCATGTGCCTTAATAACAAACTTGTATGCCATCTGTAAATACAAATACGATTGTTAAATTACGATCCTAGTTGGTTTAGCCACAGAAAAAGACAGGAACCTTCCCGCTAGCCATGATTGGCTGAGATAATGAATGGGCTGGACATGCCGAGAGATGAGTTCTGATTGGTCTGCCATGTAGCACGCGACTGTCTAGAACATGAGCTGCTCAGTATGTGTAGGTAATCCTTTCTAATGTGGATTTTTTTAAAGTTATCACGAAGGGCTCCCGAGTGGCGCAGTGGTCTAAGGCACTGCATCTCAGTGCTTGAGGCGTCATTACAGACCCCCTGGTTCGATTCCAGGCTGTATCACAACCGGCCGTGATTGCGAGTCCCATAGGGCGGCGCACAATTGGCCCAGCGTCGTCCGGGTTTGGCTGGTGTAGGCCGTCATTGTAAATAAGAATTTGTTCTTAACTGACACGCCTAGTTAAATAAAGGTAAAATAGAAAATTACATCTTCAAACTAAGGGCTACCATGGCATCTGTGAGAGGGAGGAGTGTTTTTCCATGTATACGGGTAAGAGTCTAGCTAGCTACATTTTCCGATACTATACGTTTCTAATTTTGTCAGAAAGTCGTTTTCATTGCAAATTAAAGCATACTGTTAGCTAGCTAGCTAACGTTAGCTGGCTGGCTCGCTAGCTAACGTTACGTGTATGATCTGTGTAGTAATATTATTCATATCTCAGAGACATTTGCATTGCTAGTTATAGCCTAATGTTAGCTAGCTACCTAACATTGAACCTAGTTGGTTAGCTTTAGCTACCTGTAGATTCATGCAGGGTAGTAACGTTATGAGTTGGGATTATGGTTAATTGTTTAGCTAGCTAGCTAGCTTGCTACATGTCTAAACAAAAGACTCAACTATGCAAGTAACCATTTCACCGTACCGTTTACACCTTCTGTATCCTGTGCAAGTGACAAATAAACTTTGATTTTATTTGATATAGTGTGTGTTTACCAGAGACGGTAATGTGAAGAAAAACATGACCTGCACCAAAGTCAAATTAGGATATAACGTTAGGCCAACGAGACAGTGTTCAAGTTCTAAAATTCTCCGGTAGAATGCCCTGCTTTTATTTTGTCACACTCACAACCGTAAGCTATTTTCGGTAATTAGCTCGCCATTAACTTGTAAATAATGATCTTGTTGTGAGTTTATTTTCCTGTAATAATGAATACAAATTAGCTCAAGTTAAGATGTTGTCAGCTATATGGTATGGTCATTATTTGAACTGGCTAGCCAGCTAACTTAACGTTAGCTCGCTAGCTAACAAGCTAGAAACTAAACAAAATATTGTTTAGAAAATTGCTTTTAGTTGCCTGGTTTGCTAGTTTGACATACACTAAATTCATTTCTAAACAGATGGTTTATTGGTGTTAAAATACACCAGTTATGCTATTTTGGACCACCAGGCTGCTGATGTCATGCAGCCTGTCGTTTTTGTGTTTATACTACAAATGACAAGTTTGATGTTGGACGACAATACATGATGTCACTGCGACAACTGTATACAGACATGGCGATAGACGTAGTATAAACCAGCCTTTAGTCTTGAAATCTTTGTTTAGTACACTACCGTACTCACTCTGTTTAGCACATGGCCTCACATGTGAATCCTTAAAGAAATGGGTGGGGCTAAGGCTTAAGAGGGTGTGAATGATGCTGCATGGGTGTAGACAAAGAAGAGCTCTCCAGTAGGTGTACCAAAACATTCAAGGACCATTTTCTCAAAAGTGGGGTTACAAGTTTATCAACATTCAAAGTAGAATTACTTTCCCATTGACCCTCAACTGTAGTGTATGTATGATATACCATTTTCTAGCTCTGAGTCTCTACTTTTACCCAATGTAAAAAAAAAAACATTTTTGCTACATAATACCGAATCGAGCCGGTATTATGTAGCAAAATGTGATTTCTGTCATTCTGAGCACCGTGGGTGGACGCCCTAATCAGATTACGCACCCAACGCATATTGGTCCGGTACATTTCTCAAATGTCCGGTAATTTAAAATGTTGCCGGTCAAATGTCCTGCGCCACATTTTCCTAACGGAAACCCTGACACACACACACAAACACACACTCCTGATGTTGTAAGAAAGGAATGGCAGATGGGCCATTAGCAGAGTTCAATATTGTTATTATTCAATAGGCCATTGTTTACAAATGCTAGCTTTTAAATTGTGGACAACAGTTGCTAACACTCGAAAACAGGGAGAGAAATGTACTACAAGTTGAAATCCTCACTAGTGACTAAGAGCCAATGAGTCAGCAGCTATTTTAAGAATAAATAATGAAATTCCATTCAAAGCACTCTCCCTAAGGAGCAGAGAGGAGTGTGTGTGTCTGTTCTTGGCTGAGAGGAGGAGAGACAGAGACTAAGAGAGAGAGAGAGAGAGAGAGAGAGAGAGAGAGAGAAGAAGAGATATTCTGGAAAATTTATTACGATATTTGTGAGGAAGAAAACACAGTTTATTTCTGTATCTTGCGTTTAGAAAATGCATCACCGGATCTCGAGCTTTGAACCAATCCTTTTTGGGGGTTGCGTGTCAAAAAGTTTGAGAACCACTGTATTATAGTATAGTAGTAGTGTAGCGTAGTGTAGTATAGGAATGTATAGTAGTAGTCCAGTAGTAGTCCCACCTCTGGTGAGGGCAGGCTCTGAAGCTGCTGTTCATTGAGGGGCTTGGTGAGCAGCTTGTCCCCCAGGATGGAGCGCAAGTGTCGGGCCATGACCGCCTGCTGCTCCACACTGCAGTGATTCTCAAGGGACAGGATTAGAGGGTACGGAGACGCCTGGAAGATTGGAAGACGAGACGGCAGCGGGAGAGAAGAAAGTGGAGGGGAGAGAAAGAGGTTGGAAAATTATTACATCTTAATTCAGGACAGATATTTTGGTGCCGGAGTCTGGTCTAGTGGTAGTGCTGCCGACTCTCAACCACTTATCACCCCTGGCGATGGTTCGAATTCTGTCTGGGCCACTCTCCTATCTGTCTAGCCTAACCCTCTACAGTGAGGGAAAAAAAGTATTTGATCCCCTGCTGATTTTGTATGTTTGCCCACTGACAAGGAAATGATCAGTCTATAATTTTAATGGTAGGTTTATTTGAACAGTGAGAGACAGAATAACAACAAAATAATCCAGAAAAACGCATGTCAAAAATGTTATAAATTGATTTGCATTTTAATGAGGGAAATAAGTATTTGACCCCCTCTCAATCAGAAAGATTTCTGGCTCCCAGGTGTCTTTTATACAGGTAACGAGCTGAGATTAGGAGCACACTCTTAAAGGGAGTGCTCCTAATCTCAGTTTGTTACCTGTATAAAAGACACCTGTCCACAGAAGCAATCAATCAATAAGATTCCAAACTTTTCACCATGGACAAGACCAAAGAGCTCTCCAAGGATGTCAGGGACAAGATTGTAGACCTACACAAGTCTGGAATGGGCTACAAGACCATCGCCAAGCAGCTTGGTGAGAAGGTGACAACAGTTGGTGCGATTATTCGCAAATGGAAGAAACACAAAAGAACTGTCAATCTCCCTCTGCCTGGGGCTCCATGCAAGATCTCACCTTGTGGAGTTGCAATGATCATGAGAACGGTGAGGAATCAGCCCAGAACTACACGGGAGGATCTTGTCAATGATCTCAAGGCAGCTGGGACCATAGTCACCAAAAAAACAATTGGTAACACACTACGCCGTGAAGGACTGAAATCCTGCAGCGCCCGCAAGGTCCCCCTGCTCAAGAAAGCACATATACAGGGCCGTCTGAAGTTTGCCAATGAACATCTGAATGATTCAGAGGACAACTGGGTGAAAGTGTTGTGGTCAGATGAGACCAAAATCGAGCTCTTTGGCATCAACTCAACTCACCATGTTTGGAGGAGGAGGAATGCTGCCTATGACCCCAAGAACACCATCCCCACCGTCAAACATGGAGGTGGAAACATTATGCTTTGGGGGTGTTTTTCTGCTAAGGGGACAGGACAACTTCACCGCATCAAAGGGACGATGGACGGGGCCATGTACCGTCAAATCTTGGGTGAGAACCTCCTTCCCTCAGCCAGGGCATTGAAAATGGGTCGTGGATGGGTATTCCAGCATGACAATGACCCAAAACACACGGCCAAGGCAACAAAGGAGTGGCTCAATAAGAAGCACATTAAGGTCCTGGAGTGGCCTAGCCAGTCTCCAGACCTTATTCCCATAGAAGGGAGCTGAAGGTTCGAGTTGCCAAACGTCAGCCTCGAAACCTTAATGACTTAGAGAAGATCTGCAAAGAGGAGTGAGACAAAATCCCTCCTGAGATGTGTGCAAACCTGGTGGCCAACTACAACAAACGTCTGACCTCTGTGATTGCCAACAAGGGTTTTGCCACCAAGTACTAAGTCATGTTTTGCATATTTCCCTCATTATTTTTTAATTTTTGACATGCGTTTTTCTGGATTTGTGTTGTTGTTATTATTCTGTCTCTCACTGTTCAAATAAACCTACTATTAACATTATAGACTGATCATGTCTTTGTCAGTGGGCAAACGTACAAAATCAGCAGGGGATCAAATACTTAAAAAAAAAAAAAAAGGCACACCCAGAGACTAATGTAATACTTGTTTCTGTCTATACCTAAACAAATACCAGTAGCTAGTAATCTTGCAAACTAGTCTAATTTAGGGGGTCCTGGACTGCTAATGGAGTATTGGAGCTCACTTTGAAGGCGTACTCGGCGATGGTCTCGATGACTTCTGTGAAGGGCACTTTAGAGGTGAGTGTGTGACCGTGGTAGATGACCGGCTCCCCTTTGTCCCCATCCCAACAGTCTAACTCCACACAGCGACAGCCTTGGTTCAGAGCCCTGGGACAGAGGAAACACACGTTAACGCACACACACGTTAACATACATGTGATGTTAACACAAACACATACAGTATAAACACACAGACTTAAAACACATGTATAGTGTGTATTTTGTAGTGCTCAATAAAAGGTGATGGTGTGTGTGTGTGTGTGTGTGCGTACGCCTATGCCTGTGAATGCATATGTGCATGCATGCCTCTGCGTGTGCATGCATGCACGCATACATTTTCATATGTGTGTGTTTACCTGATATAAGCCTCCGTGCTGCTGTAGCCAGTAACCTGGTCACTGGTGAGGTAGGTGTTGTGTGAGGAGGAGATGAAGTAGTGTGCCAGGGATCTGGTCATGTCCTGGTACACCCTGGCGTGGTCCGGGTCAAACACGTTGTTCTCCTTGGACAGCATGTACATGGTGAAACCATTGGGCGTCATGTACCCGTTCTTCTGGGCTGTGCAGGGCATAGGCACATGGTTGGTATGGGAGCGATAGAAAAAACTACGTACCAAAATATACATTGATTTGCTTGTGTTAATGTAGGTAAAAAAATTATTTAATTTGGATACTTTTTGGGGCCAATAAGATGAGCTGAAGTTTTAAAGAGGGTGGTAGCAATAGTATGGAGGCAGTGAGAAAAGGGCTATATTCCAATCTAAAAAGACCCTAACTTCCTATTAACTTTTGGCCATACAGGTAGCTTAGCACTTAGTGTACCTTAGCATGTAGCGTAGCTTAGCACTTAGCGTAGTGTAGCACTAGTGTAGCTTAGCACTTAGCGTAGTGTAGCACTTAGCATAGTGTAGCACTAGCATAGCTTAGCACTTAGAGTAGTGTAGCACTTAGCATAGCTAAATTAACACATTAGCTACACTCAATGCTAACTAAGTAGCAGTTAGTTAGCACTGAGTGTCGCTTAGCACAACCATTAGCACGTAAGCGTACCCCACTCATTGAGCTCGTAGGTGAGGATCAGACTCTGAGCGTGGATCAGCGAGGAGTCCTCTCCCTGGTCTTTCAGGAAGTCCTTCAGGTCCACGGTGGAGAGCACACAGCCGTTAGCCGAGTAGCGGCTAAACACGGCGTCCAGCTCCGGCCGCCGCAGCAGCTCCCTACAGAACACCTCGATTTCCCCGTGGTCCAGACGACCGTCACACGACCGGTCACACTTCTGATGGGAGGAGGGCGGGTATGTTTCCAAAGGGATCAAGTCAATGGATGAATATTGTCAAAGTTCTTGTTTCAAGGCAAGCTAATACAATAGTCCCCTGGTCACAGTCATTAATTTCAACGTCATTTTAATTACAGTCAATTGGATCAGCATGAATTGAATCATCAATATCAAACAAGTCATGGGGTGGATAATATGTGTGCAACGCTTGATAATGTGTGTAATAATGGGTGACCTGAACATTGACTGGTTAGCAACTTCTCTGTCCTCTCAAGAGGAAGCTTCTAACTGTGCCTCCCGAGTGGCCGGCAGGGATGTAGCTCAGTTGTTAGAGCATGGCGTTTGCAACGCCAGGGTTGTAGGTTTGATTCCCACGGGGGGCCAGTATGATTTTTTTTTTTAATAATGTATGCACTCACTAACTGTAAGTCGCTCTGGATAAGAGCGTCTACTAAAATGTAATGTTCAGGTCTCAGGCAAGGTCTTTTTTCAAGATGGCAGTTGGAAAGTTAGGCGTGTTGGCAGCGTTTTTAATTTATGGTTTTATATTACCGTTTATAGATACTGGCCCTTTTTGTACATCAAGTCGATATCCTTTTGACAAAGTATGCAGTTTTAATCAGAAGATCAGGCTCGAAGACCAGATTGGCACTAAGCATTTTGGCCACGGGGAATACACCCTATTTAACATGTTTGTATATTCCAGCTGGCACAGTCCCTCCAAAAGGGCTATTAAGGTCGGGGGTAAACGCAAAATAGATGGTGAAAACCTCATAATTACTCTATGCCTGTTACTGTCTGGAGATGTTCATCAGTGCCCCAGCCCGTTTTCTAGCGATAAATCCATTGGAGCAGCCCCATGCTATAATAGAGATGGTCGGAAGGGAAGGAGCAACAACCCTCTCTTTCAGGTATGCATAATAAATAGAGAACTTTTAGACCTTGATCATGACAACCAATCAAATCCTCCTGCTTCCATCTGCTGTCCGAGCGCGGCGGGGAGACCAGGAGAGGATGCCGAGGGAGGCCCCGGTCGAGACAGTCTGTTGTGCCGAATGGACGTGGAGCGGCCCGTTGATAGGGGCAGGGGCAAGGGCAGGGGCCCGGAAAGGCAAACCCCCTGGTCAGATGCCAGTGCGAACCCTGGATGGAGCTTCACTGCTGCGATTTGGCTGCATGGAGTCAACACTCATCTCAAGTGAACAATTTCGTCTGACAGTTCCAACAGATAAGGAGAGCTTGACTCCAGAAAAGGTGTTTTCTACGAGAGGACTACACATCCTTCATCTCAACGTTAGAAGTCTTCTTCCCAAGATTGAGGAAGTTTGCCTACTATCCAGTAACTGTTAGGTGGGAGTGCTTTGCTTTCCTGAAACATGGTTAGATAAAAAACGCTGAGATTGAAGTTGAAAATGATGTAGTAATTAGAAGAGACCGCAATCGCAAAGGCGGGGGAGTTTGTATTTATGCAAGATCAGATATTGGGTTCAACTATAGCTCAGATTTGGCCCCATGTAGCTCAGTTGGTAGAGCATGGTGCTTGCAATGCCAGGGTTGTGGGTTCGATTCCCACGGGGGCCAGTATGAAAAAAGTATGAAAATGTATGCACTCACTAACTATAAGTTGCTCTGGATAAGAGCGTCTGCTAAATGACTAAAATTAAAAAATGTTAAGCCATGATGAGATTGAAGCTGTGTGGTTGGACATTTTATTACCAAAATGAAAACCCATTATAGTCAGAACCTGTTACAGACCACCAGACCAGTACAAGTTTTATGAATTGTTGGAGGAGACTTGCTCCAACTGTATAGATTTAGGTAAATCAGAGGTTATTGTTACTGGTGATTTTAATACAGATATGCTCAAAAAGGGCCATGCTACTTTTAAAGCTCTTAAGAATTTTTGTAATCTGTTTGCTTTATTACAGCTGATTAATGAGCCCACCAGGGTCTGTCCTTCTACCCAAACCATCATTGACCTTGTGTTGGTGTCGGATAGATCAAGGATATCAAACAGTGGGGTTGTGCACTATGGGCTCAGTGATCATTCCATAATTTTCTGTAGTAGGAAGGTTCAGAAAACAGTTTTGAATTGTCATAACTCAATAAAAAGTAGGTCTATGAAGAATTATAGTGCAAATATTTTTGTTAATTGTTTGAGCAAATTGGCTTGGTCTGCTGTATTGAAATGCAATGAGGTGGAAAAACAATAACATTTTAAAGGGAATTAAGCGTAGAAATGAACGCTTTCTGGAGTTCAGGAAATCCAGGGCAGATTATATATTTCTAGACTATAAGAAATTAAGAAATGAGGTCAACAGGATGATACAGAAGGCCAAGAAAAATTATTTTAATGACAAAATAGTTGATAATTGGAACAATCCAAGTAAATTATGGAAGTGTCTGAAGCTGTTAGGTTACAGTAACAGATTAAAGACCAAAACTCGAAATCTTAGCTTGGACATTGGAGGAAAGGTTACATCAGACAAGACCATGGTTGCTGACAGTCGAAATGGTATTTTACAACCATTGCTAATACATTAGTTAGCAAGTTACCTTGTCAATCAGGTTGCTATGGGGAGAGTCATGTCCAACAGTTTTACTCACAGCAGGGGATTCAAGTAGATGCTTTTTCATTTGAAAAGGTGTCTGAGTCAACTGTACTAAAGAAGTTGAGAGAACTTGACCATTCCAAAGCAACTGGCCTTGACAACATTCCTGCCAGATTTCTAAGGGATGCTGTGGTAATTATCACCCCCTGTGTAACTCACATTGTGAATATGTCTATTGAACTAGGGTGTTTTCCCAGTGAACTAAAACTTGCAAGGGTCATTCCTTTGTATCAAAAAGGGAATAAGTTAGATATTTACATTTTAGTCATTTAGCAGACGCTCTTATCTAGAGCGACTTACAGTTAGTGAGTGCATACATTTTCATACTGCCCCCCCGTGGGAATCAAACCCACAACCCTGGCATTGTAAGCGCCATGCCCTACCAACTGAGCTACACAGGGCCAAATCTGATCTATAGTTGAACCCAATATCTGATCTTGCATAAATACAAACTCCCCCACCTTTGTGATTGCAGTCTCTTCTAATTACTACATAATTTTCAACTTCAATCTCAGCGTTTTTTATCTAACCATCTAACCATGTTTCGGTAAAGCAAAGCACTCCCACCTAACAGTTACTGGATAGTAGGCACATTTCCTCAATTTTGGGAAGAAGACTGCTAACGTTGAGATGAAGGATGTGTAGTCCTCTCGTAGAAAACACCTTTTCTGGAGTCAAGCTCTCCTTATCTGTTGGATCATGGAAACTATCGGCCTGTCTCAATCCTGTGTGTTTTATCGAAGGTCATGGAAAAGATTATGTTCGAGCAGATTGACAGTTATATTTCCTTACATAACCTATTATATGAGCTCCAATCTGGCTTGAAGAAATCCCATTCCACCGACACTTGCCTACTATATCTAACTGACCACATAAGGAAGGACGTAGACGGAGGGACATTTTGTGTTATGGTTATGTTAGATCTCCAAAAGGCGTTTGATACAGTGGATCATGAGATTCTGTTAATCAAACTAAGAGGCATGGGCTTTAACAACTTAGCAGTACAACGGGTTAGCTCTTATCTGCAAGGAAGAAAACAGATGGTGGCTGTGGACGGGACCCTGTCTAAACCTAAAATCTTGAACTGCGGGGTACCCCAAGGGAGTGTGCTGGGTCCACTTTTCTTTCTATTGTATAGAAATGATCTGAAATCTGCCTGTACATGTGACCTTTTCCTCTATGCAGATTATTCTGCACAAAAATGTCGTTGAGAAAGCCCTCAGTGCTGAACTTCTGAATGTCAGTAAATGGCTATATGACCATTAGCTGTCATTTCACCTTGGAAAAACAGAGTCCATCTTGTTCGGGTCCAAAGTGAAACTGATGAAATCCCCTGATTTTAAGGTGGTAGTAGGTGACATTGTAGTCACAGCAAAATACTCTGTTAATTATCTTGGATGTGTGCTAGATAACCATCTGACAGGGGAGAGAATGGCACAAAACCTTATCTCCAAAGTGAACCATAAAATTAGGTTTCTGGCAAGAACCTCCAAATACCTGGATAAGAATGCAATGAGGGCATTGGCAGGGGCTCTTGTTCAGTGCCACTTTGTCTATGCGTGCTCTTCCTGGTACATTAGTGCCCCCAAGATAATACAAAATAAATTGCAGACATCTCAGAACAAATGAGTCAGGATTATTCTTAAACTTCCAGCACTTACGCATCTTGACCATTCCCACTTTGAAAGCCTTAGATGGCTCAAAGTGGAGGAGAGAGTCTATCAGATCAAATTGTGTCTTGTACACAAGATTGTCAACAGTATGGTCCCCAGGTACCTATGTAACTACTTTAACGGGATAACCATAACTATTCCACTAGAAGGAGTGAAACTGACGTTGTTTCTTTTAGATTTAAAAGTGGTATGGGGAAATACACTTCTTTATACTCAGCTGCCATTCTTTGGAATAGTCTTCTGAAGAATTTGAAACTTATAACCTCCATAGGTAGTTTGATGTTCTCACTGAAAAAATGGCTAAATAGTAGCATGTCTCAAAAGTGAGTCGTAAGATTATAGTACGTGGCTGAGAATGAAATGCCCGGGATAGCATATGGTCTGCCTTTTGGTGCCTAGTGTGTATCATATTGTGATTGTCTTCTACATATTAGGGATTGATTGTTTTATATATTAAGGGTATGTGAGACAAGGGAGATGTACCTGTCCATAGTTGTTTATTAGGAAAGGGAATTGTACTAATTATCTCATGTTATGAAACAAACAACAATTTTGTTTGTCATTGTCCGTTGCCATTACAATTGCAGCATAACCTTGTTGCATTCCTCCTTCCCCCTGCCCTCCTCAAAAGGACCACAATGGAAATAAGCGTTTAAGCTTTATTGTATTATCGTTGATGATTTTTTAAACTTGTATGTGGAGGTGTCACCAGCTGGAGCGCCCTTATGTATGTATTTTAAAAATTGTCCAATGAATTCAATCAGTCAATCAGCTACAGCTGAAATGTCACTGAAATGTTTGTCACTGAGTCCAGCCATAGATTTACATTTTCAAACTTTTGCTCTCTGAGTATGATGTATCAGTTTGCAGACATACAGTATCATTTTAAATGAGCTATTTATCGGATGGACAGGACAGAAACAAATATTTGAGACGTAAGGACAATGCAGTGTGATGCTAATCTATATCCAATATTTCCCCTACCATAGGCGAGGCGGGCTCCCCACATAGCTTTAACTCCCTCCCTTTCTAAAAGAGTTTGGCTTCTTTGGCAATTTTGGTGCCAGTGAGCTTTGATGTTGCTATAGGGCTGGAAATGAATCTAGGGGAAACACTGTCTATGGTCTGATCACCTTGAAGAGGTTGCGTGCATACTCTTCATTCAGGTCAATGTTGATCATGGTGAGCAGCCCCTGGACCTCCTCGTAGCTCAACTTCTCGTCATGGTTCAGGTCGGCCCGTTTCATATAGCCATGGATCCAGGTGACCACACGCAGTCAAGGACAACAGTGGACACATTAAACTATAGAACTGCACATTGCTGGTGAATGGAGTTCAGCCCAATATGTCAAACGCTTTATAATGCAATAATGGGCATGATGCCTCTGAAAACGTATATCCACGTCGTTACCATTACCATCATCATCTAGGGTTTTTTATGCATAGAAAAATATTGGGCGGGCCACCTAACTGTTTTTTCGGGCCCCCCTCTCTCTCTCCCTCTCTCCCTCCCTCCCTCCCCACACACAGTGCATTCAGAAGGTATTCAGACCCCTTGACGTTTTCCATAAAGTAAAAAAAGGTTTTTAGAAATGTTTGCAAATGTATTAAACATAAAAAACAGAAATAACTCATTTACTTAAGTATTCAGTCCCTTTGCTATGAGACTCGAAATTGAGCTCAGGTGCATCCAGTTTCCATTGATCATCCTTGAGAGATTTCCACAACTTGATTGGAGTCCATCTGTGGTAAATTCAATTGATTGGACATGATTTGCAAAGGCACACCTGTCTATATAAGGTCAGAGCAAAAACCAAGCCATGAGGTCGAAGGAATTGTCCGTAGAGCTCAGAGAAAGGATTGTGTCGGGGCACAGATCTGGAGAAGGGTACCAAAAAATGTCTGCAGCTTTGAAGGTCCCCAAGAACACAGTGGCCTCCATCAATCTTAAATGGAAGAAGTTTGGAACCACCATGAGTCTTCCTAGAGCTGGCCGCCCGGCCAAACTGAGCAATCGGGGGAGAAGGGCCTTGGTCAGGGAGGTGACCAAGAACCCGATGGTCACTCTGACAGAGCTCTAGAGTTCCTCTGTGGAGAAGGGAGAACCTTCCAGAAGGACAACCATCTCTGCAGCACTCCACCAATCAGGCCTTTATGGTAGAGTGGCCAGACGGAAGCCACTCCTCAGTAAAAAGCACATGACAGCCCGCTTGGAGTTTGCCAAAAGAGACCTAAAGACTCCCAGACCATGAGAAACAAGATTCTCTGGTCTGATGAAACCAAGATTTAACTCTTTGGCCTGAATGCCAAGCGTCACGTCTGGAAGAAACCTGGCACTATCCCTACGGTGAAGCATGGTGGTGGCAGCATCATGCTGTTGGGATGCTTTTCAGCGGCAGGGACAGGGAGACTAGTCAGGATCGAGGCAAAGATGAACGGAGCAAAGTACAGAGAGATCCTTGATGAGAACCTGCTCCAGAGCGCTCCGGACCTCAGACTGGGGCAAAGGTTCACCTTCCAACAGGACAACGACCCTAAGCACACAGCCAAGACAATGCAGGAGTGGCTTCGGGACAAGTCTGAATGTCCTTGAGTGGCCCAGCTAGAGCCCTGACTTCAACCCGATCGAACATCTCTGGAGAGACCTGAAAATAGCTGTGCAGCAACGCTCCCCATCCAACCTGACAGAGCTTGAGAGGATCTGCAGAGAAGAATGGGAGAAACTCCCCAAATACAGGTGTGCCAAGCTTGTAGCGTCATACCCAAGAAGACTCGATGCTGTAATCGCTGCCAAAGGTTCTTCAACAAAGTACTGAGTGAAGGGTCTGACTACTTATGTAAATGTGATATTTCAGTTTTTTTCTTTTTATAAATTAGTAAAAATGTCTAAAAACATATTGTTTATTTGTCATTATGGGGTATTGTGTGTAGATTGATTAGGGAAATTTCAGAATAAGCCTGTAACGTAACAAAATGTGGAAAAGGTCAAGGGGTCTGAATACTTTCCGAAGTATATATATATATTTTTTTTTTTTAAAGAATCTTTGAGAACTAACAATCACCAAAAGAACAGTCAGGGAGAATCTAAAATTCAAAGAATTATGCATTCAGGAGTATTTTTGTTATGGCAAGGGGCCCCCATTGATTTTGTTATGTTTGAGTCACTCAGATAGCATAAGCCATGGCAAGATATGTAGAATTGCAGGAACTTTGCTTAAAAACCGCAAGTTTTTCTCTCAGCCTCATGGCAAAATGTGTTGAAATGCAGGAAATTAGCTTTAAAACTGCAATATGTTACCTCCCCCACATGGACAAATGTGTAGAATTGCAGGAAATTAGCTTTAAATCAGCTACATTTGGTCACTGTGGCCAACAGGAGGGCTGTACCATTGGCCCACCACCTAAACCCAATTTTTATCCAGAAAACACCTTGTCATCATCATCATCATCATCATCATCACCATCATCAACCATAAAGGATATTTGTCCAGCTTTTCCTTCTGGGTCATGTTCTCCACCCTCTCCTGGAGGGTCCTGATGCCCCGTGCCCAGCGCTGGGCCTCCTCGTCAGTCTGGCAGCGCAGGTCCAGACTCTTCCTGGCCCCCTTGAACACCACAGTGAGACATTGGCCCTCGGGGACTGATCCCGTCAGCTGCCGCAGGGTCTCCGACTGCAAGCCCTCGCGTACACACTCCACGTCCGTGACCGAGACTGCGAGAGGGAGGGGGAGGGAGAGAAAGGGAAGAGAAAATTAATACATGAGATGATGACACCCGTGTGACTCACTTGTTAGAGCATGGTGCTTGCAATGCCAGGGTTGTGGGTCGATTCCCATGGGGGACTAGTACGAAAATGTATGCACTCACTACTTAATGTAAGTTGCTCTGGATAAAAGCATCTGCTAAATGAGGAAAGCACGTTTAGCAAATAGCTGAATTAGCAAACGAGCAATTATCAATTACACACAGTAGAGTGCTGTAGGTGTGAATCTCCTGACAGGTCTTCAGGGCACTGCTGTTTTTGCTCTCAGTGTGTGTGATTAGGTGGCATTGCTCTGAGAGCAGTAGCTGGACAGCTTCCAGACACTATAGACTCTTTGCACACACTACTATTTTATTTAAATAGCACTGTTTGTATACCTCCAATTTGTCAGCTATTGCTATCATAAAAGCATCACTTTAGTCTTATGGTATGCATTGGCGAGTTGTTGTTTTTTTAAAAAGGGGGGGCACTTCTCCTGACGAGTATTTTGCTCCGCTCATACAGTAGTAATAAAGGCCTATTGCACAAATTTTGTGATTTTTTTTTTATTTTGGGGAGGGGGGGGGGGGGGGGGGTTGGGGGGTTAAATATTAACTCTTCCGAGTCGGCGAACGCTTCGGCGCGTTCAAATCGCGGGCCGGCTTTAGGACCGCGCAGCATCCAAACCAAGTGACGCAGAGGGCTGCCGTCGATTTCATGCAGAAATGGAGACCCGAAGCTACGTTTTGAGTGTTTGTTTCATGTAAATACACCAACTAAAACCAAAGTTATGATAATTTCAATTCCATGAAAAAAGTGCGTCAAAATATGCGCTCTTTTATGAGCGCTTTGCATTTATTATAATAACTTTGTCGTCTTTTGTGATAAAAAGGAACGGAAAAAAACGTGTGCTTGTGCTAACCCGGTTCTTCAGGATGCACACGAGTATATAAACATTCATTCCCATGACAACTAGCCATTGCGAAAGAACGAACGAGAGGAATTAGTTCAGTTCATGAGTAGTTTTGGAGAGTTTTTCACGAGTTAGTATTTCAATTGTTAGTATTTCAAGAGTTTTATTGTCAGCAGTATCGTTTTTGTGAAGCAATATGAGGCGCACACTTCACGTTGAACAAGCCGTCGACTTGTTATTCCAAATGAGCGATGAAGAAACTTTGGAAAGTTCGTCGTCAGACAATGAGAGTGGCCAGGATGACTTCGAGGACCCTGATTTTGTTGCTGAAAACGTGAGGTAAGAAGACAAACATTTTTCTAAAATGAATTTGTTTTATTGCTTTCGTTTATCTTACTATAGTATTCTATTCTACTTCACTGTAGTGCAAATGCCAATGAACATCTTGAACTTTGAATAATCTTGAATCCGTTTACCTGTTTTGTATAGTGACGACGACGACGACGAGCAGCCTGGGCCATCAACAGCCCCCACCCCCACAACAAGCCGACGGAGGCCATCACAGAGGGGGCGTGGAAGGAAGGATCAGGCCAAGACCAGGTCAAGATCTCCAGCCCAGTCAGCAGCACAGCCAGAACAGAGCTCTGAGCCATGGAAAACAGAGACTGATCCTGACACTGCCCCACAAGCCAGTAGGTTCATGCCCCGCAGACCACCAGGAGCCCAGGTGGATTTGCATTCAGGGCACACACCAAAGGACCTCTTCCTGCTCTACTTCGCCGCAGATACAATGAGGACAATCTGCAGAAACACCAACAAACAGGCAGCAAGAAATCAGCAGAAGGGGAGCAAATATCAGTGGACTGACGTTGATGTGGAGGAACTGCACAGATTTCTGGGTCTCCTCATCTACACCTCATTGGTGACTCTGCCTAGTATCCAGGACTACTGGAAACAAAGCCACATATTGTCTGTTTCATTGCCAGCGAAGGTCATGCCAAGAGACAGATTCCGGTCCATCTCATGGAACATCCACCTAAGTGATCCAGAGGAGGATGTCATAAATGACCAGCGCAAAGGTACACCCCAGCATGACAAACTGTTCAGGGTCAAACCTCTGATGGACGACATTCGCACTGCCTGCCAGGCTCATTACCATCCTAAGAAGGAACTGTCAGTCGACGAGAGGATGGTGGCTACAAAAGCCAAAACTGGCATGACCCAGTACATGAAGGACAAGCCTAACAAATGGGGGATCAAGCTCTTTGTGTTGGCAGAGTCTAACAATGGCTACACTCTAAACTTCAACGTGTATGTTGGGAAAGCACACACACCCAGCGTGCATGGACTTTCATATGATGCTGTTATGGACCTCATTCAGCCATCACATCTTGGTACAGGATACCATATTTATATGGACAATTTCTACACCAGCCCAAAACTGTTCCTGAGTTTGGGAAGTATGAAGTTTGGAGCCTGTGGGACCTACAGAAGCAACAGAAAAGGGTGTCCTAGTGGCAGAGAAAATGCCCTCACCAGCAAATCGAAGAGGGGGTCTGTGAGATGGATCAGAGAGGATCGCCTGGTCTTTGTGAAGTGGATGGATACGCGGGAGGTGTCGGTGTGCTCCACAATCCACCCAGCGTTTTCGGGCGAGACAATCAAGAGGAAGGTGAAGGAAGGACCTGGACGCTGGGTAGCAAAAGACATTCCCTGCCCTACCCCCATCATGGCCTACAATAAGTACATGGGAGGGGTTGACCTGTCAGACCAGCTTCTCCAGTATTACTCAACCCATCGCAGAACTGCTCGCTGGTACCGTACCCTCTTCCTGCATTTTTTGGACATGGGAACAACAAATGCATACATCCTGCACTGTGACATCAGTGCGACCCAACAGGTCACACCCATGACGCACAAGAACTTTGTGGCAGAACTTGTGGCCCAGCTGTGCGGAGTGACCCAGACAGGGGTTCCACTTCAAAAAAGCACCAGCCATGTTTCTGTGGCCATTGCCAATGTTGCAGAGGCCAAAGACAAAGCCACAGCAGGCCGCAGGGTTTGTCAACGCTGTAAACAAGTTGACAAGAAGAGGTTTGTCACACCATGGAAGTGCAAGGCCTGTGATGTGGCTCTCTGTGTCATTGTGGACAGGAACTGTTTTGAAGAGTGGCACAAATAGGGTAAAGGCTTTTTTTGTAAATAGTTGTGTATTGCTTGTATATATCTCAAGAATACTTTTATATGTTCATATTTGCACTTTGTGGTTCAATTTGAAGCTTTTTTTTTCATTTTGGACAGAAACTGTTTTGAGGAGTGGCACAAAAAGGTTTAGGGTTAGAATAGAAGAAAAACGCCAGTGGTTATACCTACTTTTTATTGTAAATAGTTATTTATTGCTTGTATATATCACCAAAATACTTTTATATGTTCATATTTGCACCTTGTGGTTCAATTTGAAGCTTTTTAAATGCTTGGTTCACCATGTTTGAGGGTTTTACAATAAAAAAACCATCTTTTTTCTAAACGGACTTTGTGTTTTCTGTGTGTGTTTGGGTCCAGTGTGTTGAAATAGTATGTCAAAGTGAAAAACTTACTAACAGATCATATAGGTGAGGTTGTGCTGAAAAAAAAGATACCCAACATTGGTCTGGTAAACATTTCTTTATGTAGTATATCAGGGCAAAATTGAAGGTACCCAAAAACGGCCAAAAAAGCTCCAGACTCCGAAGAGTTAATATCATATTTTTTCATTGTGATTTATCAGGGGGTTTTGCGGCACCCTCAGCACCCCTACTTCCCACAGACATTATTGACAGGATCATGTAGGCCTATGTACACAGTTCCTAGGATATCGATTTTCAGTGGGCAGTCAAGGTTATATAATAATAATATATATCTGCCATTTACCAGACACTTTTATCCAAAGCGACTTAGTCATGTGTGCATAATTGTTTTACTTATGTGTTACAGAATCCCCCTGCTGAGGGAACTGTGGGACTAATGTCTAGCGTGTGTGTTGTTGTTTATATCTGTCTGGTCCATGTAGTCTAGCTTCCCCTCACTTGAGAGATATCGATCACCCCAAGCTCGTGGCTTCAGCCAATCATACTCTCCCCATGCACCCCACACTCTGTCCATGCACTGATCATGCATGATCTGATTTGTCAGATGCTCATAGCTAGCCCTGCACTGGTCAGACAGGTCCATTGCACGCTCCCGAAAGGGTATAAATAATGCCCTGAGCCTGACAGTGTTATCATGGGTGGAGTTATGTGCATGGGATGCGTGAACACAAAGTTAGTTGTAGTTGTTGTTTAACTTGGCTTTTGGGAGTAGTCATAAGATAACTATTATTATGTGATGTATGTTTGCTGTCTCCTTCACCTGTAGCTCTGCTGTAGGTAACTTACCGTCATGTAAATACAGTCCTTTCTTACACTGCCGTTGTTTATGTAAGGGATAAACGCCTCCGTTCTGTACATTACCTTGGAAATAATGGATGACGCAGCGGGACAAGGTGGAGCCGAGTCCCTTTGTGGAATTCATTTTTCAAAGGTAATGTACAGAACGGAGGCGTTTATCCTGCTTATACCACAGTTGCCATGCTAAAGGACACATTAACCGATAGAAAAAAACAGTTAGTTGATATGTACATTTTTGTAAGAGAATTATTTGGGTTGCTAGTCGTTCGTTCGATTAGTTTGTTTGATTAGTTCGATATTTATGGACGTGACCCAGTTGTTCGTTCTATATGTTCCGGCAACGTTCTTGTCCCTTGCTTGCTAGCTAGCCAACTAGCTATGGCTAACACTCTGCAGCCAGAATAACAGAAAAGTAGCTGCATTTGCGTTTGTTTAAGCTGTTTTCTATTGACATTCAATTGGATACATCCATAACAATGCCTGGCATAGTGAGAAAAGTTCGCTTTCTCGTCAGGACACTCGACACTGTTAACTACAAGGAGATCGCATTGCATATCAAAAACTAGACTAGAAGCTAGCTAAACAGTTTGTTGCTAGAAAACCTTACAATCTGACAACCAAATTCTAAAATACCAGTTGCTGAAAACAGCAGGTAAAACTAGAAATGTGGGAGGATTTGACAGCATAGCGCCACTTACGCCATGACTGCAACATAGGGACTGGAGAAATTCATGTTCATCACTCGCCACGTTATGTTGTTGTCACGTTCGTTTATAGACTTGACGGACCAAGGCGCAGCGTGGTAAGCATACATGTTTATTAAGCGAATAAACACACGACAAAAACAACAAACGAAATGTGAAGTCCAAGGACGCACACAAACATACCATAACACGGAACAAGATCCCACAACTAACAGGTGCCAAAAGGCTACCTAAGTATGGTCCCCAATCAGAGACAACGAGCAACAGCTGCCTCTGATTGGGAACCACACAGGCCAACATCGATCTACACATACTAGATCTAACCATAGACAATCAACATAGCACAACACGACACAGAAAATACACATCCTGACTCAACAAATACGAGTCCCTAGAGTCAGGGCGTGACAGTTGTCAGATGCTCAAAACAAATATGTCTCTGCAAAAACAGGTAGCTAGCTAGCTAAGTTTTTCCTTGTTGGACCTGCATTTACAATGTATCCAATTTCGGCTTGTGTGGTTGTTGGTTTAGCTTTCTGTAACTTTGTAGCAAGTACGATCTGCATGTGTAGGCCCATATTGCATCATGAGTGCAAGGTGTCCCAATATCTTTTCCAACTGTCCCGATATATTTTCAACTGTCCCGTTATCTGGTTTTAATGTCCATTCTAGAATGTCCTTCTAACCAATCAGAAACAAGTATTCAACAATGCTGTGGTATAATACTTGTTAGCAAACATGCTAGTCATTAGCCTACTCCACTATGTAATAAATGCTTATTAGATACAGTCCTTGTTATAGAGTATTGCTGTGTAATAGCCTACTGTTTATTGTTGCAGTTATCATATAGAATCGTACATATTGTGCTATTTTAGTTTAGTCTTTGTAGGTAAGCTGTCAGTTTGGGTCTTATCCAGAACGCTGCAGCCCGTCTGGTGTTCAACCTTCCCAAGTTCTCTCATGTCACCCTGCTCCTCTGCACACTCCACTGGCTTCCAGTTGAAGCTTGCATCTACTACAAAACCATGGTGCTTGCCTACGGAGCTGTGAGGGGAACGGCACCTCCTTACCTTCAGGCTCTGATCAGACCCTACACCCAAACGAGGGCACTACGTTCATCCACCTCTGGCCTGCTAGCCCCCCTACCTCTACAGAAGCACAGTTCCCGCTCAGCCCAGTCAAAACTATTCGCTGCTCTGGCACCCCAATGGTGGAACAACCTCCCTCACGACGCCAGGACAGCGGAGTCACTGACCACCTTCCGGAGACACTTGAAACCCTACCTCTTTAAGGAATACCTGGAATAGTATAAAAGTGCCCTCGTGGTCCTCTGTAGCTCAATTGGTAGAGCATGGCGCTTGTAACGCCAGGGTAGTGGGTTCGATCCCCGGGACCACCCAAACGTAAAAATGTATGCACGCATGACTGTAAGTCGCTTTGGATAAAAGCGTCTGCTAAATGGCATATTATATTATAAAAGTAATAATTCTACCCCCCCCCCCCCCCCCCCCCCATAAAAAACAACAACAAACAAAACAAAAAATGGTGTGGTTGTCCCACTGGCTATCATAAGTTGACTGCACCAATTTGTAGGTCACTTAAATGTTAAATGTGAAGGTAGGTTTGGTTTCTGGATGGGAAATGATGCAGGTGTACAAACACACAAATGCAAACAGGGAGGCCTGAAAATAGGACAGAGGTGTTTGCAGACATTACTGTATCTAGGTTATTTTTCAACGTTTGCTTGACTACCTCTTTTCCGCAAATGGATAGTGTGTGTACGTGTGTGTGTGCATGTGTGTGTTTCCTTAGGTAATCACACAGTGTAATAAACTGGCTAAAATAAGCCATATGAATATTTCCCATTAATCTGTGAGGCTAGCTAATATTATTTGTCTATCTCTACTTCTCACTTAAAACAGGGGAGACATTAACGGTTGCCCACTGCCCAGTTGCCAGGGCTACCAAAATGCACCAAAGAAGTGAGTTTGGCAACCAACCTGCTTACCCAGCTTGGCAACCACTTTTCAAAATAAGTGTTGGGCCCTGGTAGAGACTCTATAAGCACACATTCTCTGCACTCTCTAACACGGGAGTGCAGGGCTCTGATTGAGAGCAAGGCAAGAACTGAATAGGAAGAACTGAATAGGAAAGTAGTAGGGTGGTATGCACACATCCATAACAACACTTGTTGGTGCTGGATTAGAGAGGATAATGTAGAAAAAAAATACATCTGCACACTGGTATTATGCTCCCAAAGTGTAATTTAGTAGGACAATGTTTTGGTGAAAACATTGTCCTGGCGAAGACCAAGATTGGGGTCGCAACGCTATCCTAATAAATTACACTTTGGGAGCACATAACAGTGTGTATTTATTTTTTGTTCTACAGAACTGCATAGCAACATCTGGTATGCTTCATTAATTGACTGAGACGCTAGGGAAGAATCCTAACATTAGATTGGTGTGGGGAACTCACATTTTCATGAAAATCTCCCATTGACATGCATGATTCCTGTAAAAGTCAGAGTGATTTGTGCTGAACTGAATTCTCAAACTAGGTTCTGCCCATAGTTATTACAGAGTACACATGTCTAGTCTTTAATGGTGAGTAAAGAGAAATGTTGGTTTTAATGATAGGCCTTTTAGGCTTCTTCAGAGCTAGAGATGGGCGGACACACATCCTGCTATTGGTGGTCAAAGGAGAGGACCCTAGTACACTCATGTGGAGAAGCACACAGATTCCCATACCCATGGCCATACACACAGCTTGGGTTGGGGCGGTATATACGATAATACTGTTTAACGGGCTATTTTGAAATACAGCAGGTATGATGTCCAATATCGTTGACACAATTTCTTTAAATGTCCATTGCAGCCGCTTTTATCTCAATATCAAATCATTTCTGGGTAACAGTTAAGTACCTTTACTGTGATTGTTTTCAATTAAAATGATAAAACCAGTCCAACTGGTTAATGAAATAGGGCTGAGATTCATCCATCTTGTTTGTGCATTTTTGTCACACCCTGATCTGTTTCACCTGTCTTTGTGATTGTTTCCACCCCCCTCCAGGTGTTGCCCATCTTCCCCATTATCCCCAGTGTATTTATACCTGTGTTCTCTGTTTATCTGTTGCCAGTTCGATTTGTTTCGTCAAGCCTACCAGCGCCTTTCTTTCTCAAGTTCCTGTTTTCTAGTTTTCCCGGTTCTGACCATTCTGCCTGCCCTGAGCCTGCCTGCCATTCTGTACCTTGTCACACCACCCTGGATTATTGACCTCTGCCTGCCCTGACCCTGAGACTGCCTGCCGTTCTGTACATTTTGGACTCTGATCTGGATTACTGACCTCTGCCTGCCCTTGACCTGTCGTTTGCCTGTCCCCTGTTTTTGTAATAAGCTTTTGTTACTTTGACACTGTCTGCATTTGGGCCTTCTCCTGAAACGTGATAATTATGCATGTTTGACCAATGAAGCACAGGTCTGGTCCTGGTTTGTTATCAAACAAAACAACTGCCAATCTAATCTGTCGATCAGCTGCTACCTCATGCCTTTATCTACTTCTGAGCTTGGACTTTGAGAGGGCGGGAACATATGTTTTATGAGCCTATATGAACAAGCACTGATTAATCATTATCCATTAAACAGGAGCCAGGGCTGGGTGAACTATTTTAAAAGGCTGCAAAGGCATCACATCATTTTGTTTGATTATATTTTCATTTTTTCTATTTGATTAATGAAAAAAAAAATGATTTGATATTTCATTCCTTTAGAAATTCTAACTTTGGTAACTTAGTTTTTTTGGTAATAATACGTAATTATTTGAAATCACTGAAACATTTACAGAGTGTGGCTTTAAGAAACCCTTCCCTTTGTGTAAACATAGAAGGTGTAAACATTTTTTAATTAAACTCCAGATGGGACCCACTGGGCACAGAGGTCAATTCAACATCTATTCCACATTGTTTCAAATGTGAAAACAACGTTGATTCAACCAGTGTGTGCCCAGTGGGAGGACACTTGCAAAAAACATATGTTACTTCTAAAGCAACTCATTCCAGTCTGTGAAGAACCAGGGGCCTAATTTATAACTGTAAAAAAGGCTGTCCTGCTCCTCTCCTCTTTACCTAACTTCCCCTTACAGTCCCTTCAGTTTCCCTTAAGTCCCGTTAGTTTGGCTGCTCAGCCTACCTTAGTTATCCCTCACCCATCATAGCCCTGCCATTCCCAACCAATCAGAGCATCTGGACACTGCACCCACCCACTCAGGTCAGAGTGTTATCGTCGTCCGAAGGGAGAAGACGCAAGTTTCTGAGGACTTTTTATTGTCGACAGTAACACGAATGTCTGAATGTTGTGTGTGCATCGAAATGTAAATTGCAGGGGGTTTATTGGGGTTTTTACATGCTGTGTAATATTACCACTAATTACTTGATGTTATTTTGATACATTTCAGCCATATGTTCTACTGTGTGGCTGTTACTATTCTTTAATGTTAGAGTTGCCAATGCTGCTTTGAATATTATTTATCGTATGTAGTATTATTCCGTATTGCCATAAGCGTTATTATTGCATTGGTTGCACAAGTACTTCTGCAGAAGTGGTTTAATTGTTGTACTGGTAAACATCGTATTTGGCATGCACACACTACCACAGCATTTTTCATAATGGCCTTTATTAAGGTGTTTTATTGCGCTGCCATGGGTGAGCTTCTAGAGTCATCCCAGACTGTTCTTGGAGCCATGGGAGAGCTTCTAGTCATCCCAGACTGTTCTTGGAGCTTGCTCATGCACAGAGTAATTTACGACCCTGTGGCTCAAGGCCAGATCTGATCATATCTCAGCCTGGTAGATTCTGACACAAGGCTGGAGAGAGAGGGTGCCATAAATCTTCATCCTTTGTCAATCCAAGTCATTTGTTTCGCTCTCTCCAAAAGGTGAATGTTTATATTGATGCTGTGTTTATAAATCAAATCACAATTTATTTGTCACAGGAGCCCAATACAACAGGTGTAGACCTTACTGTGAAATGCTTACTTACAAGCCCTTAACCAACAATGCCATTTTAAGAAATAGAGTTAAGAAAATTTTACTAAATAAACTAAAGTTAAAAAAAGTTACACAATAAAATAACAATAATGAGGCTATATACAGGCCTTATTTCTATTACAGCATATTGGATGACTGTCATTCATATTCCATTTACCCAGTTCAATGTAACAGCAATAGGTTTAGGCTACTACATGATACTTTAATTTTCCCTATACCCATCATGAGGTTGATACAACCTAGCCTATGAATTAAAGTTTACAACATAGGTGCACACAGGTCGAGAGACAAATTTGAGGTGACAGACAGTGACACATGGACAGACAGTGACATTCGCCTTGCACACTCTTGCCTGCATCTAGCTGATACAGTATGTTTATCCCCATTTTGTTCCGTTTGCTTCCGTTTAAGAAATGTTTTTCAACATAATCTCATCGTTGTCGGTGATCAGGCCTACCACCTTTGTGTCATCAGCAAACTTAATGATGGTGTTGGAGTCGTGCTTGGCCACGCAGTCGTGGGTGAACAGGGAGTACAGGAGGGGACTAAGCACGCACCCTTGAGGATCAGCGTGGCAGCCCTTTATAGACATGTTATAAGTGTAATGCCATTTGTCATTTATTAATGTACATATATGTATATTGCATAGTTATAACCCTTAACTAATATTGTTTACATGTGGGCACATCTTTGTCTTATAGAACCACAACAATAAGATTCCAATTCATTTGGATTACCAAAATCATAAAAAACATCTTCAAAGGAAACAGCTGTGTCTGTGTGTGGTGGTGACTATCAAGAGTGCAGTGATGAGCCTCAACATCATGTTCTAACCAGACAGTTATAAGTGTATAGCGGGTGAGGGCATTCACAGCCAACCGCTCAGACGTGTGAGGGCATACCAGCCAACCATTTATACGTGGTCCTTCTAGCCGGATTTAGTGACTAACAGTTTTTACATGGTCCGTAATTTTTCCGGATTTAGCGACTAATTGTTTTTACAATAACCGTTAAGTACATTTCAGACTAAATATCGGCGTGTGCCATTTCTGAAAAGACTATGCACGTACAAAAATATTGAGATGGTTTGGGATGAGTCGGACCGCAGAGTGAAGGAAAAGCGCCCAGCATATGTGGGAACTCTTTCAAGACTGTTGGAAAAGCATTCCAGGTGAAGCTGGTTGAGAGAATGCCAAGAGTGTCATCAAGGCAAAGGGTGGCTATTTGAAGAATCTCAAATATCAAATATATTTTGATTTGTTTAACACTTTGTTGGTTACTACATGATTCCATATGTGTTATTTCATAGTTTTGATGTCTTCACTATTATTCTACAATGTAGAAAAACTGTTGAATGAGTAGGTGTTCTAAAACTTTTGACCGGTAGTGTATATATATTAAATAATGTTTACTTGAGACATTTGAAATTACAGTAGGCTATTCAGATGTATATACAGTAGCCAAAATAAACGTACATGGAAAAGGTGAACCATCTGTTCTACTGTTAAACTGCGCTCCGGATTGGATCGCATAGAGCAAAATACTTGAAATAGTTGATCTGTTTACTATGGTAAAGTGGGTCCAATTAAATGAGAGATGGGACAATGATCATGGAAATGAATTAGGAAAAAAAAAAAGAATCGAATGGCAAATGATTGCATCTTGTTATTATATTAACACGTTTTTTTTTTATGAATAAGTGTTCAGTTTATATAAATGTGTCACACCCTGGCTCTGGGACTCATTATGTTGAGCCAGGGTGTGTGCATTCTATGTGTTCATTTTCTATGTTGGGTTGTATTTCTTTGTTTGAAGGAGTGACTCCCAATCAGAGGTAACGAGTGTCAGCTGTTGGCTCGTTGTCTCTGATTGGGAGCCATATTTAAACTGTGTGTTTTCACCTTGTGTTTGTGGGTTTTTGTTCCTTGTCAGTATTTTGTCTGAGGACGTTACGTATTGTTTTGTATTCGTATTCGTGTGTGCACTTTACAATTAAAGTATGTTCGCTCAACACGCTGCGCCTTGGTCCTCTCTAACTAACGATAGTGACAGAAAAACCCACCATACTACGACCAAGCAGCGTGTCCAGGAACAGGCAGCCTGGACGTGGGAGCAGCGTCGGAGGGACGAGAGGCACCCCCAAGAAATTTTTAGGGGGGGGCACAGGGCATGGACGACGGGGCTAACGGAGGCAGAGAAGGGGCGGATTCAAAAGGCCACCAGGTTACGGGGGCCACTGGTCAAAGTAGGGAAAGGAAGTGTAGAGGCACGGCGAGAGGTACTGGGGTGTGTTACCAGTCCGGTCCGGCCTGTTCCAGTTCCCGGAGTAGAGCCAGTGGTGTGTGTCCCCAGTACGGTCCGGCCTGTTACGGCCCCTCGCACCAAATGGACGGTGCGCGTCTCCAGCCCAGCCCGGCCTGTTCCTGCCACCCGCACTAAGTCTACGGTGCGCGTCGCCAGCCCGACCCGGCCTGTTCCTGCCACTCGCACCAAACCTACGGTGTGCGTCGACAGCCCTGCCCGGCCTGTTCCTGCTCTACCCACCAAGTCTACGGTGTGCGTCGACAGCCCTGTCCGGCCCAGTCCTGCTCCCCGCACCAAGTCTACGGTGTGCGTCGACAGCCCTGCCCGACCTGTTCCTGCTCCACGCACCAAGTCTACGGTGTGCGTCGACAGCCCTGTCCGGCCCAGTCCTGCTCCCCGCACCAAGTCTACGGTGTGCGTCGACAGCCCTGCCCGACCTGTTCCTGCTCCACGCACCAAGTCTACGGTGTGCGTCGACAGCCCTGTCCGGCCCAGTCCTGCTCCCCGCACCAAGTGTACGGTGTGCGTCGACAGCCCTGCCCGACCTGTTCCTGCTCCACGCACCAAGTCTACGGTGTGCGTCGACAGCCCTGTCCGGCCCAGTCCTGCTCCCCGCACCAAGTCTACGGTGTGCGTCGACAGCCCTGCCCGACCTGTTCCTGCTCCACGCACCAAGTCTACGGTGTGCGTCGACAGCCCAGTCCGGCCCGTTCCTGCTCCCCGCACCAAGTTGGTGGTGCGTTTCGTCAGCCCTGTCCGGCCCAATCCTGCTCCCCGCACCAAGTCTGTGGTGCGTTTCGTCAGCCCTGTCCGGCCCGTTCCTGCTCCCCGCACCAAGTCTGTGGTGCGTGTCGTCAGCCCTGTCCGGCCCGTTCCTGCTCCCCGCACCAAGTCAAGGGTGCGCTTCATCAGCCCGGTCCGGCCCATTCCTGCTCCCCGCGCCAAGGCAGTGGTGCGCGTCGTCAGCCTGGTAAGGCCCGTTCGTCCTCCACGCACCAAGCCAGGGGCGCGTGTCGTCAGTCTGGCTCCGGCCGGCGGGGCTAGACAGGACCAGGGGTACTTTGGGGGGTTGGAGAGGAGGTGGGGATCAAGGCCGGAGCCAGAACCGCCACCGAGGAGGTATGCCCGCCCAGCCCTCCCCTGTTTTGGTTAGTTGAGGCGCGGTCGCAGTCCGCGCCTTTAGGGGGGGGGGGTACTGTCACACCCTGGCTCTGGGACTCATTATGTTGAGCCAGGGTGTGTGCATTCTATGTGTTCATTTTCTATGTTGGGTTGTATTTCTTTGTTTGAAGGAGTGACTCCCAATCAGAGGTAACGAGTGTCAGCTGTTGGCTCGTTGTCTCTGATTGGGAGCCATATTTAAACTGTGTGTTTTCACCTTGTGTTTGTGGATTTTTGTTCCTTGTCAGTATTTTGTCTGAGGACGTTACGTATCGTTTATTGTTTTGTATTCGTATTCGTGTGTGCACTTTACAATTAAAGTATGTTCGCTCAACACGCTGCGCCTTGGTCCTCTCTAACTAACGATCGTGACAAAATGCCAACTTTTGAGTGAAAACTGTCACATGCATGTTTTGGGGTGTATTTTATACTTACGCAACATACAGTGGGGAAAAAAAGTATTTAGTCAGCCACCAATTGTGCAAGTTCTCCCACTTAAAAAGATGAGAGAGGCCTGTAATTTTCATCATAGTCTACTATGACAGACAAAATGAGGGAAAAAAATCCAGAAAATCACATTGTAGGATTTTTTATGAATTTATTTGCAAATTATGGTGGAAAATAAGTATTTGGTCAGTAACAAAAGTTTCTCAATACTTTGTTATATACCCTTTGTTGGCAATGACACAGGTCAAATGTTTTCTGTAAGTCTTCACAAGGTTTTCACACACTGTTGCTGGTATTTTGGCCCATTCCTCCATGCAGATCTCCTCTAGAGCAGTGATGTTTTGGGGCTGTCGCTGGGCAACACAGACTTTCAACTCCCTCCAAAGATTTTCTATGGGGTTGAGATCTGGAGACTGGCTAGACCACTCCAGGACCTTGAAATGCTTCTTACGAAGCCACTCCTTCGTTGCCCGGGCGGTGTGTTTGGGATCATTGTCATGCTGAAAGACCCAGCCACGTTTCATCTTCAATGCCCTTGCTGATGGAAGGAGGTTTTCACTCAAAATCTCACGATACATGGCCCCATTCATTCTTTCCTTTACACGGATCAGTCGTCCTGGTCCCTTTGCAGAAAAACAGCCCCAAAGCATGATGTTTCCACCCCCATGCTTCACAGTAGGTATGGTGTTCTTTGGATGCAACTCAGCATTCTTTGTCCTCCAAACACGACGAGTTGAGTTTTTACCTAAAAGTTCTATTTTGGTTTCATCTAACCATATGACATTCTCCCAATCCTCTTCTGGATCATCCAAATGCATTCTAGCAAACTTCAGACGGGCCTGGACATGTACTGGCTTAAGCAGGAGGACACGTTTTGCACTGCAGGATTTGAGTCCCTGGTGGCGTAGTGTGTTACTGATGGTAGGCTTTGTTACTTTGGTCCCAGCTCTCTGCAGGTCATTCACTAGGACCCCCCGTGTGGTTCTGGGATTTTTGCTCACCGTTCTTGTGATCATTTTGACCCCACGGGGTGAGATCTTGCGTGGAGCCCCAGATCGAGGGAGATTATCAGTGGTCTTGTATGTCTTCCATTTCCTAATAATTGCTCCCACAGTTGATTTCTTCACACCAAGCTGCTTACCTATTGCAGATTCAGTCTTCCCAGCCTGGTGCAGGTCTACAACTTTGTTTCTGGTGTCCTATGACAGCTCTTTGGTCTTGGCCATAGTGGAGTTTGGAGTGTGACTGTTTGAGGTTGTGGACAGGTGTCTTTTATACTGATAACAAGTTCAAACAGGTGCCATTAATACAGGTAACGAGTGGAGGACAGAGGAGCCTCTTAAAGAAGAAGTTACAGGTCTGTGAGAGCCAGAAATCTTGCTTGTTTGTAGGTGACCAAATTCTTATTTTCCACCATAATTTGCAAATAAATTCATTAAAAATCCTACAATGTGATTTTCTGGATTTTTTTTCCTCAATTTGCCTGTCATAGTTGACGTGTACCTATGATGAAAATTACAGGCCTCTCTCATCTTTTTAAGTGGGAGAACTTGCACAATTGGTGGCTGACTAAATACTTTTTTTCCCCACTGTACATCCTGTTTCCATTGATCATCCTTGAGATGTTTCTACAACTTGATTGGAGTCCACCTGTGGTAAATTCAATTGATTGGACATGATTTGGAAAGGCACACACCTGTCTATATAAGGTCCCATAGTTGACAGTGCATGTCAGAGCAAAAACCAAGCCATGAGGTCGAAGGAATTCTCTGTAGAGCTCCAAGATAGCCTTGTGTCTAGGCACAGATCTGGGGAAGGATATCCAAAAATGTCAGCAGCATTGAAGGTCCCCAAGAACACAGTGGCCTCCATCATTCTTAAATGAAAGAAGTTTGGAACCACCAAGACTCTTCCTAGAGCTGGCCGCCCGGCCAAACTGAGCAATCGGGGGAGAAGGGCCTTGGTTGGGGGAGAAGGGCCTTGGTCGGGGAGGTGACCAAGAACCCGATGGTCACTCTGACAGAGCTCCAGAGTTCCTCTGTGGAGATGGGAGAACCTTCCAGAAGGACAACCATCTCTGCAGAACTCCACCAATCAGGCCTTTATGGTAGAGTGGCCAGACGGAAGCCACTCATCAGTAAAAAGGCACATGACAGCCCACTTGGAGTTTGCCAAGGCACCTAAAGACTCTCAGACCATGAGAAACAAGATTCTCTTGTCTGATGAAATCAAGAATGAACTCTTTGGCCTGAATGCCAAGCGTCACGTCTGGAGGAAACCTGGCACCATCCCTACGGTGAAGCATGATGGTGGCAGCATCAAGCTGTGGGGATATTTTTCAGCGGCAGGGACTGGGAGACTAGTCAGGATCGAGGCAAAGATGAACAGAGAAGTACAGAGAAATCCTTGATGAAAACCTGCTCCAGAGTGCTCAGGTCCTCAGACTGGGGTGATAGTTCACCTTCCAACAGGACAACGACCCTAAGCACACAGCCAAAACAACGCAGGAGTGGCTTCAGGACAAGTCTCTGAATGTCCTTGAGTGGCCCAGCCTGAGCCCGGACTTGAACCCGATCGAACATCCCTGGAGAGACCTGAAAATAGCTGTGCAGCAACGCTCCCCATCCAACCTGACAGAGCTTGAGAGGATCTGCAGAGAAGAATGGGAGAAACTCCCCAAATACATGTGTGCCAAGCTTGTAGCGTCATACCCAGAAATAATTGATGCTGTAATCTCTGCCAAAGGTGCTTCAACAAAGTACTGAGTAAAGGGTCTGAATACTTATGTAATTGTAATATTTCCGTTTTTATTAGCAACAATTTACAAAAACCTGTTTTTGCTTTGTCATTATGGGGTATTGTGTGTAGATTGATGAGGGAAAAAAGCAATTTAATCAATTTTAGAATTAGGCTTTAACCTAACAAAATGTGGAAAAAGTCAAGGGGTCTGAATACTTTCCGAAGGCACTGTATATGTTGTTGCACTTCAGGCAGGCTTAAGCTCCATAGGGGGAGTAGCAGAGAGGAGCAGGTAGCTGACTAGTTGTGGCTATTCAGCAGCCTGATGGTTTGAGGGTAAAAACTATTGGCCAGTCTTCCAGTTTTTGCCATGATGCTCCTGTACTGCCCGCGTCTGATTGAAGCGAAGAGAACAGGGCATGGCTTGGGTGGCTGGAGTCCCTGATGATTTCCTTGGCCTTCCTGCAACACCTGGTGTTGTAGGTGTCCTGTAGGGCAGGCAGTGTGCACCCAATGGTGCGTTCGGTTGCATGTATCACCCTCTGAAGCGCTTTCCAGTCCGCAGCGGTGGAGTTGCCGTACCAGGCTGTGATGCAGCCCGACAGTATGCTCTCGATGGTGCTCCTGTAGAACACCGTGAGGGCCCTCGGGGATAGGCCAAATTTCTTTAGCATCCTGAGGTTGAAGAGTCAGTGTCGTGCCTTCTTCACCACGGTGTCCGTGTGGTTAGAACATTTCAGCTTCTTCTCTACGCCGAAGAATTTGAAGTTATTGACCGTCTCCACGGTGGCACCATTGATGAGGATGGGGGCGTGTCCACCCTGTTTCCTCCTGAAGTCCACAATCAGCTCCTTTGTTTTGCTAACGTTGAGGGAGAGGTTGTTTACCTGGCAGCACACCGTCAGAGTGCCCCATCTCCTCCCTGTAGTCTGTCTCGTCGTTGTTGTTATTCAGGCCTACTACTGATGTGTTGTCAGCGAACTTGATGATCGAGTTAGAATTGTGTGAGGCCACACAGTCGTGGGTATACAGGGAATACAGGAGGGGACTGAGGACGCAACGTTGTGGGGCCCCCGTGTTGAGAATCAGTGTCGAGGTGGTAATGTTACCTACCTTCACCACCTGGGGGCGGTCCATCAGGAAGTCCAGGACCCAGTTGCATAGGGCGGAGTTCAGACCCAGGGCTGTGAGCTTTGTAATGAGCTTATAGGGCACTAAGGTATTGAAGGCCGAGCTGTAGTTGATGAACAGCATCCTCACATATGCATTCCATTCTGTAGCTCAGCTGGTAGAGCACGGCGCTTGTAACGCCAAGATAGTGGGTTCGATCCCCGGGACCACCCATACACAAAAATGTATGCACGCATGACTGTAAGTCGCTTTGGATAAAAGCGTCTGCTAAATGGCATATTATTATATTATTATTATTATTTTGTCCAGATGGGTAAGGGCAGTGTGCAGTGCAATGGATCTGTCAGGGCGGTAGGCGAATTGGAGAGGGTTGAGTGTGTCAGGGAGGAAGGAGGTGACATCGTCTTTGAATAGCCTCTCAAAGCACTTCATATTGATGGATTGTATTTAAGTCTGTATTTGCTGTAGTGGGGACATTACATTTACATTTCAGTCATTTAGCAGACGCTCTTATCCAGAGCGACTTACAGTTAGTGAATGCATACATAATTTTTTTTCATACCCCCTGTGGGAATCGAACCCACAACCCTGGCGTTGCAAACGCCATGCTCTATCAACTGAGCTACATCCCTGCCGGCCATTCCCTCCCCTACCCTGGACGACGCTGGGCCAATTGCGCGCCGCCCCATGGGTCTCCCGGTCACGGCCGGCTACGACAGAGCCTGGATTACCATCAGTACTCTCAAAATATTATACTTTAAAGCTGCAATATGTAACCTTTTGGGCGACCCGACCAAATCCACATAGAAATGTGTGTCATTCTCATTGAAAGCCAGTCCAAGAAGCGGTAGATCTGTTCTATGTGCGCTATTCCTATCCTTCTCGTTATTAAGTTTAGTTTTTGCATCTTTTACTTTTGGTTTTGTACACCAGCTTCAAACACAATATTTTTGGTTATGGAAAAGATATTTCACAGCAGTTTAGATTGTACAATGATTCTCTACACTATACTTGCTTGTTTTGTCACATAAACTGAAATTAGGCTAACTATTAGTGTCACGACTTCCTCCGAAGCTGCATCCTCTCCTAGTTCGGGCAGGCTTCAGCGTTCGTCGTCACCGGACTTCTCATCTCATCATTCCATTTGTTTTGTCTTGTTTATTACACACACCTGGTTTATATCCCCTCATTAGTACTTGTATAAGTGTTCCCTCTGGCCCCTTGTCCTTGTGTGTGATTGTTTATTGTGAGGAGAGTGTAGCTCGGATGAGCTCCGTGTATTATGTATTGCGGGGGTATTTTTTCCCTGTGTGCCTGTTTGGTTCTAGTGCGCCTGTTTTGCGCACTGGACTGTTTGACGCATTTCTGCATAACTCTGTATTCTGGAATAAATTCTGTATTCTGTGATTTACCCTGCTGCACCTGACTCCTTCTAATCACCCATCACAATTAGAATTTTAGCAACCATGTCACGTTCGTTGAATGACGGGTCAGACCAAGGCGCAGCGTGATATGCGTACATGTTTATTGAACTAAATAAACACACGACAAAACAACAAAGGAAAGGAAACGTGAAGTCCTAAGGTAGGACACACAACTAACCTTACCAGGAACAAGATCCCACAACTAGACTGTGCCAATAGGCTGCCTAAGACAACGAGCGACAGCTGCCTCTGATTGGGAACCACACCGGCCAACATAGAACTAGACATACTAGATCCCACACATAGAAAAAGCACAACAAGGAATATACACACCCTGACTCAACATATAAGAGTCCCCTGAGTCAGGGTGTGACAAACCAGGAAATGGCAGAGCGATTTCTGCATAGTGCGTCTTTAAGGAAAATGTTTTAATATATTTTACATTTTTATGTTCAGTTCGAATAATATAATTTTAAAATATGCATAAAGGTGTCTGTAATAGAATATACTTGGCAAAAACGAATGTAGACATTAATAAATGCATTTCTATAGCTTCAAAAATATTTTTTACAAGATTATTATTTCATTTATTTTTACAAAAACGGCGACGCAGTGGCTTCAAAACAGCGCCCCCTGTCAAATAAAATAAAATGGTATTGGTTGCGTACACATATTATGCAGACGTTATCGCAGGTGCAGCGAAATGCTTATGTTTCTAGCTCCAACATGCAGTTATACCTAACAATACAAAACAATAAACACAAATCCACAAAATAAAAAGAAAGGAATGAAGAAATATCAGAATGAACAAAGTTAGAGTCCGGAATATAAATATATATTTATATGATGGTGTGTATAGACATTATGGACAGTCCCGTGTAGCTCAGTTGGTAGAGCATGGCGCTTGCAACGCCAGGGTTGTGGGTTCGATTCCCACGGGGGACCAGTGTGAAAATGTATGCACTCACTAACTGTAAATTGCTCTGGATAAGAGTGTCTGCTAAATGACTAAAATGAATATGAATAGAAAATGTGTGTAAAGCAGTAGTTATATAGGATGAGCATAGACTAGAATACAGTACGTATGAAGTGGGTAAAACAGTATGTAAACATTATTAAAGTGACCAGTGTTCAATGACTATGTGCATAGGGCAGTGTTGAGTACAGGGTGGTAGCTGGCTAGTAACAGTGTTTAATTTCAGGGCAGAGTACTGGGTGGAGGCCGGCTAGTGGTGACTGTTTAACTGGCTGCATCTGTACTTACATTATTCAGCAAAATAATGATTTCATACCGGTTCAGGGTACAAGTAAAACATGTTTGGACAGCTTGTGTGTGTGTGATCTGTAATAAGGGCATCAGTCATCTAGTTTTCAACACAAGTTAGTACATTTTTATATATCGTTTTTACCACCAGTGAGTATCTACAATGGCTAGCTGGCAGCACTGGGACGTCCCTTCTCCTTGGGAATGCTGTTTGACTGTCGCAATGATGCCCTTATTACAGGTAACACACACACAAACTGTCCAACCTGTCTTAACATTTTTTATTTGTACCCTGTATCGGTATGAAATCATTATTTTGCTGAGGAATGTAAGTACTGATGTAGCCAGCTATTTTGACCTCTAGGCCACATGATCTTAGCTACAACTCCCGAAACCTCCCAAATACAATAACAATTACATTCCTGTGGATTTACTGTAAATGTTTGATTTGTCTCATCTCATCACAGGGTTGGTATTGTGGGACAAGGAGCCACTGAAGAACAACGTCATTATAACAGACAAGCCTTTCACCAACTTCAAAGTCATCACATCTGACTCTACTGCTGATAAATTATCTATTTTAAATGCTAATGCTTCTCTCAAATCAAGCTTTTTGGCAAGGCTGTTTGAGGTCGCGGGATCAACTAGATACACACTTTTGTACACCATTACGAAGAAAAACATGTAACTGGCCATGAACTACCTTGGGCAGGAAAACTTAAAAGTACAAGGATGTGTGGGGCACCCTTATGGAAAAAACACATTCATTTCACATGTGAAGTGTTCCAAAAACATGTTTTCATGTGATCACATGTGATCTTATGTGAAGTTAATGTCTAAACATGTGACAACATGTAAAGCAACATATGATAACATGAAACAACACGTGAAAACATGTGAAGTGTTCCAAAAACAGAGATTTTTTTGAGCTGAACAGTTATCTTGCAGTGTCCATGGGGATTTCCTCCTTGAAAACAGCTCTGTATCTTTTCAACAAGCCATACACATCTAGAAAACCCTGCCTCAAAACTGGGAGAGGGGGGGTCGCTTTGCAAGTGAATCTGCTTCCATTACAGGTGTTGGACTCCACTGCCACCAAGTTGGTTCGTCAGATCAGTGTAAGTTTAGAAGGGCAATCGCAGAAGATGCTGGAAGACCTCAGTGAGCTGGAGATAAGATGTAACGATGCAATGAAAAGCGAGCCAGTAAAATACTTCAAGGAGACTGGTGCAAAAGAGAGAAAACGTTCAGATAACTTCAAGTAATCATTGGCAGATCTCCTTCCGTCTGTTAGAGGGAGGGACAAAGAATAGCGTGTGTTGGCTGACATCTTGAAATGTCTGCAAGAGTCTCCCTTCAACACCAGCATCCTCAATGAATGTATGGATTCCATTGAGGAAAATATCAATGTGATTGATCAGTTTTTAAGAATTATTACAGATGACTACAGTCAAAGGTTCACTAAGATAGTGACATCTAAGAGTGAACTTGACATAGAGGTCTTTAACTCAAAGGTGAAGCATGTGCTGTTTCACTTTCCCCTCTGGGGTGCAAGGGCCCTGTCCTGTCAGCTTTGTCAAACTATGTGAGTGATTTTCCAAACTTTGACAGCATACATGCCTCAGTGATTGATCAGAGAAGGCAACAATGGTACTTCTCAGAGGATACCTTAGAAGACAAAAAATTATTTTCAAATATTTTGCAGAGGTTAACAAAGAAGACACAAGCTTTGAAAGCACACAGGCCATTCAGCTGGATCTCAAAAAGGGTGTTGACATAGACAATCACACAAGACCTATCAAAGGTGATGTGCACATATGTTTCCTTTTGGCCCTCAATTCCCAATAAGGAAGAAGAAGGAGCCACAGACACTGGTCTACAGACAATACCACATAATGTCAAAGTAGAATTATGCTTTTTGGACATTCTTACAAAAAATTAAAAGCTAAAAAGTATTCAACCTTATTGACTCAAGCCTAAATAAATTCAGCAGTAAAAATGTGCTTATCAAGTCACATAATAAGTTGCATGGACTCACTCTGTGTGTAATAACAGTCATAATAATAATAATAATCTATGTACCCCACACATACAATTATCTGTAAGGTCCCTCAGCCAAGCAGTGAATTCCAAACACAGATTCAACCACAAAGACATGGGAGATTTTCCAAGTTACAGTTTTGACTTAAATCTGCTAGAAAACCTATGGCAAGACTTGAAAATGGTTGTCTAGAAATGATCAACAACCAATTTGACAGAGTTTGAAGAATGTTGAGAAGATATTGTACAATCCAGGTGTGCAAAGCTCTTAGAGACTTACCCAGAAAGAGTCACAGCTGTAATCACTGTCAAAGTTGATTCTAACATGTATTGGCTCAGGGGTGTGAATACTTATGTAAATGAGATATTTCTGTATTTCATTTTCAATAAATGTGCAAACATTTCTAAAAACATGTTTTCACTTTGTCATTATGGGGTATTGTGTGTAGATGGGTGAGATTTGTATTTAATCCATTTGGAATTCAGTCTGTAACACAACATAATGTGGAATAAGTCAAGGGATATGAATATTTTCTGAAGGCACTATATGTGATAGAATACAAAGAGATGTCAGCCGATGAGAGTGGGGAGGAGGCAGAGTGGATGAAGGCCCGTGTAGCTCAGTTGGTAGAGCATGGCATTTGCAACGATAGGGTTGTGGGTTCGTTTCCCACGGGGGGCAAGTATAAAAATGTATGCACTCACTAACTGTAAGTCGCTCTGGATAAGAGCGTCTGCTAAATGACTAAAATGTCAAATGTAAGGCGACTTTCAAAGACAACGTCCTCATCGTTGCTGGACTGAAGCCGCTCACAAAGTACAAAGTGAGAGCCAGTTGTGATTGTGGTGCAGCTGAAATCAGTAAAGGGAGCACACAGGCCATTGTTGCCACTCTACCAAAGACCCAAGGATTGGCTGAAGTCGTAAGACAAAAGAGTGAACTGAAGAGCTCTGGCTCAATGCCTGTGTATGAGGTTCCCATGGAAAAGGTAGAACATGTAAAACAAGAACTTTACATTTACATTTACATTTACGTCATTTAGCAGACGCTCTTATCCAGAGCGACTTACAAATAGGTGCATTCACCTTGTAGCCAGTGGGATAACCACTTTACAATGTTTTTTTTCGTTTTTTTATGTTTTCTTTTTTATTTAATTTTGGAGTAAAGGAGGAGTAAAGGGGGGGGGGGGGGGGGGGTAGAAGGATTACTTTATCCTATCCCAGGTATTCCTTAAAGAGGTGGGGTTTCAAATGTCTCCGGAAGGTGGTGAGTGACTCCGTTGTCCTGGCGTAGTGAGGGAGCTTGTTCCACCATTGGGGTGCCAGAGCAGCGAACAGTTTTGACTGGGCTGAGCGGGAACTATGCTTCCGCAGAGGTAGGGGAGCCAGCAGGCCAGAGGTGGATGAACGCAGTGCCCTCGTTTGGGTGTAGGGACTGATCAGAGCCTGAAGGTACGGAGGTGCCGTTCCCCTCACAGCTCCGTAGGCAAGCACCATGGTCTTGTAGCAGATGCGAGCTTCAACTGGAAGCCAGTGGAGTGTGCGGAGGAGCGGGGTGACGTGAGAGAACTTGGGAAGGTTGAACACCAGACGGGCTGCGGCATTCTGGATGAGTTGTAGGGGTTTAATGGCACAGGCAGGGAGCCCAGCCAACAGCGAGTTGCAGTAATCCAGACGGGAGATGACAAGTGCCTGGATTAGGACCTGTGCCGCTTCCTGTGTAAGGCAGGGTCGTACTCTCCGAATGTTGTAGAGCATGAACCTACAGGATCGGGTCACCGCCTTGATGTTAGCGGAGAACGACAGGGTGTTGTCCAGGGTCACGCCAAGGCTCTTCGCACTCTGGGAGGAGGACACAACGGAGTTGTCAACCGTGATGGCGAGATCATGGAACGGGCAGTCCTTCCCCGGGAGGAAGAGCAGCTCCGTCTTGCCGAGGTTCAGCTTGAGGTGGTGATCCGTCATCCATACTGATATGTCTGCCAGACATGCAGAGATGCGATTCGCCACCTGGTTATCAGAAGGGGGAAAGGAGAAGATTAGTTGTGTGTCGTCAGCGTAGCAATGATAGGAGAGGCCATGTGAGGATATGACAGTGCCAAGTGACTTGGTGTATAGCGAGAATAGGAGAGGGCCTAGAACTGAGCCCTGGGGGACACCAGTGGTGAGAGCACGTGGTGCGGAGACAGCTTCTCGCCACGCCACTTGGTAGGAGGAGAATGTGGCAAAGAGCTTCCTAGGGTTAGAGGCGGATGCTTGGAATTTAGAGTGGTAGAAAGTGGCCTTAGCAGCAGAAACAGATGAAGAAAATGTAGAGAGGAGGGAGTGAAAAGATGCCAGGTCCGCAGGGAGTCTAGTTTTCTTCCATTTCCGCTCAGCTGCCCGGAGCTCTGTTCTGTGAGCTCGCAATGAGTCATCAAGCCACGGAGCTGGAGGGGAGGACCGAGCCGGCCGGGAGGATAGGGGACATAGAGAATCAAAGGATGCAGAAAGGGAGGAGAGGAGGGTTGAGGAGGCAGAATCAGGAGATTGGAGGGAGAAGGATTGAGCAGAGGGAAGAGATGATAGGATGGAAGAGGAGAGAGTAGCGGGAGAGAGAGAGCGAAGGTTGCGACGGCGCATTACCATCTGTGTAGGGGCAGAGTGAGTAGTGTTGGAGGAGAGGGAGAGAGAAAAGGATACAAAGTAGTGGTCGGAGACTTGGAGGGGAGTTGCAGTGAGATTAGTAGAAGAACAGCATCTAGTGAAGATGAGGTCAAGCGTATTGCCTGCCTTGTGAGTAGGGGGGGACGGTGAGAGGGTGAGGTCAAAGGAGGAGAGGAGTGGAAAGAGGGAGGCAGAGAGAAATGAGTCAAATGTAGACGTAGGGAGGTTGAAATCCCCCAGAACTGTGAGGGGTGAGCCATCCTCAGGAAAGGAACTTATCAAGGCGTCAAGCTCATTGATGAACTCTCCAAGGGAACCTGGAGGGCGATAGATGACAAGGATATTAAGCTTAAATGGGCTAGTGACTGTGACAGCATGGAATTCAAATGAGGAGATAGACAGATGGGTCAGGGGAAAAATTGAGAATGTCCACTTGGGAGAGATGAGGATTCCTGTGCCATCACCCCGCTGACCAGATGCTCTCGGGGTATGCGAGAACACATGGTCAGACGAGGAGAGAGCAGCAGGAGTAGCAGTGTTTTCAGTGGTAATCCATGTTTCCGTCAGCGCCAAGAAGTCGAGGGACTGGAGGGTAGCATAGGCTGAGATGAACTCTGCCTTGTTGGCAGCAGAACGGCAGTTCCAGAGGCTGCCTGAGACCTGGAACTCCACGTGGGTCGTGCGTGCAGGGACCACCAGGTTAGAGAGGCAGCAGCCACGCGGTGTGAAGCGTTTGTGTAGCCTGTGCGGAGAGGAGAGAACAGGGATAGGCAGAGGCATAGTTGACAGGCTGCAGCAGATGGCTACAATAATGCAGAGGAGATCGGAATGAAATGAACTAAACATCTGGGAAAGGAGAGAGCGGGGCCTCCCTCACCACAACTCCCAAATATAACTCTTCCAACTTCCACCTCAGAAACTATATTTTATCTTGCCTGATCAATCCCTTTGATGAACTTGTTTTGTACAACAAATTCAAGCTTTACAGATTTGGTAAGCAGATTTGGTAAGCAGAGCTCCCAAGCAGACAATCCTGTTAGTTGGAACCGGTGGCTCACGAAAACCTGAACTCACCAGTAACATGATCAACTGCATCCTGGGAGTTGAGTGGGAGGATGGGTTCCGTTTCAAGCCAACCCAACGAAACTGGACTTATGTTGTTGCATATGAAATCAATCACCAGGATGGATTTCCAATCCACTTCTCTCTCAACATTAATTACATAGGGGGAGAAGTAAATACAGTTTCTGAATGTGACGACACTATGACATATCTGAAACAGACCAAGGACAAGTGGAGCATCACTGGCGTTGATGTTGTGTGCTTTGTGACTAAAGCTTCTGTGTTGACCTTAGATCAAGTGCAAAAGCATATTTTATCTTGCCTGATCAATCCCTTTGATGATGTAGTCAAGAACAACATTGTGACCCTGGTGACATGTGTGGATGTAGAACAAGCCCCTATCCTCCAAGCCATCAACTCTTCCAGGAAAGACTTCCCGAAGACGACACATGGTCTTCCAGTTCACTTCAAGGTTCATTTTCAGCACTGTTCGCAAACAATGCAACAGCAACTGCTGTTGATGACAGTCGCCAATGTGCAATTTTCAATCTTTCAGCGTTGCTTCCAAACAATGCTGCGGCTGCCAGGAGCAGTCAAGATTATGTCCAGTCTCAGAAGATGTTCTGGGATGAAGACGTGAAGAACATGAAGAGGTTTTTAGAAGCCTTGTCGAAAATGGAGACATGTCAATTGAAAGAGAACAGCATGTGCATATTGTTATAGGCCTTCCCTGTGTCAGTTTTCATGCTATCAAACCAGTCAGATGCAAAGACACAATATTCTGTCACAACTGCTATATCCATTGTTCAAGTATAGACGCAGCCTTCCTTATGACGTATATTGTTTTTCAAGGGCTTTTAGAAGAACCAGGAGAGTAGAATGAAAAAAGGACGTTAATAGGCTGATAATCCAAAATATGATAAGAAGGACAAAAGCATGGGTAGCGTATAGTGTTTGTTCAGCCTTTGTTTGATTTATGTACTGTGTGATGTAGATGTTTACCTTTTTTGTTACATGGCAACTTTACTCCATTAAATCATAGAAGATGAAATGTAGAGGTTGTAATGAAGTGTTCACCATATGCTCATTTTTTTACATTTTAGTCATTTAGCAGACGCTCTTATCCAGAGCAACTTACAGTTAGTGAATAAATTTAATTTTTTATACTGGCCCCCCGTGGGAATCGAACCCACAACCCTGGCATTGCAAACGCCATGCTCTATCAACTGAGCTCATGTCAACTATCTTCCTCTTTTTAAGAATGCAACTATATTGTTCTGTTTTTGTTCATGTGAGATATACAGTATCAATCTATTTTTGTATACTCTTCTTAATGAACATGTCTTCTATTGCTTTATTTTAAAGTGTGAAAAGCTACAGAATCAGATTGCATTGATTTAATGTGTTAATCAAACCTGTATATCTAAGTATAGTCCTCACATTGTTATTCACTGTCACTGTATGTTACAATATTGTAATTTGAAGATTTCAAACACTTAAACTGCTTTGTAGCAATTTATGTACTAAGATTGAAGCTGAATGAAGTGTAAGAATGATGACATGCAATATGTCTTTCTTTATTGACACGCTCCACACTTTCCAGAGGTATAAATGGATTAGTAACTGCTACAGTGAGGGAAAAAAGTATTTGATCCCCTGATGATTTTGTAAATTTGCCCACTGACAAAGAAATGATCAGTCTATAATTTTAACAGTGGCGGCTCCTGAAAAAATTCTCAGGAGGGGCAATTTTTCTGATGATTTAGGTGACCTACACACATTTTTAAAAAGATATGTCCAGCAACAACATGAAGACAGGGGCAGCATATAAGTCAATACCAGAAGCATTTATTGACTGATCTCAAAAGTGTTGGCTTACAAAAGCAAAATAAGTTATCACAGTAAAAATAATCAAGGGTGTTCTTTCACATTCCTCAACACTGCATAAACAATATGTATGGCTTTGTAAAAATGAACAACCATATTCTGGCCAATTGTATAGATTTGTAAATATGAACAACCATATTCTGGCCAATTGTATAGATTTGTAAAAATGAACATGAACAGATTTTTTATTTTTTTGAATGGCAGTACCTTTCAAACATGTCTGCTTGCAGTAAGGTAGCACTCACAAGGTGGCCAGAGAAAGAGAACCTTTCTTTGGTGTGATCCAGGATGGTGTTGCAGACCTCTTCAGACAGCCTCTGCTTCTCCTCTTCTCTCAAAGCTGTTCTGGGTCTTTTGGCTCCTGTTGCTTCTTGCAGCTGCTGTTGAGAGGAGTCCCTGAAGGCAAACAGACCAATGTGTTTGTTGGCTTTGTACAGTATTGTTGTCTATGTGATGCACAGGTATATGCAATGTATCCATGTATAGTACAAATACTTCAGTTCCACTTAAAATGGGCAGGGATGCATAAAGTCTTTAGTGTTTAAGTTAGCCTTTGTGTCTCACATAGCCTGGATGTTCAGCACAGTATACAGTGGTGCTCATAAGCTTATGATCCCATGCTAAAGTTGACTAAAAAGAGGAATAAAAAAGAAACGAAAATTGGTGTCCTTAAAGGTTGGATTTTCCAACTTTTTTAATTAAGTCATTAAGATCAATTTCCAAAAGATGATTTTTTTATTTTTTTATTCCTCTTTTTAGTCAGCTTTAGAATGTGTTCATACACTTATGAGCACCACTGTACAGTACACATAGTATATAAAATAAGATAGATTACACCACTGGCCATATATAATGACAATAATGTAATTTCAAACACAAATGCAGTCTCCTTTCATGCATACATTTTCAAATAAAGCTCTGCTTTGAGAAAGATCGAATGATATTGTTTAATCTTTATCTTACCTTATGGCCTGCACACTGCTTGCGAAGCTGTCGAGGGCACGTTTGATAAAGACAGCATCGATGTCCTTATTCTGTAGCTTCTGGTACGGTGGGCTGGTCAAATGAACCCAATGAACCCGTCCGGATGGCTTCAAAACATTCTATGAGGTCGTCTCGATTCTCGTAGACAGTGTTCACGACTCTGCTGTTGCTAACCTCATCGTTGTGGCGGCGGACAGCTAGCCTGTATCCCTCATCCAGTTGAGTGGCAATATTCACTCTCACCAAAGCAGACAATCTCAAACAGCTATCAATGTGGGTCTTTGACAGCTCATTTTTCTTAATCTTTTCTGAAAGATGGTGCATGTCGGTTACACCAGTCGCTGTCCAAGCGTTGCTGTCTGCCGTTCATGGTTACGTTACGTTACGTATGACGAAAGCGCGTAAGTGCAAGCCCTCAGACACCCATAGAGAATGTATTGAAAGCTCAGAAATTTGAAAAAAAAATATTTTACATTAGAGGCTATGAGAGACTTCTGGGCGATTTTCAACCTGACTGAAATCGCCCCAAAACGGGCGGGGACATTTGAAGCACGACTTTAGCCTGATTGGACATTTAGTGGCTGGCAGATCAGACGTGAACACTGAACTACTGTTGCCATGATATAATTGATTAGAAAAAAAATCCCTTCCTTTTCCCGTTTGGCAGTGCGTCGCCCATATCGCCCAATTGAACACACCGCCCATGAATTTTAATGGTAGGTTTATTTGAACAGTGAGAGACAGAATAACAACAACAAAATCCAGAAAAACGCATGTCAAAAATGTTATAAATTGATTTGCATTTTAATGAGGGAAATAAGTATTTGACCCCCTCTCAATCAGAAAGATTTCTGGCTCCCAGGTGTCTTTTATACAGGTAACGAGCTGAGATTAGGAGCACACTCTTAAAGGGAGTGCTCCTAATCTCAGCTTGTTACCTGTATAAAAGACACCTGTCCACAGAAGCAATCAATCAATCAGATTCCAAACTCTCCACCATGGCCAAGACCAAAGAGCTCTCCAAGGATGTCAGGGACAAGATTGTAGACCTACACAAGGCTGGAATGGGCTACAAGACCATCGGCAAGCAGCTTGGTGAGAAGGTGACAACAGTTGGTGCGATTATTCGCAAATGGAAGAAACACAAAATAACTGTCAATCTCCCTCGGCCTGGGGCTCCATGCAAGATCTCACCTCGTGGAGTTGCAATGATTATGAGAACGGTGAGGAATCAGCCCAGAACTACACTGGAGGATCTTGTCAATGATCTCAAGGCAGCTGGGACCATAGTCACCAAGAAAACAATTGGTAACACACTACGCCGTGAAGGACTGAAATCCTGCAGCGCCCGCAAGGTCCCCCTGCTCAAGAAAGCACATATACAGGCCCGTCTGAAGTTTGCCAATGAACATCTGAATGATTCAGAGGAGAACTGGGTGAAAGTGTTGTGGTCAGATGAGACCAAAATCAAGCTCTTTGGCATCAACTCAACTCGCCGTGTTTGGAGGAGGAGGAATGCTGCCTATGACCCCAAGAACACCATCCCCACTGTCAAACATGGAGGTGGAAACATTATGCTTTCGGGGTGTTTTTCTGCTAAGGGGACAGGACAACTTCACCGCATCAAAGGGACGATAGACGGGGCCATGTACCATCAAATCTTGGGTGAGAACCTCCTTCCCTCAGCCAGGGCATTGAAAATGGGTCATGGATGGGTATTCCAGCATGAAAATGACCCAAAACACACGGCCAAGGCAACAAAGGAGTGGCTCAAGAAGAAGCACATTAAGGTCCTGGAGTGGCCTAGCCAGTCTCCAGACCTTAATACCATAGAAAATCTGTGGAGGGAGCTGAAGGTTCGAGTTGCCAAACGTCAGCCTCGAAACCTTAATGACTTGGAGAAGATCTGCAAAGAGGAGTGGGACAAAATCCGTCATGAGATGTGTGTAAACCTGGTGGCCAACTACAAGAAACGTCTGACCTCTGTGATTGCCAACAAGGGTTTTGTCACCAAGTACTAAGTCATGTTTTGCAGAGGGGTCAAATACTTATTTCCTTCATTAAAATGAAAATCAATTTATAACATTTTTGACATACGTTTTTCTGGATTTTTTGTTTGTTATTCTGTCTCTCACTGTTCAAATAAATCTACCATTACAATTATAGGCTGATCATGTCTTTGTCAGTGGGCAAACGTACAAAATCAGCAGGGGATCAAATACTTTTTCCCCTCACTGTATATCTATTTATTTGTATTTTACATATTTTACAACCTCTCCTACAGTAAGGTCATCTACAATGAAATGAGGCTCAGGTTTAAGTTTAAAGGTAGATTTGGCAAAAATGATGCACACACACACACGTTTGGCCACATCATAATCCAAATCTACTATTACAGCAATTGAAGGGCATGTTTCTAAGTTGAGCGTGGTACCCCATGATTGTGTTGTATGGTAACTATATGGGACAAACCACAGTCGAGGGAAACTCCTACCACCATATCATGTCCTTTAATTTGACCGTGTTTCATCTTAAACTAGGATAGGTTGAAAATACATCAGTACTATAATGAGTGGTGTTTGTGTGTGTGTGTGTGTGTGTGTGTGTGTGTGTGTGTATGTGTGTGTGTGTTTGTGTGTGTGCCTGTATGAGTACGTACAGTGAACACCACATCCCAAAGCAGGGCGTTAACACAGCCCAAATAAGGGGTTGTATTTACATGTGTTTCACCTTACAAGCCCATATGCCAAGTCTGTGATCAACTACAACTCAACCAAAGGCCCTCCACTCAGTGCATATAAAAAGCATACCCTCTTGAACCATCTCCCTGAAATATCTCCTTCTTCTGCCTTACAAGTTCCAATACAAGGTCTGGAATTAGGCCTACTTGTCTTATACCAGAGTTACTAAAAGTGAAAAAAGCTAAGTTATGTAATAACCTGATAACAATCTAGTAAGAACATTACGTTATAGAGTAGGCTTACATTCAATGATGTTGGTGCTCTGTTTTATGGGGAATGGATTGGGGATGCACGTGCACACACACACACACACACACACACACACACACACACACACACACATACACACACTCACAGGACTGCTGGGCCTTGGAGCGGCTGGAGAACTTGTCGGACTCGCACCACACGGTGACTCCATCGTCCAGCAGCTTCAGCGTACGTCTCCTCTGCCAGCGTGGGGAGCGCACCTTCACCATGCTGGAGCCTTTCAGCATCACCTTCACGTCCTCATCTTCCTCTACACCTGGAGACGGAGACAGAGAGATAGAGACAGAGTGAGAGACAGAGAGAGAAGAGAGAGAGAAGTACAATAAGTAAGACAGACAGATGGGGCATGGGAAGGAAGAGGGAAAGGGGGAGAGAGATGAAGAGGAGAGGTGGGAAAGAGGGGAAGAGAGAATACATACATTGTATACATTCAATATACAATTAGTTGAAGGAGTTGACAAACAGGTTATGTTTTTACTTTTGTAACATGCAGTGATGACAATTATATTGTCTCCGTTAGGAGCCTGGGCTTTTGCCTGAGACGGTAGCGGTCTCGTCTCTGGACCGCAGGCTCGTAAGATTGCATTCCGCTAAGGCACTTCTCTCTCTCTACATCGGTCGGCTACATTGGTGACCAGGGTGGGATCCTTTCGATACGTCTACGGGGCCTAGGCAAGTGAATGTCCCAAGAGAGAGGGGAGAATACGGAAGCATACGTTGATGACAGTTCACTCTGATGTTTTGTGCTGGAAATGCCCCATACCTAAAGTTTTGCATTTATGCCAAAAAGTTAATTTCTTTGCCATGTTCACTTACAGTATTGCTTAACGACCTTGTTGCAAGCAGGAAGGATGGTTTGGAATGGATTATTAGCACAGGCTTCCTTCTTTCATCTTTGTCATACAGGCCAGTAATGTGTAGTTAATGCAATGTTGTTGATCCATTCATAGTTTTTCTCTCAGGTCATGCAATGAACTACGTGGCTGTTTTAAAATCACCTTTGGCCCCACAGTGATATCCCTGAGCATTTCCAGTCTCTCCAGCAGCTCACTATCTATGCTGCAATAGTCTATGTGCCGGGGGGCTAGGGTCAGTCTGTTATATCTGGTGTAATTCTCCTGTCTTATAATAATAATAACATGCCATTTAGCAGACACTTTTATCCAAAGCGACTTACAGTCATGTGTGCATACATTTTTACATATGGGTGGTCCCGGGGATCGAACCCACTACCCTGGCGTTACAACCGCCATGCTCTACCAATTGAGCTACAGAGGACCACACTTATCTGGTGTCCTGTGTGAATTTAAGTATGCTCACGCTAATGCTCTCTCTCCTTCTCTCCCTCCCCTCCCGGAGGACCTGAGCCCTAGGATCATGCCTCAGGATTACCTGACCTGATGACTCTTGGCTGTCCCCAGTCCACCTGGTCGTGCTGCTGCTCCAGTTTCAACTGTTCTGCCTGCGGCTATGGAACCCTGACCTGTTCACCGGACGTGCTACCTTGTCCAGTACCTGCTGTTTTCGACTCTTCTACCGCACCTGCTGTCTCGACCTCTGAATGCTCGGCTATGAAAATATGAAAAGCCAACTGACATTTACTCCTGAAGTACTGACCTGTTGCACCCTCTACAACCGCTGATTATTATTTGACCCTGCTGAACATCTTGAAGACAATCTGGCCTTAAATGGCCATGTACTCTTATAATCCCCACCCGGTCAGAAGAGGACTGGCCACCCCTCAGAGCCTGGTTCCTCTCTATGTTTCTTCCTAGGTTCCTGCCTTTCTAGGGAGTTTTTCCTAGCCACCGTGCTTCTACATCTGCATTGCTTGCTGTTTGGGGTTTTAGGCTGGGTTTCTGTATAGCACTTTGTGACATCTGCTGATGTAAAAAGTGCTTTATAAATACATTTGATTGAGTTAGGAAGGATGAACAGATCCTTACAGTGCCATGGTGATATTATACACCCTCCACAGCTTAACATCATACTTGACCATAAACAATGGGATATTCAGTGTATTGGAATTATTTCAAAATGTATGCCTGACATGTTTTTAAAGCACTTTGGTCACTTTGAGGTTGAATCTTTGTTTGAAATTCACTAACCAGCTAAGGGACCTTAAATATACAGAGTTTAAAATGTTTTATGAGAACCATTACTTTTGCACACAGATGGACCCAATTCAACTAGGCTAATTGTGTGATTTTTCATGAAAATATTTGCTCCTGAATGTATTTAGATGTGCCACAGCAAGGAGTATGATGACCTACTCAATCAATAAATCTTTGCGTTTTATTTTGTATACATTTTTTGAAAATGTATATAATTTTGCTTTCACTTTGAAAGTGTGTAATAGGTTATTTAGACCAGTAGGTGAAAATTCCAATTTCATTGTTGTTGCATTTCATTGTTGTTCATTTGAGTTTAATTTAAGGCTGCAGAATGTGAAAACAGTGCAGTGGTGTGAAGAATTTCACTAGACACTGTATGTCTGCCTACAACCAAATTAATTGGATTCTGCTCAATATCTCAATATTCCAATCCTGACCGAAGATCTGATGCTTGTCTGACTTGACTGATGCATAAGGTAATAAAGAAAACTGCGTAAAAATAGAAAATTCTCTGAAACCTTCTCTCCGTACACTTACAATTCATGTTTTGGTTCAAAGTTCAGTCAGTCTGTGTTTTTTCTGCATGTGACCAAATATTTACATTTGCAAACAAATGCTGACCCAGAGCTTTTAGTCATGACAGCTAGGTTAGGCCTATCTTACATCTAATGTCTCTGACTCTGAGTCATATTAATCTAGCCTAGTTTATGTTATGTAATTAAAACACAATGAGTCATCAACAGATCATATTGCATACACCATAATGCTTAACACAAATGTAGGCTTATATCATGAATGCCTCAGGCTACTAGATTATATGCATCCACTCCTTTTACAGCACACACACACACACACACTAACAGCCACAGCTGAGACATTTCGAAACAATCTATTTTGTCCACTATCTTATTGATGGAATGTATCTGCACTGTGTACATACCTAGTCCCCTTACAAAAAACATACCTAGCCCTCCTGCATACAGTGCATTCGGAAAGTATTCAGACCCCTTCACTTTTTCCACATTTTGTTACGTTACAGCCTTATTCTGAAATGGATTACATTGTTTTTCCCCCTCATCAATCTACACACAATACCCCAAGATGACAAAGCAAAAACAGGCTTGTAGAATGTTTTGCACATTTATTAAAAATAAACAACGGAAATATCACATTTACATAAGTATTCAGACCCTTTACTCAGTACTTTGTTGAAGCACCTTTGGCAGTGATTACAGCCTCGAGTCTTCTTGGGTATGACGCTACAAGCATGGCACAGCTGTATTTGGGGACATTATCCTATTCTTCTCTGCAGATCCTCTCAAGGTCTGTCAGGTTGGATGGGGAGTGTCGCTGCACAGCTATTTTCAGGTCTCTCCAGAAACGTTCGACCGGGTTCATGTCCGGGCTCAGGCTGGGCCACTCAATGACATTCAGAGACTTGTCCCAAAGTCACTCCTGCGTTGTCTTGGCTGTTTGCTTAGGGTCGTTGTCCTGTTGGAAGGTGAACCTTCACCCCAGTCTGAGCGCTCCGGAGCAGGTTTTCACCAAGGATCTCTCTGACCTTTGCTCCGTTCATCTTTCCCTCGATCCTGACTAGTCTCCCAGTCCCTGCCGCTGAAAAACATCCCCACAGCATGATGCTGCCACCACCATGCTTCACCGTAGGGTATTGGCCATGTGATGAGCGGTGCGTGGTTTCCTCCATACGTGACGCTTGCCATTCAAGCCAAAGAGTTCAGTCTTGGTTTAATCAGACCAGATAATCTTGTTTCTCGTGGTCTGAGAGTCCTTTAGGTGCCTTTTGGCAAACTCCAAGCGGCCTGTCATGTGCCTTTTACTGAGGAGTGGCTTCCGTCTGGCCACTCTACCATAAAGGCCTGATTGGTGGAGTGCTGCAGAGATGGTTGTCCTTCTGGAAGGTTCTCCCATCTCCACAGAGGAACTCTGGAGCTCTGTCAGAGTGACTATCGGGTTCTTGGTCACCTCCCTTACCAAGGCCCTTCTCCCCCGATTGCTCAGTTTGGCCAGGCGGCCAGCTCTAGGAAGAGTCTTGGTGGTTCCAAACTTCTTCCATTTAAGAATGATGGAGGCCACTGTGTTCTTGGGGACCTTCAATGCTGCAGAAATGTTTTGGTACCCTTCCCCAGATCTGTGCCTCGACACAATCCTGTCTTGGAGCTCTATGGACAATTCCATCGACCTCATCAATCAATTTTATTTTATATAGCCCTTCTTACATCAGCTAATATCTCGAAGTGCTGTACAGAAACCCAGCCTAAAACCCCAAACAGCTAGTAATGCAGGTGTAGAAGCACGGTGGCTAGGAAAAACTCCCTAGAAAGGCGAAAACCTAGGAAGAAACCTAGAGAGGAACCAGGCTATGAGGGGTGGCCAGTCCTCTTCTGGCTGTGCCGGGTGGAGATTATAACAGAACCATGCCAAGATGTTCAAAAATGTTCATAAGTGACAAGCATGGTCAAATAATAATCAGGAATAAATCTCAGTTGGCTTTTCATAGCCGATCATTAAGAGTTTGAAAACAGCAGGTCTGGGACAGGTAGGGGTTCCATAACCGCAGGCAGAACAGTTTAAACTGGAATAGCAGCAAGGCCAGGCGGACTGGGGACAGCAAGGAGTCACCACGGCCGGTAGTCCCAACGTATGGTCCTAGGGCTCAGGTCTCTCAGTTGGCTTTTCATAGCCGATCATTATGAGTTGAAAACAGCAGGTCTGGGACAGGTAGGGGTTTCGTAGCCGCAGGCAGAACAGTTGAAACTGGAATAGCAGCAAGGCCAGGCGGACTGGGGACAGCAAGGTGTCATCATGCCCGGTAGTCCTGACGTATGGTCCTAGGGCTCAGGTTCTCAGAGAGAAAGAGAGAACGAGAGAATTAGAGAGAGCATACTTAAATTCACACAGGACACTGGATAAGACAGGAGAAGTACTCCAGGTATAACCAACTAACCCCAGCCCCCCGACACATAAACTACTGCAGCATAAATACTGGAGGCTGAGACAGGAGCGGTCCGGAGACACTGTGGCCCCATCCGAAGAAACCCCCGGACAGGGCCAAACAGGAAGGATATAACCCCACCCACTCCGCCAAAGCACAGCCCCCGCACCACTAGAGGGATATCCCCAACCACCAACTTACAATCCTGAGACAAGGCCGAGTATAGCCCACAGAGGTCTCCACCACAGCACAAACCAAGGGGGGGCGCCAACCCAGACAGGAAGATCACGTCAGTAACTCAACCCACTCAAGTGACGCACCCCTCCCAGGGACGGCATGAAAGAGCACCAGCAAGCCAGTGACTCAGCCCCTGCAACAGGGTTAGAGGCAGAGAACCCCAGTGGAGAGGGGAACCGGCCTGGCAGAGACAGCAAGGGCTGTTCGTTGCTCCAGCCTTTCCGTTCACCTTCACACTCCTGGGCCAGACTACACTCAATCATATGACCTACTGAAGAGATAAGTCTTCAGTAAAGACTTAAAGGTTGAGACTGAGTCTGCGTCTCTCACATGGGTAGGCAGACTGTTCCATAAAAATGGAGATCTATAGGAGAAAGCCCTGCCTCCCGCTGTTTGCTTAGAAATTCTAGGGACAATTAGGAGGCCTGCGTCTTGTGACCGTAGCGTACGTATTGGTATGTACGGCAGGACCAACTCGGAAAGATAGGTAGGAGCAAGCCCATGTAACGCTTTATAGGTTAACAGTAAAACCTTGAAATCAGCCCTTGCCTTAACAGGAAGCCAGTGTAGGGAAGCTAGCACTGGAGTAATATGATCAAATTTCTTGGTTCTAGTCAGGATTCTAGCAGCCGTATTTAGCACTAACTGAAGTTTATTTAGTGCTTTATCCGGGTAGCCGGAAAATAGAGCATTGCAGTAGTCTAACCTAGAAGTAACAAATGCATGGATTAATTTTTCTGCATCATTTTTGGACAGAAAATTTCTGATTTTTGCAATGTTACGTAGATGGAAAAAAGCTGTCCTTGAAACAGTCTTGATATGTTCGTCAAAAGAGAGATCAGGGTCAAGAGTAACGCCTAGGTCCTTCACAGTTTTATTTGAGACGACTTTACAACCATCAAGATGAATTGTCAGATTTAACAGAAGATCTCTTTGTTTCTTGGGACCTAGAACAAGCATCTCTGTTTTGTCCGAGTTTAAAAGTAAAAAGTTTTTTGCCATCCACTTTCTTATGTCTGAAACACAGGCTTCTAGCGAGGGCAATTTTGGGGCTTCACCATGCTTCATTGAAATGTACAGCTGTGTGTCATCCGCATAGCAGTGAAAGTTAACATTATGTTTTCGAATAACATCCCCAAGAGGTAAAATATATAGTGAAAACAATAGTGGTCCTAAAACGGAACCTTGAGGAACACCGAAATGTACAGTTGATTTGTCGGAGGACAGACCATTCACAGAGACAAACTGATATCTTTCCGACAGGTAGGATCTAAACCAGGCCAGAACTTGTCCGTGTAGACCAATTTGGGTTTCCAGTCTCTCCAAAAGAATGTGGTGATCGATGGTGTCAAAGGCAGCACTAAGGTCTAGTAGCACGAGGACAGATGCAGAGCCTCGGTCTGATGCCATTAAAAGGTCATTTACCACCTTCACAAGTGCAGTCTCAGTGCTATGATGGGGTCTAAAACCAGACTGAAGCATTTCGTATACATTGTTTGTCTTCAGAAAGGCAGTGAGTTGCTGCGCAACAGCTTTTTCTAAAATTTTTGAGAGGAATGGAAGATTCGATATAGGCCGATAGTTTTTTATATTTTCCGGGTCAAGGTTTGGCTTTTTCAAGAGAGGCTTTATCACTGCCACTTTTAGTGAGTTTGGTACACATCCGGTGGATAGAGAGCTGTTTATTATGTTCAACATAGGAGGGCCAAGCACAGGAAGCAGCTCCTTCAGCAGTTTAGTAGGAATAGGATCCAATATGCAGCTTGAAGGTTTAGAGGCCATGATTATTTTCATCATTGTGTCAAGAGATATAGTACTAAAACACTTAAGTGTCTCTCCCGATCCCAGGCCCTCGCAGAGCTGTGCAGATCCAGGACAGCTAAGCCCTGGAGGAATACGCAGATTCAAAGAGGAGTCCGTAATTTGCTTTCTAATGGTCATGATCTTTTCCTCAAAGAAGTTCATGAATTTATCACTGCTGAAGTGAAAGCCATCCTCTCTTGGGGAATGCTGCTTTTTAGTTAGCTTTGCAACAGTATCAAAAAGAAATTTTGGATTGTTCTTATTTTCCTCGATTAAGTTGGAAAAGTAGGATGATCGAGCAGCAGTGAGGGCTCTTCGGTACTGCACGGTACTGTCTTTCCAAGCTAGTCGGAAGACTTCCAGTTTGGTGTGGCGCCATTTCCGTTCCAATTTCCTGGAAGCTTGCTTCAAAGCTCGGGTATTTTCTGTATACCAGGGAGCTAGTTTCTTATGACAAATGTTTTTCGTTTTTAGGGGTGCAACTGCATCTAGGGTATTGCGCAAGGTTAAATTGAGTTCCTCAGTTAAGTGGTTAACTGATTTTTGTCCTCTGACGTCCTTGGGTAGGCAGAAGGAGTCTGGAAGGGCATCAATGAATTTTTGTGTTGTCTGAGAATTTATAGCACGACTTTTGATGCTCCTTGGTTGGGGTCTGAGCAGATTATTTGTTGCGATTGCAAACGTAATAAAATGGTGGTCCGATAGTCCAGGATTTTGTGGAAAAACATTAAGATCTACAACATTTATTCCATGGGACAAAACTAGGTCCAGAGTATGACCGTGGCAGTGAGTAGGTCCAGAGACATGTTGGACAAAACCCACTGAGTCGATAATGGCTCCGAAAGACTTTTGGAGTGGGTCTGTGGACTTCTCCATGTGAATATTAAAATCACCAAAAATTAGAATATGATCTGCTATGACTACAAGGTCTGATAGGAATTCAGGAAACTCAGAGAGGAACGCTGTATATGGCCCAGGAGGCCTGTAAACAGTAGCTATAAAAAGTGATTGAGTAGGCTGCATAGATTTCATGACTAGAAGCTCAAAAGATGAAAACGCCATTTTTTTTTTTGTAAATTGAAATTTGCTATCGTAAATGTTAGCAACACCTCCGCCTTTGCGGGATGCACGGGGAATATGGTCACTAGTGTAACCAGGAGGTGAGGCCTCATTTAACACAGCAAATTCATCAGGCTTAAGCCATGTTTCAGTCAGGCCAATCACATCAAGATTATGATCAGTGATTAGTTCATTGACTATGACTGCCTTTGAAGTGAGGGATCTAACATTAAGTAACCCTATTTTGAGATGTGTGGTATCACAATCTCTTTCAATAATGGCAGGAATGGAGGAGGTCTTTATCCTAATAAGATTGCTAGGGTGAACACCGCCATGTTTAGTTTTGCCCAACCTAGGTCGAGGCACAGACACAGTCTCAATGGGTATGGCTGAGCTGACTACACTGACTGTGCTATTGGCAGACTCCACTAAGCTGGCAGGTTGGCTAACAGCCTGCTGCCTGGCCTGCACCCTATTTCACTGTGGGGCTAGAGGAGTTAGAGCCCTATCTATGTTGGTAGATAAGAGGAGAGCACCCCTCCAGCTAGGATGGAGTCCGTCACTCCTCAGCAGGTCAGGCTTGATCCTGTTTGTGGGTGAGTCCCAGAAAGAGGGCCAATTATCCACAAATGTTATCTTTTGGGAGGGGCAGAAAACAGTTTTCAACCAGCGATTGAGTGCTGAGACTCTGCTGTAGAGCTCGTCACTTCCCCTAACTGGGAGGGGGCCAGAGACAATTACTCGATGCCGACACATCTTTCTAGCTGATTTACACGCTGAAGCTATGTTGCACTTGGTGACCTCTGACTGTTTCATCCTAACATCGTTGGTGCCGACGTGGATAACAATATCTCTATACTCTCTACACTCGCCAGTTTTAGCTTTAGCCAGCACCATCTTTAGATTAGCCTTAACGTCGGTAGCCCTGCCCCCTGGTAAACAGTGTATGATCGCTGGGTGATTCGTTTTAAGTCTAATACTGCGGGTAATGGAGTCGCCAATGACTAGGGTTTTCAATTTGTCAGAGCTAATGGTGGGAGCCTTCGGAGTCTCAGACCCCGTAACGGGAGGAGTAGAGACAAGAGAAGACTCAGACTCAGACTCCGACTCGCTACATAATGGGGAAAACCGGTTGAAAGTTTCTGTCGGCTGAATGAGCGACACCGGTTGAGCATTCCAACAGTATTTCCCTCCAGAAGCCATGAGAAAGTTGTCCGGCTGCGGGGACTGTGCGGGGGGATTTATACTAACGTTACTGTCTGTACTTACTGGTGGCACAGACGCTGTTTCTTCCTTTCCTACACTGATATTGCCCTTGCCTAACGATTGCGTCTGAAGCTGGGCTTGTAGCACAGCTATTTTCGCCGTAAGGCGAGAATTCTCCTGTATATTATGAGTACAGCGACTGCAATTAGAAGACATCATGTTAATGTTACTACTTAGCTTCGGCTGTTGAAGATGTTGAAGATGTTGACGAATCATGTCCAGATAAAGCGTCCGGAGTGAAAAGTTGAATAAGGGAAAAAAGTTGCGATGGAAAAAAGGAAAATAACGTTGGCAGCTAAAACGCACAGGAAAATGACTCTTCTGTCTCGGGATAAACGTCCGGGGTGAAAAAGTTTAACGAAAAAAGATGAGTGAGGACAAAACTAAAAAGTTGGTAAATTTGTTGAACACAGAGATTGATTAAACGTTTATTAAAAGTAAAACGTGAATAGTTTGGCAGGTAGCCAAGTAGCAACAAACAGCACAGCAACGACAGCACGGAGACAATCTCATGGCTTGGTTTTTGCTCTGACATGCACTGTCAACTGTGGGACCTTATATAGACAGGTGTGTGCCTTTCCAAATCATGTCCAATCAATGGAATTTACCACAGGTGGACTCCAAATAAGTTGTAGAAAATCTCAAGGATGATCATTGCAAACAGGATGTACCTAAACTCAATTTAGAGTCTCATAGCGTCCCGTGTAGCTCAGTTGGTAGAGCATGGCATTTGCAACGCCAGGGTTGTGGGTTCGATTCCCACGGGGGGCCAGTATGAAAATGTATGCACTCACTAACTGTAAGTCGCTCTGGATAAGAGCATCTGCTAAATGACTAAAATGTAAATAGCAAAGGGTCTGAATCCTTATGTAAATAAGGTATTTGTTTTTTATTTTTAATACATTTGCAAAAAGTTCTAAAAACCTGTTTTCGCTTTGTCATTATGGGGTGCTGTGTGTAAATTGATGAGGATTTTATTTTTTAAATCAATTTTAGAATAAGGCTGTAACGTAACAAAATGTGGAAAAAGTGAAGGGGTCTGAATACTTTCCGAATGCACTGTAGTTAAGTTTTAGGCTACTATCAGAAGACAGGCCTGGAATGAGGAGTGTCGTACATGGGTCATTCCACCTATTTGGTGCCTTTTGAGAAGTGTAACTTGGTAAATAAAACAACTTTTGATTTCATAGCATTTGTTGAAGATAAAAAAATAATTTGGAGCATTTTTCCACATATTCCATCCAGTTTGCTTTATTTTTATAATATATTACACTTGAGCTTTCTTGAATAAGTTCCTCCATTTCTTTTTGTTTTTCCTATAACTTATTCTGAGCCTCTATGTTACAGTTTTTATTGCTATCTATCTGTTCTGTTAGACCTTCTATTTCCTTTGTTAGTATGGACTCTTTTGACCTAAATTGCATGGCCTCTAAAGGCACATTTAAAAGTGTCCCATACAATAAGGGGATTTGCTGTACCTATGTTATGTCAGAGAAATTCAGTTATAAATTCCTCTGTCCTAGTTAAAAACAAGTTATCATCCAATAGGCTTTGATTACATTTCCAATATCCACGCCCACGTGGAAATTCAGTAAGAGTAATGTATATGCCAATTATCTGATGGTCCGACCGCATTCTGTCCCCTATCAACATTTTTTAAACTTTTGGTGCCAACGAGAATGACATAAGAAGTCAAGACGACTAGCTTTATTGAGTCTTCGCCTTGTACAGTGGGGAAAACAAGTATTTAGTCAGCCACCAATTGTGCAAGTTCTCCCACTTAAAAAGATGAGAGAGGCCTGTAATTTTCATCATAGGTACATGTCAACTATGACAGACAAATTGAGAAAATAAATTCCAGAAAATCACATTGTAGGATTTTTAATGAATTTATTTGCAAATTATGGTGGAAAATAAGTATTTGGTCACCTACAAACAAGCAAGATTTCTGGCTCTCACAGACCTGTAATTTCTTCTTTAAGAGGCTCCTCTGTCCTCCACTCGTTACCTGTATTAATGGCACTGGTTTGAACTTGTTATCAGTATAAAAGACACCTGTCCACAACCTCAAACAGTCACACTCCAAACTCCACTATGGCCAAGACCAAAGAGCTGTCAAAGGACACCAGAAACAAAATTGTAGACCTGCACCAGGCTGGGAAGACTGAATCTGCAATAGGTAAGCAGTTTGGTTTGAAGAAATCAACTGTGGGAGCAATTATTAGGAAATGGAAGACATACAAGACCACTGATAATCTCCATCGATCTGGGGCTCCACGCAAGTTCTCACCCCGTGGGGTCAAAATGATCACAAGAACGGTGAGCAAAAATCCCAGAACCACACGGGGGGACCTAGTGAATGACCTGCAGAGAGCTGGGACCAAAGTAACAAAGCCTACCATCAGTAACACACTACGCCGCCAAGGACTCAAATCCTGCAGTGCAGACGTGTCCCCCTGCTTAAGCCAGTACATGTCCAGGCCCGTCTGAAGTTTGCTAGAGTGCATTTGGATGATCCAGAAGAGGATTGGGAGAATGTCATATGGTCAGATGAAACCAAAATATAACTTTTTGGTAAAAACTCAACTCGTCGTGTTTGGAGGACAAAGAATGCTGAGTTGCATCCAAAGAACACCATACCTACTGTGAAGCATGGGGGTGGAAACATCATGCTTTGGGGCTGTTTTTCTGCAAAGGGACCAGGACGACTGATCCGTGTAAAGGAAAGAATGAATGGGGCCATGTATCGTGAGATTTTGAGTGAAAACCTCCTTCCATCAGCAAGGGCATTGAAGATGAAACGTGGCTGGGTCTTTCAGCATGACAATGATCCCAAACACACCGCCCGGGCAACGAAGGAGTGGCTTCGTAAGAAGCATTTCAAGGTCCTGGAGTGGCCTAGCCAGTCTCCAGATCTCAACCCCATAGAAAATCTTTGGAGGGAGTTGAAAGTCCGTGTTGCCCAGCGACAGCCCCAAAACATCACTGCTCTAGAGGAGATCTGCATGGAGGAATGGGCCAAAATACCAGCAACAGTGTGTGAAAACCTTGTGAAGACTTACAGAAAACGTTTGACCTGTGTCATTGCCAACAAAGGGTATATAACAAAGTATTGAGAAACTTTTGTTATTGACCAAATACTTATTTTCCACCATAATTTGCAAATAAATTCATTAAAAATCCTACAATGTGATTTTCAGGAAATTTTTTCTCATTTTGTCTGTCATAGTTGACGTATACCTATGATGAAAATTACAGGCCTCTCTCATCTTTTTAAGTGGGAGAACTTGCACAATTGGTGGCTGACTAAATACTTTTTTTCCCCACTGTATATCTCACTAGGTCAGGATATTTAAGCCTCCATATATCCACTTGTTCTAATATATCCATGACATTCATGATTTCCTTAAGAACATGAGGGTGATAGTTTGTAGTGTGATTTCCTTTACGGTCCATTGAGGTATTTAAAACAGTATTATAATCTCCCACCATAATAATAAGAGTCTTGTATTGCTTGCAGGGTTGATAATGTATTATTTATATATTTTCTAAGAAGCGTTGGTCGTCATTATTTGGTCCGTAAAGGTTAATGAGCCATATCTGTATTTATTAACGTATCAAGATAAAATATTGTAGTCAGGCAACATTTGAGATGTGAATAGGCAACATTTCATTCGGAAGTCAGAGTGTATTTTCTCTCGCTTCAGCTCAAATAATGGCCGCCATTAATTTCAAGAAATGTTGCATAATTTTTTACGTGGTTGCGTCATATTTCTTTGCATACTTTCTGTTGAAGCCTGCATCGATGCATGCTTCAAAATATGTACAAATGGAGTACGCATTCGAGAAGGGCCCTCCGTGCTCCGTTTCGCATACTTTGATTTGGACTCATACTCCGACCCTCCCGTGCTCCAATTTGCGTTCTCGGAGCACGGTAGTATGCATTTTGAGAAACACCCACTGTCTCCAGACATCCGTCTTTGCAATGTCCACTGCTCTTGCTACAGAGTCATCACAGACTATCCCACATAGCCAGAATCAACAGCTAAAACAGGAGTGTACTGTACATACTAGACCAGGGCTCGGTCCGTAGACTGACAAAGCAGTCTTGGTACTGCCTCACCACACACAACACCCAAACAGACTGGCTTCATTCCACGCAATGGAGGAGTAAGCAAGGCAATGAGAATAACATTGAAGCAAATTCTACTGGAGTGTTGAGATACTATTTTTACATGGGGAGATGGAGCATTTGGATATTGCTCACCAATCTGTCTACAACGTTCTCACAGAAATAGTGAAATCAGATTTGTTTCGCTGTTAACAGGACATGACTGACAAACTGTAGGCTAGGCCTATGTCGAACTATCAGTGTTCATATTAGAAAGTGTTCAAACTCAATTTATGAAACTAAATGGCAATACTTCAAACAAATATTGTTACATGTGCATGAGAAACTTATCAGGTAATTGGTGACACTTGGGGACATTTTCACATGACCTTTAACCAGGATATGTTCCAGTCATGTTTCAGACAAAGCTTTCACTGTGAAATGAAAAACGTGTTTCTTCTCTGAAAATACATAACTGTGCATGTATTTGAATATGCTTTCTTATGGTGGCATGCCATTGCTCTCTGTCCTTCAAAGAAGCTGTGAGGTCCTTTATTCTAATACCAATGTCTCGGCAGATTACACAAATGTCCTATGCATGCGTACACACTGAGTGTACAAAACATTATGAACACCTGCTCTTACCATGACATAGACTGACCAGGTGAATCCAGGTGAAAGCTATGATTGATCCCTTATTGATGTCACTTGTTAAATCCACTTCAATCAGTGTAGATGAAGGGGAGGATACATGTTAAAGAAGGATTTTTAAGCCTTGAGACAACTGAGACATGGATTGTGTATGTGTGCCATTCAGAGGCTGAATGGGCAAGACAAGAGATTTAAGTACCTTTGAAAGGATGGTAGTCGCTGCTGGGTTTTTCACGCTCAACAGTTTCCTGTGTGTATCAAGAATGGTCCACCACCCAAAGGACATCCAGCCAACTTGACACAACTGTGGGAAGCATTGGAGTCGACATGGGCCAGCATCCCTGTGGAACGCTTTCGACACCTTGTAGAGTCCATGCCCCGACGAATTGAGGCTGTTCTGAGGGCAAATGTTCTTAATGTTTTTTACACTCAGTGTATGTATACATGTATGCCCACACATGTACATGCTCACTGACCTGAAAGCTTGCCATTCTTACAATCCTTAGCTTACAATTATACTTATACCACCAGGATATTTATAATGTAGTGTGCAATATAGAAATTGCATACATAAGCAAAATTGCATTTGAATGAATCCATGATTGCTGAGAAGAGGATCAACGTAGCTACTGCATGCGACAACAGGATAATTAGACTGACAGACTAGACTGTATGTTGCCGTTGGTCCGAGTCTCTCCCACAGAACAAATGTAAGCACCTTAAACCATGCTTAACTGTTTAAAAAAAGACACCAGACACACACACACACACACACACACGCGCACGCATGCAGACGCACAGACCGACAGATAGACAGACACACACACACGGATAAGAATTACACCCTGTCACTAGAAAAATAACTATGAGAGGAGTGGGGACCTACAGCAATGATACACTTAGACTCACAGCAGTAAATTGCTCCATGTACAGTTGTTTCACCATGGCCTTGGGTCAGTGTGAACTAGTAAAGCTACAGTTTCCTCATAGATAGATGGGTTCTAACTTCCTCTGTACAGCTAGTTCCCTGAAAAGCATCCTGCAGTGTTCCCCTTTCTATGGCCTGAACGTCCCACTGGTTCCTACTTGTTCCCAGTCTCTTATTAGTGCATGTCTTCTGTGGTGGGTGGGGTAGGGAGGAGATTATCATTTCAAATGGGGTCAGCTTTGAAGACTCGTGGGGCCCCACACGTGCACGCGCACACACACATTCATATGCACATACACATGCACACACACACGCTTGAATGAATGAAAACACACGTACGTACAGTACACATACACACACCAGACACACACACATCAAATAGCCTAAACCCCCTTTCACTCAAGCCCCTACTGGGCCCTGAATGAGTCCAATGCTGCACCAGAAGAGTGAAAGGCCAAATCCAATGCTACATCAGCCTTTCTGTAATGAACTGACTGCTGACATTGAAGTGACGATCCACCTGCTTTGACATGATATTTCACATAGTCAAATTAAATGTCAGAGGGATTTGTCACTCTGCTTGATAAAGTCAACCAAACCCTACTGGTGGAGACCTTGAGAGGATCCAGAATGTAGACAGGGGAGAGACAGGCATACTGTAGCAGTAGTAGTTATCTGGGGTAGGTAGGATGGTGGTAGTATTACCTTACAAAAGACTGATGTAGCCCTGGAGCCATGTGCAACACGGGGACCCTACGTTGGTAAGTACCTTTACTGTCAATGGTAAGCACCCACACAACCAGGGTTATGTTCATTAGGCACCAAATGTAAGAAAACAGACTGAAACAGGGAGCGGGACTACCTAGAGTTGTCCAATTGTCACGTCTACTCCCGCTCCCCCTCTCTGGCACTCGTTGTCATCAGTTCACTCATCATTATGCAGACCTGCCACCATCGTTATGCGCACCTGCGCTTAATTATGGGACTCACCTAGACTCATCACCTTCCTGATTACCTCCCCTATATCTGTCACTCCCTTTGGTTCCTTCCCCAGGCGTTATTGACTCTGTGTTTGTGTTTCATGTCTGTACGCTACTCGGTAGGCTCTGCAGGTTTCCATGACTCAGCCGGGTCGTCAGGTTCCCATGCCTCAGCCGGCTCGACAGGTTCCCATGACAGGCTCCCATGCCTCAGCCGGCTCGTCAGGCTCCCAAGCCTCAGCCGGCTCGTCAGGCTCCCAAGCCTCAGCCGGCTCGTCAGGCTCCCAAGCCTCAGCCGGCTCGTCAGGCTCCCAAGCCTCAGCCGGCTCGTCAGGCTCCCAAGCCTCAGCCGGCTCGCCAGGCTCCCAAGCCTCAGCCGGCTCGTCAGGCTCCCATGCCTCAGCCGGCTCGTCAGGCTCCCATGCCTCAGCCGGCTCGTCAGGCTCCCAAGCCTCAGCCCGCTCGTCAGGCTCCCAACTCCCAGCGTACACGTTACACCAATAAGAAATGTGATTTTCAAAACAGCAAACTATTTAAAAAAAGTATAATTAATTGTGTGTCCTAATGAACATGACCCAGGGCTCAACATAGGATGGTGGACACTGGACAGCATAGTAGTATAGCATCTGGGAGCCAGTCTTTCTGCTTCAACTTCTTTCTTGTTAACTTGCCAAATCAGCAATACAGTAGCAGTGTTGAATGCATCCATTTTTTACATTTTAGTCATTTAGCTGACGCTCTTATCTAGAGTAACTTACAGGAGCAATTAGGGTTAAGTACCTTGCTCAAGGGCACATCAACAGATTTTTTTCACCTAGTCGGCTCTGGGATTTAAACCATTGACTTTTCGGTTACTGGCCCAATGCTCTTCACCGCTAGGCTACCTGCCGCCCAGGCTTATACATTAGGAAGGAACTGAATAGATTTATGTTAGAAATGACCATGGAAAAGTAACTCGGCTAATTTGGGGGACAGTTCCACCACCTACAAATTTCATCTAAAAGTAACCCTTGCCCCACAACCACCAGTGTTTGACAATGGTGGGCTAGTTGGCACTGCCTTGAGGGGGCACAGGAGGAGAATCTCCCTTCATGCCCAACTGAACCAGGGCACCTAGGGTGTGGTTTTGGGCACCTATAGGGTGGGGTTGACCATGGCAGACAGACCTCCCACACTGTCCCTGGCTACCCAGTGAATACAGTAGTACCATAGCTATCGAGTTCCGTTAGGAAAACTGCCGGAGGGCCAACCATTATAAATAGCCTGTATCCCACATTATGCCGACGCCACAAATGTTAACCTACTATGCACATCTGCCACATGAACTGCATATTTTCTGACATGAAGTACGGGGTTGAAAACTGAGAGATCCCTGAAAGCAATGTTAAGTCATTACAAGTACACGTGCAGCAGTTTGCTAATTGCCTTCTGATTTTAAGATAAAATAGCCTGTTTACTTTAATACAAATGTGACAGTTTTGTGAAAGGATGCACCCACAAGCAGGGGCGTCATGAACCCATTATTTTAGAGGGGGAACGAAGTACGTGAGGATGGACGGGGGTGGTTGAATAATTTTTTTTAACAACTGAAACAGCTTTTTCCTGTTGTCTAATGCCATAATCATTATGCCTAATTCAATGTAAAGTGAACTGTGTAGGTTATCTAAGCATACCTCTTGAGCTGTCTGTGTCCTCCTGACTGGTGGTTCTTTTTTTAAAGAAACAAAATATTCCTCTCTGCATCTCTGCTAAAAATGTAAAGGAATGTGAGTATTATTCAGTACATTTAGTAATTGCTTTCTTTTCTAAAGTCTAGCAACTTTCTATAGTCTAGCAAAAAAATAAGTTTAGTAATTAATTTAACATCTGAACAATTTTAAAAGTTGAACTTATTATTATTATTTATTATTATTTCTAACCAATCAACCTTGGCCATAGTATGGACTGCATGGACTGCTGCAACATATCTATTGACAAATCACTAATGATAAGGTAGCTGATCTGTAATTGAAATCATGACTTGGCTTTGCAGATTGGAAAAAAGCCATGTATTCTTGTCATGGTTTTGCATGACTTTTGTACAGTCATAGTGCCAGCAATGCAATAATACCACATGTACAGTGCTATGAAAAAGTATTTGCCCCCTTTCTAATTTTCTCAACTTTTGCATATTTGTGATCCTGAATGTTATCAAATCTTCATCCAAAACCTAATATTAGATAGGGAACATAAGCGAACAAATAACACAACAATTACATATTTATATAATTTATTTCATAAACAAAGTTATGCAACACCCAACACACCACCACCACCATGCTTGACCTTTGGTATGATGTTCTTACTGTGGAATGCAGAGTTTGGTTTTCGCCAGGCATTACTGGAACCATGTCGTCCAAAAAGTTATACTTTTGAATCATCTGTCCATAGAACGTTCTTCCAAGAGTCTTGATGATCATCCAGGTGCTTTATGGCAAACTTGAGTCAACTTTTTGGACGAGATGGGTCCCATTATGCCTGGCGAAAACCAAACACTGCATTCCACAGTAAGAACATCATACCAAAGGTCAAGCATGGTGGTGATGGTGTGATGGTTTGGGGATGCTTTGCTGCCTCAGGACCTGGATGACTTGCCTTAATAGAAGGAACCATGAATTCTGCTCTGTATCAGTGAATTCTACAGTAGAATGTCAGACCATCCGTCTGTGAGCTGAAGCTGAAGCGCAGCTGGGTCATGCAGCAAGACAATGATCCAAAACACACAATCAAGTGTACATGAAAATTGCTAAAAAGCAACAAATTGGACGTTTTGGAATGGCCTAGTCAAAGTCCAGACCTAATCCCAATTGAGATGTTGTGGCAGGACTTGAAACGAGCAGTTCATGCTTGAAAACACACACGTCACTGAGTTAAAGCAGTTCTGCATGGAAGAGTGGGCCAAAATTCCTCCACAGCGACATGAGAGACTGATCAACAACTACAGGAAGCATTTGGTTTGAGTCATTGCAGCTAAAGGTGGCACAACCAGTTATTGAGTGTAAGGGGGCAATTACTTTTTCACACAGGGGAATTGGGTGTTGCATAACTTTGTTTATGAAATAAATATGTAATTGTTGTGTTATTTGTTCACTTATGTTCCCTTTATCTAATATTAGGTTTTGGTTGAAGATCTGATAACATTCAGTATCACAAATATGCAAAAGTAGAGAAAATTAGAAAGGGGGCAAATACTTTTTCATAGCACTGTAGATGTAAAGCCACATTCAACCTCATTTAATAGGAATAACTAGCTACATGTTCGGGTCTATCCGGCAGTGAAAAATGGGGTGTTATAAAGCAGCATTGTTACTAGACATCAGAATAGACTGAGTTCTGATGGAAAGTTGTCATCCATTCTATTGACCATAATTTGTTTGAGTTATACATATCTGATGTCATCATTATATCCTATTAAAAGGGACCCTCAATGAAATTCAGGGATTCTTCAAAGTCTGGACAATCCTTGCTGGCAGGGAAACTTTATTTTTATAGGCCTAGTAAAAAAAAAAGATTTTGTTGTATTATTTGAGCTTAAAAATTACATTTGGGGCACTTTTATAAAGGGAAAACATTTGTTTTTTGAATTTACTAAATACTTTCAATTTTATTATTTTCCGTGCTGGCTCTATGCCTGGAAATGCCCTTGTCCGGAGAAAAGGATCCTAATTTCTAAAAATGGGCAATAATGGCTATTAACTGAGGATATTATGTAGTTTCTTGCAATAGCCCTTTGTGACTTTAAATATAATGTCGTAATGAGTATAATGCTTGTATGGATGTCAACCCCAATTAATTTTCATGTTATCGTTACCAATCAACTGCATTACAGTTAAAAATGACTTTGACTACCACCACAGATTTCTGTATGCTAGCAATGCTAAACAGCTTATACAAACGGGAGTTAGCATTTAGCAGTCACTTCTTCTAAACCTGAAAAGAGACAACTTCTACATGTTATGCAGCAAAAACAGCCAAATATATCCAATTCGGACTTAAGTAACCATATTGTGGGCCTGTTATAATACATAAATCATGACGGATTTGAGAAATATCCACTTTGTTAGATAGGATTTGTTGAATGTGCGCCAATCTGGTCAATGGAACATTTGCGTTCCACTGACTCCTATTGGTCAGGGAGACATTGGAATGGCAGTAGAGGCATAATCCTGATTTTACTTATGCAGGAAAATAAAAGTAAGGTAATATAATTATTGTCAACCTAAAATATTGTCATATAATTATAAATACAGTTTATAGCGGTTTATACCAATTTCCTGTATAAATAGCCTCTACAATATATGTAAACAGACCATAAATGTCTTAAATTGTGTTTTCTTGTAAAGCAGTGAGTGCTATTATATGATACAATATTAGTACTTGTTGCATTTACAACTTGTCTAAGTCCTATCAACTGATTTCAGCCAGTGTATGGCTGTGGATTGACTGCATTGTTTGAATGGAATGTTGGCATAAAGTTAATTTGACAAATGAATGCTTTAATAATTCCTCTAAAACTGTCTGGCTAGCTAGCTAACAAACATACAGTGCAGATAAGTTATTCAAATTCATAATTTTACACAATATCTTATCACAGCACTAGCAAACCATGGTTGACCAACTCCCTGACCAAAATGTCTGACCTTTATCCCATCATAAGAAGGTTCATGTCCATTCTAGTATTCCTAATTCTATTGTCACAACCATAAATCTTGTTCGAGTCTCGTCGGGAGAGGTTGTGTTTTTCTCTAGCAGGAGGTAAGCTTGGCTTCTCATATGGTGTTGAGTAAAGCTTAAACCATGTATTTAGATCGTAGGTAGGTAGTTTATTTAGGTAGTTATTGTAGGTTTCCGTAGGCAATTATTGTAGGTAAGTATTGTTTACGTATTGTTTAAGTATTGTTACGGCGGAGCCCGGCGAAGCACGAGGCTAGCTAGCTAGCGGGTAGCTACTGGTAACGTTTATTGGTTATTATCTGTTTAGTGCAATGGTGGAGAGTGGTTTCCAATGTTAATGTGCTAGCTAATGTGCTAGCTAGCCAACGTTTAATTTTTTTTGCTGCGTTATGAAAGGAACTTGACACGGACATGAATTATCTGTTTTGTGTGTTAACACACTCTTGGTATGCTAGCTAGCTAGCGGGTAGCTACTGGTAACGTTTATTGGTAATTATCTGTTTAGTGCAACGGTGGAGAGTTGTTTCCAATGTTAATGTGCTAGCTAACCAACGTTTAATTTTTGCTGCGTTACGAAAGAAACTAGACACGGACATTAATTATCTGTTTAGTGTGTTAACACACTCTTGGTGGTTTGTTGTAACCAAGTATTGGTGCTAAACTGTGTGTTATTGGATGCTAGCATGCTAGTTAGCTATGGCGTCATAGCTAGGCATCGTGGGCTGTTGTGGTTAGTTACTGTGGGTTGGCATTGTTGTTCGGCGGTGCCGGGGGTAGCACGAAGCTAGCTAGCTAGCCGTTCTTCAAACAAGGTCAACACAGTGGCCATTGCTAGCTAGCCAACAGACACGGACACGAATTATCTGCTTAGTGTGTTAACACACTATTGGTGGTTTGTTGTGACCAAGTGTTGGCGCTAAACTGTGTGTTTTTGGATGCAAGTGTTGGTGCTAAACTGTGTGTTTTTGGATGCTAGCATGCTAGTTAGCTATGGTGTCATAGTTAGCTAGCTGAATAAAGTGGGTTGAGTCTATTCCTTTAAACATTGAACCGCTGTGGTTCACAACAATTCTGATTTCTAAAGGTGGAAGTTGGTAGAGTTTTTGTTCGGGTGGTTCAGTGAAACAATTATAGTTGTTAGAAGTAGAAGTTTTTGGTGAGGGAGGCCCTGCTCTCTACTCTCCCAGATGTTTAGTTCATTTCATTCCGATCTCCTCTGCATTATTGTAGCCATTTGCTACAGCCTGTCAACTATGCCTCTGCCTATCCCTGTTCTCTCCTCTCTGCACAGGCTACACAAACGCCCCACACCGCGTGGCTGCTGCCTCTCTAACCTGGTGGTCCCTGCACGCACCCCACACCTGGAGTTCCAGGTCTCAGGCAGCCTCTGGAACTGCCGTTCTGCTGCCAACAAAGATGACTTCATCCCAGCCTATGCTAATCTCCAGTCCCTCGACTTCCTGGCGCTGACGGAAACATGGATTACCACTGAAAACACTGCTACTCCTACTGCTCTCTCCTCGTCTGACCATGTGTTCTCGCATACCCCGAGAGCATCTGGTCAGAGGGGTGGTGGCACAGGAATCCTCATCTCTCCCAAGTGGACATTCTCAATTTTTCCCCTAACCCATCTGTCTATCTCCTCATTTGAATTCCATGCTGTCACAGTCACTAGCCCATTTAAGCTTAATATCCTTGTCATCTATCGCCCTCCAGGTTCCCTTGGAGAGTTCATCAATGAGCTTGACGCCTTGATAAGTTCCTTTCCTGAGGATGGCTCACCCCTCACAGTTTTGGGGGATTTCAACCTCCCTATGTCCACATTTGACTCATTTCTCTCTGCCTCCTTCTTTCCACTTCTCTCCTCTTTTGACCTCACCCTCTCACCGTCCCCCCCTACTCACAAGGCTTGACCTCATCTTTACTAGATGCTGCTCTTCTACTAATCTCACTGCAACTCCCCTCCATGTCTCCGACCACTACTTTGTTTCCTTTTCTCTCTCGCTCTCCTCCCACACTACTCACTCTGCCCCTACACAGATGGTAATGCGCCGCCGCAACCTTCGCTCTCTCTCTCCCACTACTCTCTCCTCTTCCATCCTATCATCTCTTCCCTCTGCTCAATCCTTCTCCCTCCAATCTCCTGATTCTGCCTCCTCAACCCTCCTCTCCTCCCTTTCTGCATCCTTTGACTCTCTGTGTCCCCTATCCTCCCGGCCGGCTCGGTCCTCCCCTCCAGCTCCGTGGCTTGATGACTCATTGCGAGCTCACAGAACAGAGCTCCGGGCAGCGGAGCGGAAATGGAAGAAAACTAAACTCCCTGCCGACCTGGCATCTTTTCACTCCCTCCTCTCTACATTTTCTTCATCTGTTTCTGCTGCTAAGGCCACTTTCTACCACTAAATTCCAAGCATCTGCCTCTAACCCTAGGAAGCTCTTTGCCACATTTTCCTCCCTCCTGAATCCTCCCCCCCCCGCACCCCCCTCCTCTCTCTCTGTGGATGACTTCGTCAACCACTTTGAAAAGAAGGTTGACGACATTCGATCCTCGTTTGTTAAGTCTAATGACACTGCTGGTCCTACTCACACTGCCCTACCCTATGCTTTGACTTCTTTCTCCCCTCTCTCTCCAGATAAAATCCTGCGACTTGTGACTGCAGGCCGCCCAACAACCTGCCCGCTTGACCCCATCCCCTCCTCTCTTCTCCAGACCATCTCCGGTGACCTTCTCCCCTACCTCACCTCGCTGATCAACTCATCCTTGACCGCTGGCCATGTCCCTTCCGTCTTCAAGAGAGCGAGAGTTACTCCCCTTCTCAAAAAACCAACACTCGATCCCACTGATGTCAACAACTACAGACCAGTATCCCTTCTTTCTTTTCTTTCCAAAACTATTGAGCGTGCCGTCTTTAGCCAACTCTCTTGCTATCTCTCTCAGAATTACCTTCTTGATCCAAACCAGTCAGGTTTCAGAACTGGTCATTCAACTGAGACTGCTCTTCTCTGTGTCACGGAGGCTCTCCGCACTGCTAAAGCTAACTCTCTCTCCTCTGCTCTTGTCCTTCTAGACCTGTCTGCTGCCTTTGATACTGTGAACCATCAGATCCTCCTCTCCACCCTCTCCGAGCTGGGCATCTCCGGCGCGGCTCACTCCTGGATTGCGTCCTACCTGACCGGTCGCTCCTACCAAGTGGCGTGGCGAGAAGCTGTCTCCGCACCACGTGCTCTCACCACTGGTGTCCCCCAGGGCTCAGTTCTAGGCCCTCTCCTTTTCTCCCTATACACCAAGTCACTTGGCTCTGTCATATCCTCACATGGCCTCTCCTATCATTGCTACGCTGACGATACACAACTAATCTTCTCCTTTCCCCCTTCTGATAACCAGGTGGCGAATCGCATCTCTGCATGTCTGGCAGACATATCAGTATGGATGACGGATCACCACCTCAAGCTGAACCCTGGCAAGACGGAGCTGCTCTTCCTCCCGGGGAAGGACTGCCCGTTCCATGATCTCGCCATCACGGTTGACAACTCTGCTGTGTCCTCCTCCCAGAGTGCGAAGAGCCTAGGCGTGACCCTGGACAACACCCTGTCGTTCTCCGCCAACATCAAGGCGATGACCCGCTCCTGCAGGTTCATGCTCTACAACATTCGGAGAGTACGACCCTGCCTTACACAGGAAGCGGCACAGGTCCTAATCCAGGCACTTGTCATCTCCCGTCTGGACTACTGCAACTCGCTGTTGGCTGGCCTCCCTGCCTGTGCCATTAAACCCCTACAACTCATCCAGAATGCCGCAGCCCGTCTGGTGTTCAACCTTCCCAAGTTCTCTCACGTCACCCCCCTCCTCCGCACACTCCACTGGCTTCCAGTTGAAGCTCGCATCCGCTACAAGACCATGGTGCTTGCCTATGGAGCAGTGAGGGGAACGGCACCTCTGTACCTTCGGGCTCTGATCAGTCCCTACACCCAAACGAGGGCATTGCGTTCATCCACCTCTGGCCTGCTGGCTCCCCTTCCTCTGCGGAAGCATAGTTCCCGCTCAGCCCAGTCAAAACTGTTCGCTGCTCTGGCACCCCAATGGTGGAACAAGCTCCCTCACGACGCCAGGACAGCGGAGTCACTCACCACCTTCCGGAGACATTTGAAACCCCACCTCTTTAAGGAATACCTGGGATAGGATAAAGTAATCCTTCTACCCCCCCCCCCCCCCCCCCCAAAAAAAAAAATTTGTAAAGTGATTATCCCACTGGCTATAGGGTGAACGCACCAATTGGTGAGTCGCTCTGGATAAGAGCGTCTGCTAAATGACGTAAATGTGCCCTTGAGCAAGGCACTTAACCCTAATTGCTCCTGTAAGTCGCTCTGGATAAGAGCGTCTGCTAAATGACTAAAATGTAAATGTATAAACTGTCAACTCCATCTGCCTGACAGATTATGATAGAATATGAATTTTTGCTCAAATATGTTACATTTAATTAGGTTTTACAGTCAAAAAGCAACTGAGGAAAAACAAAATTGCTACTGTGTATAACATTTGAATGAAGAAGAAAATGTATATTATTTTCAACTCCGTAAAACATGTGTCTAAAGTCAACTCTGTCCGATTGCTGACATTTCTAATAGAATGGTTATGTTTTTATTGGGGATTTTCAAAATAAACATTTTGCATATTTTACAAATGTTTGTATTGAACTTGAATTCTTAGCGGCAAATATATTTCCGTCTTTCAAGAATCCCTGAATTATAGCCCTTACAAGAGGTCAATTACCATGTAATAAATGCTGATAACTTTCTAATCATACATTTTACACTGATCAATTATTATTGGTTTGATGACTGATTTTTCCTCATTTTTCCTCATTTTCTGGTGCGTTGAGAATAGCCTACTGGAAGCCCTTCAAAGTAACGTTAAACTCAGAACAGCAATGGAAAGTGTATAGTGCAGATATTTTTAATCAATGTCTTCTCTCTTCTGTAATTTCAGGAATATCATATGACCTGTTCTGTAGCCTACTGTATTGTTATTTGTGAAATAGTATGCACCAATTGTGGACACGTTAGCAACGTATGTGCCAATTATTAATGGTTAGCTAGCTAAACAAATTATTGATCTACAACACAACCCAACAAGTGCTTGGCTCCAGGCATGTATGGGATGCGGGGATTGGATAGTGATACCGGTAGCAAGCTATGTTTTTGTGAGCATACAGAGATAACGGTCCTGCCAGCCTACTACATGAAAATACCTAGGCTATGAACCAGTTTCCCAGATATACATTTCTTTCACATTGAGATAGCTAACGTTAATCCGCCAAATGCTTACCTAAATTTTTAAGAGGGTCGATAGTCTTTGATTCGGGCGTCCCGGCTCCATTCTTCACTGGCTTCTTGCCGTTACCTAACATGATCAAAGACGCTGGACGCTCGAGCTCTCCCTCTTTCTGGTTATCCCCTAGCAAGCTAGCTAACGTTAGCTAGCTAGCTATATACGCCTATTGTTAAGCGAGTTCAGCTTTTCAAGGCCACCGAAAGATTATAGCACAGTTTACCGTCTTTGATTATAGACTGCATCAACTTCTTGCTAGAACGTGTAGGTCAGTTCGTAACTGAGCTAGCTAGCTTTCTCCAAGACTGCGGCGCCTCATGATTTTATCCCTTGGAGAAAAGGCGAGACTGAACAGCCAGCCCATCTTTAATTATGTCACGCCACGGATTGGAGGCAAACTGGGGTGTAATCATTAGTCCAAACAGTTGCAAAACGCAACGTTTTGCAACTATAAACGAGGGTTTCTATTGGACACATTCAAGTATGTCCCTACCCTGTTTCATTCCGTTTGCTTCTGTTTAAGAAACGTTTTGCAACAGATTTGGCGTAATGAATATGCCCCTGAACAAGCGCACGAGAACGTTAACTGATAATAAATATCCTGAGATCAGATGCTCACCATGCCAATGCACCTTCAATTCACATTTATTCAAATGAACGAAAAAGAAAACAGAATATTTAAAAGTAATATTTCTCTGTAATAAGGAAAATATTGAAATTATAGGCTCTGTTGCCGTTGTGCTTGAATACCTCCTGGAAATGTATGTTTTTTTATTATGCATGGGTTAGATATTCACAGTCAGAAAAGCTTAATGAACTGTGTCAAAACATTAACCTTTATTCTTTGGCTTTTCAAACCACACCCTGTGACATGCACAATGGATGGCTTGTTCATGTACTGAACAAAAATATAAACGCAACATGCAACAATTTCAATGATTTTACTGAGTTACAGTTCACATAAAGAAATCAGTCAGTTGATATAAATTAATTAGGCCCTAATCTATGGATTTCACATGACTGGGCAGGGGCGCAGCCATGGGTGGTCCTGGGAGGGCATGGGCCCACCCACTTGGGAGCCAGGCCCACCCACTGGGAAGCCAGGCCCAGCCAATCAGAATGAGTTTTTCCCCACAAAAGGGCTTTATTACAGACAGAAATACTTCTCAGTTTCATCAGCTGTCTGGGTGGCTGGTCTCAGATGATCCCGAAGGTGAAGAAGCCGGATGATAAAGCCCTGGGCTGGCGTGGTTACACGTGGTCTGCAGTTGTGAGGCCGGTTGGACGTACTGCCAAATGCTCCAAAACGACATTGGAGGCAGCTTATGGTAGATAAATTAACATTAAATTCTCTGGCAACAGCTCTGGTGGACATTCCTGCAGGCAGCATGCCAACTGCACGCTCCCTCAAAACTTGAGACATCTGGGGAATTGTTTGTGTGACAAACCTGCACATTTTAGAGTGGCCTTTTATTGTCCACAGCACAAGGTGCACCTGTGTAATGATCATGTTGTTTAATCAGCTTCTTGATATGCCACACCTGTCAGGTGGATGTATTATCTTGGGAAATTAGAAATGCTCACAAACAGGGATGGCAACAAATATGTGCACAACATTTGAGAGAAATAAGCTTTTTGTGCATATGGAACATTTCTGGGATCTTTTGTTTCATCTCATGAAACATGGGACCAACACTTTACATGTTGCGTTTATAATTTTGTTCAGTATAGGTTAGAATGGATAGGCCTACTCCTGGGAAAATATTGCCCCCTAGCCCTGGCTAGATAGAAATTGCAGTGGTGGATACATTAAATATTTTTTTATATATATATAGCATGTGATTGTTTGGCAATACAAGCACTGGTTTGTGCCACCTATATGTGCTTATTTATATAGGGCTACCTAGATTTACAGTTTTCTGACCAATCCTTTTATAGGACTATAGCCCTCCTATACACTGTAAAAGAACAATAGCTTGCTAAAATTGACTATAAATGGTGCTGCAACGTATTATTGTATTTGCTTATATAGTGTGCACTGTGCATTAAAATAATTAACATTGCACACCCAATCAAGAAATGCATTTATTATTTTACAGCCACATGCACATCGCGCGAATCACTTTGGAGAGTTCGAAGCCACATGTTGTCATGTGACCCAACACGGAAGACCACTCTGCAACTGTACGAAGTAAAGTATATTGAAGGTCTCGATAAACAACTTTATTCATTCGTTTAACTCAAATAATACACTTCTAATCAGCAACAGTAGCGTTGCATATCTGTATTTTGGCGTTTTGAATGTTCTTGAAAACCTGCCATCTCATATCTGTCAACAACGTTTTTACAAGCGTGTTCGGTGCTGCTGTCATGACAAAAAGACGGTGCGACTACAAGTGAATTGAGGAGAGATTCGGAGATACCAACTAGAAAAGGCAAGTAGGCTACCCGGTCGGTACTCAATCTTGTTGGCTACTCAATATATATCAGTGTTGTTTGTTATTATGTTTGAACCAGCAGCAGGCTTGCTAACTTACTATATCATTCGTTATATCATCGAATTATGTGCTTTTCCAGCTCGTTTCAGTCCTATCGATTCGTCCTTGTGGGTTGTTTGAGTTGGCGAAGGACATCGTAGCAGTCCCTCGTCGCTGCCCCGGTTGAATGCCACGGGGCTGTGCCATCATAGAGAGACGGCAGTTTGCAATGCCAGTTCCAGTTATGGCAGAGTCGGTGGACCACCAGAAACGCTTCCAGGCCGCGGTCGACGTCATTCAAAACCTTCCCAAAAATGGTGGGCGACTACAGGGACGAGCCTAAATCTATTTAATAGCTGTGATATCATATAACAGAATTGGCAGTGTATAGGCATATAATTAGTTGTGATGTTTTGTAAACAAAGCTCCATTGAGTGCTTAGCTGAAAGCTCATTAGGCCTATTAGATTCCATGTTGATTGCCCAACCAGTGATTTTATTGATCAGCTACTGCTACTCTTTTACACAAGGCTTATCAACATGTAGGTCAAACAAACGTGTAATAGACACTGAATAACAACTGAATAACTCTTGCAGGTTCCTACCGGCCCTCCTATGAAGTGATGCTGAGGTTCTACTGCCTGTACAAGCAGGCGGTGTGCGGACCCTGCACAGTGCCCCGACCAGGCTTCTGGGACCCAGTAGGTCGCTATAAATGGTGAGTGTGTGTCTGTGCGCCTGTGCTCAAGTGGATATGAGAGGCTGTACGTGTGTCTGTGCGGGTGAATGTACATATTTAGTAGGTAATAATGTAGGAGTGTAATCTGATCCAAGATCTGTGGTTAGGGACAAATTCTACCTCGAGCCAAACTAGTTGAGCCAGGTAAGAGTGTTTCAGTTGGCAGGCGCCTCCACACCGGGCGTGGTTTCGGCTCATAAACGTCTGGACTGGCACTACAACAGCTGACAGCTGACACAATCACTTACTATTCACTGTTACTTCTCAAGGGCATGTGTGCTGCTGTTGTACAGCATGGAGTTATTGTCCCTCTAACAGGGTGATTGTTCCTTACCAAACTAACACCTCACTCGCAGACCATTGGGTGGTGCACTTTTTTCAAATGATATACTAACAGTGATACGAAGCTGATAGAGAGAGATGTTAGCTAGAGAACACTGTTTTGGTGTCGCTCTGTCTCCATAGGGATGCCTGGAGCCGACTAGGGGAGATGAGCAGTGAGAGTGCCATGGCGGCCTACGTTGATGAGATGAAGAAAGTGGCACAAGAGGTACTGCTGAGTCGTCCTACTCCTTCATGCACATCAAAATAAACATATGTGCTTCTCTACCTTTTTTATACCAGGAACAGCTAACATTAAAAGTAGCGCTCTAGAACTGTCTAAATCAGTGCCCGCTAACCGTCTCAGGGACTTGTCAGCAACATACCAGGGCCGGTGTTGGTCCGTTGGCCAGAAGTTGAGAAACACTATAGCATACATCATATTGTATGTGTTTAGACTAAAGGTAGACAGCGTTTTGACGTTGCCACGGGCAACACCGCAGATATTGAGATGAGCAATGCAAGACTGTGATCTCACACTGTCGCACAGAGTATCTGCGCATGTGCATAGGTGCGCTTCACGCTGCTACAACATTGTAGCTAGGGGACCAAAACTGCGAAGAAGTTTAGCCCCGCGCTTCAACACTCTTAGTTGTTGCAGAAATCGGCACGATATTGCTGTTTACCGCGTGCATTGGTGAGTCTACTTTTGAATATAAACATGCATAGCACCACCACCCTGTATCTTCTTGTGGGGATGGGAATAAAAGCCTTGGGCCATAATCACAAAGCATCTCAAAGTAGGTTTGTTGATCTAGGATCATGTCCCCCCCTGTCAATGTAATTTTATTCATTATGATCTATCTAAAAGAGAACATGTATCCTAGTTGAGCACTCCTGCCAGACCTGAGATGTGAATACTGACCCTGTTGTTTAGTTAATCAATTCCTCCTGCATACTGTGCATCATATAATATAGTTAATCATACCTCCCGAGTGGCGCAGTGGTCTAAGGCACTGCATCGCAGTGCTAGCTGTGCCACTAGAGATCCTGGTTCGAATCCAGGCTCTGCTGTAGCCGGCCGCAACCGGGAGACCAATGGGGCGGCGCACAATTGGCCCAGCGTCGTCCAGGGTAGGGTAGGGGAGGGAATGGCCAGCAGGGAGGTAGCTCAGTTGGTAGAGCATGGCGTTTGCAACGCCAGGGTTGTGGGTTCGATTCCCATGGGGGGCCAGTATGAAAAAGAAAAAAAAAGAATAATGTATGCACTAACTGTAAGTCGCTCTGGATAAGAGCGTCTGCTAAATGACGTAAATGTAAATGTGATATAACAATGAATTGTTATCCTATAGCGGATACATGCTTTCACATAAAGAGCCACTATTGAAACAGCAAATGTCTCCTGTGTAGGTTATTGACACAATGCCCATCAATGAGAAGACTGCATCACTGTTCCACCACTTTGAGCCCCTCTACGTGGTCATCCACGACATGCCCCGGCCACCAGATACTCTGCTGGACCTAAGAGAAGGTCAGTGGACTACTGGTCTTTAGACCACCATCTGAATTGTTGGTGTTGAAAGAAACATTCTCTGCATGTTATCTGAGCATCAGTCATATAAGGTTACAAAATGCTCGGATGGACTTTGAATTAGTGTGGGTGTGTGTCCGTGTGCGTGTTTATGTGTACTATTGGTGCGGATGTGTGTGTGTCTTAACGTGTGTGTGCGTGCGTGTGTAGACGTTAAGGGCATTGACAAGGCAGCCAGTCCAGTGGAAGTTGAACAAGAGAGGGAGACCCAAGAAGAACCTGTCCCAGATAAGGACCCTGCACTAGAAGAAGAGCCTGCCCTGGAGCAGGTGCCTGTCCCAGGAGTAGAACCCGTCACAGAGGAGGTACCTACCCTGGAAAAGGTGGCCCTCGCAGAGAAGGTGCCTGTCCCAGAAGAGGTGCCCAGTCAGACACAACAACAACCAGTCACCTCCACCAGTGAACCTCAGGGTAAGAGTCATGATCACCTCTCTCTGTTTCACGAGACTAAATCCTGCCAAGCTGGAGGGTAGCTACAATATGTGCACACCCAGGCAAGAAAATACTGTCACTCCATAGAACCCATACCATATGGATGGACGGATGGATAGACTAATGGATATTTTCCCACTTGTAGCTAACTTTATGCATTTTCTATTCAACACAACTGACTTTCTCCTAACTATACTGTTGATATGTCTCATGTTTACACATGGCCAAATGTACAAGGCTTCCTCTTTCCAGAGCTTGTTCCTGAGCTTGTTCCGTCTGAGGCCATGGGGTCGTCTGAGGTGTTGTTGTTGACCAGCGACTCAGAGAGTGAGATCTTCGTTGACTCTGTGGACTCTGTGGAAAAGCTGGACAATATTAAGGTACTGTAGGGCCTGAAATAATGGGACTTTACAAGAATGAGAGTTTAATCTAAGTTGTTGTTCTCTGGGTCCTTTGTAAGTGGATCCAAATAAAGGACTGTATTCTGTGTGTGTGTGTGTGTTTGTTTATACACAGGTTGTTTTAGTCCCCAAGTCAAAGTCAAACGGCCTCCATAACGGCTATGCTTACTCAGAGCCCTCCTCAGTCCAAGCCAATCACACAGAGACGGTCTGCCAGGCAACGCAGGTGGGGGCAGGGCAAGGTGGAGAGGGGGCGGGGGATGGAGGGGGACCGCCCATGAGGAGGAGTCGGGATGCAGGAAGAGACGGGATGAGGGACCACGGATGGAGAGAACGTGAGTTAAAGGCTCTTTCTCTCATTTTCCTAAAATATCTGTCCTCTCGTTGCCTTCTCTCCTTCATTGCACTGATCTAAAAAAGAGCTGAACAGGTGAAAGCCAGCTTAATAGTGAGTATCCACCATATTGTTTTCATTTTTCAAGTATCTTTCAATCAGTGCAGATGAAGGGGAGGAAAGAGTGTAGCTCAGTTGGTAGAGCATGACGCTTGCAACGCGAGGGTTGTGGGTTCGATTCTCACAGGGGGCCAGTATGAAAATGTATGCACTCACTAACTGTAGGTCGCTCTGGATAAGAGTGTCTGCTAAATGACTAAAATGTAAAATAGAATTCTATGTAATTGTGTCCAGAGAGTGTGAATTTATTTAACTAGGCAAGTCAGTTAAGAACAAATTCTTATTTACAATGACGGCCTACACCGGCCAAACCCGGACGACGCTGGGCCAATTGTGCGCCGCCCTATGGGACTCCCAATCACGGCCGGTTGTGATACAGCCTGGAATCGAACCAGGGGGTCTGTAATGACGCCTCAAGGACTGAGATGCAGTGCCTTAGACCGCTGCGCCACTCGTGTGTGTGTGTGTGTTTGCAAGTATTCCTGTTGTGTGTGTGACGTGCATGTGGTCTATATGCCAATTACACATACACATCTAACCTACGTGTCTCCCTGCCTAGGTGGTGTTCCCCAGGGCAGCCCCAGGAGGGCGGGGAGAGAGGCCCTGGGGGCAGGGGGAGGGGCTGGCCGAGGGGGAGGAGACGGCTCAGAGGGAGGGGCTGAGAGGCTGCAGGACATCCAAGTGCAGCAGCAGATCCTGCTGGCCCTACGGAGGCTCAGGGAGGACATGCAGAGCGTCATGGAGAGACTGGAGGCAGTGGAGAGACTAGCCGCAACACAGGTACAGTTGAAGTCGGAAGTTTACATACACCTTAGCCAAATAAATGTAAACTCAGTTTTTCACAATTCCTGACATTTAATCCTAGTAAAAATTCCCTGTTTTAGGTCAGTTAGGATCACCACTATATTTTAAGAATGTAAAATGTCAGAATAATAGTAGAGAGAATGATTTATTTAAGCTTTTATTTCTTTCATCACATTCCCAGTGGGTCAGAAGTTTACATACACTCAATTAGTATTTGGTAGCATTGCCTTTAAATTGTTTAACTTGGGTCAAACGTTTTGGGTAGCCTTCCACAAGCTTCCAACAATAAGTTGGGTGAATTTTGGCCCATTCTTCCTGACAGAGCTGGTGTAACTGAGTCAGGTTTGTAGGCCTCCTTGCTCGCACATGCTTTTTCAGTTCTGCCCACACATTTTCTATAGGATTGAGGTCAGGGCTTTGTGATGGCCACTCCAATACCTTGACTTTGTTGTCCTTAAGCCATTTTGCCACAACTTTGGAAGTATGCTTAGGGTCATTGTCCATTTGGAAGACCCAAGCTTTAACTTCCTGACTGATGTCTTGAGATGTTGCTTCAATATATCCACATAATTTTCCTTCCTCATGATGCCATCTATTTTGTGAAGTGCACCAGTCCCTCCTGCAGCAAAGCACCCCCACAGCATGATGCTGCCACCCCCATGCTTCACGGTTGGGATGGTGTTCTTCAGCTTGCAAGCGTCCCCCATTTTTCCTCCAAACATAACGATGGTCATTATGGCCAAACAGTTCTATTTTTGTTTCATCAGACCAGAGGACATTTCTCCAAAAAGTACGATCTTTGTCCCCATGTGCAGTTGCAAACCGTAGTCTGGCTGTTTTGGAGCAGTGGCTTCTTCCTTGCTGAGCGGCCTTTCAGGTTATGTCAATATAGGACTCGTTTTACTGTGGATATAGATACATTTGTACCTGCCTCCTCCAGCATCTTCATAAGGACCAAAGTACGTTCATCTCTAGGAGACAGAACGCGTCTCCTTCCTGAGCGGTATGACGGCTGCGTGGTCCCATGGTGTTTATACTTACATTTACATTTTAGTCATTTAGCAGACGCTCTTATCCAGAGCGACTTACAGTTAGTGAATACATTTTTTTTTTTATACTGGCCCCCCGTGGGAATCAAACCCACAACCCTGGCATTGCAAACGCCATGCTCTATCAACTGAGCTACATCCCTGCCGGCCATTCCCTCCCCTACCCTGGACGACACTGGGCCAATTGTGCGCTGCCCATGACTGCATACTATTGTTTGTACAGATGAACGCGGTACCTTCAAGCATTTGGAAATTGCTCCCAAGGATGAAGCAGACTTGTGGAGGTCTACAATTGTTTTTCTGAGGTCTTGGCTGATTTATTTTGATTTTCCCATGATGTCAAGCAAAGAGGCACTGAGTTTGAAGGTAGGCCTTGAAATACATCCACAGGTACACCTCCAATTGACTCAAATGATGTCAATTAGCCTATCAGAAGCTTCTAAAGCCATGACATCATTTTCTGGAATTTTCCAAGCTGTTTAAAGGCACAGTCAACTTAGTGTATGTAAACTTCTGACCCACTGGAATTGTGATACAGTGAATTATAAGTGAAATAATCTGTCTGTAAACAATTGTTGGAAAAATTACTTGTGTCATGCACAAAGTAGATGTCCTAACCAACTTGCCAAAACTATAGTTTGTTAACAAGAAATTTGTGGAGTGGTTGAAAAACGAGTTTTAATGACTCCAACCTAAGTGTATGTAAACTTCCGACTTCAACTGTAGGTAGGATTTGATGTATCCATAGAGTTGGATAGAGAGCATGGAGATTAAAAATTGTAGTCATTTAGCAGACGCTCTTATCCAGGGTGACTTACAGTTAGTGCATTCGTCTTAAAGAGGAATCGAAACACTCACCTAAATTCGCAATTTCTTGCAATTATTATTCATAGTAAGGCATAAAGATTCATGAAAGAAATCATTTTAACTATAGAGGTTTAATACAATGTACTTCTTAATGGACCTAAACTGGCTAATAATTTAGATGTCTTTTTTCTTGGTCCTGTGCATTTCTTAATCAAACAAAAACACGTGTGAACACCCCCAAAAATATTCTTATTATTTTAGAAGCAATAGTGCAAGGGTGCCAATATATTAGAGCGCAACTATAGCCTAGCTGTCACGATCGTTGAGAGACAGATTAGACCAAGGCGCAGCGTGGAATGCATACATGTTTATTAAAACAATAAACACTGACAAAACAACAAAAGGCAACGAAACGTGACGTCGGAAGGCTATACACAAACAAGCCAAACACACCGAAACACAAACAAGATCCCACAACCCAGGCAGGAAAACTGGCTGCCTAAAGTATGATCCCCAATCAGAGACAACGAGCGACAGCTGCCTCTGATTGGGAACCACACCTGGCCAAACATAGAAATACAAAACATAGAGTTTCACACCCTGACCAAACTACCTAGAGAATAACAGTCTCTCTCCAGGTCAGGGCGTGACTCTAGCTTTTCCTGGGACTTCACAAGAGTAGAGGATGAGCTAAAAGGCAAGTGGAGGTGCGTAATTGCGCAGGACAACAGTGAAGACTAGAGATCACGTACCTATACTGAACAAAAATATAAACGCATTATGCAACAATTTCAAAGGTTTTACTGAGTTACAGTTCATATAAGGAAATCAGTCAATTGAAATGAATTCATTAGGCCCTAATCTATGGATTTCACATGACTGAGAATACAGATATGCATCTGTTGGTCACAGATACCTTAAGAAAAAAAGTAGGGGCGTGTATCAGAAAACCAGTCAGTATCTTTTTAGGACCACCATTTGCCTCATGCAGCGCAACACATCTCCTTCGCATATAGTTGATCAGGCTGTTTATTGTGGCCTGTGGAATGTTTTCCCACTCCTCTTCAATGGCTGTGCGAAGTTTCTGGATATTGGCGGGAACTGGAACACGCTGTCGTACACGGTATCTCTGTGCATAAAAAATGGCATAGATAAAATGCAATTGTGTCCGTAGCTTGTGCTTGCCCATACCATAACCCCACCGCCACCATGGGGCACTCTGTTCACAACGTTGACAACAGCAAACCGCTCACCCACACAACGCCATACACGTGGTCTGCGGATGTGAGGCCGGTTGGATGTACTGCCAAATTCTCTAAAACGACGTTGGAGGCAGCTTATTGTAGAGAAATGTAAATGTTATTCTCTGGCAACAGCTCTGGTGGACATTCCTGCAGTCAGCATGCCACTTGCACACTCCCTCAAAACTTGAGACATCTGTGGCATTGTGTTGTGTGACAAAACTGCACAATTTAGAGTAGCCTTTTATTGTCCCCAACAGACAAGGTACTACTGTGTAATGATATTGCTGTTTAATCAGCTTCTTGATATGCCACACCTGTCAGGTTGATGGATTATCTTGGCAAAAGAGAAATGCTCAGTGTAGTTAGAAGCTCATTCTTAACCTTCATTTGTTGGCTAAATATTATTATTGCGTGTAATTTCTATTTTCCAGATGGTTGTCAATTTCATCTTCATCACACTATATCGCACTAGCCGTACTGCTCTCACCTTCATACTATCCCCCCCTTCAAACTCTCCCCAGCAATTTATTTGATATTATGCCTTTGCATTATCCTACACAGACAATGTTATTTGTGATATTTTGCTAGGTCTTTTTAAAACAGTATACAGGCTAGCTGGACCTACTGCAGCGAATTTGTCATTTGAGATGACGGGTGCACTGTGGGTTTCGCCGGCATGCAAAAAGCTTCCCATTAGCCTACGTTTTTTAGGGGAAATAAAATTATCCTACACTAGGCCTACAACACAATTCAATGAAGAATGTTAGCATTTTTTTCCAGAGAGTACAAAACTGTAAACTTACTGTAGACTATTTGAATAACCGCTTAAAAGCTCTGCGTTTTGAATGCATGTTTGTTCCAAAATATAGCCTAATGCATCTACCCATAGCCTATAGGCCTGGCCTGTATAGGCAACCCTTCGCATCGGCTATGGGTCTAGGCTACTCTTTACAATTTACAAGGTGCAGATAGGCACATTCGCAGGCTAGTCATATGGTGTATTTTGTCAGGATGTATTAGCGTTAGCCGTCGGAAATATGGGCTTCTCCTGATATACTGAGAATGCGCTGCCTGTCGTGGATCATCATTCTCCCAAGTTGTCCTATAAATAATGTGGCCACCAATATGCTTGAAGAGATGGAGACCTGCACACTGTTGAAAAAGGGAATACATCCAAAACTGAGGCTTAAATGCAAAAATAGAGATGTTTTATTGGGACCAATTTGCTCACAGGCGCGTTCGCTGCCTCCTCTCCAAGATATGGAGTCCCTCCATCCACAGGCAAGATGTTAGTAACTAGCTACTTCTCATACTGTAGCTACTGTACTTCGATAATAAAAGTGACTTTGTTTATTTATAATTTTAACAAGACTTGAACAAGCTATACTGCACATTGGACATCAAGAGTTCAATGCAAATATATCTTGCATTTCATAGTAATTTTGCTTAATATTGAGATGAGAGAGCTGTCACTCCCTACAGTAAAAGCAATCAGAAATCAACGTTCCAAATTGTTCTATCCAACCGATGCCGCTAGCGTCGTTACCATGGCAATTGTAATGGCGGAACGCAGTCCGAAATTAGCATTTGATCAAAATATTCAAAGTAGAAATGTGTATATGACAAACATGCAGGTCACATAGGATTTGTATTGATTGTTTTATTTGACCTACCTTGTAAAATGTTTCCATTCCCCTTTAAGGTAGCTAGGTAAGACAACCACATATCACAGTTACTAACCAAGTTTTCATCCACAGTTTTTATATGAGTAAAGTCATAGTGGTCCTCTGTAGCTCAGCTGGTAGAGCACGGCGCTTGTAACGCCAAGGTAGTGGGTTCGATCCCCGGGACCACCCATACACAAAAAAAATGTATGCACACATGACTGTAAGTCGCTTTGGATAAAAGTGTCTGCTAAATGGCATATTATTTATATTATTATACCGTATAAAAAAAATCATGACAGCTGTTTCGGTACAATTTTATAAATGCCGACAGATAATTTGTTTGTTCGTTATGGTGGGATTATTTTGTGGCTGTAAAAATATATTATGCGAGAAATGGCGGTAGAAACTGCTTTTATGCGCTAATATTGATATAATAACCATCATACTGAAGTAAACTTGGAGTCACACAATGATATGGTGTGTCGTCCTCCCACTACGACTCGGGAAAGCATGCAGTTTATTAGGCTACAGATGAAAAAAGTTATGATGAACTTCACAGTGTGGTGAAAGTGCACGGTGATGAGCATGATGCTCGATTCCAATAAATATTGAGGGTCTTATTCTGGTGACATGATAATCGATACTTGACTGCCATTTGACAAATAAAAAATATTCTCGCTCTTATCCATAATAATCTCATCATGTAGACTAGCCTATCTGCACAGCCTACCCGCACTGTATCTGCCAGCTGTTGGCTGGAGCGCACGTGCCAAGACTAGGGTAGGCACATTTGCTATTTAACGCAACAGTTTTTGTGACAAAACTCGGTAGAGTTGAAAATGCGATGGAAACAAATTGATTTAGAGATTTTTATTCGACTAATGAATTTAAGCAAAAAAGTAATTTTTGTGTGCACTACGTCATCACGCACTGATTTTTATCTGCAACAAGTCAGTTAGGTGGAAACAAACCACTAGTGGGAAAATGTGCATATTTTATTTATGCGGATTTTATAATATTTACATAAATCTTCCGCCAATTGGATGGAAACCTAGCTATTGTAAAAACTTTTCCTAAAAAATTAGCAAAGTCAATGCTAGTAAGAGAAGACTAGTGCAAGAAAGGCAAGTACAACGGTAGGGTGTTAGTTATTATATTTATTTTTATACCCTCAATGGCTCTGCCCATGCTGTCACAAGAGGCCATTAGAAAGAAATGAGCTCTCTAGTACATCTCTATGGGTGTATCTTTCTGTAATGAGCGGTGAAGTTGAGCGGGAAAGCATCTACTGGCGGCCACCTTGGCATTTTCTCTCTTATAGGTTCTAGACCTTAGTCAAATACATACTGTATGTTGAATACCTTCATATATTTAAAAGTATTGGAGTATTTTCTCTTCTCTACTCACCAATGTATCCCATCACCAGGCCCAGAATTCAGACTGGAGACCATGTCTTCGGTGTGCTGCCTCAGCCGCCCAGTCAGAGGTAAGGGTGTGGAGGTGTCCGAAAATGCAATGTGCATCTATTTATCTGTCTTATTAGCTTTTGGCAAGATGCTCATTGTGGTTTGTACAGTTCCAGTAGCGTGGTCACAAACTCAGGTCAGAGAGCTACTGTAAAGGGTGTGCAGGGTTTTTTCCCAGTCCCAGCACTAACACACTTGGTTCAAATAATCAAGACAGTCATAAGTGGGATTGGGCATGTTAGTGCTTGGCTGGAACAAAAGCCTGCACATCCTCTACAGCAGTAATAAATTCATTCCTGTTAGAATATTGTACGTTTTAAGGTTTGTCACCCTAAATGTCCTATATGTTCTTCTCAGGAGGAGAGTTGGTGGCCGTTCCCTGAAGTATCAGGACGGGCGATGCTGCTTCTGCTGCTGTGGCCCCTGGTGGCTCAGGGTCTAGTGTTTCTACTGCGGAGGGGCCAAAAGAAGGCCCGTATCTCTACTTGAAGCTAACGGACCACAAAGTAGTCCCATATCTCCCCCTTAGGAATCCATTGGAGGAAGAAGTATTTCTGATTTATTTCAATAGGACTCTATGGGACAATGGAGGTCGTAAGCAAATCTGTTTTTGGTGTCTTGCAAACTCCTATGGTCATTGGTGTGACAATGACCATAGGAGACAGCACAAACATATATGGGACAATGGAGGTTGTGTATTTCCACATGAATCCACTAGAAGAAGTTGTTGGCACAGTCCTATAGGACATTATTGGAGGACATCGCTCAAGAAGCTGGGAGAAACCTGAACATGTTTAAATGGCAAATGTATCACGTGCTGTTCTTTTAACCTTCAGGTTGAAGGACCTGGTCCCGTATCCACAAAGAGTACTGGAATTGGATCAGTTTGCCTTTTAGATCATAATGGAAAAGATAACATGGAAAGGGGGTACCTGATTCAAGATCAGACACTGCTACTGTGAGACTCTTTTTGAATACGGGACACTGATCCACTTTGGTGTTCCTTGTCCCCTCACTAACACTAATAAATCATGATTTAATTTATAGCCATTTAATCTTAATCACAGAATTATTTTCAAATAAATAATCGGGTTGAATAAGTACTTTTCCCAGATTATATTTGATCCAATGATTTCAGTGGGGCACAGAATTGGATACGAGTGCACTGGCTGTTGTTATTGTGGAAGTCGCAATTGGTTCAGAATGCACACGAGAGACCATGTTCAGTTGATATGTAAGGAGAAATTATTCTACTTAGTCACCAATGGTTGAAAGATAATACTTTTTCAAGCTATTGTTATATGAACAGCCTCGGTGTAGTGATTGACTTCAAAATGTGAACATGGTCTGAAAATTCGTACAGTTGTGAGGGTAGATTAAGATTTACAGCCTCACTGTCTGTGAAAAATATATATATATACACTACCGTTCCAAAGTTTGGGGTCACTTAGAAATGTCCTTGTTTTCGAAAGAAAAAATGTTTGTCCATTAAAATAACATCAAATTGATCAGAAATACAGTGTAGACATAGTTAATGTTGTAAACGGCTATTGTAGCTGGAATCGGCTAATTTTTTATGGAATATCTACATAGGCGTACAGAGGCCCATTATCAGCGACCATCAGTCCTGTGTTCCAATGGCACGTTGTGCTAATCCAAGTTTATCATTTTAAAAGGCTAATTGATCATTAGAAAACCCTTTTGCAATTATGTTAGCACAGCTGAAAACTGTTATGCTGATTAAAGAAGCAATTAAACGGGCCTTCTTGAGACTAGTTGAGGATCTGGAGCATCAGCAATTGTGAGTTCGATTACAGGCTCAAAATGGCCAGAAACAAAGAACTTTCTTCTGAAACTCGTCAGTCTATTCTTGTTCTGAGAAATGAAGGCTATTCCATGCGAGAAATTGCCAAGAAACTAAAGATCTCGTACAACGCTGTGTACTACTCCCTTCACAGAACAGCGCAAACTGGCTCTAACCAGAATAGAAAGAGGAGTGGGAGGCCCCGGTGCACAACTGAGCAAGAGGACAAATACATTAGTGTCTAGTTTGAGAAACAGATGCCTCACAGGTCCTCAACTGGCAGCTTCATTAAATAGTACCTGCAAAACACCAGTCTCAACGTCAACAGTGAAGAGGCGACTCCGGGATGCTGACCTTCTAGGCAGAGTTGCAAAGAAAAAGCCATATCTCTGACAGCCCATCTTAATCTTTTTTTATTGGCCAGTCTGAGATATGGCTTTTTCTTTTGAAGGTAGTGTGTGTGTGTATATGTATGTATGTATGTATGTATGTATATATATATATATACACACACAGTGGGGAGAACAAGTATTTGATACACTGCCGATTTTGCAGGTTTTCCTACTTACAAAGCATGTAGAGGTCTGTAATTTTTATCATAGGTACACTTCAACTGTGAGAGACGGAATCTCTTTATATCTAATGGAAGATGCCAGTCTTTGACCAAAGAATGAATAACGTCACCTGCAAATTTCAAAACAAATAATTTAATATATTATGTATAATATATACACAGGTTAACTTAACAAGGCTTTGTACAACTGTTACAAAATTGGTCCACGCACAATCACCCACATACATACAGTACATGCACATGGGCACACACAGACAGACAGGGACAGATTGAGTCATATAACTATGGAAGAGACCATGGAGTGGGTAGCTAGGAGTACATTGGTTGGCAGAGCAGTTTGGTTAATTTTCATCTCCACGTTGGTTTTCAAAAACTGGCTTATAACTATGGTTCATAATGATAAGTACAGGAAAGAAGAAACAGGAAAAATATCAAAATGCAAAAAGAAAACCTTAAAACAGTTAAGACTCCAGTGTTTTTTAGATCATGGGAGACATTTTTCGGAGGAGGACCGAGGTATCTCCAAACCACCACTTCATCAACTGCTCAAAATGACAATGCTGTCTCTGTAATACTGATAACAACCGGAGCAACTCTTGGCATGTGTGATTATCTGTGTGTAAGTGCTTCTCGACTCTTTTTATCCTGCCTTTCTTGGCTTCCCAGTATCGATATGATTGAATGGCCCCAATCGTCAAAATGAGTTTGGCATGACTTCAAATAGCTGCCACAGACGCCTTTTTCCTGCAATGGAGGACTGAAGAGAGGTCTGGGTCCTCCACATGCACAGGCAGATACAATAGGCTTGTGTTAAAACACGTAGGCTTTGCATATGTGTCTGATATGTAAAATCCCCCATATATGGAACATGCGTTATCATATTCAATTGTCCAAGGAAGGTTTGGCACCGTGGCCCACATGGGTTTAGAGTTCCAGAGAAGTGAAACTTAGTCCAATGCATGTATTTTGCCCTGAAGGATCCATGTAGTTCCCTGTTGATCCACAGTGGGGCTTTGGAAGAGCTTAGTAAAGGGCAGGGAGGGCAGTACTAGCCTATGGAGAAGATGCTAACAAGCTAACAAGAGGCTAACACATCGCCTATACTGGTCCTTAAATAACATTTTCGAACTATTGGGCCATCCCGAACCATAAAATTGGAAAGAGAACCAAACTTGTACAGCTGGGACAGCATAATAGTATGAAAAATATGAAGATCAAGGTGCTGTTGGGGCGGAGTCGACAGCGGAGTCTTATGCCGGGATACAAAACGATTGCAGGGTATAGGCATTGCGGCTTTCAAAGGCAATGTTCCTGCGTTCTTGGAGATCCCATTCACAGTAAACGCTGCATATGTCAGGTCAATTGAAAATTGCCTTTAAAAGCTTCAATGCCTATAACCCGCAATCGGATTGAATCCTGGCCTTAGACTATGACCCTTGAGACTGCTTATGTTTGGCATTACGCTTTGAACCTGTCGATACTCGCAATGGAGAGTGTGTTTGTGTAATATGTGTGTAAAGGGCAGTACTTTCGAGTGGGTGTCTACAATGAATCACTAACTGAACACTATGAGGTTTCCTTAGCGAGGTTAGACCACAACCGTGTGGCGGCGCAAGGCTTTCCGCTTGTCCCGAGGCTCCAGGGCCGACCTCCGCATGACAACAGCAGAACCAAGGGAGCTCTGATCTGTCCATGCAGGGGAAAAGGGGGAGGAAGGGAGAGGGGGAGAGAGAGAAGAGACTGGAGCTGGGGCTGAGGCTAGGCGTGAACTGCCTTGAACTTTGAGGGATGTGACAATGCACCCCTGAGGAACACCAACTGAACTGCTGCGGTGACGTTGCACTTCTGTTGTGGCTCTTACCACCTTCACCCTATCTCCCCGTCTCCCAACTCCACCCTCGCCCTCCCCCTTACCCAGCACCATATCCAAATTCATTGACTGAGGCCTTGCCCTTCCTCCCCTTGTCTTCCTATACTGCACTGGCAGTGGCTGCTTTTCCAACTGGGGCTGTTGTGTTTTCTGGGTGTTATAAGGTTGGCTAGGGCCGGGCAGTCTGGAGGGGGAGAGCCAGGAGGGGACAGCGGCGCGTCCTCGGGCCAGGCTGGGGCGCTTCGAATGTGGGGAGACTGAGGGCTTTCCTGGGGGGCTAGGGCTGGTGGTGGTGGGGGGTTGGTAGTGTGTGTAGAGGAAGCTGTTAGGATGAGGTTTGGGGAATGCCACCCCTTCTTTATCTTTCGCCCATGCACTCCCTTCTTTCTTCCCTTCTCCCTCTCTTCCTCTGTCAGACTGCTGTTTTACCTCTATCCTCTTCCTACACTCCTCTTCTCCTTTTTTCTCCACTTTCTCAGTTCCATTAGGGGCGCATCCTTCTCCAACCCCCTCCTCCTCTTCTTCCTTGGCCCCTCCCCCTTCCCCATAGTTGCTGGCTTTGATTGGCTCATGCTCAGAGTCTTCGTCGGTGCTGCTGCTCAGGGGGCGGGAGATGGGGCGTATCTTGCGTTTCCGGGTGACGGCGGAGATGATTGACAATGGGAGGAAGTCCCTGGCACTCAGGTCCTTCTTGGAAGCCAATGTGCACTAAAACACAGATCCAGGATCAGTCAGAGGTTCAGTGGTTCAGTGGTTCAGTGGTTCAGTGGTTCCTATGGCTTAATGGCTTATGCTCTGTACAATGGAACCAGTGAAATAGTCCCAAAAGAGCAAACCTGGGCTAAAACACATATTCAAGCCAGGTCTGGATGACAATTACAGAGCATTCGGAAAGTATTCAGACCCCTTGACTTTTTCCACATTTTGTTACGTTACAGCCTAATTCTAAAATGTATTAAATTGTTTGTTTTTCTTCATCGATCTACAAACCTGTTTTCGCTTTATCATTATGGGATATTGTGTGTAGATTGATGAGGGAAAATAATAATTTAATCAATTTTAGAATAAGGCTGTAACCTAACAAAATTTGGAAAAGTCAAGGGGTCTGAATACTTTCCGAATACACTGTATATCAAATTATGTTCCGAGTCATGCATGTTACATTGCTTACCTTATCCTTAGGTGAATCGCTGGTGGTGGAATCTGAATAAGATGAAGGTTAGAGTCATGTAAGTGAAGTAGCATGGGGGTCTTGGGCAGTCACAGCACATTAGATATCCCAGCACAATATTCATGACATCACTCCCAGAGAGAGAAATGGAGATATAGATATGTGGATAGGCTTCCAAACCAAGGTTACTCAAACAGAATATCACAGACAAACACACTCTCTCTCACGTATGAGTGCGCACACACACACACTATGTTGGAGGTAGAGTCCTGCTCCTACCGAAGAGGTTGATCCACAGGCTCAGCTAGGAGGATATGAGGGCAGAAAGGTCCAGAAAGAGAGAGAAAGTGGGAAACACAGTAAGTATACAGTGTGCCTACACAGGCTGAAACCAAGCCAAACATAGTAGGATAGTAAAGCACAGCCACAGACTGCAAATGCCAAGAGAAATGAGCAAAGTCCACTGAATTCCAGAGACGACATCTTCATTGAAATGCATGGTGTGGAACAAGAGTTAATTGTTGTTATAGGGAACGTTACAGTAAGGGAACTGTATAAAAGATAATGCTCAAATGAAGTTAGGTGCTCCACATTAGTGGTGGATGAGTTGAGGTGAGTTCTGCAATCCCCTTCCATACAATGTAAAGCATTTAGAACATAAAAATGCATAAAAACAGACGTACAGAATTAAATAATTATATTTCTATAGACACACAGGAGAGGAGCTCTTTGGTTATAGGTGTATACTATGAGGTGCTCTTTGATCATGGGATGAAATACTATAGAACAAACAGAAGTTCATGCTGGATAGTGAGCAATGCTGAGAAGCCTTTGTGCAACATTTCTCCAGAAGTAATCAAGGCAATCTCATGCAGCGAAAACATTCTAAAGCCTTTATTTTTTATGGCTTATGCATAGCAAGAATAACAAATAAAAAATAATAAAAACGCACTGACACGTTGCGGCTACAAAGGCCTTTATCAGGGTGACACAATCAGAGTGACAAAAACATTTTACTACATGAGAGTGCCTTGATTACTTCTGGACATTATTTTAGCAAAAAAGCTTTTTTGGCATTTTTCACTATCCAGCATCAACTTCTGTTTGTTCTCATTCTATTTCTATGATTTCATGTCCCCTCACCTGAAGCCTCACCTCCAGGCAGCCCTGTTCTCCCGATGTTGGAGAGCAGGTGATCGATGTTGGGGACCGGTTGCATATCCCTTTTAATATCCACTGGGGCCTGCAGACACACAGCAACATAGACATTCAAGTGAAAAACACAGGAAGAAAGACATGACCACATACACAGACATAACGACAGACATAAAGACTGATTTAACAATAGACAGACAGATGGATGAACAGACAGACACAAGGAGACAGACAGATAGAGTTCCGTGGTTGCCATGGCGGCGTGAAGTCGCCTAGGCAGAGAGTTGTAAATATGTTATTGTTTATGTTTTATGACAGCATTTTGTTTCTATACAGTACCAGTCAAAAGTTTGGACACAACTACTCATTCAAGGGTTTTTCTTTATTTTAACTATTTACTATATTGTGGAATAATAGTGAAGACATCAAAACTATGAAATAACACATATGGAATCATGTAGTAACCAAAGAAGTGTTAAACAAATAAAAATATATTTTATATTTGAGATTCTTCAAAGTAGCCACACCCTTTTCATTGATGACAGCTTTGCACACTCTTGGCATTCTCTCAACCAGCTTCATGAGGTAGTCACCTGGAATGCATTTCAATTCACAGGCGTGCCTTGTCAAAAGTTAATTTGTGGAATTTATTTCCTTCTTAATGCGTTTGAGCCAATCAGTTGTGTTGTGACAAGGTAGGGGGTTATACAGAAGATAGCCCTATTTGGTAAAAGACCAAGTCCATAATATGGCAAGAACAGCTCAAATAAGCAAAGAGAAACGACAGGCCATCATTACTTTAAGACATGGTCAGTCAATCCAGAAAATGTAAAGAACTTCAAACGTTTTTTCAAGTGCAGTCGCAAAAACCATCAAACGCTATGATGAAACTGGCTCTCATGAGGACCACCACTGGAAAGGAAGACCCAGTTACCTCTGCTGCAGAGGATAAGTTCATTAGAGTTACCAGCCTCAGAAATTGCAGCCCAAAAAAATGCTTCACAGAGTTCACGTAACGGACACATCTCAACATCAACTGTTCAGGCCTTCATGGTCGAATTGCTGCAAAGAAACCACTACTAAAGGTCACCAATAAGAAGAAGAGACTTGCTTGTGCCAAGAAACATGAGCAATGGATATTAGATTGGTGGAAATCTGTCCTTTGGTCTGATGAGTCCAAATTTGAGATTTTTGGTTCCAACAGCCTTGTCTTTGTGAGACGCAGAGTAGGTGAACGGATGATCTCTGCATGTGTAGTTCCCACCGTAAAGCATGGAGGAGGAGGTGTGATGGTGTGGGGGTGCTTTGCTGGTGACACTATCTGTGATTTATTTAGAATTTAAGGCACAATTAACCAGCATGGCTACCACAGCATTCTGCAGCAATACGCCATCCCATCTGGTTTGCGCTTAGTGGGACTATCATTTGTTTTTCAACAGGACAATGACCCAACACACCTCCAGGCTGTGTAAGGGCTATTTGACCAAGAAGGAGAGTGATGGAGTGCTGCATCATATGACCTGGCCTACACAATCACCCGACCTCAACCCAATTGAGATGGTTTGGGATGAGTTGGACCGCAGAGTGAAGGAAAAGCAGCCAACAGGTGCTCAGCATTTGTGGGAACTCCTTCAGGTGAAGCTGGTTGAGAGAATGCCAAGAGTGTGCATAGCTGTCATCAAGGCAAAGGGTGGCTACTTTGAAGAATCTCAAATATAAAATATGTTTTGATTTGTTTAACACTTTTTTGGTTACTACATGATCCTATATGTGTTATTTCATAGTTTTGATGTCTTCACTATTATTCTACAATGTAGAAAATAGTAAAAATAAAGAAAACCCTTGAATGAGTAGGTGTGTCCAAACTTTTGACTGGTACTGTATATATTATTTTTATTTTGTTAGCTTAGTAAGTACTTATTATTTATTTATACCACGGGTGGGTCTAATCCTGAATGCTGATTGGTTAAAACCGCATTCCAGCTGGTGTCTATTCCACAAGTTACCACTGGCTAAATCTATGACGTTAAAATGCCTATGTACTCTGTTCCATCTGACTGTGCAATCCACTGTCTCATCAACCCTGCCAGGCAATTTATAAACTTGATCTCCACTATAAAAAGCATCTAGACATTATCTCACATATCTTTTAGAGTAACATTTAGTTTTCAACAGCAGAGATTTGTAAAAACCTTGCTGTCTGTCTCTTCGACATTTGCAACATTGTTTCAATATTCAAATTTGATCTCCAGCTGTCCCATAGTAATGAATGTGTCGGGAGTCGGGACGAGACAGAAAGGCAGGCAGCGTTTCTCAGCCAGTCGAAATCATGAATCAGCTGGCATCATTTTTATGGATATATACAAAGAAATGTCAATTGTAAAAAGGTAAAACGAAACGAAGTGCAGCTAGTTTGCAGTCTTTCCAGCTTCAGTTTAAAGTGATTGCGTTAGCTTTGTTGTTGGCTAGCTCCTCTGAACAACAGTGTCCAGACAAGTGAGCACATTATCTATGCCAGGCGGAATTGCGTCTCATTAGCTCATTGTTATGGATTAATACAAATAAATGTCACTAGAAAACAGCTTAAACAAATGCAAATGCAGCTACTTTGTTGTTATTCTGGCTATTTTGATGTTACTGTAAATTAGCCGTAGTTGGCTAGCTAGCAAGCAAGGGAAGGTTGTCCGGCAACCGAACCGATAGAACGAACAACCAGCCGGCTTGGGTAGCAACCCTAGATTTGTGTCGGGACTATATCTTGAGGAAGGATGAAATAGTATGAATAAATTCATCAAAATAATGTTTTTAATGAAAATATATCAATCATTATTTTAATATTTTGGTAAACCGTTGTATAAAAGTGATAATGCCCTCGAAGCCAGTGTTTGGAGGATATATTGGGACGGTTTGCCACCCCTCGACTTCGTCTCGGGCCTAACAACACCCTTGCCAATATATCCTCCAAACACCAGCTTCTTCAGCTTCTCGGGCATTATCACTTAAATATCGATTCAACGGTGTCATAAGACCGACAAGTCAGTTAGTTTGGTCAAGATAACCCATAGGCTAGCTAGCTTTTGTTTTTATTTGAAACTGGAGGTGGCATAGCCTTGGACATCACAGAGGCTTGTTGTAGTTTTGAGTTGATCTCTCACTCCAAGGTTGGATTATCCCAATAATTGATGTGTAATGAGCCACTGGCGCCCTAGCAAAATCTATCAGATGCCGGCTTCACCCGGGTGGGTGCTACATGTTGTTTGAGGAGTATCTACCCACAGAGTCTGCAGAGAAGCTGGGGATGGCAAGGGCAGGCTTGATGATCCAGACCTGTCATACTAACTTGCCCCCCCCCCCCCTTTTCTTTAGGTTGGCATTATGGAATCTCATGCCTGTTCACATACCTTTTCATCCTTATCCACCTCTCCATCACTGAAGAACCAGTCATGCTGAAAAATAGAGAAAGAAAAAGGAGTGTCTTTACAATGTAACATTGTAACAATAGGGCGCCAGGTAGCCTAGTGGTTAAGAGCATGGGCCAGTAACCGAAAAGTCGCTGGTTTGAATCCCCAAACTGACTAAGTAAAAAATCTGTGGATGTTCCCTTGAGCAAGGCACTTAACCCTAATTGCTCCATTAAGTTGCTCTGGATAAGAGTGTCTGCTAAATGACTAAAAATGTAAATGTAAAAATGTACAAATCACTAATAGGAGACCCTTGGAATGATGGCTGGGTCTGACGATCACTAGCTGACCACTGAGTAATCAGATGGTGATTGACTGCGGTTCTTACGTGCAGGATGAGCGTCTCGATGATCTTGTAGCGGTCGGGCATGTGGGTGACCATGTCGGTCATATTGTCCTCCGAGGTACGCACCAGAGTGGGACCAAACACTAGAGCCAGGTTCCTGGGCTCCATCTAGAGGGTGTAATGAGGGAAAGTGAATAGTGGGGGGAAATGGAGGGCAGGGACAAAATTATTGAAGGAGGAAGAGAGAGAAAGTAACACATGTTGAGGAAGAGGGAAGAGATGCAGACAGGTGGAATAGTAAGGATATAAAAAGAGTGAGCGAGAAAAATATATATACAGATGACAAGAGGGGAAAGGGAGATATACAGTGTTATAATTGTAAAGTCAACTACTGTAGATATGAAAAAATTACCATATTGAAAGAGCAGACCAGAGAGCAGTTCTTACCTTGTTCTTGTCGGCGTGATCCGCCACTGTCTTCAGATGACAGACCAGGAACCTTAGAGTGTGGTGATAGTAGTCTGGAAGATCATGGATCTTAGAGAGAGAAGGGGGGGTGAGAGAGAGCAAAAGGGGGGGGTAATGAATATACAAAAGGAGGGGAATAGAGGGATGGATGCAGGGAGAAAGAGAGACAGAGGAATAGAGTGATGGAGAGACACAGATAAGGAGCGAGAACGAGAGAGAGGGGTCAAATACAGTAAGCCCAAATTAAAGTATCTACTTTCATTTGATTGTCAGCCACATACCAGTTTCTTCATGCTCTTCAACCTGTTCCCTGAGTCCTCCAGCCGGTTGGCATCAATGAAGTCATTATACTTGTCTGCAGACAGAAGGTGTAGTGAGTAGGGGTAAAACACACACTAGCACACACTCAAACACACACACACACACACAGAGAGAACAAAATCAGAGCAGTCACACACTCACGCATGCACACACGCACACACACAGGTATTAAGTTTGGACTCACCATCAGTGAACAGGGGTTCTGGGAGTTTCCTAAAGAAGGACTTGAGGAGACTGCTGATCACATTCAGGTCCTGCCATCTCTGTGGACGCGAGAAGAACAAGTCGTATAGTTTACCTTTCTTTCCTGTCTTTCTTTTTTTCTTTACCTGTCAATCAATCTCCCACCACCCAAAAATGTTCCATTCACATACACGCCAAGCATCAAAGGATAGATGTAATAATAATAATACATTTCTATAGCGCTTTTCATAACAATCTCAAAGCGCTTCAAAAGCAAAAAAAAAGCAATACATCATCATGAGTAGCCTAGCTATTGTTAAGTCAACCAATAGAGGTAAAGTCTTTGAGTTCATGCATCCTCCAAAGATGGAGAGGGCCAGTACATGGCTTGATCAGAGGAATGTGGTTGATGAAGAGTCTGGTGACAATCATGTAGAGGGCTACTATGGGAACCTGTCAGGGCGTGTTGTAGGTGTAGTGTAGGAATCAAACGCAGGACGCAGACTGAATGTTCCAAAGGCTGTAATACTGGCCCAACACAGGCAACAGGACAACTAAGCCCGACAGCAAAAACACGCACGAAGGCGAAAGGTAAATGCGCACTAACAGGTGCGACAAAATGTAACGGTGCACACACAGGTGCAAATAAGCTCCAGCACAGTGGAGAAATACGCTCAACCGAGCAAAACACAACACTGACGGAAACAATCACACACAACACTAGACAAACACAACGAGAAACTTATAGGACACTAATTACGTCAAAACAGAAACAGGTGTGGAAACAAACAGACAAAAGCAAACGAACATGAAACATATAGCGGTGGCAGCTAGAATTCCGGAGACGACGAACGCCGAAGCCTGCCCGAACAAGGGAGAGAGGCAGCCTCGGCCGAAACCGTGACAGAACCAGAGTCGTGTAGCTACTGGACTTGGGTGATGCCTCAGCATGTTACAACAAATCATACATTTCTATCATTCTCTCTCTCTGACTTCCCAAACTGTTATAAAATAAAGATTAAGGTACATTTATTTATTTGTTTGTTCATTTAAATCAAATTGAAATGTTTCTGTTTGCAATGTAAATCCTGTAAACTACATGACTATGGTGCAATAAAAGAAAGATGGCACATCAGAATTGCATTTGATGCAACATCACTTATGACTGTCACGACTTCCTCCGAGGTTGCCTCATCTCCTTGTTCAAGCAGGCTTCGGCGTTCGTCGTCACCGGCCTTCTAGCCACTGTCGCTCCTCATCTCATCATTCCATTGGTTTTGTTTTGTTTATTACACACACCTGGTTCATATCCCCTCATCAGTACCTGTATAAGTGTTCCCTCTGCCCCCTTGTCTTTGTGTGTGATTGTTTATTGTGGAGGATAGTGAAGCTCGGTGGAGCTCCGTGTATTTTGTATCGCCGGGATATTTCCCTGTGTGTCGTGTATTTTTCAGTGCGCCTGTTTTGCGCACTAGAGTGTTTTGACGCATTTCTGCGTAACTCTGTAATTGCGGAATAAAGCCTGTTATTCTGTGATTTACCCTCCTGCGCCTGACTCCTTCGACATCACCTCATCACAATGACATCACAAACGAGGGAGTTCCGAGGGTTTCAACACATGACACCTGTTCATTCACCTGTCATTCTGTGCTCTTGAACTAGCCTCAACACGTGTAAATTAGAGCCAAAATCTTCAAAATGAATTCCTTGTATGTTGGTGACCTCCACCAAAATGTCACTGAGGCAGACATAATTGAGATCTGCAGGAATCGGGTTACCCATCGCTCATGTTCAGCAATGATATGCTTGAAGGAAGATATCTGCGCATCATGAGTTCTGACCCTGATCCTACCCTGAGGAAGAGCGGGGTGGGAAACATCCTCATCAAGAACCTGGACATAAGAATTTGTATGAGACCTTCTCAGCATTTAGAGACATTTACTCTAGCAAGGTAGTTTGTGACGAGAAAGGGAAATCCAAGGGCTGTGGTTATATCCAGTACGAGACCCAGGAGGCTGCTGATAGAGCCATTGAGAAATTCACTGGCATGTTGCTGGATGACCAAAAAGAGCAAGAGGCCAGATGAACTTGGAGCCAAGACCAGAGTTCAACAACGTGTTTGTCAACAACCTTGGCAGAGGTTGTGAACGATGATAAGCTGATTGAGCTTTTTGAAAAATATGGACCAACTGTGAGTGTCAAGTTTATGACGATAGCGGGAAGTCGAGGGGGTTCGAGAGGCATTAGGATACACAGAGAACTGTGAATGAAATGAACAGGAAGGAGCTGAATGGGAGGAGGATCTACAGTCATGGTCAAAAGTTTTGAGAATGACACAAGTATTGGTCTTCACAAAGTTTGCTGCTTCAGTGTTTTTAGATATTTTTGTCAGATGTTACTATGGTATACTGAAGTATAATTACAAGCATTCCATAAGTGTCAAAGGCTTTTATTGACAATTACATTACGTTTATGCAAAGAGTCAATATTTGCAGTGTTGACCCTTCTTTATCAAGACCTCTGCAATCCACCCTGGCATGCTGTCAATTAACTTCTGGGTCACATCCTGACTTATGGCAGCCCATTCTTGCATAATCAATGCTTGAAGTTTGTCAGAATCTGTGGGTTTTTGTTTGTCCACCCGCCTCTTTAGAATTGACAACAAGTTATATTATATTATAATATTATTATTATATTAAGTTCTCAATGGGATTAAGGTCTGGGGAGTTTCCTGGCCATGGATCCAAAATGTCGATGTTTTGTTCCCCGAGCCTTCTCCGGACAAGGTGTTTTCCGGATGCCCCAAACAATCGGAAAGGGGATTCATCAGAGGAAATTACTTTACCCCAGTCCTCAGCAGTCCAATACCTGTACCTTTTGCAGAATATCAGTCTGTCACTGATTTTTTTCCTGGAGAGAAGTGGCTTCTTTTCTGCCATTCTTCACAACAGGCTATCCTCCAAAAGTCTTCGCCTCGCTGTGCGTGCAGATGCACTCACACCTGCCTGCTGCCATTCCTGAGCAAGCTCTGCACTGGTGGTGCCCCGATCCCGCAGCTGAATCAACTTTAGGAGATGGTCCTGGCGCTTGCTGGACTTTCTTGGGCGCCCTGAAGCCTTCTTCACAACAATTGAACCTCTCTCCTTGAAGTTCTTGATGATCCGATAAATGGTTGATTTAGGTGCAATCTTATTAGCAGCAATATCCTTGCCTGTGAAGCCCTTTTTGTGCAAAGCAATGATGACGGCACGTGTTTCCTTGCAGGTAACCATGGTTAACAGAGGAAGAACAATGATTTCAAGCACCACCCTCCTTTTAAAGCTTCCAGTCTGTTATTCTAACTCAATCAGCATGACAGAGTGATCTCCAGCCTTGTCCTCGTCAACACTCTCATCTGTGTTAACGAGAGAATCACTGACATGATGGCTGCTGGTCCTATTGTGGCAGGGCAGAAATGCAGTGGAAATGTTTTTTGGGGATTAAGTTCATTTTCATGGCAAAGAGGGACTTTGCAATTAATTGCAATTCATCTGATCACTCTTCATAACATTTTGGAGTATATGCAAATTGCCATCATAAAAACTGAGGCAGCAGACTTTGCGAAAATTTATATTTGTGTCATTCTCAAAACCTTTGACCACGACTGTATGTGTGCCACGCCCAGAAGAAATCATAGCGCCAGACCGTGCTGGAACCCAAGTTTGGGCAAATGAAGCATGACCCAAAGGCTAGATACAGAGGTATCAACCTCTTTGTAAAGAACCTGGATGATGCCTTTGATGATCACAGTTTAAGGAAGGAGTTTTCTGCATTTGTAAACAATCATCAGTGCCAAGGTAATGACAGAGGGTGGCCGCAGCAAAGGCTTTGTTTCCCTCTCCTCCCCCGAAGGAGGCCACCCAGGCTGTGACAGAAATGAATGGCCGTATCGTGGGTACCAAGCCGCTCTGGCCCCGGCTCAGAGCAAGGCACAGCACCAACAATACCTGGCCAACAGGTACAAGCAGAGGATGGTCAGTGCCATGGCCCTGCCCAACCCCAAATTCAACCCCTGCCAGCCTCCCATTCCACAAGTAAATCATATATCCAACTTGGACATGAGTCATGAACATTTGATTGAGAAACAGACTAGGGCTGTTACGCTGACCGTATTACTGCCACACCGGCGGTCACGAGTCATGACGGCAGTCAAATTCCACGTGACTGTTTAGTCAAGGTAACTAGGCTTCTCCAAGCTCTGATGCTGCTGCTGGTCATTAGTAGCCTACCAAACTTGCTAACTGCCTGGTCCTCAGCACTCTATTGTCCCTCTAATCACGCTGACGTCAATGCAAATGTAATCAAAAATCTAATCAAACACTCCCACACCTAATGCTTTATTATAAAGTGAATTTTTATTGTGAAAATTATCTTCCCCGAACTCATGTGCCGCCTATGTATGCCAGTTAGGCTCTACACCGGTTGTAAAGTGGATTAATGTGCTTAATTTTAAGAAGTTATTTGGCCACTTTAGTTGTGAGACAAACCTTATCAAAACATATGGCCTAGATGCTAAATGTTTATGTTAATTAACGGTCAATTACCATGAGACCGGCAGTTATTTGCTTGACAATCACCGGCTGACAAAATTTCATGACCGCCACAGCCCTAGCCAAGACCAATGTTGCTGCTTACTACTTCAGCAACAAACTGGCTCAGCTGAGTCCCAGCCCTCACTGGGCGACGCAGGTGTCTGACATAAAGCCCGCTCAGTGGATGGCCACCCAAGCCTTGGGCAAGCGATCACGTGCTGCCACTGCAGACGCAGCCAGAGCCATGAGCAAGCCTCAGTATAATTAAATGTGCCTTAAAGAAATACAGTATATTCGTACAGCACCATAAAGTGTACTAGCAAGCAGTATGCTCATCATTCATCTGAGTGTGATTATACAATCTCTGTGCTCTTTTCATGTCTGCACAGTTTGTTTGTTGATGTCTAGGAATTCCTATAGGGGGAGCACACAGCAAGCTTCTCTTTCATTACAAATGTGACTGAAGCAAGCTTCGTTGTCCTTGCACATTTTTTTTTATATCCCCTCTTTCAGGGACACAACATACGCAGCTGGCGACATCGTAACAAAACTTGAAGTTTGGACATACTGCCCACGACTGTCCATTCGAGTCCAGGAGCCACACCAGGCTAAAGCTGGACAGAAATCTGTCCCAAACACTGAAGCTTGAAGCCAACAGAGGGATGGGGGTCCTGGGTACTTCCTTCACCGAAGAAGAAATGTGAAGAAATTGTTTTACACAAAAAGCACAAAACTCTGAGAACATTGCTGTGGAAAACCCAATTTTGGCTCCCTCTAACTAGAATTATATATTTTTTATATTAATATAAAAGTACTTCTTACATTTTTTAATTCATGATTGACTCTGCCATGTCTAGATAAGGTTAGACCTTGATGATACAAGTACCAAAGTTTATTGTAAAAAATAGGGTAAAAAGCCAAATGTACTGTAAGACAAATGTGAATATGAGAAGTTTCCTTACTTTCCTTAGCTATTTAATGTCCCTGTCCTTCTTACTCTCTCAGTCTCTCTTTCTGTCCCTCTTTGTAGTATGTTGTAATGCACACAAACACACACACGCACACACACACATAAACCCCCCCACACACACCTCCTCAGTAATGTTGATCTCTAGGCCCTTGTTGAGCTGCTCCTGCAGGTTGGACACCATGGCATTGTTGCCGGGCACCCTGTAGACGCCAGTGTACTCCAGACCCATGCTCTCCACCAGCCCACAGCACAGCTCCACGATCAGAGGGACAAACTGGGGGAGAAAGAGAGAGTAGATGGAGGGGAGAGAGAGAGAGAGAGAGAGAGAGAGAGAGAGAGAGAGAGAGAGAGAGAGAGAGAGAGAGAGAGAGAGAGAGAGAGAGAGAGAGAGAGAGAGAGAGAGAGAGAGAGAGAAAGAAGGAGCGAGAGAGAGAGAGAGAGAGAGAGAGAAGGATGTTAGTAATTAATACATTTTTGTTTCATAGACAAATTCTCAAGAGAGTGAGAAAGGTATAGCAACACATTACCAGATAATATGATAAAAGTAGCAATGGATAATGGCTGAATGGATTATGCATTATTGCGCTTTTCACTAGGTCTTGAGGCGTTTGCATGTCATGGGGTGACATACCCCATTATCACATTGAGATAAGGGAAGAGAGATAAGGAATATGTAAATGTGATCGAAGAACAGAGTTGATCGACAATCGACGAACCTTGTTGTTAACAGCAGGTTGACAGTCCTCAAGTCGCACTCCAAACACCTTGGGGCCTGTCTTCTTGGCTTTCTTCATTATGATACCCCATGGACCCTTGCTCTCGTCTACAACAGACAGACAAACAGAAAGAGAAGACAGACAATTTACAAAGCAGCCCTTAATATAAGTACAGCAAACTCCTGAAAAAATGCAATGGCTTGGTACTGTCCTAAAATCATGCACTAAGCCAACATTTTGTAGTGGAAAATGAAAAACAGTGTTTGTTACCCTCCTGGTTTCAGTCTGTTTTCTTCCGTTTGGTGCCTAATGAACACTACCCTGATACAAGGAACCTTTATGCCATGCTTGTGCCATGGGACTGTGGTATGTGTGCCACTCACCTTTGTTGGAGGAGCGGTTCATGAAAGCGTTGTCTGTCTTGGCCAGGAGGAAGGGGGGCATCATGCGATGGGCCCTGGGAGAGGTGTCTGGCTTATTGCCTGTTGGACTGGATGGAGACAAAACGAGGGCTAGAATATTGCATTGGCAGACAACAAAAGGCCGATGAACATAACGACAAATGTAATGACGGCAAGATTTACTCTAGCATTTGTGCCAGGAACCGAAAGGGAAAAATTTAATTTGTAAGAGGGTATTGACATTTGGGAAAAGTGTAAAGCAGTTTACATGGATTTAGTGTGTAAACGCTTAGTATTAAGTGAGTGTGGTTAGGGGTGCGTAGCTTACCTTTGTTTCCTGTAGTCATTGAGCTTCTTGTTGATGAGTGCTTGTCTGGAAAAACCCAGCTCCTGAAACACACACAAAAGACAGTTTTGTATATTATGTTGATTACATATTATGTTGTTTACATACAAAAAATAAGCTATCCTGCCTAGTTCTGTTCCCCCCTCATCTAGGAGAATTTTGTTTCTATTGGTTTCAGTTGTCAATTTGATACCAGACGACCTGAATGTTGCTTTGGGGGCCCTAAAACATTGGGAAAGACTGGAGAGTGGGCCCTCCACAGAATCAAACAGAACACAATATACGTATTATATTGTATCTCTATGAGGCACTCTTCCTCAGTTTATTATTATCACCTACCTCGTTGTCTGTCTTGCTGTTCTCTCTGATGACCCGGATCCATCCCAGCATGTCTTCTCTGTCCTCCGCCTGCAACAGGTACTCACAGAAGTCCTGAGTGGTCAGCCTCAGAGCGTGCTTACGCTTGGTTTCGCTATAGGCGATGTCAATCAAGCAGCCGCGGATGCTGATTGGAGGGTGCTCATCCTCCCCGTGGCCAGGTCCCGCCCCTGCCCCATGGAGGACCGCCTCCCGCTTGTCTTTGTAGAGCAAGAGGCGGTAGGAGCGCAGCACGGAGAAGACGCGCTTCCATGGACGCATGCCGCCGCCCACCTTCTGTGGTTGGTGGAGTGAGAGAGAGAGAGAGAGAGAGAGAGAGAGAGAGGTCAGTTAAATTATATTTCTTTCAGGTTTTTTCTGTGAGCTCAATATTCTACATAGTTTAGCGCAGAAAACATGGTAATTAAGCACAATGACCATAATCCATTGCGCGCCTACTTGTCCGGTCTGTGTGTTTCTTTTACGCCTGCTACATTAGGTTAGTGTAGGGCAGACACGGAGAGAGAGAGAGAAGAGACAGAAGCATGCGTGATCGAGAGGGATAGAGAGCAGCTGCTTCGCGAGGTACAATATCTCTACCTAAAAACACATGATCTTAGTGATTGATAGCAGTCATAAAAGTATGCCATATTTACTTTGAAGAACTACTAAAATAATGATTTTGTCAGACCGCATAGGCAGCAGCTCTATAGAGATGAGACTTGGAATGAAATAATAAAGTCATCAAATAAAACGAATGTAATATACACAACAACTGAAATATTTGATTAAGGTAAAGTAATGTGAATAAATGATGGTTAATAAGTGATAAGTGGTAATAGGCAGTCACTACCATCATGGGACTTTAATTAATTGAATGGGAATTAATTGTTTGGTCCCCACAAGGATAGTAAAACAAACGTGTGTGTGTATTACTTTGCCCTTCTCCGTGAGGATCTGTTTGTAGTGAAGCCAGCCGTCCTTGCGTACGTCACTGAAGGTGATGGTCCCCAGCTCGGAGGTGGAGTGACGTTTCGACCGCGCCTCCTCTGCAGCACGCAGACTCTCCAGAGACTGGAATACACAGCCAATCACACCACACAACCACAGCTCAGAGCCAATTAGATCACACAATCACGTGCAGTTCTAATGTGATTGGTACAAAGCTGATGCAGACAAAATAAAACTAATGATCAAATAAGAGATTAAACAGCAAAGAGATAATACTCACTCCATCAGTGAAAAAGCTCTTCACCCTTTTTGGTAGTCTCCTGTGGAAAGATATTTGAGAATGATGCATGACTGACTGCACAGAAAAAATTGACTGACCTGACCTTTTTGACCTCTACATATAGTCTTCTACAGTATTTAGTCTTCAGACAACCAGTGGCCAAACTCACGAGAAGACACGGCCTTCCTCCCGGAAGGTGTTGAGGCCCTCGTCACATGACTTGGAGCGCTCTGTGGTAATGGCCAGCAGGTAGGAGGAACGGCGGCTTTTGATACTGCCTTCTCAGAAAGAAAGAGAGAGACATGATGAGAGAGAGAGAAATCAGTAGGGAGGGAACTGAAGACATGCAAAAAGAACACAGTGAAGTGAGATAGCTCAAAATGGAAGGCATTCTAGACATGTCAGAAAGAAGCAAACACAGAACACATTGAGCCTGGAGATGGAGGGGGGGATGGAGGGCAGTTGAAGGGGGTTTGAGGTTTAAGTACAATTTTCCTTGTTTTGACATGTGAACCTGTATCGACTGACTGGGGATATCGACAGCAGTCGTTGTAGAAGTGAAAACAGGTCTACATATCAAAACGGGGGAAATCGTTCTAAAGGAAGTGATGGAGGTATGGCGAGGAGAGGTGAGGAGAATGGGGGACACTCACTGCAGTCCTGGGAGCGGAGCTTGACGAGGGGGGAGGTGGAGGAGGAGAGGGTGACAGGGGAGACAGTAGTGGTACTAGAGGTGAGGGCACAGGGCAAAGAGGGCACAAGAGGGCACAGGGCACTGGAGGAGGACACCACGGAGCAGGCGGGTACGTGGCGGGCACGTAGGTCAGCGCTAGGGCTGATGGGGTCATCTGTGAGGGGTCAGGGGTTAGAGGTCAGAGGTTAGGGGTCAACGAGGAAGAGAGTCATAATAGAAATATAAGTATTATTTCCCATATAAAATAGCATATTTCTATGGGAGAGTCAAAATGTACTAGTGAGTTACACCAATGGATAGACAGATTCATGTTACAGACACACTCCCCAGAGACATACATAGGTGTTACTATACAAGCACACTGTAGGTAATATGTGTGTAAAAATATATATTTCTCTGGACACAGAACACTTACACACATACACTACACTAACAGTTTCAAGTTACAAGGACATTTACTCAGTTATACACATATACAGTTGAAGTCGGAAGTTTACATACACTTAGGTTGGAGTCATTAAAACTTGTTTTTCAACCACTCCACAAATTTGGCTTAAGGACAACAAAGTCAAGGTATTGGAGTGGCCATCACAAAGCCCTGACCTCAATCCTATAGAACATTTGTGGGCAGAACTGAAAAGGTGTGTGCGAGCAAGGAGGCCTACAAACCTGACTCAGTTACACCAGCTCTGTCAGGATGAAAGGGCCAAAATTCACCCAATTTATTGTGGGAAGCTTGTGGAAGGCTACCCGAAACGTTTGACCCAAGTTAAACAATTTAAAGGCAATGCTACCAAATACTAATTGAGTGAGGGAAAAAAGTATTTGATCCCCTGCTGATTTTGTACGTTTGCCCACTGACAACGAAATGATCAGACTATAATTTTAATGGTAGGTTTATTTGAACAGTGAGAGACAGAATAACAACAAAAAAATCCAGAAAAACGCATGTCAAAAATGTTATAAATTGATTTGCATTTTAATGAGGGAAATAAGTATTTGACCCCCTCTCAATCAGAAAGATTTCTGGCTCCCAGGTGTCTTTTATACAGGTAACGAGCTGAGATTAGGATCACACTCTTAAAGGGAGTGCTCCTAATCTCAGCTTGTTACCTGTATAAAAGACCTGTCCACAGAAGCAATCAATCAATCAGATTCCAAACTCTCCACCATGGCCAAGACCAAAGAGCTCTCCAAGGATGTCAGGGACAAGATTGTAGACCTACACAAGGCTGGAATGGGCTACAAGACCATCGCCAAGCAGCTTGGTGAGATGGTGACAACAGTTGGTGCGATTATTCGCAAATGGAAGAAACACAAAATAACTGTCAATCTCCCTCGTCCTGGGGCTCCATGCAAGATCTCACCATTGCAACTCATCATTGGAGTTGCAATGATCATGAGAACGGTGAGGAATCAGCCCAGAACTACACAGGAGGATCTTGTCAATGATCTCAAGGCAGCTGGGACCATAGTCACCAAGAAAACAATTGGTAACACACAACGCCGTGAAGGACTGAAATCCTGCAGCGCCCGCAAGGTCCCCCTGCTCAAGAAAGCACATATACAGGCTGTCTGAAGTTTGCCAATGAACATCTGAATGATTCAGAGGAGAACTGGGTGAAAGTGTTGTGGTCAGATGAGACCAAAATGGAGCTCTTTGGCATCAACTCAACTCACCGTGTTTGGAGGAGGAGGAATGCTGCCTATGACCCCAAGAACACCATCCCCACGTCAAACATGGAGGTGGAAACATTATGCTTTGGGGGTGTTTTTCTGCTAAGGGGACAGGACAACTTCCCCATCAAGGGGATGATGGACGGGGCCATGTACCGTCAAATCTTGGGTGAGAACCTCCTTCCCTCAGCCAGGGCATTGAAAATGGGTCGTGGATGGGTATTCCAGCACGACAATGACCCAAAACACACAGCCAAGGCAACAAAGGAGTGGCTCAAGAAGAAGCACATTAAGGTCCTGGAGTGGCCTAGCCAGTCTCCAGACCTTAATCTCATAGAAAATCTGTGGAGGGAGCTGAAGGTTCGAGTTGCCAAACGTCAGCCTCGAAACCATAGTGACTTGGAGAAGATCTGCAAAGAGGAGTGGAACAAAATCCCTTCTGAGATGTGTGCAAACCTGGTGGCCAACTACAAGAAACGTCTGACCTCTGTGATTGCCAACAAGGGTTTTGCCACCAAGTACTAAGTCATGTTTTGCAGAGGGGTCAAATACTTATTTCCCTCATTAAAATGCAAATCAATTTATAACATTTTCGACATGTTTTTCTGGATTTTGTTGTTGTTATTCTGTCTCTCACTGTTCAAATAAACCTACAATTAAAATTATAGACTGATCATGTCTTTGTCAGTGGGCAAACGTACAAAATCAGTAGGGGATCAAATACTTTTTCCCTCACTGTAAACTTCTGACCCACTGGGAATGTGATGAAAGAAATAAAAGCAGAAATACATTTACATTTTAGCAGACGCTCTTATCCAGAGCGACTTACAGTTAGTGAGTGCATACATTTTCTTTTCATACTGGCCCCCCGTGGGAATCGAACCCACAACCCTGGCGTTGCAAGCGCCATGCTCTACCAACTGAGCTACACGGGACCCATAAATCATTCTCTCTACTATTATTCTGACATTTCACATTCTTAAAATAAAGTGGTGATCCTAACTGACCTAAGACAGGTAATTTTTACTAGGATTAAATGTCAGGAATTGTGAAAAACTGAGTTTAAATGTATTTGGCTAAGGTGTATGTAAACTTCCGACTTCAACAGTAACATATAACTTAGTACAGTATATGAGTGTACACTGAGTATACAAAACATTAAGAACACTTGCTCTTTCCATGACATAGACTGACCAGGTGAATCCAGGTGAAAGCTATGATCCTTATTCATGTAATTTGCTAAATCCACTTCAATCAGTGAAGGTGAAGGGGAGGAAACAGGTTAAAGAAGGTTTCTTAAGCCTTGAGACAATTGAGACATGGATTGTTTATGTGTCCCATTCAGAGAGTGATTGGGCAAGACAACAAATTTAAGTGCCTTTGAACAGGGTATGGTAGTAGGTGCCAGGCACACTGGTTTGTGTCAAGAACCACTGCTGGGTTTTTCATGCTCAACAGTTTCCTGTGTGTATCAAGAATGGTCCACCACCCAAAGGACATCCAGCCAACATGACACAACAGTGGGAAGCATTTGTCCATGCCCTGACGAATTTAGTCTGTTCTGAGGGCAAAAGGGGGGTGGGGGGTGGGGGGGTGGGGGGTGTGGAACTCAATATTAGGAGGGTGTTCCTAATGTTTGGTATACTCAGTGTACAGCACAGTTGGGGTTAAATACATTGTTATTCTCATTGAAAAGCATTGAAGAAAATTGGAATTGGAATTTAACCCTGGTATAAATGTATAAAGCCCCCCCCCCCACTATTCATAAAGAAAAGGGAAGGGAGGAAGGCGGAAGTTGGAGGGTAGGGTGGGGTACTAACTACTAACCTATAAAGGGAATAGAGGCCAGGGAGTCGGGTGTGCTGTGGTGGGGTTGCAGGCTACCGTTGGGCCTCTGTAGACTGTCCCCCATTCTGGGACCACCACAGACGGGCGAGGGTGTCCCTGCAGTGGGGGTGCTGGGGGAGGGCAGCAGCCCGACGGGGGGCTCGGCCGAATCCACGGGGAGGGCGTAGTGGGGGTGAAGGAGGGCGTGCATGGGGATCCGACGCCCCGTAGGGGGCTTCTGCCTCAGCACCACCTCCTGGCCCAGAGGGAGTGGGGACAACGTCTCCTCCCCCAGCCTCACTCTCTCATCCTCTGACGAAGAAGGGATGATGGCCGGGGTGGAGGAAGGACGAGGAACTACCATCCCCCCTCCTATCCCGCCTCCCTCGCAGTCCGAGGGGCTAGTTTTGGCACTGGGTACCCAGTTGAGGTGGGGTCCAATGTAGGTGGGTTCTCTGAAGGAGTGGGCCTGTTGGAGGAGGTGGCTGGCCTTGCGGCAGAAGGAGGGGCTGTAACTCTTGTAGCCCACCAGCTCCTCTTCCTCCAACCTCCTGCTCTGGGTCTGGGGCTCAGCCACCTGCTGCTGCTGGGTCTGCCGACCAATGGAGGGGGCTGTGGCTGTGGGGAAAAGGTAGACATAATATAGGCTAAGTACAGCAGGAGAGGTACTGGCTGAATTCCAATTCCTTACCCTCCTCCTAAAAGCGTGCACTTGCTTAAACCCCCTCATGGATTTTAAAGCATGTTAGTGGTGTATGTAGTATGTTAAATCCACGAGGGGAGTGAGTAAGTGTACACTTTAGGGAGATGGGGGAGATTATTCAGCAAAGGGCTGTCTGTCTTCCTGCCTATTTATCTATCCATCTAAATATCTCTATGCGTGTGGAGTTTACCCAGTGTGGCTGCGGTTGTGGGTGTAACCGTGTGGTGGTTTCCCAAGTCCTTGTCCTGCTCCTTGGCACCCTGCGACGGCCAGGCGGGGGCTCTCTCGTGGTACGGCGACACCAGCGCAGCCGCTTGGGCTAGCGTCTCCTGCGAGCGCCCGTAGCTACGTTCGTACGACGCGTACGCCGCCAGCAGGCTTTCCGAGCACGAACGGCTCCCTGGCCCAGACACTCCCAGCCAATAGGAATCGTGGGAGGCGGCTGCTGCCTGGTGGTGGAGTAGCAGAGTTTCTTGGGAAACGCCGCGGTCTCTGTGAGCCATGGAGGACATAGAGGTAGACCCAGGACCTCCAGCGCCACCAGGCCCCAGCGCTAAGCCCAACCCCAGCTCGGCTAACCGATCCTGGGATATGCTCCGGTGTCGAGGGGACATGCGCTCGGCCGCCTCTGCCTGGCTGTAGTACCAGTCCGACAGCGCCTGGTGGCACATGGCGTCGCTGTGGGCACGCGTAGCTGGTAAACTTCCCTTCCGGGCAGGCATGTGGGGCAGGGTCGCAGAGGCAATGGCGGCGTTGTGGTTGGCAAAGTGGAAGTCCAGTGCGCTGACGGCCGACGACGAGCGCCCGCGGTTCTGCCCCAAAGATGGCTGCCAATCTCCCTCTTGTCCTGCAGAGGAGCCAAAATGGCCGCCGCCATCCTCCTCGTTTTCTCCCGGACCCCTGGGCCTGCCGGAGGTCTGAGTTACGTTAGCCGCGGCAGAGCGGTTGTCCAAGGGGGAGGCTAGGCTAACAGGGCTGGGGCGGCAGTGCCAGTTGTCCAGGGGGCTTTGGTGGTTGGGTGGCAGAGGAGCTGTGGAAGCGGGCTTGGCACGGGGGTAGCAGAGGGGGGGAGGGTCGGGGATATGCTGCGCCCCTCCCGTGTATGGCTCATTTCCTCTCAGGTAGGCATCCTGAGAGTACGCCTGTGGGGGAGGGAAGAGGAGAGAGAGAGCATGAGAGATAAAAAGATGACAGGATAGAAAGAAGGAGAGAGAGGGAGGGATAGAGAAGAGTAGAAAGCAGGTGCGAAGTAGTATTTCACACAAAATTAACACATTCCGTTTGCTATTCTAACATGTTCCATGGCAAGTGACATGATTTGATAACCTGTTTCCAATACATTTGAAATGTATTCAGGAACAAAAAATCCACTCCAAACTAGCTTGTCAGGTGTTTGTGAAAGCAAAGGCGGGTGGAATGCATTTTTTACATATTACAATGAAAACGTGTTATTGTGTAATTATTGTATATCCGGTAGGGATAGTTCAGCACTGGAATTATATGAAATGTTTGTGAGTGTCTATACATTACTACTAACTCAATACTCTTCACCAAGCCAAATTGCTTTGTGATTGTGAGGTGTATTTTTATTGGCCTATGATTATAAATAATTTGATGTGTGGGAAGGAGGAGAGGAGGGAAAGAAGAAGAAATCTCATACTCACACTTACCAACTGCAACACATCCTCATCTTTTGGCATGATGCAGAGCTCCAGAACATTCTCGCTGAAAGAGGGATATAGGAGAGATAGTAAACTAATGGGACATTGTGTAATGTTATGTAATAAGTATTATATAATGTGTCATATCGCGTGTGTAGGTGCCTGCGTGAGTGTCTCACCTGTTTTGGATCAATGCGATCACCTGAGAGTAGGTCTTCCCCAATACACTCTCCCCATTCACCTTTACCAGTCTGTCCCCTGTACACAGGCCAGCTTGGTGGGCAGGGCTTTTCTCCCTCACACTCTTTACAAAGATGGTGTCCATGGGCTCCAGACGACCCCTTTGACAACCTGGGACACACAAACATGGCATATATTCATACTTTTTTTTTTAAACACAGATTCATAAACTTGTAAACATCCACACCAAAGGAATGTATGATGACACATGAAAAACCCTCACCTTTTCCATTGCCGTTTCCATTCTCCTCATCCTGCAGAGAAAGGAGAGGAAGACAAGTGAGAAACCTAGAAAACTAGTGAACAGAGACCAACCAGACCAGTTGTTTTGTGGCTCTACCACAAGGAGATGCCATCTCCCCCAGGCAGTCAGAGAGATTAGCTGTTGTGTGGCTACAAATGCATTAACACACACCTTCTAAATGTGCCTCACCATAGTAACACACAGAAATTGATTGACAGTGACAAAAACACTCATGAGCCAGCATATGCTCACATAGTTTAACTCAATTTATCACACACACATGCACACATACACACACACAGATGCAAACACACATGCACAGTTCATCTCTCTCTGATACACACACACACACAAACACAAACACACACACAAACACAAACACATAATAACCCACCCCCTACTCCAACCACCCACCCACCCTCACAAACACACAGGCCCCAGCTGACTGGGCAGTTTGGGTCTAGCCGGCTGGCTGGCTGACTTACTGGCCATGGGCTTTTCAGGCTTCGCTGACAGAGCTCATTCCAGTCAGACAGACAATGACCTGGGCTTTACAGCCACAGAATAGAGACCTAGATACCCTGGAGTAGGAACCAGTGATACTACCACCTTTCTCCTCTTCTTCCCTTTATCATCCTCTACTCCTCTTCTATTTACCTTCTCATCTCCTCTTCTATTTACCTTCTCATCTCCTGTTCTATTTACATTCTCATCTCCTGTTCTATTTACATTCTCATCTCCTCTTCTATTTACCTTCTCATCTCCTCTTCTATTTACCTTCTCATCTCCTCTTCTATTTACCTTCTCATCTCCTCTTCTATTTACCTTCTCATCTCCTCTTCTATTTACCTTCTCATCTCCTCTTCTATTTACCTTCTCATCTCCTCTTCTATTTACCTTCTCATCTCCTCTTCTATTTACCTTCTCATCTCCTCTTCTATTTACCTTCTCATCTCCTCTTCTATTTACCTTCTCATCTCCTCTTCTATTTACCTTCTCATCTCCTGTTCTGCTTGCACTCTACTCTCCTCTCTTGCCCTCCTCTCATCTTCTGTTTAACATATTCCCTCCTCTTCTCTCTTCTCCTCCTCACGTCTCCTCCTCTCCTCTTTTACCCCCTCTGCCTCTTCTATTATACTCTCTCATCTCTCATCTCTTCTCTGTTCCTCTCTTCTCTCCTCTCCCTGTAGGTCAGTGGTCCCCAACCCTGGTCCTGGGGAGCTACAGGATGTGTGGGCTTTTCTTCCACTGGTTGGTGACCATTGGTCAGGACACCCCCATAAGTTGAAAACTGTTATAGTAACACACACACACACACCTGTAATTCTGTGACTTCACGACCCCTCTTAATTTGGTCATGAGACACAATTAACCTCTACACTACTGGAGATTAGCAGATCAGCGCTCGCTTGGTAGTGAAATCTGAATGTAGCATTCCATCGTGGGGGCTATGAACCATTGTTACCTTGAGGTTGTTGTGGAGGGAGGACTCTGGCGGGTACACAATGAAGTGGCGTAGCGTGAAGCCGAAGCCCTGGGAGTTCTTCTGCAGGAGCACCGTACAAGGGCCCTGCCACGCCACGCCCTCAACCTCGCCCGACGACAGCGACCGAGTGTTCTCATTGGATGACAGGACGCCATCTCTCCGCCCTTTAGCCTATGAGGGACACAGGTAAGGAAGATGTTAGAAAAGGGTTAAAACTCAATATTAGCTATTCAATTAATTAGTATCACTTTGAAATGTATCAGTGATTTCAATATGTGAGCAAAATGTCAGAGTAAGTTAGGTAAAGTGAGCTGAGGGTGAAGTGTGAACTGTGATCTCAGTGAGTCCAAACATTTCCTCCATGTCAGTGAGAAATGCATCGCTTTAGTGTGAAACATTAGAGAAGTTTCTTTTGGCGATAAGAGTTAGCTATATACTACACAAACAGGTTTGGAACCAGGCTAGGAACACTAACTCCACCCAGAATTCCGGAATTCCACCAATGCCTGAAATATGGAAGAAACTTCCCTTTCTCTCTCTCAGGAATAATATCTATTTTAACGACCCACCTCTCCCATAATCACCTGCCACACAATGGAGGGATAAAAATACAAGTTGAAGTGGGTATTTATATCTAACACTTATGGAACAACAGGACTTTATCACGACACACACACACACACACACACACACGTACGTTAGGCACGCATGACCATGCACGCGCGTGCGCAAACACACATACACACACCTGAAGAATAATAACACTCACGCCCCTTTTATGTGTTTGGAGTCTTTGTGGCTGTAACACTTTGGGGATACACTGGTGGTCCATATACAGTGCATTTGGAAAGTATTCAGCCCCTTGACTTTTTCCACATTTTGTTACGTTACAGCCTTATTCAAAAATGGTTTTTCTCCCCTCATCAATCTACACACAATACCCCATAATCACAAAGCAAAAACTGGTTTTTAGACATTCTTGCAAATGTATTACAAATAAAAAAAACGGAAATATCTCATTTACATAAGTATTCAGACCCTTTACTCAGTACTTTGTTGAAATACCTTTGGCAGCGATTACAGCCTTGAGTCTTCTTGGGTATGACGCTACAAGCTTGGCACCCCTGTATTTGGGGAATTTCTCCCATTCTTCTCTGCAAATCCTCTCAAGCTCTGTCAGGTTGAACGGGGAGTGTCGCTGCACAGCTATTTTCCAGGTCTCTCCAGAGATGTTCGATCGGGTTCATGTCCAGGCTCTGGCTGGGCCACTCAAGGACATTCAGAGACTTGTCCCGAAGCCACTCCTGCGTTGTCTTGGCTGTGTGTTTAGTGTCGTTGTCCGTTTGGAAGGTGAACCTTCACCCCAGTCTGAGGTCCTGAGCGCTCTGTAGCAGGTTTTCATCAAGGATCTCTTTGTACTTTACTCCGTTCATCTTTCCCTCGATCCTGACTAGTCTCCCAGTCTCTGCCAATGAAAAACATCCCCACAGCATGATAATGCCACCACCATGCTTCATCGTAGGGATGGTGCCAGGTTTCCTCCAGACATGACGATTGGCATTCAGGCCAAAGAGTTCAATCTTGGTTTCATCAGACCAGAGAATCTTGTTTCTCATGGTCTGAGAGTCTTTAGGTGCCTTTTGGCAAACTCCAAACAGGATTTCATGTGCCTTTTACTGAGGAGTGGCTTCCGTCTGGCCACTCTACCATAAAGGCCTGATTGGTGGAGTCCTGCAGAGATGGTTGTCCTTCTGGAATGTCAGGTTCTTGGTCACCTCCCTGACTAAGGCCCTTCTCCCCCGAATGCTTAGTTTGGCAGGGTGGCCAGCTCTAGGAAGAGTCTTGGTGGTTCCAAACTTCTTCCATTTAAGAATGATGGAGGCCACTGTGTTCTTGGGGACCTTCAATGCTGCAGAAATGTGTTGGTACCCTTCCCTAGATCTGTGCCTCGACACAATCCTGTCTCGGAGCTCAACGGACAATTCCTTCGACCTCATGGCTTGGTTTTTGCTCTGACATGCACTGTCAACTGTGGGACCTGATATAGACAGATGTGTGCCTTTCCAAATAATCTCCAATCAATTGAATTAACCACAGGACTCCAATCAAGTTGTAGAAACATCTCAAGGATAATCAATGGAAACAGGATGCATCTGAGCTTAATTTCGAGTCTCATAGTAAAGGGTCTGAATACTTATGTAAATAAGGTATTTCTGTTTTTAAAAACCTGTTTTTGCTTTGTCATTATGGGGTATTGTGTGTAGATTGATGAGGAAATGTTTTTATTTAATCCATTTTAGAATAAGGCTGTAACGTAACAAAATGTGGAAAAAGTCAAGGGGTCTGAATACTTTCCAAATGTACTGTATGCAGCATCCAGGACTTCCAAGTCCAACAGCAACATATTCTATTGAAAACGGTTTTAAAATTTAGATATGTAGAAACTGAGATTGGCAGGGGGATACCTACCTTCACCCCGCTTAGACCTAAGTAATATTTGGAAAAACCTAGCTCAGGCACCATACAGCAGACTTAGCGTTTTAGTGTCTAGCTAGCGTCTTTATCTTATCACGCGACCTCTCCTGATAACCTTCGGCCCTCTTCCTTCTTCATCCCACCCTGCCCTTGACTTCCTATACTCCCTCCTGTCTCCTTTCTCCACTCCCCCGCCTCCCCCCTCCCCCATGAACTCACAAGGACAGGCAACACTGCACCGCACCGCAACAACAGGAAGTGGAGAGCCTTGAACAGGAAGTGAGGCATGGTGCCTGAGCTAACTGGCCCATTTGGGGATTCAGGGAATCCTTTGCCTCTAAGAATAGAGTGGCTAGGGAGGGGACTATGTGTGTGTGTGTGTGTGTGTGTTTGTGTGTGTGTGTGTGTCTGCGTGTATTTGTGTGAGTATGTGTGTGGGTGGCAGGGAGGGGGACTCTCTTTCTGATGGGGGCTCCATTTCCATTGCAACACCCCTCTCTTCATACCCCAGCCCAACATTGTGACTAGCATTCAAGCATCTGGAATGCCCGGATCCACATTGACAAGTTGAATTATTCTGTTGACTTCCTATCTGTAATAGTCCTTTATGAAATGCTATGTGTTGTTTTGTAAGGAAGTGGAAATATGCTGTAGTAGTATAGGACTGTGAAGGAAAGTTAAGACAAAGACTGGATGCTTGGTAGGATAGAAATCACATTCTCAGTAAGGAGTCTTAGAATTGACTCATAATACTAATATTAAGGAACATTCCTTCTGGATCTATGTAGAGTACACACACATGCAATTTTGACTTCGCAGCTGGCCCATCTAGCGGAAATCGACTCATCCCAAAGAACGTCAACCTGCTACATACTGTGGTTTTAATGTATGTCAGAATCCCTCACAGTTCACATGCAAGTGCATGTAAGCACACACACTGGGGTGTGAGATGCTAGCACAACATTTACATTTACATTTTAGTCATTTAGCAGACGCTCTTATCCAGAGCGACTTACAGTTAGTGAATACATTTTTTTTTTTATACTGGCCCCGTGGGAATCGAACCCACAACCCTGGCGTTGCAAACGCCATGCTCTATCAACTGAGCTACATCCCTGCCGGCCATTCCCTCCCCTACCCTGGACGACGCTGGGCCAATTGTGCGCCGCCCATGAGTCTCCCGGTCGCGGCCGGCTGCGACAGAGCCTGGATTCGAACCAGGATCTCTAGTGGCACAGTTAGCATTGCTATGCAGTGCCTTAGACCACTGCGCCACTCACAACTTGCACAAGCATACACACACACTCTCATATACACTACCGGTCAAAAGTATTAGAACACCTACTCATTCAAGGGTTTTTCTTTATTTTTACTGTTTTCTACATTGTAGAATAATAGTGAAGACATCAAAACTATGAAATAACATATATGGAATCTTGTAGTAACCAAAAAAGTGTTAAACAAATCAAAATATATTTTATATTTGAGATTCTTCAAATAGCCACCCTTTGCCTTGATGACAGCTTTGCACACTCTTGGCATTCTCACAACCAGCTTCACCTGGAATGCTTTTCCAACAGTCTTGAAAGAGTTCCCACATATGCTGAGCACTTGTTGGCTGCTTTTCCTTGACTCTGTGGTCCAACTCATCCCAAACCATCTCAATTTGGTTGAGGTCGGGGGATTGCGGAGGCCAGGTCATCTGATGCAGCACCATCACTCTCCTTCTTGGTAAAATAGCCCTTACACAGCCTGGAGGTGTGTTGGATCATTGTCCTGTTGGAAAACAAATGATAGTCCCACTAAGCCCAAACCAGATGGGATGGCGTATCACTGCAGAATGCTGTGGTAGCCATGCTGGTTAAGTGTAACCCACACTGCGTCTCACAAAGACATAGCGGTTGGAACCAAAAATCTCAAATTTGGACTCCAGACCAAAGGACAAAAGGACAAATTGCCACCGGTCTAATGTCCATTGCTCGTGTTTCTTGGCCCAAGCAAGTCTCTTCTTTTTATTGGTGTCCTTCACTAGTGGTTTCAACCACGAAGGCCTGATTCACACAGTCTCCTCTGAACAGTTGATGTTGAGATGTGTCTGTTACTTGAACTCTGAAGCATTTATTTTGGCCGCAATTTCTGAGCCTGGTAACTCTAATGAAATTATCCTCTGCAGCAGAGGTAACTCTGGGTCTTCCATTCCTGTGGCGGTCCTCATGAGAGCCAGTTTCATCATAGCGCGTTTTTGCGACTGCACTTGAAGAAACGTTCAAAGTTCTTGAAATGTTCCGTATTGACTGACCTTCATGTCTTGAAGTAATGATGGACTGTCGTTTGTCTTTGCTTATTTGAGCTGTTCTTGCCATAATATGGGCTATCTTCTGTATAACCCCCTACCTTTTCACAACACAACTGATTGGCTCAAACGCATTAAGAAGGAAATAAATTCCACAAATTAACTTTTAAGAAGGCACACCTGTTAATTGAATTGCATTCCAGTTGACTAACTCATGAAGCTGGTTGAGAGAATGTCAAGAGTGTGCACAGCTGTCATCGAGGCAAAGGGTGGCAATCTTAAAAAACAAAAACAAAATATTTTATTGTAATTTTTTTTGGGGGGTAGAAGAATCTCAAATATAAAATATATTTAGATTTGTTTAACCTTTTTTTGGTTACTACATGATTCCATATGTGTTATTTCATATGTATGTGTCATTTCATAGTTTTGATGTCTTCACTATTATTCTACAATGTAGAAAATAGTAAAAATAAAGAAAAACCCTTGAATGAGTAGGTGTTCTAAAATGTTTGACCAGTAGTGTACATATACACTCCCTAATATATACCCGCCCACATGCACATACACGCACGCACACACACACACACCTGGGCATGAAAAGCCGCCAATGCCACAGTCTCCTTTACACACTGTCCTGAATTATCCCACCTCTATCAATAACTGAGACATAAGATTAGCTGCTTGTCAACGAAGTGTTACGTGATGTGTAACTATGACGTCACTTCCCCTATAGGCTGTGAACATCCTCGAGACGAGTGGAGGTCAAACACGGTTTGACTTCGTATGTCTGTCAAATTGTTTTACACACACACACGCACACACACATGAGCGAACCAGCAAATTAATGCATGTGCACACACACATCACACACACACACATTTCCTTTTAACATGTGTTAATGCCCCTGATTGTCGATTACTCAGGCAAGGGCTTTGATGATCACAGCATTTGCTAGATCTTTGATGCATACTTGAGAAGAGAACACCACATTCCAACCTACGCGCTCACATACACAGACACCTTGATGATGCATCACTCGAGCAGAACAGATGACACTCCAACCTACACCCTCATACACTCACATATACATACCACACACACACATGCACACACACCAATGTATAAATATGTACTGTGCTGGGCGACGAAAGCATTGCTCCGATCTCCTTCCCCTCCGTTAGTCAACATGCCCCCACAGCACTCCATTACATAAGACATACAGTAGGCAGGAGTGACACTGTGCCCCCCCCCCACACACAAACAAATACACACACAAGAAGACACACACACACAGACCTACTGAGCTGCAGAAGACAAAGTCCATATTAAATTATTAATGCTATCTTATATCATGGAAACTCAATGGAAACATTACAAGTAGAAAGATCACAGTGAGAAACCTCATTGTATGCGTAGGAGGCCGCATTTTCGTAATGGAGTTGATACTTAATTACACTGAGGGTCAGATTTACAGTACTGAGCATTAGGATTGGATTGGATGTGTTAATATTATACGAATTCATTCTATAAAACAACGTTTGTATATTCTATTGCACTCTCATTTACTCTCTAGCCTCTATCAAGCCTCTACATTATACATTACCCTTTCTAAAATAACACATGTCAATTCTGGATTGGTGTAAGTGCTTAATAAATCTAACGATAATCAGCAGATGGAGAGATGACGGATCCTCCAATGAATACAGCCTTTTGCAACAGGCCATTGTGGACTACCCACTAGTAAGGTGCTGAACTTCTTTCACAAATGAAAATGGCTGTCATCCTACAATTAAGCAATAAGGCACGAGGGGGTGTGGTATATGGCCAATATACCACGGCTAAGGTCTGTTCTTAGGCACAACGGAGTGCCTGGATACAGCCTTTAGCCGTGATATATTGGCCATATACCACAAACCCCAGAGGTGCCTTATTGCTATTATAAACTGGTTACCAACGTAATTAGAACATAATTTTTTTTTTTTTGTCATACCCGTGGTATACGGTCTGAACAGTCAATCAGCATTCAGGGCTCGAACCACCTTATTTATAATTATAATTAGAACATCTCTTGCTGTCTCTCTGAAATATAATTGTTTCTTTTGTCATATTGCATAACAGCCGGTCACAAAGACACATTTGTGTGGCAAATATTATTTGCCACAAATCCTTGAACATCAACCAGACAAACACCCAACAACCCGACACCCAAAGACACATCTTTGTCACAGCCTTTCTATGTTTCTATCTTTCTATGTTGAGTTGAACACGCCAGATTGGAGATTTCCCAGTGGAGTCTCTCTTTCTTACCCAGGACAAGCGAAGGCGCGGTAAGACCCTCCTGGGCACCCTTCGTCTGGGTCGCGGAGAGGCGCGGGGTGGGGTGGAGGGTCGGGGAGAGGCACGGGGTGGAGTGGTGGTGCTGGTGGTAGCATGTAGGGTAATGCTTCTTAACACCGCCAACCAGATACAGCGAGGTTCCGGGTCACTACAGTCCACCCCTACTGAGCACTGGAAACACCACTCCTGTCCTGAGGGAGCTGGTACCTCCACTCTCAACATCACACACACACACACCACACACACAAGAGTGTTTGCTACCGCCCCACACAGGACGGGACACGTACGACACCGCTGTTACCCCCGCAACCACCTGACGTTTTAACCTAGACACGCTACACACACTCTCGGCCGGACATGGTGGTCAAGTCAATGGTAACCAACGTAACCAAACCACTTAGTGTCAATCAATTTGAACGTCAAATCAAGACGTAAAAATTCAGAGTCAAAGAACAAATCTATAAAATCAACTAAATCTTCATATTGATGAATCAATCCAGCTCTAGGTGAGTAGATTTGTATTCCTCAAAGTGGGTTTGGGTTGAGGTTCGGTCTGTCACAAATGTTGTGCATCATGGTCCTGTTGGTCACTAGTTCAGTGAAGCAGCTTAGATGGCAGGCCTGAGATCAGTGGAGACAGTAAAGAGAAAGGGCCTTTGCAAGGCACAAGATAACGCGATCTTCATAAGAGTTGGTCCTAGATCAGTAATATTCTTGATCTGTGTAGAGCTATTGGTGTCCTCATTTCTATCCAGGATCTGATCCAGGATCATATTTCATCCTCTCCTCAAGATGAGTTGTCCCGTGTTTGCGTTCTACATGTGGCTAGACCAGTAGCTGGTTACCTCTTGTCCTTTCGCAGTATAGACAGATTCAGACTCACGCTGCCACACTTCCTTGTTCAATGACCGGAAATCGAGGTTCAGAAGTCCTCTTTACTGGTATAGAAGCCATTAGGGTGGCGTACAGGTGTGAAGACCAGTAGCTGGAGCTAGTCCTCTTCACTGGATCAGAATGAGTTTTAGTCTTCTTCACTGGATCAGAATGAGTTTTAGTCTTCTTCACTGGATCAGAATGAGTTTTAGTCTTCTTCACTGGATCAGAATGAGTTTTAGTCTTCTTCACTGGATCAGAATGAGTTTTAGTCTACTTCACTGGAACAGAATGAGTTTTAGTCCCACGTTTTCTATTGTAGCTGGTAACAGTAGCTCTTTTCTCTCATGCTGGGTATAGTGCAGTATTGGCAGTGGCTGGCTCTCTGTCTTTATTGCTGTCTAAAGTATATTCCTCTCCTCTTCTCTCTACCCAGGCTCTGCCTGCCTGCCTCACTCTCTGTGGCTCCCTGTAGGATCTCTTGTGCTCCACGCAACGCTAGTCCACTCTGTCAACCCCACTCACTCTCTCACTCTCTCTCTCTCGCTCTCTCCGCCTCTCTTTCACATTCCTCCCATCCCTCCACTGGCCAGTCCAGCAAGGCGGTTGAGCAGTGAGCAGCACACAGCATGTTCTCTCTGTGTGTGTTTCTCTCTCTCTCTATGTGTGTCTCCCTGTCTCCTCTTTTTATGCTCAGAACCTGGCCACCGCTGCTGACAGTAGAGTACACACTAACGTTAAAAAGGCTGTGTGTGTGTGTGTGTAGGACAATCCGGGAGTCCCAGCCTTTTAAAACAAAACTAGCAGCAGCAATGTATTGCAGTCTTTAATGCTGTTTGCTTTGACACCTGTGTGCCAGAGCATTGGAGAGAGAGAGAGAGAGCGAGAGAGAGAGAGAGAGAGAGAGAGAGAGAAAGAGAGAGAGAGAGAGAGAGAGAGAGAGAGAGAGAGAGAGAGAGAGAAGGAGAGAGAGAGAAAGAAGGAGAGAGAGAGAGAGAGAGAGAGAGCGAGCGAGCGAGCGAGAGAGAGAGAGAGAGAGAAAGAGAGAGAAATGAAAAGAGACAAAAAAAGATAGATTGACTAAGACAGACATGCAGACTCCCCTAGCTGGAAATGCCACCCATCGCTCCTCTCTTCTCTCCTCCCCTCTTTACAATCTCTTTGGAAAACTCAACCCGGAAAAATGGGAGCTCTGACTCAGTGGTAGGATAAAAAAGGAAAGGCATTGCCCTATCTGCTTCACTGTATCTCTCTCCCCTATGGCTAGCCTGCCTTTCTGAGTGCTGTGTGTTCTGTGTGTCAGTGTCTGTCCACACTCCATAGCATTGGACCTGGGGGCTACTGTTAGTAAGGGCAACTTCATGTGAATCATGAATCATAGGACGCAGAAGTCATTATGATGGAGCTAGGATTCATGGAATTGAAGGATGGGGGAGGAATGGGAAGTTGGCTATATCGAAATGGCTATTTAAGGCCTATCGGCCATGTAAGCGTGTCACCAAACATACAAACACATGCTTAGGTACACAAATTGATTTAGCTTAATACATTTTAGTTCTATCTATAGAGCAATTACTAGCCGATATGAAAAATGCCATGTGATTTAAAAAGCTGCAATTACTACATGCACACTCACTTTTCTTTTCCCTTTCTCCCTGGTGACATGATACCACAGGTTTGGCTGGAATAACCCCACACTGAGACAGCAGCCAATCAGAGTTGTCCATGGGAGGCAGCCAGCCAAATAGCCCATGAGGAGCAATCCATCCCCGCCTGAAAGGGGGCGGCCATCATTAATATGTCATTGATACTAGTACTATCAGCACAGGCTGCAAAGTAGTCCCCTCCTCTTCTAGTAATGGGGCAGCCCCTGCCATAGTGCAAAACTAAAATACAGAAACATAGCTCACAAAGGCTATTGGTTTAACAATGGTACAAAAAAGAGAGCAACATTGCATTTTTTGAATGTAAGATGGATCAAAGGTAACTCAATAATTAACTTTCAACCATGATAAAATAATTGGTAAAAAAGAGAATTTACTGTTTAAATTGGACAAGGACAGCAGCACCCATCTAATCTATCCCTCACATGCGTCCCAAATGGCAACCTATTTTTGACCGTCAAAATTAGTGCATTATAGGCCTATAGGGAAGATGGTGCCATTGATTGGGACATACACAATATCTCTCTCCAGCTCTCACTCTGCCTCTCATTGGATACTTCTATGTCTCTCCACCCACCCCCCCTCTCGCGCGCGCTCTCTCTCTCTCTCTCTCATGTCTCCTCTTTTTAGGCTCATTACCCTGCAGCTTTTTTTACCTTTCTCTCTCTCTCTCTCTCAGTCTTTCTATTCCATCTCCTCTTTCTCTCTCATTCTCTCCAGTCTCCAACCAACTTCAACCCTCCTCTTGACTTATATAACCAGAGGGAAGGAGTTACAGGGATGAAAGGAGCGACAAACAGAAAGAGTTGTGTAGACAGAGACAGAGTGTAGACAGAGAACACACACACATGCACGGATGGACGGACATCCTGTATCCTGTACATACGACTAATAAAACTTGAAACACACACACACACACGCAAACACACAATGTAGACATGATTATCAGCTATTTTTGTTTAAAGCCACTAGTGGGCAGCACTAGCTTGCAAAGGATCACGCTGACTTGATAATGTTCTCAATTTAACAGATAGGCCTAACTGCAACGTACACCATCGATTATTGAAACCGAGAGGATGTCTAAAATAGGCAGCCTATTTGTTCACACACATCGAGGAGACAACAGAGATATTATCAGATAGTATTGATAACCCCTGTTTGCTAAAATGGGCTAATATCAATAGTATTCATTAAGGGATTATTCTTTGAGTATGAATGAGAACAAAAAGGAGGTGCACACACACATACACACACACACAAATCAACCCTCAATTGCAGGAAAAGCCTCCTAATTGACCTATTTTTGTCAACTGTGAAACTGTTCCAAGCTAAAAAAAAAAAAAAAAAGAATACAGCTACGTATTTCCATGCTTTGTGGTTTTTCTCTCTGTTCTCTTTTTTTCCTTCCACATGGCCGCAGCTGTTGTCAGTATGGAACTAGTCCCAAACCAGGACACGTAACCATGGCAACTGCCCCTCCCCTTTAATGGCATAACTGGATACTTTAAGGACATAACTAGCCCCACAGCACTGACTCGACCACACACACACGCGCGTTCACAAACACACATGAACACACACACACAAACTTAGAAACAAACACATTCACTCACACACGCACACAAACCCATTGACTTTGAGTATGGGAAATTCAGTGGTGATTTTAGCATGTAAATGGTGGGGCAAACTCAACCAATTTTTTTAGATGCATGCCAGCAAAGCCACTACACAACACTGAAAAATACATTAATTGCACTATAACGGTGAAAAATGGTGCCCAGAAACTGTTAGGGCATACATAAAGCTGTCCTGACAGCGGAGCTTTCCTTTCAGCACCATGGAGTGAATCCTTACCGCCGCTACACCTGGCTATCAGCGGAGCCTCATCTGGCAGCGAAACAGTTAATTCAGCCTCATTTACTGCCTTTTTAAAAACCATAGCTGATATGGCTGACTTGCTTAAATAAATATGGTTTCTACTGACTCCTTGAGGATTTGTGGAACTCGATAAGAACCACATTCTCCTTCAATAACAATTAATGCCAACATGAGTTTTGACTTTTGAATCATACACAAACACCATTACATTTATGTTCAGTAAATTCATATTTGTTCTTATATCGTTAACACTTACACTACCAGTCAAAAGTTTGGACACAACTACTCATTTAAAGGTTTTTCTTCATTTTTACAATTTTTTACATTGTAGAATAATAGTGAAGACATCACAACTATGAAATAACATATATGGACTCATGTAGTAACCAAAAAAGTGTTAAACAAATCAAAATATATTTTATATCTGAGATTCTTCAAATAGCCACCCTTGGCCTTGATGACAGCTTTGCACACTCTTGGCATTCTCTCAACCAGCTTCATGAAGTAGTCACCTGGAATGCATTTCAATTAACAGGTGTGCCTTCTTAAAAGTTAATTTGTGGAATTTCTTTCCTTCTTAATGCGTTTGTTCCAATCAGTTGTGTTGTGACAAGGTAGGGGGTTATACAGAATGTAGTCCTATATAGTAAGAACAGCTCAAATAAGCAAAGAGAAATGACAATCCATCATTACTTTAAAACATTATGGTCAGTCAATACCGAAAATGTCAAGAACTTTGAAAGTTTCTTCAAGTGCAGTCTTCAAGTGCAGTCGCAAAAACCATCAAGCACTAGGATGAAACTGGCTCTCATGAGGACCGCCACAGGAATAGAAGACCCAGAGTTACCTCTGCTGTAGAGGATGTTCATTAGAGTTACCAGCTTCAGAAATTGCAGCCCAAATAAATGCTTCACAGAGTTCAAGTAACAGACACATCTCAACATCAACTGTTCAGAGGGGACTGTGTGAATCAGGCCTTCATGGTCAAATTGCTGCAAAGAAACCACTACTAAAGGACACCAATAAGAAGAAGAGACCTGCTTGGGCCAAGAAACACGAGCAATTGACATTAGACCGGTGGAAATTTGTCCTTTGGTCTGGAGTCTAAATTGGAGAATTTTGGTTCAAACCGCCTTGTCTTTGGGAGACGCGGTGTGGGTGAACAGATGATCTCCGCATGTGTAGTTCCCACCGTAAAGCATGGAGGAGGAGGTGTTATGGTGTGGGGGTGCTTTGCTGGTGACACTGTCTGTGATTTATTTAGAATTCAAGGCACATTTAACCAGCATGGCTGCCACAGCATTATGCAGCGATACGCCATCCCATCTGGTTTGGGCTTAGTGGGACCATCATTTGTTTTTCAACAGGACAATGACCCAACACACCTCCAGGCTGTGTAAGGGCTATTTTACCAAGAAGGAGAGTGATGGAGTGCTGCATCAGATGACCTGGCCTCCACAATCCCCCGACCTCAAACTAATTGAGATGGTTTGGGATGAGTCGGACCGCAGAGTGAAGGAAAAGCAGCCAACAAGTGCTCAGCGTATGTGGGAACTCTTTCAAGGTTGTTGGAAAAGCATTCCAGGTGAAGCTGGTTGACAGAATGCCAAGAGTGTGCAAAGCTGTCATCAAGGCAAAGGGTGACTATTTGAAGAATCTTAAATATAAAATATATTTTGGTTACTACATGATTCCATATGTGTTATTTCATAGTTTTGATATCTTCACTATTATTCTACAATGTAAAAAATAGTAAAAATAAAGAAAAACCCTTGAATGAGTAGGTGTGTCCAAACTTTTGACTGGTAGTCAAACTTTTGACTGCTCAAAAAAATAAAGGGAACACTAAAATAACACATCCTAGATCTGAATGAATGAAATAATCTTATTAAATACTCTTTTCTTTATATAGTTGAATGTGCTGACAACAAAATCACACAAAAATTATCAATGGAAATCAAATTTATCAACCCATGGACGTCTGGATTTGGAGCCAGCATAAAAATTAAAGTGGAAAACCACACTACAGGCTGATCCAACTTTGATGTAATGCCCTTAAAACAAGTCAAAATGAGGCTCAGTAGTGTGTGTGGCCTCCACGTGCCTGTATGACCTCCCTACAACGCTTGATGAGGTGGCGGATGGTCTCCTGAGGGATCTCCTCCCAGACCTGGACTAAAGCATCCGCCAACTCCTGGACAGTCTGTGGTGCAACGTGGCGTTGGTGGATGGAGCGAGACATGATGTCCCAGATGTGCTCAATTGGATTCAGGTCTGGGGAACGGGCGGTCCATAGCATCAATGCCTTCCTCTTGCAGGAACTGCTGACACACTCCAGCCACATGAGGTCTAGCAATGTCTTGCATTAGGAGGAACCCAGGGCCAACCGCACCAGCATATGGTCTCACAAGGGGTCTGAGGATCTCATCTCGGTACCTAATGGCAGTCAGGCTACCTCTGGCGAGCACATGAAGGGCTGTGCGGCCCCCCAAAGAAATGCCACCCCACACCATGACTGACCCACCGCCAAACCGGTCATGCTGGAGGATGTTGCAGGCAGCAGAACGTTCTCCACGGCGTCTCCAGACTCTGTCACGTCTGTCACGTGCTCAGTGTGAACCTGCTTTCATCTGTGAAGAGCACAGGGCGCCAGTGGCGAATTTGACAATCTTGGTGTTCTCTGGCAAATGCCAAACGTCCTGCACAGTGTTGGGCTGTAAGCACAACCCCCACCTGTGGACGTCGGGCCCTCATACCACCCTCATGGAGTCTGTTTCTGACCATTTGAGCAGACACATGCACATTTGTGGCCTGCTGGAGGTCATTTTGCAGGGCTCTGACAGTGCTCCTCCTGCTCCTCCTTGCACAAAGGCGGAGGTAGCAGTCCTGCTGCTGGGTTGTTGCCCTCCTACGGCCTCCTCCACGTCTCCTGATGTACTGGCCTGTCTCCTGGTAGCGCCTCCATGCTCTGGACACTACGCTGACAGACACAGCAAACCTTCTTGCCACAGCTCGATGGAGTGCTGGATGAGCTGCACTACCTGAGCCACTTGTGTGGGTTGTAGACTCCGTCTCATGCTACCACTAGAGTGAAAGCACCGCCAGCATTCAAAAGTGACCAAAACATCAGCCAGGAAGCATAGGAACTGAGAAGTGGTCTGTGGTCACCACCTGCAAAACCAGTCCTTTATTGGGGGTGTCTTGCTAATTGCCTATAATTTCCACCTGTTGTCTATTCCATTTGCACAACAGCATGTGAAATGTATTGTCAATCAGTGTTGCTTCCTAAGTGGGCAGTTTGATTTCACAGAAGTGTGATTGACTTGGAGTTACATTGTGTTGTTTAAGTGTTCCCTTTATTTTTTTGAGCAGTGTATATATATATTTTAGCTAAACAGATGGGGCTCAAAACAGGAGGGGCCCACCTTCCCTGAAGGACAGGTCGCCACTGGGGGAATGCCATGGCACTTGTTGCTCAGACCTGCTGCCAACAAGTCAGCAATAAAGATAGTTTCACAGTTCTACTGTGCTTTATGTTTTATGTCGTCTATTCATCTATTCCTTTCTGAAGATACAGTAACTGGCGCCTACGCCTTGTAAATCTGGCCCTTAGCCCCTCTTGAAAACAGGCTGCCATTTGAGCTCCCATGACTGTACCACTGATTCCTCCCACATAGGTAGAAATCCCCTCCTCCTCTGCCGCCTCTGTGTCCAGGACCACACAACTACCCAAACGATTACTACCCAGAGTGGAGAATGGTTTACCTACAGCACTCTCTTGTGAGAGCAAGACTGGGGGTGATTGACTGTGTCTGAATTGGACAAGGCAGCTATGTAATGGAGTTCAGTTCCACTCTCACGGTAGGCTCTTACTCATTTTGAATGTGACAGATAGAAATTAATGGAATGTATCAATTCTACATGACTGAGACTGAGTGATGCACAAGACATGAGTGATGTCTGTTCTACAACCAATTTGAACATTCTGTAACATTTCAGCACTCTTGAATGAGCCCTATCATGAACCCTAGAAACAGACTGACCCCCAGTATCCCCACGCAGGCTAGACCTGTACGTGTTCAACAGTTCCCAACCAAACTGTCCCCATCATGGCCACACTAACAAAGCACAGTGTTAACGGCAAATCAGGACCTTTCATCACAAGCCCAAACAAAGATGCCCTATTGTAGTCAATCCAGCTGTTCTGAGATCAGCATGTCAAGCAGGTTCACAGTGGACACCATGTCTCCAGCTTGGGCGTGATTCACCACAGACCCCCCTTTACAAAGCCCACAGCAGCGGCCTGACCAACTGACCAAGGCATCTGTACCAGCCATTGTTCCCCATAGACACTGGGCCTTGTGTGGTAGCCAGTAGGGAAAAGGCACTTGGTTTGGGGATACATAGCATTGCATTGCATTTCAAAGGACTTACAGTAGGAAGGAAACAACAGGGAAGAACACCATCTTCAAATCAGGGTTGTGTTCATTAGGCACCAAACGGAAGACAGCAGACTCAAACAGGGAAATCCAATTATATTTGTCACATGCGCCGAATACAAAGGGTGTAGATGAGCCCTTCCCAACGATGTAGAGTAAAAAATATATACCGTACACTTTTTAAAATTGTAACATAAGGAATAATATGACGAAAAAAATACACAAAAATTGAGCTATATACAGGGAGTCCCAGTACCAGATCAATATGCAGGGGTGCGAGGTGCTTGAGGTAGATACAGTATGTACATGAAGGCAGGGTAAAGTGACTAGGCATCAGGATAAATAATGATAAGAGTAAAATAAAGAACAGAGTAGGAGCAGCATATGATGAGTGTAAAAGTGTATGTATGTGTGTTTGTGTTGTGTCGGTATGCGTGCGTGTGTATGTGTGGGGGTTTTGTGTAAGGGTGTCAGTGTAATGTGTGTGTGAGTGTGTATATACAGTACTGTGAGCTCCAAAAGTATTGGGACAGTGACATATTTTTTGTTTTTTTGGCTCTGTACTCCAGCACTTTGGATTTGAAATGATACAATGACTACGAGTTTAAAGTGACTGTCAGCTTTAATTTGAGGGTATTGTCATCCATATCGGGTAAACCGTTTAGAAATCACAGCACTTTTTGTACATAGTCCCCCCATTTTAGGAGAGCAAAAGTATTGGAACAAATTCACTTATAAATAATGTGTATTAAAGTAGTAAAAGTTAAGTATTTGATCCCATATTCATAGCACGCAATGACTACATCAAGCTTGTGACTCTACAAATTTGTTGGATGCATTTTCTGTTTGTTTTGGTTGTGTTTCAGATTATTTTGTACCCAATAGAAATTAAATTGTAAATAATGTATTGTGTCATTTTGGAGTACTTTTGGTCCCCTAAAATGAGGGGACTATGTACAAAAAGTGCTATAATTTCTAAACGGCTCACCCGATATGGATGAAAATACCCTCAAATTAAAGCTGGCAGTCTGCACTTTAACCTCATAGTCATTGTATCATTTCAAATCCAAAGTGCTGGAGTACACTACTCACTGTAGTGTGTATACTGTATATAGTGGGCATAGATAGGGTCAATGCAGATAGTCCGGGTAAACATGAATTAACTATTTAGCAGTCTTATGGCTATTTAGCAGTCTTATGGCTTGGGGGTAGAAGATATGTTGGAGTCTGTTGGTTCGAGAGCCGATGCTCCGGTACCGTTTGACGGACGGTATCAGAGCGAACAGTCTATGGCTTGGGTGGCTGGAGTCTTTGGCAATTTTTCGGGCCTTCCTCTGACACTGCCTGATGTAGACGTCCTGGATGGCAGGGAACCCGGACCCACCCTCTGTAGCGCTTTGCGATCAAGGGTGGTGAATTTGCCATACCAAGTGATGATGCAGCCAGTCAAGATGCTCTCGGTGGTGCAGCTGTCAAACTTTTTGATGATCCGAGGGACCATGACAAATCTTTTTTGCCTCCTGGTGGGGGAAGAGGCGCTGTCGTACCCTCTTCACGACTGTGCGGGTGTGTGTGGACCATGTTAAGTCCTTAGTGATGTGGACACCAAGGAACCCGCTCCACTACAACCCCGTCGATGTGGATGTGGATGGGGGCATGCTCTCCCCTCTTTCTCCTGTAGTCCACGATCAGCTCCTTGGGAGGGACTACCTGAACTTTTGAAACAGGTTGCAAAAACCTTTTGAAACAGTTTCTGTTGCGCGCCCTAATAAACACGACCCAGTCATGTAGATGCATGTTCTTGAAAGGTATCGTACGTTCATTGAGGATTATAGGGACAGCACAGCTTCAAAGTGAACCTATGATGACTGTAGTTAACAACCGTATGGACAAGTTTGAAATTCCAAGCAGGACAACGCCTCAGTGCGCAATGTGTAAAATATAGCCATTGTCCCTTAGGATAGGGATATTCACATTGGCGTTATGACAAGCCTTGTGGGGGCAGAAAGTATATTGTTTTGAATTGAGTTAGGGTTTGTTGCTTTGTGTTGCATTGCTTGAAGCCTGATGGAGTGTTGCTTGAAGCGTTCCAAATAAGCATGTCTATTTTAAGACTGCCTTCTCTGCCACATTGTCTGAAGTGATGATATAGCCAATCAGGGTTCAGATAAGAGCCATTTGATTGGATACAATTTGAGAGATTCTGATATGCAGTTACAAAAGTCAATAGCTGCAAACTTTGCTTTGAAGATAACACTTATCTGAATGCATCTTAGGATGACTGGTGCTTTGCATATTTCATAGTTTCCTGTGCTAAGACTTTATCAAAGATGTAGGCCAAACCTTTCTTTGATTAAAGTCTTTGTTGGTCTGCTGTGCTAAAGCCTAGGCATTAGCTCGGCAAGCTAACACAAGTCTTCTGATTTCAGGCAAAGCTACTTGAGTGTGGTTCACTGACTGAACGCCCTCCGTTACACATGCTCTCTTTTGTGTTGACACAAGGTATGAAGAGAATGGAGGAATGGAGGAATGGAGGGAGGGATGACACTGGGACCAAGGGGGTGTCAGGTGAGGATTCACAGTGGCTGGGGGGTAATGGGGGTCATGCCACGGCACGCGATCCCAAAAGCTCAGGGCAGCAGCTGGGCATCCAGATGGGGCAGACTCCACAGAGAGCATTCTGGATTAAGGGGGGGGGGGCACATCCACCCCCCTACCCTCCACCCTATGAACTACTCACTCACTGGGAGCAGAGGGCTTTGTTGACTGCACCTGATGCCCCGTGCCCACCGCTGCCCCTCCCTTTTATCTCTGTCTCTTTCATGTTTTTCACTCTGCCGTTATTATCGCTTTATATCGAGCTCCCACGCTCGCTAGCGCTTTCTCTGGAAGTTTCTCGCGCTTTGTTTTCCTATGTTTTATTGGGTCTTTCATTTCTCTCGTCATTCCATTGCTATACAGTAATCGCCATCCCGCTTTCATTGACACATTCCTGTGCAGCCCACCTGCTGGAGGAATAATGAGCCAGTGTTTGTTCTAAAACACACACACACACATAGATATGTGTGCGCACGCACATAGATATGTGTGCGCACGCACTCACATGAAAGGACACACACACGTACACACACACACACATGCAAGTGTACGTACACGCAGTCGCACTTGCGCACAGACACAGACACACACTCCTTTCCCAGTCACTCTGGGTGGAAGCCCCAGCTCTTACCTCAGGCCTGGGATAGCCATTAGGCCATTTAATAGGTACAGAGCACCACCTCTACTTCTGACCTTTCAACTTTGCCCCATACACACACATACACACACACACACACACACATCGCATCGACCCACCTCATTCCCTTCCATCTCTCACTGCCCCTGCCCTGTTCCCAGCGCAACAAAGGCTCATTGTCATTTCTGCATTTCAGAGCAAGACTCGGCCTGTCCCAGTGTCCCAGGGTGCCTCCCACCCCCTTTCTATACAGTAAAGCCCCATTCCATTTCTCCCTCTCTGCGAAAACAACACACAACAATAATCGCTCCCATCGGGGTCAAGGCAATTGCTCCCTGTCACTCATTATGGTTCCCCCTCCACCAACACTTCCACTCCACCGGCTTCCTTTCACCAGGGATCAGAGGACATATACTACATTACCAAAAGTATGTGGACACCTGCTCATCTCATTCCAAAATCATGGGCATTAATATGGAGTTGGTCCCCCTTTGCTGCTATAACAGACTCTTCTGGGAAGACTTTCCACTAGATGTTGGAACATTGCTGCGGGGACTTGCTTCCATTCAGCCACAAGAGCATTAGTGAGGTCGGGCACTGATGTTGGACGATTAGGCCTGGCTCACAGTCGGCGTTCCAATTCCTCCAAAAGGTGTTCGAAGGGGTTGAGGTCAGGGTTCTGTGCAGGCCAGTCAAGTTCTTCCACACCGATCTCGACAAACCATTTATGTATGGACCTCACTTTCTGCATGGAGGAATTGTCATACAGAAACAGGAAAGGGCCTTCCCCAAACTGTTGCCACAAAGTTGGAAGCACAGAACTGTCTAGAATGTAATTGTATACTGTAGTGTTAAGATTTCCATTCACTGGAACTAAGGGGCCTAGCCCGAACAATGAAAACAGCCCCAGACCATTATTCCTCCACCACCAAACTTTACAGTTGCCAATATGCATTTGGGCAGGTAGGGTTCTCCTGGCATCTGCCAAACCAGGATTTATCCGCCGGTCTGCCAGATGGTGAAGCATGATTCATCACTCCAGAGAACACGTTTAGACTGCTCCTGAGTCTAATGGCAGCTAGCTTTACACCACTCCAGCCAACGCTTGGCATTGCGCATGGTGATCTTAGGCTTGTGTGCGGCTACTCGGCAATGGAAACCCATTTCATTAAGCTCTCGACAAACAGCTCTTGTGGTGACGTTGCTTCCAGAGGCAGTTTGGAACTAGGTGGTGAGTGTTGCAACCGAGGACAGGCGATTTTTATGCGCTACGCGCTTCAGCACTCGGCGGTCCCGTTCTGTGAGCTTGTGTGGCCTACCACTTCGCGGCTGAGCCGTTGTTGCTCCTAGACATTTCCACTTCACAATAACAGCACTTACAGTTGACCAGAGCAGCTCTAGCAGGGCAGAAATTTGACGAACTGACTTGTTGGAAAGGGTGGCATCCTATGACGGTGCCACGTTGAAAGTCACTGAGCTCTTCAGTAAGGCCATTCTACTGACAATGTTTGTCTATGGAGATTGCATGGCAGTGTGCTAGATTTTATACAACTGTCAGCACCGGGTGTGGCTGAAATAGCTGAATCCACTAATTTGAAGGGGTGTCCACATACTTTTGTATATACAGTGCAATCGGAAAGTATTCAGACCACTTGACTTTTTCCACATTTTGTTACGTTACAGCCTTACTCTTTTTTCATCATCAATATACACACAATACCCCATAATGACAAAACAAAAACAGGTTTTTAGAAAGTTTTGCAAATTTATAAAATTAAATAAACTGAAATATTACATTTACATAAGTATTCAGACCCTTTACCCAGTACTTTGTTGAAGCACCTTTGACAGCTATTACAGCCTCGACGTCTTCTTGGGTATGACGCTACAAGCTTCGCGTGTTTGGGGAGTTTCTCCCATTCTTCTCTGCAGATCCTCTCAAGCTCTGTCAGGTTGGATGGGGAGCGTCGTTGCACAGCTATTTTCAGGTCTCTCCAGAGATGTTAGATCGGGTTCTAGTCCGGGTTTCTGGCTGGGCCACTCAAGGACATTGAGAGACTTGTCCCGAAGCCACTCCTGAGTTGTCTTGGCTGTGTGCTTAGGGTCGTTGTCCTGTTGGATGGTCCCCAGTCTGTGGTCCTGAGCGCTCTGGAGCAGGTTTTCATCAAGGATTTCTCTGTACTTTGCTCCATTCATCTTTCCCTCAATCCTGACTAGTCTCCCCTGCCACTGAAAAACATCCCCACAGCATGATGCTGCCACCACCATGCTTCACCGTAGGGATGGTGCCAAGTTTCCTCTAGACGTGACGCTTGGCATTCAGGCCAAATAGTTCAATCTTGGTTTCATCAGACCAGAGAATCTTGTTTCTCATGGTCTGAGAGTCCTTTAGGTGCCTTTTGGCAAACTCCAAGCAGGCTGTCATGTGCCTTTTACTGAGGAGTGGCTTCCGTCTGGCCACTCTACCATAAAGGCCTGATTGGTGGAGTGCTGCAGAGATGGTTGTCCTTCTGGAAGGTTCTCCCATCTCCACAGAGAAACTCTGGAGCTCTGTCAGAGTGACCATCAGGTTCTTGGTCACCTCCCTGACCAAGGCCCTTCCCTCCCGATTGCTCAGTTTGGCCGGGCGGCCAGCTCTAGGAAGAGTCTTCGTGGTTCCAAACTTCTTCCATTTAAGAATGATGGAGGCCACTGTGTTCTTGGGGACCTTCAATGCTGCAGAAATGTTTTGCTACCCTTCCCCAGATCTGTGCCTCGACACAATCCTGTTTCGGAGCTCTACAGACAATTTCTTCGACCTCATGGCTTGGTTTTTGCTCTGACATGCACTGTTATTTATTTTTTGCAAACATTTCTAAAAATATGTTTTCGCTTTCTCATTATATTGTGTGTAGATTGATGAGGGAAAAAAATAATTTGATCAATTTTAGAATAAGGCTGTAACGTAACAAAATGTGGAAAAATTCAAGGGGTCTGAATACTTTCCGAATGCACATACCAACAGTTTGATAGGGGGAGATTGTGGTGAGATGAACCAGTGTTAGATAGTGGGTGAAGGTGCTGAGCAGCTTGAAATGTGTTAGCCTAGATCTGGGTGGTAATGGCAGTATGATCCGTATGTTTCTGCAGAAGACAGCTTGTCTTGTTGTTGTTGTCTTGTCAAACGATGCAAAGATGCTGTTTTTGAGGGTAGAAACAGTCATGTATTTCCCCACTGCAAGTTGGTGAATTTTGAGTGTTACCCTGAGCTTGTCCAAATGACACAGAACCAAATGTTGGCTACCAACAATCCCAAAACAAATACCCCTCCCTTCCAGCCTGACCCACTTTACGGAGCAAGCAAGGGCATTTCCCATGGCCTGGCCAGGACCTGGCTTATCTACTTTACCACAGGAACCTCTATTGGCAGGCATACCATTCTGTCACTCACTGTAACACAAAGGTAAACACTACAACTGGAGTGCAAATGGCCATTCAGGATCGTGTTTATTAGGGCACACTGTAGCAGAATTGTTTCAAAACATTGTATAACAGAAACCTAATATAAGTGCTTCTTATTGTATTTTATTTCACCCCCTTTTTCGATCTCGTCTCATCGCTGCAACTCCCCAACGGGCTTGGGAGGCAAAGGTTGAGTCATGCGTCCTGGGAAACATGACCCGTCAAACCGCAATTCTTAACACCCGCCCGCACCAATTTGTTGGAGGAAACACTGTTCAACTGACGACCGAGGTCAGCCTGCAGGAGCCCAGCCCGCCACAAGGAGTCGCTAGAGCGGGATGAGTAAAGCCCCCTCGGCTAAACCCTCCCCTAACCCGGACGACACTGGGCCAATTGTGCGCCGCCCTACGGACTCCCGATCACGGCCGGTTGTGATACAGCCTGGGATCAAACCCGGGTCTGTAGTGACGCCTCTAACACTGCGATGCAGTGCCTTAGACCGCTGCACCACTCGGGAGGCCTCATATGTGTGCTTCTTATTCGACAAGTTCATATAGTATCACCCCGTTTCATTCAGTTTGGGACCGTGTTGTGCCAAGTGAACACTAACCATATCATTATCAAACCTGATGTCGGCTTAAGGTTCCGTGGCTGTGGGAAACACTAGTGAATCTTCTGAAAAGGGTGTGTAGAGGCTTCTAACATAGGTCTTGCACTCAATCAATCAACCAATCAATCAATCGATAGAACTAGGCCTAACTACATTAGGACTCACTGGCACAGTCACATAACATGAGACACGACCCAATGAAATAAATGAAGTATGTTTGGTTTGTCCATTAGCCGTAATGAGAAAATCAGATCTCCTGATTTCATCACAAAGTAGCTATTTTGTGTGACATTTTTAGCCTATCCATATGATGTAACACATTGTGCATTTGTTAGGCGCATTTCTACTGTCACGACTTCCGCCAAGGCTGCCTCCCCTCCTTGTTCAGGCAGGTTTCGGCGTTCGGCGTCAGGTTTCGGCGTCACCGGCTTACTAGCTACTGCCGATCCATTTATCATCACTCCATTTGTCTTGTCTTCAATCACACACACCTGGTCCTTATTCCCTCATTAGTCATAGTATAAGTGTTCCCTCTGCCTCCTTGTCTGTGTGGATGATTGTTTATTGTGGAGGTTTGTGTAGCTAGGTGGAGCTCGTGTATTGTATATCGTGTATTGTGTATCCACAGGAGTATTTTCCTGTGTGCCTTGTATTTTCCAGTGCGCCTGTTTTGTGCCCTGGAGTGTGTTTGACGCATTTCTGCGTAAACCTGTATTTTGCGGATTAAAGCCTGTTATTCTGTGATTTACCCTCCTGCGCCTGACTTCTTCAACACCACCTCATCACATCTACTTAAGTTTGAGCCTAAACAATTGGACTAGGTATATACCTGAAGGGTTTATAGCCTAAAAAAGAGTCTAAATGCCTTCGAGAAATACTACTGTTTACCCATGTGACTACACCAGGCCAAAGCACCACGTCGGCACAAACTAATTGCCCTTTTACTTTAGAGCTGCAGAAAATGCTTGAAGGTTTGATACTGGACATATAAGGCAAGCGGAGTCTGCTTGACCGAGCACACATAATCCGATGGGGGGAATTTGGAAGATAGTTAGATAACTGAAGACATTTGGAAGTTTGAGAAGTTGAATCAATGAACTTCCGGAAACCAAATGTTCACATGTGGTGCTTGAAATTGTGAACTGTAAACACAACACATGTATCCTATATTGAAGGTCTCGCAAGCTATAAGACAATGTGAACTACAAATAGAACTATAAGTTGTTTAATTTTACTGTTATCTGAATAACCTCATTTGCAGTGCAACTGGTTAAATGTGGCCATCAGTTTGCCTGACAACATTACATTTAAGTCATTTAGCAGACGCTCTTATCCAGAGCGACTTACAGGAGCAATTAGGGTTAAGTGCCTTGCTCAAGGGCACATCGACAGATTTTTCACCTAGTCGGCTTGGGGATTAGAACCAGCAACCTTTCGGTTACTGGTACAACGCTCTTAACCACTAAGCTACCTGCCGCCCATGTATGGCAACTTGAATACCGTGAGTCGTATGGCAGTCTATATGTCTCTCCAGCAGTTAAAGCATGGGATAACCCAGATTCCTGAAACAATGTAGCCCAAATGAACAACATATTTTCCCAACCCTCTACATTGTAACAGTGAGGAAAGTGTAACGGCTACAATGTGCCTACTGTCTAGGAGGCTGCATCTGTGGGCTGACATATGGAAATTGACGCATTCTAACCCAATTTCGTATTGTCTCACTCCCACATCCACCCACCCTTACTTATTTTCTGATCGGGGTGCATATAAGGCTCAAACATGTCCAGTAATGCATTCATTGACCATGGTGGAGTAAGTGGGGGAAAATCAGGTTGAAGTTTTCTTACAGTAGGTTATAACAGAATAATAAAGCATGTATTGTAGTGTAAAGCGCTTGGGGAGGCAGTTACAGTAATGAAAAAGCTTTTAGGTAGTAGCATGAAATCAAGTTGACAACACCACCTGAATTATTTACAAATGCATCCACCGTTTTGTCATTTAGAGTGCATGCCTAAAATAATGTGGCCCCTGTTTTTTTATTCGAACAAGCAAACGTTACACATATTTTCTTTACTAATAGATGTGTACATTATGTTAATATTAAATAGTCGCACAACATCATATGTGATAATAGTTTGACAAGTCCAGTGTATAGACTATTGTGTAGTGCAGGAGATTGCAAAACAACATTACTGACAGTTCAAGCTAAAGGCAGGCAGCCTTTGTATTCCGTTTTTAGACTGATAGAAAGTGTAGCCTACACAACAAAACTGTGTAGGCTACTGACTGTAGCCTACTACATTAGTACACAATGCGTTGCCCCCCGCGGAGAAGCTTACGATAAGAGCATGGACGTTCGCTCCGTGGAAAATATTTAGCCTACCAGATATTCAGGTCCCGTGTGGCTCAGTTGTTAGAGCATGGCGATTCCCACAGGAGACCAGTACGAAAAAGTACGAAAAATGCATGCTACTGTAAATCGCTCTAGATAAGACCGACTGCTAAATGACAAAAAAAAATGTAAAATGTACCAAGAGAAAGACTAACTACTTTTTCAAAGAATAGTTACAGTAAGTAAATTGCAAATAGATTTTCAGTGAAATAGAATGGCATAAAATAGCAAAGAAGCAATTTCTCAACGACAAGTGCACTTACTTCATTTTCAGAGCGGGGTGGAATTCCAACAAGGCAAAAGGCAACTCCATTCATTGAGTAGCTCGGAGGGTTTGTGCCTCAAGAGTTGTCACGGTGTTGTTGTAAACAATAATAAATACTTTTAAACTATTTTACTATCGACATTATGCCAACTCCATCGTACAGGTTGGCTTACTCTCCCTCCCCCGTAGTGTGGATAGGTAGAAATGTCCCCTCCCTCAGTTTTGATTCTTTCGATGTCAATCTTCCATTTCGGTGTTACCGCGTTCCTACATAGGCGCGAGCGACGCGCAAACCCGAACGCAACAAAGGTCCCGCCCAGCCCTCGCGTTTATGGGCGTGACCGAAACAGCAGCCAAGGCGTTTTAGTGGCGAATGGGCGTGCGATAAATTAAACGCGTTGGCGCGCGGGAGGTAGGAGATCTTTAAATCAAGGGAGTGGCAAGAGTTGTCATGATGCGGCAGCTGCAGTGATTTCTCATTCTCGTAATATTGGATTAGAAAAAGGGGATTTCCGATTCCTATTAGCAATGATTGTATGATATTCTTACTCATGCAATTAGAGCAAAAAGTTCAAAGAGCAAATAGTTCAATTTGTAACATTGCTCATGTTCTCATCTCTCCCGATACCATGCACCTATAACAGAAACGCTAACAGAAACAGTTAAAGATATGGCAATAACAATAAGAGCAATTTATGACGTAAAATAACGATAGTTAGTTAGTGCGCTTGTCAGTGGCAGGAATTTTAGTTGTGGTGCTGGTGTGTGTGTTTTTTGCACAAGTCAGAAATATTAATAAAATTGTTATTGTCATAGACATTTCTGTGTCACTGTTTGGTATCTATAATGTGTTGCATTGTATGTGTTAATGTTTTATGTTCTGTCTGTCTAAACTGTGCTTTGCATCTTTTTTGTCTGTCCGCCATAAGACCTACATAATTCGCACTGTGACTCATTATGTTTGCATATACTGTATGTTTTCTATAGCTCTCTCTGTGTGTCTATAGAGCGCTGTGCTATGTATCTGTGGGAGAATCATCACACCCGGAGCAAGAGTGTGTGTGCTTGCTCGTGGTCGCTGTAGCGAGACACACTCCAATACTGATGTTAGCCGACATTCCCCTCAGGCCAGAGAAGGGAGCATGCGTGGAGACAGTCGTCGCACACACACAGTCACACACACACACACACACACACATACACACACACACACACACACACACACACACACACACACACACACTGTGAGTCATTATGTAATAGCGCTGCATGAAAACACAAAGGAGACAGAGGAAAGAAGAGGAGAATAATAGAGTAATGTAATCTGCATGTTCACTCTGATACGCACACACACACACACACACACACACACACACACACACACACACACACACACACACACACACACACACACACACACACACACACACACACACACACCGGTATATGTCCCTAGAGTGACCACTAAAGCCTACTATCCACTTGTTTTTCACCTAAGCTAAGCTATATTGAAATTGCTCCTGAGCATCCTGATGAAAATGCAGTCCAATCTTTTTAGGGATTTTGTGATCTGCTTCTCATCTTATCTCATCCTCCGAATACTATAACCCCGGTTTAACATCAGACTGCCCTTGTATCAACTGACTATGGCTTGTCCCAAATGGCATCATATCCACTATATGGGCCACAGTCAAAAGAAGTGCACTATATAGGGCAGGGGTACTCAACTCGTACGCTACGAGGTCCAGAGCCTGCTGGTTTTCTGTTCTACCTAATCATTAATTGCACCCACCTGGCGTCTAAATCAGTCACTGATTAGAGGGCAACAATGAAAAAACACAGTGGAACTGGCTTCGAGGACCAGAGTTGAGTTTGAAGGACATATGGAATAGCGTGCCATTTGGGACGTAACCTACATCACAATGTGAATGGAACAGTCATATTTCATGTTTAGTAGACGATAGAATCGCTAAACGCGGTTACGTAACTGTTGACCTACCTTCCTAGGCTGCGTGTAGTACGTCATGGATGGAGAGGAGATTGGGGTTATTGTGCTCCTGCCTGTCTGGAAGCTCTTATCATAGGAAGACAGGTTGTCTGCCCCACGTAGAACACTGAGGAAGGCTTTAATTAGTAATAATTGACTCAATTTATATAGCGTTTTCCTACAGAGGAACTCAAAGCGCTTTACATAGTAAGGGGAAAACTCACCTCATCCACCACCAATGTGCAGCTTCCACCTGGGTGATGCACGGCAACCATTTTTGTGCCAGAACACTCACCACACATCAGGTGATATATGCCAATTAGGAATAAGAGGGATGATTAGGTGGCCATGATAGAATGGGGCCAGGTTGGAAATGTAGCCATGACACCGGGGTTAACACCCCTACTCTTACGATAAGTGCCATGGTGTTTTTAATGACCACAGAGAGTCAGGACACCCGTTTAACATCCCATCCGAAAGACGGCACCCTACACACGGCAATGTCCCCTTCACTGCCCCGGGGCATTGGGATTTCCTTAGACCAGACAGAAGAGTGCCCCCTACTGGCTCACCAACACCACTTCCAGCAGCATCTGGTCTCCCATCCAGGACAGACCCTACTTAGCTTCAGAGGCAAGCCAGCAGTGGTATGCAGGGTGGTACGCTGCTGGTTTACCTCTGAGGCTAAGCAGGGTCGGCTGCTTTAGTGCTGAGGATTTAGAAAATAGGCTGCCACAGTGCACAACTTTTCCCTGAAGCATTAAAAAGTTAGTGTTGACGAGAGCCATACTACAGACAGTTATCCATATGTATACATTGAAAGGTTTCAGGTTTGCCAAACTCTCTTTATACAGTATGGCACTGGTACAGACCATATTATTGTTTCCACCCCTTGTTCGAACCCTTCCCTGTCTCTCTGAATGGGTCATCTTTTTTTTTCAGTTAAAACTTAGTCAAGGGGAAAAGAGGGCATTCCTTGGCTCCCATAGTCCCCGAGAGACCCCTGAATGATATGTCATCCTCCCATGAAAATAGAGAGATTTGGTTTGGACCGACAGATCACTTTGACTCACAGATAAGTCCACAGGGCCAGTGCATGTGTAAGACCCAGTGTAGCAGACGTGTATCCAGTCCAGATACAAATAGACACAGACAGCACAAATAAACATGCCTGTATCGTTTTCCACTCTGATTCCTTTCTTGTCTCAAATCTACCCTCTTAATATGCAGCCGATATTGTTTCAAGATGCACTCCCTCCTCGAGATGTACAAAAATAGTGGTTTATGTTAAATTTGCAAGATGTGTTCATTCTTTTTATAAGTAGTGCTATATTAAACCAACAGAGGGCAGGAGTATACAGACATACAACCACACACCACCAATTTCTAAATGACCAGTGGGAAAAAAAACTCCATCTCTACCTACCTTAATGAACACACAAATAGGTGAAGTATGACCTATCCAAGCAAAAATAAGCACCTATTAGCTAAACAAACAACAAGCAATGTCTCTTAACATGTTATAACTAGCAGCCACATTTTTATAATATAAAAGAGGGTTATTTTTTCTATTACTTCATCTGAAAATGTCACATGATTAACCATGTTCCCAAACAACCATCTCATGCAGATTAATTACCTGACACAAGAGAAAAGTCACGACCGGGCTAATGGAAACAGGAAATGCCGGTACAATTTTATAAATGTCGACAGACAATTTGTTTATTAGACATGGTGGGATATTTTTGTGTTGGTAAAATTAATTATATGAGAAATGGCAATGCACAAATCTTTATATAATAACCATCATATCGAAGTAAATTTGGGAGTCACGCGATGATATGTTGTGTGGTTCTCCCACTATGATTTGGGAAAGCATGCAGTTAATTACGCTACATATGAAATAAGCAGGGGCGCAACTTTGGTTTTAGAAGTCGGGGGGACATTATTATTTTATTTTATTGTCAGATAAACACTCCAAACAGCCTACCCGACCAATCGGAGACGTCCGCATGGTCCTAAAGCACACCATTCCATCTTCCTATCACATTCCAATGATAAAACTGGGAGGGGGGGACAAAAATGCAATTTCATCCCCAGTGAAAGTTGCGCCCCTGGAAATAAGTCAAAATGAACTTCACAGGGTGGTGAAAGTGCACGGTTATGAGTTTAATGCTCCTTTCCATTAAATATTGAGGGTTTTATTCTGGTGAAATGATGATCGATGCTTGACTACCGTTTGACAAATAAAAGAATATCGCTCTTATCCATAATAATCTCATGTCATCAATCTCATCTGTGGGCTGTTGGCTAGAGTACACATACTAAGATCAGAGTGGGCACATTTTCTATGTAATGCAACACATTTTGTGACAAAACCATCATTAGAGTTGAACATGGAATGGAAATCCATTTAATTTGTATTTTTTATTTGGTACATGGGAATTTAAACTGAAAAGTTGTTTTTATGTGCACTATGTCATCACGCACAGCCTTTTATCCGCAATAAATCAGTTTGACGGAAACATCTCTGGTGGGAAAATGCGCATACAGTGAGGGAAAAAAAGTGTTTGATCCCCTGCTGATTTTGTACGTTTGCCCACTGACAAAGACATGATCAGTCTATAATTTTAATGGTAGGTATATTTGAACAGTGAGAGACAGAATAACAAAACAAAAATCCAGAAAAATTTCAAAAATATTATGAATTGATTTGCATTTTAATGAGGGAAATAAGTATTTGACCCCTCTGCAAAACATGACTTAGTACTTGGTGGCAAAACCCTTGTTGGCAATCACAGAGGTCAGACATTTCTTGTAGTTGGCCACCAGGTTTGCACACATCTCAGGAGGGATTTTGTTCCACTCCTCTTTGCAGATCTTCTCCAAGTCATTAAGGTTGAGGCTGACGTTTGGCAACTCGAACCTTCAGCTCCCTCCACAGATTTTCTATGGGATTAAGGTCTAGAGACTGGCTAGGCCACTCCAGGACCTTAATGTGCTTCTTCTTGATCCACTCCTTTGTTGCCTTGGCCGTGTGTTTTGGGTCATTGTCATGCTGGAATACCCATCCACGACCCATTTTCAATGCCCTGGCTGAGGGAAGGAGGTTCTCACCCAAGATTTGACGGTACATGGCCCCGTCCATCGTCCCTTTGATGTGGTGAAGTTGTCCTGTCCCCTTAGCAGAAAAACACCCCCAAAGCATAATGTTTCCACCTCCATGTTTGACGGTGGGGATGGGGTGTTCTTGGGGTCATAGGCAGCATTCCTCCTCCTCCAAACACAGCGAGTTGAATTGATGCCAAAGAGCTCAATTTTGGTCTCATCTGACCACAACACTTTCACCCAGTTCTCCTCTGAATCATTCAGATGTTCATTGGCAAACTTCAGACGGCCCTGTATATGTGCTTTCTTGAGCAGGGGGACCTTGCGGGCGCTGCAGGATTTCAGTCCTTCACGGCGTAGTGTGTTACGAATTGTTTTTTTGGTGACTATGGTCCCAGCTGCCTTGAGATCATTGACAAGATCCTCCCGTGTAGTTCTGGGCTGATTCTTCACCGTTCTCATGATCATTGCAACTCCACGAGGTGAGATCTTGCATGGAGCCCCAGGCCGAGGGAGATTGACAGTCTTGTGTTTCTTCCATTTGCAAATAATCGCACCAACTGTTGTCACCTTCTCACCAAGCTGCTTGGCGATGGTCTTGTAGCCCATTCCAGCCTTGTGTAGGTCTACAATCTTGTCCCTGACATCCTTGGAGAGCTCTTTGGTCTTGGCCATGGTGGAGAGTTTGGAATATGATTGATTTATTGCTTCTGTGGACAGGTGTCTTTTATACAGGTAACAAGCTGAGGTTAGGAGCACTCCCTTCAAGAGTGTGCTCCTAATCTCAGCTCGTTACCTGTATAAAAGACACCTGGGAGCCAGAAATCTTTCTGATTGAGAGGGGGTCAAATACTTATTTCCCTCATTAAAATGCAAATCAATTTATAACATTTTTGACATGCGTTTTTCTGGATTTTTTTTCTCTCAAATAAACCTACCATTAAAATTATAGACTGATAATTTCTTTGTCAGTGGGCAAACGTACAAAATCAGCAGGGGATCAAATACCTTTTTCCCTCACTGTATTGTTTTATACAGATTTTAGAATATTTGCATGAAATGGGATGGAAACCTGTGAATATTCTTTTGTTAAATTTTTATATCACATTTGTGTTATTATTATTATGCATAGCTCTGTTGCCAATTGTTGTGTGCTCCTTCAGAAGCCTTTGTTTTGATTAAGTAAATAATCTAGAGGAATTACTGTGATGAGGTGATGTCGAAGGAGTCAGGCGCAGGAGGGTAAATCACAGAATAACAGGCTTTATTCCGCAAATACAGAGTTACGCAGTAATGCGACAAAAGCGCTCCACCGAGATTCACTAACCTCCACAATAAACAATCACACACAAAGACAAGGTGGCAGAGGGAACACTTATACAGGTACTGATGAGGGTATATGAACCAGGTTTGTGTAATAAACATGACAAAACAAATGGAATGATCTCTCTCCTCTGCTCTTGTCCTTCTAGACCTGTCTGCTGCCTTTGATACTGTGAACCATCAGATCCTCCTCTCCACCCTCTCCGAGCTGGGCATCTCCGGCGCGGCTCACTCTTGGATTGCGTCCTACCTGACCGGTCGCTCCTACCAAGTGGCGTGGCGAGAAGCTGTCTCCGCACCACGTGCTCTCACCACTGGTGTCCCCCAGGGCTCAGTTCTAGGCCCTCTCCTATTCTCGCTATACACCAAGTCACTTGGCTCTGTCATATCCTCACATGGCCTCTCCTATCATTGCTACGCTGACGACACACAACTAATCTTCTCCTTTCCCCCTTCTGATAACCAGGTGGCGAATCGCATCTCTGCATGTCTGGCAGACATACAGTGGGGAGAACAAGTATTTGACACACTGCCGATTTTGCAGGTTTTCCTACTTACAAAGCATGTAGAGGTCTGTAATTCTTATCATAGGTACACTTCAACTGTGAGAGACAGAATCTAAAACAAAAATCCAGAAAATCACATTGTATGATTTTTAAGTAATTAATTTGCATTTTATTGCATGACATAAGTATTTGATACATCAGAAAAGCAGAACTTAATATTTGGTAGAGAAACCTTTGTTTTCAATTACAGAGATCATACGTTTCCTGTAGGTCTTGACCAGGTTTGCACACACTGCTGCAGGGATTTTGGCCCACTCCTCCATACAGACCTTCTCCAGATCCTTCAGGTTTCAGGGCTGTTGCTGGGCAATACGGACTTTCAGCTCCCTCCAAAGATTTTCTATTGGTTTCAGGTCTGGAGACTGGCTCGGCCACTCCAGGACCTTGAGATGCTTCTTACGGAGCCACTCCTTAGTTGCCCTGGCTGTGTGTTTCGGGTCGTTGTCATGCTGGAAGACCCAGCCACGACCCATCTTCAATGCTCTTTCTGAGGGAAGGAGGTTGTTGGCCAAGATCTCGCGATACATGGCCCCATCCATCCTCCCCTCAATACGGTGCAGTCGTCCTGTCCCCTTTGCAGAAAAGCATCCCCAAAGAATTATGTTTCCACCTCCATGCTTCACGGTTGGGATGGTGTTCTTGGGGTTGTACTCATCCTTCTTCTTCCTCCAAACACGGCGAGTGGAGTTTAGACCAAAAAGCTCTATTTTTGTCTCATCAGACCACATGACCTTCTCCCATTCCTCCTCTGGATCATCCAGATGGTCATTGGCAAACTTCAGACGGGCCTGGACATGCACTGGCTTGAGAAGGGGGACCTTGCGTGCGCTGCAGGATTTTAATCCATGACGGCGTAGTGTGTTACTAATGGTTTTCTTTGAGACTGTGGTCCCAGCTCTCTTCAGGTCATTGACCAGGTCCTGCCGTGTAGTTCTGGGCTGATCCCTCACCTTCCTCATGATCATTGATGCCCCACAAGGTGAGATCTTGCATGGAGCCCCAGACCGAGGGTGATTGACCGTCATCTTGAACTTCTTCAATTTTCTAATAATTGCGCCAACAGTTGTTGCCTTCTCACCAAGCTGCTTGCCTATTGTCCTGTAGCCCATCCCAGCCTTGTGCAGGTCTACAATTTTATCCCTGATGTCCTTACTCAGCTCTCTGGTCTTGGCCATTGTGGAGAGGTTGGAGTCTGTTTGATTGAGTGTGTGGACAGGTGTCTTTTATACAGGTAACGAGTTCAAACAGGTGCAGTTAATATAGGTAATGAGTGGAGAACAGGAGGGCTTCTTAAAGAAAAACTAACAGGTCTGTGAGAGCCGGAATTCTTACTGGTTGGTAGGTGATCAAATACTTATGTCATGCAATAAAATGCAAATTAATTACTTAAAAGTCATACAATGTGATTTTCTGGATTTTTGTTTTAGATTCTGTCTCTCACAGTTAAAGTGTACCTATGATTAAAATTACAGACCTCTACATGCTTTGTAAGTAGGAAAACCTGCAAAATCTGCAGTGTATCAAATACTTGTTCTCCCCACTGTATCAGTATGGATGACGGATCACCACCTCAAGCTGAACCTCGGCAAGACGGAGCTGCTCTTCCTCCCGGGGAAGGACTGCCCGTTCCATGATCTCGCCATCACGGTTGACAACTCCGTTGTGTCCTCCTCCCAGAGTGCGAAGAGCCTTGGCGTGACCCTGGACAACACCCTGTCGTTCTCCGCTAACATCAAGGCGGTGACCCGATCCTGTAGGTTCATGCTCTACAACATTCGGAGAGTACGACCCTGCCTTACACAGGAAGCGGCACAGGTCCTAATCCAGGCACTTGTCATCTCCCGTCTGGATTACTGCAACTCGCTGTTGGCTGGGCTCCCTGCCTGTGCCATTAAACCCCTACAACTCATCCAGAATGCCGCAGCCCGTCTGGTGTTCAACCTTCCCAAGTTCTCTCATGTCACCCCGCTCCTCCGCACACTCCACTGGCTTCCAGTTGAAGCTCGCATCTGTTACAAGACCATGGTGCTTGCCTATGGAGCTGTGAGGGGAACGGCACCTCCGTACCTTCAGGCTCTGATCAGTCCCTACACCCAAACGAGGGCACTGCGTTCATCCACCTCTGGCCTGCTGGCTCCCCTACCTCTGCAGAAGCATAGTTCCCGCTCAGCCCAGTCAAAACTGTTCGCTGCTCTGGCACCCCAATGGTGGAACAAGCTCCCTCACGACGCCAGGACAGCTGAGTCACTCACCACCTTCCGGAGACATTTGAAACCCCACCTCTTTAAGGAATACCTGGGATAGGATAAAGTAATCCTTCTACCCCCCCCTTTACTCCACCCCCATCCCCCCCCCCCCCCCCCCCAAAAAAAAAAAAAGAATTAAAAAAAAAAAAAAAAAAAAAAAACACATTGTAAAGTGGTTATCCCACTGGCTATAAGGTGAATGCACCTATTTGTAAGTCGCTCTGGATAAGAGCGTCTGCTAAATGACGTAAATGAATGATGAGATGAGGAGCGGCAGTGGCTAGAATGCCGGTGACGACAAACGCCAAAGCCTGCCCGAACAAGGAGAGGTGGCAGCTTCGGAGGGAGTTGTGACAATTACTGGGTGGGTTCCATCAGTGGCCTATAGATTAGGGTCACTGACTATTAACCCTCAAACTAAGGGGTACAAAGCATCAGGGGTGGAAGTAACGAATTACAAATACTCTTGTTACTGTAATTTAGTAGTTTTTCTGATTACTTGTTGGATGAATTCAGAATAAGTGGGACGCTTTTTGCATTTCCGTCTTCTGTAACCTCTTCTGACATCTATCCAACATATTAGCCCAGCACATGATACATTTCTGAAATCCTCAAGATGTTTTGTAATCACACAAAAAAACGAATGTTGATATCATATTCACAGGAGGCATGGCACACCCATTTGTATACACTGAGTCAAAGCCATATGTTCAGTTCGCATTTGGTAAACTGGGACAGCAGGTTAGATCAATTGGGACACCATTATTCTAGTCCTAATTGTACCCCAATACAATTCAATTCTGTGTGATTAGAAAACATTTGAGGATTTCAGAAATGTATCTAATATGTTGGATAGATGTCTGAAGAGGTTACAGGAGACGGAAATGCAAAAAGTGACCCACTTTTTCTGAATTCACCCAAATAACAGTACTAATAACAGTACTACAAGAAGAAATGAACAGGATATAGTACTACAAGAAGAAATGAACAGTATATAGTACTACAAGAACCAGGGCCCTGCCTAACCTAATTAAAGGGGGTCCCAAATGTAAACTGGATCTCTTTCCTCCATTGGAAAAGCCGATAAGACTGTCCCACTTTAGCTACTCCATGCTGTCCTACTTTAGCTAGCTATGGTTGGTAAAGCAGGACAACTAAAAAAATTACAGGATTACAAAATTGAAACATAATATTGGCAACTTTCTAATGTATTTTAATGCACCAGTACATAGTATGCACATTTACATCACAATTTATCACAGTGCATTATTTATGACAGTTTTATAACATTAACATCAAAACAGAAATAAAGCTATGTCACTGATCTTACAGTGTGCTTCGCGGGGTGAACTTTGAAGCTTGCTCTGCCCCGCTCTATGATGTCACACCAATGAAGTGATGTGATTTTGATAATGTGGTTTCTCTGCAAGGGCTTAGTAATAATAGTTTTGATTTTGTCTTGACAGACCAAGAAATAAACACGTCAGGATTAAGCTGTCCCAGTTTATATCATGTCCCACTCTTTCCGAATTCACTCTACTTTTTTGTTGTATTTTTTCAAGTCAGTAATTTTACTTTTACTTAAGTACTGTATGTTTTGAATGAAGTATTGTACTTCGCTGCCTTTTTAAACCATCCATTACAGTGTACAATTATATAGGCTATCCATAATAGAAGTTATGGGAAAAGTACCCAATTACCATACTTGAGTAAAATTAAAGATACCTTAGTAGAAAATGACTCAAGTAAAAGTGAAAGTCACCCAGTAAAATACTACTTGAGTAAAAGTCTAAAAGTATTAGGTTTTAAATATACTTAAAGATGCCCTATGCAGAAATCGCTCCACCATTTCCTGGTTGCTAAAATTCTAATAATTCGCCTAATTTCAATTGATGTGACAAAACAAGCAAGTATAGTGTAGAGAATCATTGTACCATCTAAACCGCTGTGAGATACAGTGTCTTTTCCCAAAACCAAAAATATTGTATTTTCAGCTGTTTGAAGCTGCTGTACAAAACCGAAAGTAAAAGATGCAAAAATGAAACTTAAGAATGGGAAGCATAATATTAGCCACATAGAACAAATCTACCGCTTCTTAGACTTGCTGTCAATGAGAATGACAGATCTATAACACACATTTCTATGTGAATTTGGTCGGGGTCTCCCAAAAAAGTTACATATTGCAAACATCCCATTTTTAAAGATGGTTATTTTCATTGTTAGAGCGGCCACTAGGTTGGGCCACTAGAGTATCTGGTCAATATAATGGATAATCTGTGATATTACTCAAATGTAAACTTGTTTACTTACTACATCTCGACCGCTACCTCAGGAGGTAGCGCCCGACAGTTGCCCCCTTTGAAGCATGGTGGTGTGAACCGAATTGTCTCATTGCGCCAACACTCCTGTATAAATGGTTAAAGCAGAGCAATGTTTTTAAAATGTATAGACATTTTCCTAATATTTGAGACTTATTTTATTGAGTTTTTACCTGAAATTGCAGTAACAGCTTGTTACATTTTGAAATTGTCGCAGTAGCTGTCGGCTGCACTGAGCCACGTAAAACTATGGAAGCTCATCCCCACCATCAAAAACATGTAAAATGTAGATCATACAAATAGGATATGTTTTTTTATTTGTAACATTTAGTGGTGATTTCAGGTGGCACCACAGGTCCCAGAGTGGTGGTGGGGAAATTGTTTTCCTGGGGCCCCTGAGTTTCTCCTGATCTAGTAGTAGGCTAACCAAACCAACTCCGGACCCTAGTTGTAGCTAGCATATGTCATAGTAATAAATCAGATGTAAATAAAAAACGGTTTTACATAGGCTATGATGGGACCAGAGTATTTTTCTAATCAGGTCATATGGTTTAAAAAAAAACTGAGTTGCATCATGTAGGCCTTTGCATCTGTAATGAAAAAGATACTCATACAGTATGTCATCATTGTTGTGGTGATTGATTAATTCCAGTCAATAACATTGGTTTAAAAAGGTCTAGGTAGCCTAGCCACCAGAAGTGTGGCTAGGCTGAGAACAACACATTCTGAGAACCATATGTTTCTTAGAGCTAAGTGAGAGTGTGGTTGTCCTATGCTTATTTTGCATACAAGTTTCCCACAACATTCTGGGAACGGTGCATGATAGTTGCTTGGCTTTTGAACATTCTCAGCTCATTTAAGGAATTTGACAAAATAACGTTTTTTTCTTGGCATTTCATTACTTTAACAGACCGTTTCCTAAAAGTTCAATAATGGTTACATTTAATTAGGTACGTTCTCCAACAGGTTTGACATTGGGAATGTTCTCAAAAGTTCAGAGAACATTAAGAAACAACGTTCTCCTGTGGGAATTTCAATACTTTAGCGTAATGTTTCCAACAGGTTTCAAAGACAGAGTACAAGACAGAGCAACAGAGGCAGCATTCATCTGATGAAGAAGATTTCTCATCACTGATGCCCAAAAGGTCACAAGGCACAGGGGGGCTGGATGGGTACCTTGCCTGTGTGTCAGGGAAAAGAGGGTTATTTTTTTATGAGTTATTTTTTGTTTATGTACTTTATTTTGTATTGCTTATAATTCATCAGTACATTTTAATTTATTTTAATGTTTAATTTATTTTCAAATATTAATAGCATTGACAGATCCTTCGTTTTTTGTATACAGTTTTTTGTATACAACTCAAACAATACATTTAATTAGTTCATACTGTACATTAATTTCCTCTCTTCCTTTTTACATTTATTGCATGGAAAATATAATGTGTAACAATGTTCAGGTAACCTTAGTGAAATTAGCTGTAAGGTCAATGTTAAAATTTTTTAAGTAATTAAATTACTTTAACTGAGTACTTTTTAAATTTGCTACTTTTTACTTTTACTTGAGTAGTTTTTTAGACCAGTAGTTTTACTTCTTCTTGAGTACAATTTCATTAAAAGTAACAGTACAAACATCTACTTGAGTGGGATGTTTCAGTACTTTTACCACCCCTGCAAAGCATTCATTTTGACATATCACACCTCCCTCCAAATATTTGTATCCAGGAAACGCTGGCAGAGAGGTATTATCATTATCCATAACACCCTTCTGCCCTACAAAAAAGTAAGCCTACAGATTTAGTCTATACTCCGCTGTGCTAGAAAGTGATGAGGTAAAAATGAAGGGGGTTGAAGCCAGAGCCAGGGGGGACTCCCCTGGGACAGGAGGGGTGTGTGTGTGTGTCTGTGTGCCATAGACACTAATCTGGCCTTGTCCTGACGGGTTTCATCCCCACCCCAGGGGGTACCAACCCCCCCCCCCCCACACACACACATATCCTGTGATCTTCTGAACACCCCCTTCCCCCATCGGATCTAGGATCAGTTTACCCAACCCCATATCCTAGTTTACCCATAAGGAGGATTACAAAATATCTGACCAAGGATCTGTGGTTTGGGGGGACTTCAACAAACCAGTCCTTCCCTAAACCCCTAAACATAATTTATTTCCTCCACAAGCAACCATCACACCACCACAATCGGCACAATGCAATGAGATTACATTATTTTCTTACACTTCAACCATGTAACATTACATATTCATTCACAAACAGCACGACCGAAAATGACAGACCAGAGCCATATATAGTATTTACATGGCTCTGGGACGGACAAAAGAGAAAGAGCAATAAAAAATAAAGAATGAAAGAAAGAAAGACCAAAAAACGACAGCTGAAAACATTGACTTCCGGCTAGGCGTTAGGGCACAAACATCTGCCCTGGGAGGACAGACAGGGGGGTGTCCATCTGTCTATTTACAGGCTAGAGAGATTTCCCTAAATATCTAATCCACTTAATCCTTTCATCATGTGTATGGAGAGAGCATGTAGGGACAAGGTCTGTCCACATGGTGGCGCCAAATGAACTCTGCCTGGCTGCCAGTGAGTGGATGAGTTTGGTAAAGTGATGAGTATTTCCATTGTGATTTGTTCGCTACTACACGTGTGTACACAAGCACACATGCATGCTTGTGGGCACACACGCACGCACACACACAGATGCGCACTTCATCCAATTTACACCTCAGTTTAGCAGACACACTAATCAAAGTGACCCATTGCATAAACATAGCATAAACTTTGCGTAAACCAAGGGAAATTAACAACACAATGTATACCACCATTTAGGGATCACTTTACAAAAATGTCCACAGACTATCCACACTAACTCTATGCCCATCCACAGGTCTCTACCCACTCAGACAACATACGCTGCTGCTAAAATGATTATTGATCAGATGTATTACTCCATGACGATGCTGTCCATTGATTATTGATTGCCATTATCATTAGCATTGATCTATTTATCCTGCAACTGGTCACTATTTTTCCTGTTTGCATGTATAAATTACCTTTAGTATATTAACATAACTATTTATATACAGTGCCTTCGGAAAGTATTCAGACCCCTTGACTCTTTCACATTTTGTTACATTACAGCCTTATTCTAAAATGGATTAAATAAAAAAAATCCCTCAACAGTCTACACACAATATACCATGAAGACAAAACGAAAACTGTTTTTTTGAAATTTTAGCAAATGTATTAAGTTGTCAGACCCTTTGCTATGAGACTCGAAATTGAGATCAGGTGCATCCTGTACCCATTGATCATCCTTGAGATGTTTCTACATTTTGACTGGAGTCCACCTGTGGTAAATTCAATTGATTAGACATGATTTTGAAAGGCACACACCTGTCTATATAAGGTCCCACAGTTGACAGTGAATGTCAGAGCAAAAATCAAGCCATGAGGTCGAAGGAATTGTCCGTAGGGCTCCAAGACAGGATTGTGTCGAGGCACAAATCTGGGGAAGGGTACCAAAAAATGTCTGCAGCATTGAAGGTCCCCAAGAACACAGTGACCTCCATCATTTTTAAATGGAAGATGTTTGGAACCACCAAGACTCTTTCTAGAGCTGGCCGCCCAGCCAAACTGAGCAATAGGGGGAGAAGGGCCTTGGTCAGGGAGGTGACCAAGAACCTGATGGTCACTCTGACAGATCTCTAGAGTTCCTCTGTGGAGATGAGAGAACCTTCCAGAAGGACAACCATCTCTGCAGGACTCCACCAATCAGGCCTTTATGGTAGAGTGGCCAGACGGAAGCCACTCCTCAGTAAAAGGCACATGAAAGCCCGCTTGGAGTTTGCCAAAAGGCACCTAAAGACTCTCAGACAGGACAACGACCCTAAGCACACAGCCAAGACAACGGAGGAGTGGCTTTGGGACAAGTCTGTGAATGTCCTTGAGTGGCCCAGCCAGAGCCTGGACTTGAACCTGATCGAACATCTCTGGAGAGTCCTGAAAATAGCTGTGCAGCAACGCTCTCCATCTAACCTGACAGAGCTTGAGAGGATCTGCAGATAAGAATGGGAGAAACTCCCCAAATACAGGTGTGCCAAGCTTGTAGAGTCATACCCAAGAAGACTCAATGCTGTAATCGCTGCCAAAGGTGCTTCAACAAAGTACTGAGTAAAGGGTCTGAATACTTATGTACAGTTGAAGTCGGAAGTTTACATACACTTAGGTTGGAGTCATTAAAACTCATTTTTCAACCACTCCACACATTTCTTGTTAACAAACTATAGTTTTGGCAAGTCGGTTAGGACATCTACTTTGTGCATGACACAAGTAAGTTTTCCAACAATTGTTTACAGACAGATTATTTCACTTATAATTCACTGTATCACAATTCCAGTGGGTCAGAAGTTTACATACACTAAGTTGACTGTGCGTTTAAACAGCTTGGAAAATTCCAGAAAATGATGTCATGGCTTTAGAAGCTTCTGATAGGCTAATTGACATAATTTTTGTCAATTGGAGGTGTACCTGTGGATGTATTTCAAGGCCTACCTTCAAACTCATTGCCTCTTTGCTTGACATCACGGGAAAATCAAAAGAAATCAGACAAGACCTCAGAAAAAAATATTGTAGACCTCCACAAGTCTGGTTCATCCTTGGGAGCAATTTCCAAACGCCTGAAGGTACCACATTCATCTGTACAAACAATAGTATGCAAGTATAAACACCATGGGACCACACAGCCATCATACCGCTCAGGAAGGAGACACGTTCTGTCTCCTAGAGATGAACGTACTTTGGCAAAGGACCTTGTGAAGATGCTGGAGGAAACAGGTACAAAATTATCTATATCCACAGTAAAACAAGTTCTATATCAACATAACCTGAAAGGCCGCTCAGCAAGGAGGAAGAAGCCACTGCTCCAAAACCGCCATAAAAAAGCCAGACTACGGTTTGCAACTGCACATGGGGACAAAGATCGTACTTTTTGGAGAAATGTCCTCTGGTCTGATGAAACAAAAATAGAACTGTTTGGCCATAATGACCATCGTTATGTTTGGAGGAAAAAGGGGGATGCTTGCAAGCTGAAGAACACCATCCCAACCGTGAAGCACGGGGGTGGCAGCATCATGCTGTGGGGGTGCTTTGCTGCAGGAGGGACTGGTGCACTTCACAACAAAATAGATGGCATCATGAGGAAGGAAAATTATGTGGATATATTGAAGCAACATCTCAAGACATCAGTCAGGAAGTTAAAGCTTGGTCACAAATGGGTCTTCCAAATGGACAATGACCCCAAGCATACTTCAAAAGTTGTGGCAAAATGGCTTAAGGACAACAAAGTCAAGGTATTGGAGTGGCCAACACAAAGCCCTGACCTCAATCCTATAGAAGATTTGTGGGCAGAACTGAAAAAGTGTGTGCGAGCAAGGAGGCCTACAAACCTGACTCAGTTACACCAGCTCTGTCAGGAGGAATGGGCCAAAATTCACCCAACTTATTGTGGGAAGCTTGTGGAAGGCTTCCCGAAACGTTTGACCCAAGTTAAACAATTTAAAGGCAATGCTACCAAATACTAATTGAGTGTATGTAAACTTCTGACCCACTGGGAATGTGATGAAAGAAATAAAATATGAAATAAATCATTCTCTCTACTATTATTCTGACATTTCACATTCAAGTGGTGATCCTAACTGACCTATGACAGGGTCTTTTTACTAGGATTAAATGTCAGGAATTGTGAAAAACTGAGTTTAAATATAATTGGCTAAGGTGTATGTAAACTTCCGACTTCAACTGTAAATGTGATATTTCAGTTTTTTGTTTTAAATAAATTAGAAACATTTATGAAAACCTGTTTTTGCTTTGTCATTATGGGGTATTGTGTGTAGATTGATGAGGAAAAAAAACAATTTAATCAATTTTAGAGTAAGGCTGTAACATAACAAAATATGGGAAAAGGTCAAGGGGTCTGAATACTTTCCTTAGGCACTGTATTCCTGCTACCAGTCACTATTCCGCCCTGTTTATATTTATATTCTACTACCAGTCAGTTTTATGTATAAACCCACCTCAACCACTCCAGTACCCCTGCACATTGAATAAGGTACTGGCACTGACCTGTATATACTTGCATTCTTGTGTTTCTTTAACGCACTTCGTCGTTCTTGTGTGGTTTTTTATTATATTATTATCCATATTATTATTATTATCACTGCATTTTTGGGAAAGAGCTCTCAAGGTAAGAATTTCACTGTACTGTTTTACACCTGTTGTATCCTGTGCACGTAGCGAATAAACTTTGAAACTTGAAACTCATTTAAATGGAATTGTCCCAACCCTGTGAAACAGAATGGATCTGGACCTAACTCCCAACTCGAAACTCTGACAGAGATGTAAAACTACTTGAGACTGATCTAAAGTGAGTGTCCTATAAAGTACTGGTGCTCTGGGAAGCTGTGGTGATCGAATCAGCAAATCAGCTATGACTGTACCAGGACAGGCCTCCCCGGGAGGAAAGAGGAGACAGGACTTTCGTTATGTGAATGTGAGCATAAATAATGACATTTTTTTCTCAAATTCAAAATGCAGTAAGTAATGTTGTATGGAAGTGTGTATACACTGAGTGTACAAAACATTAGGAACTCCTTCCTAATATTGATTTGCACACCCTTTTGCTCTCAGAACAGCCTTAATTTGTCAGGGCATGGACTCTACAAGGTATCGAAAGCGTTCCACAGGGATGCTGGCCCATGTTGACTCCAATGCTTCCCACAGTTGTGTCAAGTTGGCTGGTAGTGGATCTGTACTCCAAATAGCTTGTTTCGTCTCATCCCACAGATGCTCAATTGGATTGAGATCTGGTGACTGGACAGGCCACTGCAGTAAGCTGAATTCACTGTCATGTCCGTAGAACCATTCCTGGACAATCCTAGCCTTGTGGCATGGGGCATTATCATGCTGAAACTATTCATTTGCAGATACACTGCTGCCTTGAAGGGATGCACCTGATTGGCAATGATGTTCATACATGTATATCCTGTGGCATTCAAACATTGCTCCACTTTTATCAAGGGGTCCAATGTGTGCCATGAAAACATACCCCACACCAGCACACCACCACCACCAGCCTGCTATGTTGACACGCGGCATGATGGATGCATGTACTAATGTGGTTTTCTCCTAACAACAGGAACCGGGATTCATCAGACCAGGCAATGTAATTCCAATTCTCCAGTGTCCAGTGTTTTCGTTCCTTAGCCCACTGCAACCGCAGTTTCTTGTTTTTTGCTGAAAGAAGTAGAACTCTAAGGTTGTCGACTGCCATACCCATTTGTGTCAAGGTACGACGAGTTGTGCATTCTTTTATGGGTCTTTGGGCACCAATGTTGTACTGGACTGTCAGTTGACTAACTGTAGCCCGTCTCTTGCTCAGCACAATTCATGTCAGCCTACTTTGTCCTCTTTCATCAATGACCCGTTTTAGACTACTGGCTTGGCGTCGGCTGGATGTCCTTTGGGTGGTGGACCATTCTTGATACACAAGGGAAACTGTTGAGCATGAAAAACCCAGCAGCGTTGCAGTTCTTGACACACTCAGACCGATGCGCCTGGCACCTACTACCATTCCCCGTTCAAAGGCTTTAAATATTTTGTCTTATACATTCACCCTTTGAATGGCACACATACACAATCAATGTCTCAATTGTCTCAAGGCTTCAAAATCCTTCTTTAACCTGTCTCCTCCCCTTCATCTACACTGATTGAAGTGGATTTAACAGGAGACATCAATAAGGGATCATTGCTTTCACCTGGATTTACCTGGTCAGTCTATGGTTATGGAAAGAGCATGTTTTGTACACTCAGTGAATGTGAGGGTAGAGTGTTGACAAGCAAGACGGCACAGCCCTCCTCTCTTTTCTTATCTCCTCTCCTCCCCAGTACTGTATTGTCCTGTGTACAGTAATTCATTAGCAAAGCAGCCTTTGACCAGAAAAGCCTCATCATGTCAACCAGTCTCTCTCTCTGCTGGTGTGTGTGTGTGTCCGTGCATGTGTGCCATCAAATCTACCAGAGTCTCTCTGTGTTAATCCTTACAGAGAACAGACCTACATTCTGTTACACAACATTAATCCTCCCTGAGCTTAGGCCCACCCCTCACACTGCTATACATACACACACGCACATGCACACACACATGCACATGCACACACACACAGACACTCACACAAAATAACATTGCTACCAATATCTCTCTAAATAATGCGGGATATATATATATTTTTACCCTGCTGTCTGCAGTCAAATTATGGCAAAACTAGGTAACAAAAGAGCAGTTACATTTATATGTACGTGTGTCAGATGTTGCCCTCCCTTATAGTTTCCCCCTTGGAGCAGCAGCCCTTCTTGTGTGCATTTTGTTGTTAAAAATTGTTTTGCAATTAACTTTATTCCCGTAACCGAGACACTGATGACTTGCAGCCAGAGGGGGACCTGAATCGACAGCACTCTCTAATCTGCAGATAAGGTACGGTTGACCCCTTAACATGTGTGGTCAAATACTTCTGTTCAGAAGGGCTGGGGGCCACAGACGCTTGATGACAACGGATGATGGCAAATGCTGGTCGAGTGACCGACGGGTGGTGGCAGCAGCCATCATGTGGTCACATACTTCTGTTCAGAATGGCTCCCTGCTCATGCATATTTTCCTCTACCTTTCTGTTGCCAGCATTGACCGGACCATGGGCTGGGTGCCACAGACGCTTGATGACAACGGATGACGGCAAATGCTGGCCGAGCGACCAACGGGTGGTGGCAGCAGCCATCGTGACGACTCTCCAGGAGCATGGACATTATTCTCTGGGACTGAGTTTGTTTTGTCGTGTGAGAGTGAATGCCGTTTAAAAAAAAATTGTGCTCCCCAAGAATTCTGAAGTAAAAACCCTTGAAACCTTTATAGCCTTGTCTGTGTGATGGCCTGGCATCCAAAGAAACCTGTTTTGACATATGTATAAGATCATAGGACATACAGTGGCTTGCGAAAGTATTCACCCCCCTTGGAATGTTTCCTATTTTAAAATTGATTTTTTGGGGGGTTTGAATCATTTGATTTACACAACATGCCTACCACTTTGAAGATGCAAAATAAAATATTTTGTGAAACAAACAAGAAATAAAACAAAAAAACAGAAAACTTGAGCGTGCATAACTATTCACCCCCCCAAAGTCAATACTTTGTAGAGCCACCTTTTGCAGCAATTACAGCTGCAAGTCTCTTGGGGTATGTCTCTATAAGCTTGGCACATCTAGCCACTGGGATTTTTGCCCATTCTTCAAGGCAAAACTGCTCCAGCTCCTTCAAGTTGGATGGGTTCTGCTGGTGTACAGCAATCTTTAAATCATACCACAGTGTAAGGTTCTGTATTTATTTTCTTAGTTCACTTGTGTTCTTGAATGTAGCCCTGTCATTTTTGTTCATTGATTTCACCTGTGTTAGTTACTCACCTGGTCTCCTGAGTCTCTCCTGAGTGGTGCAGTGGTCTAAGGCACTGCATCGCAGTGCTAGCTGTGCCACTAGAGATCCTGGTTTGAATCCAGGCTCTGTCGTAGCTGGCTGCGACCGGGAGACCCATGGGGCGGCGCACAATTGGTCCAGGGTAGGGGAGGGAATTGCCGGCAGAGATGTAGCTCAGTTGGTAGAGTATGGCGTTTGCAACGCCAGGGTTGTGGGTTCGATTCCCATGGGGGGCCAGTATGAAAAATAAAAAAATAATGTATGCACTCACTAACTGTAAGTCGCTCTGGTTAAGAGTGTCTGCTAAATGACTAAAATGTAAATGTCTCATCAGCTCCAGTTCATTGTGCCTTGTGAGGTACGTCTCTATTCGTCTCCTGAGTGGCGCAGTGGTCTAAGGCAGTGCTAGCTGTGCCACTAGAGATCCTGGTTCGAATCCAGGCTCTGTCGCAGCCGGCCGCGACCGGGAGACTCATGGGCAGCGCACAATTGGCCTAGCGTTGTCCAGGGTAGGGGAGGGAATGGCCGGCAGGGATGTAGCTCAGTTGGTAGAGCATGGCGTTTGCAACGCCAGGGTTGTGGGTTCGATTCCCACGGGGGACCAGTATGAGAAAAAAAACATGTATTCACTAACTGTAAGTCGCTCTGGATAAGAGCGTCTGCTAAATGACTAAAATGTAAATGTATTGTTCGTTTTGACTCTACTAAGCCTTTTCCTAGCTGTGAGAACCAGTTATAGCCCTCTGTCCTAGTTTTGTTTCACCTGCCTGTTTGCTTACCTGTGTATGACCATTGCTTGCCTGTGACCACGATTCCTGCCTTCTGCAAAGGCGAAATAAACACCTGCCGTGCTCTGCGCGTGAATCTACACCTTTTTCTCCCTGAGTATTCATTACACACAGATTCTCAATTGGATTGAGGTCTGGGCTTTGACTACGCCATTTCAATACATTTAAATGTTTCCCCTTAAACCACTCGAGTGTTGCTTTAGCAGTATGCTTAGGTTCATTATTCTGCTGGAAAGTGAACCTCCGTCCCAGTCTCAAATCTCTGGAAGACTGAAACAGGTTTCCCTCAAGAATTTCCCTGTATTTAGCGCCATCCATCATTCCTTCAATTCACACCAGTTTCCCAGTCCCTGCCGATGAAAAAACATGATGATGGGATGGTGTTCTCGGGGTGATGAGAGGTGTTGGGTTTGCGCCAGACATAGCGTTTTCCTTGATGGCCAAAAAGCTCAATTTTAGTCTCATCTGATCAGAGTACCTTCTTCCATATGTTTGGGGAGTCTCCCACATGCCTTTTGGCGAACACCAAACGTGTTAGCTTATTTTTCTCTTTAAGCAATGGCTTTTTTTCTGGCCACTCTTCCGTAAAGCCCAGCTCTGTGGAGTGTACGGCTTAAAGTGGTCCTATGGACAGATATTCCAATCTACGTTGTGGAGCTTTGTAGCTCCTTCAGGGTTATCTTTGGTCTCTTTGTTGCCTCTCTGATTAATGGCATCCTTGCTTGGTCCGTGAGTTTTGGTGGGCGGCCCTCTCTTGGCAGGTTTGTTGTGGTGCCATATTCTTTCCATTTTTTAATAATGGATTTAATGGTGCTCCGTTTTAATGATGATATTTTTTTATAACCCAACCCTGATCTGGTCCACAACTTTGTCCCTGACCTGTTTGGAGAGCTCCTTGGTCTTCATGGTGCCGCTTGTTTGGTGGTGCCCCTTGCTTAGTGGTGTTGCAGACTCTGGGGCCTTTCAGAACAGGTGTATATATACTGAGATCATGTGACAGATCATGTGACACTTAGATTGCACACAGGTGGACTTTATTTAACTAATTATGTGACTTCTGAAGGTAATTGGTTGACCAGATCTTATTTAGGGGCTTCATAGCAAAGGGGGTGAATACATATGCACGCACCACTTTTCCATAATTTATTTTTTAGAATTTTATGAAACAAGTTATTTTTTTCATTTCACTTCACCAATTTGGACTATTCTGTGCATGTCCATTACATCAAATCCAATAAAAAATCAGTTTAAATTACACGTTGTAATGCAACAAAATAGGAAAAACGCCAAGGGGGATGAATACTTTTGCAAGGTACTGTAAGTATATTAGACCCATCTTTTTTACTGTGTTCTGTTTTCAAATACTGTAGTAAAATGTAATTCACAATTTGTACACAACTGTGAATTCAGAGGATGAGATTTAAGGTGCAATATGCAGAAATCGCTCCGCCATTTCCTGGCTGCTAAAATTCTAATAGTTTGCCTAATTTCAGTTTATGTGACAAAACAAGCAATGTATAGTTTAGAGAATCATTCTACCATCTAAACTGCGGCAAAATATATTTTCAATAACCAAAAATATTGTATTTTCAGCTTTTTGAAACTGGTGTACAAAATCTAAAGTAAAAGACGCAACAACTCAACTTAAGAACGGGAAGCATTGAAATAGTGCACATGGAACAGATCTACCGCTTCTTAGACTTGCTTTCAATGAAAATGACAGATCTATAACTCACATTTCTATGTGAATTTGGTCGGGTCGCCCAAAAAGTTACACATTGCAGCTTTAAAATGAAGCATGAAATAAGGAGACTGCCCCTAGGTCTAGTACACTCATTGACCATGCTGTATGTGTTCTCTATTCAAAGACAGACGGAGAGGACCCTCAGGGAGGCACACACTCTGGATGAGAGCCCTTTATCTGGTGGACACACACACACACACAGTATACACACACACACAGTATATACACACACACACCAAGCAAATACGCGCACATATACACCCACACTCACACGCACACAAGCATACACGCACGCACGCACGCACATACACACGCACACACGTGTGATATTTATGGCGCTGATGAAGCTAAATGCACTGGAGTGCTAGACAGTATCGGACAAGGGGCACACACACACTAATGGACACACAGATGGATAGATGGATGGACAGACGAATAGACGGACAGTCAAACACACTACGCACACAACATTCACACAAGAGGAGTTTAGTTTAGTTTGTTAGGATCCCCATTAGCTACTGCACATGCAGCAGCTACTCTTCCTGGGGTCCACATAAAACGTACAAATTCATGACAAAGTATAGAACAGTTATAAACATAAGATATTACATTACATTCAAAATAAAAAATATATATTAAGCTATATGAAAGACACCAAGAGACAACAAAAATACTATTTAAATACTCTTATAAACAGTACAGTTAAATTAGATCTTTAGAAAGAGGAGAGGCGCTGTGATACAATATGTTTTTTTTAACTGTTTTTTAAAGCTAAACTTGCGTTTTGTCTGAGTAAGTAAGCTCTGGTAGGACACAAACATATTACCATTCACATATTCAGAATTACTCACCCGCAATCTGACATTCACAATACCCTCAACCAAACTCATAATCACACTCACGGGGTGACACAAAACAGATGCTACTCCATAAATTAAACATCAACTGCTGCGGGCACAGCACACTGATGATGTCACAATGGCCGACCTCAGCCGAGTAAACAAAAGCAAGCATCTCCCCCAAGGGAGCAGCGACCTGATGTCATAATCCCCCATGTTGTAAACAAGCAGCATCACGCCCAAAAACAGCACCAGGTCAAACTAAATTTAGACTGGGGTTGAGTTAATTGGGTTGTGTCTCAAATGGCACCCTTTTCCTTACATAGTTCACTACTTTTGACCAGGGCCACTAGGGCTCTGGTCAGAAGTAGTGCACTATTTAGGGAATAGGGTGCCATTTGGGACGCATATTTGGTAAATGAGGTGAATTTATCTTATCTCTTTCAATACAGTCCCTACCTATTGTACACATTCCATGATATCTAGTCAGAAAGACAGAATTGGAAAGAGTTTAGGGGGCACTAAATCAACTGAATAGGGTGCTTTTACACAACACCAGCTACAACATGGGTTGAGAGGGAGTGATGTTTCTTAAGGGGGTGTGGATGTTTGTGTCTGCCTGCCTGCCAGTGCCTATATGTTCATGTGTCTATTTGAGAGAGAGTGTGTATGCACATTTGTGTGTGTGTGTCAGGGGATATTCCTTCTCATACTCTGCTAGCGTCAAAAGGGATAACGAAGATTGCGCACATTACATTCATTACATAATTCCCATTCCATCAGTGAGAGAGGAGAGAGAGAGAGATCTCTGCTTTAAGAGGGGCATCATATAACACACACATTCCACACACACACACACACACACACACACACACACGCACACATGCACACACGCACACACACACAGACGTCTCTCTGGACATTCTACTTAGAGAAAGAGAGAGATATTTCTAACCTACTATCCAGATCTCTATAGACCGTTAAAGGACCAAGAATCTAAATTTATCCAGTGACTTTCATTCCTCCATCCCCTCCTCCCTAACAAACCCTCCCTCCATTCCATTTCAGTCACACTCTTGGTCTGTCTGTCACTTTCTTTCCTTCTCCTCTTTCTCTCTGCAGTTCAGTCACTGTCTAATCTTTTCCCTCCCTCCCTCCCTCCCTCCAGTCCAGTCCTACACTCTTGATCTGTCCACCATTTTCTCTGTCTCTCTTCCCCCTCTCTCCTCTTCTGTTGAGTACTGATAACACTCCCTTCCACTGTCTGGCCTTAGATTACAGTGAGGAAGTAGGAATAACCTGCAATGTCTTTGTGTTGCAATTTGTGTTTTTGTATATAATTTGTAAGTAGCTATGTCAATGACTTACAAACCATCAATACATATTATTTTCTCACACGCACACATGCGTACACACACACACACATTCCCCAACCCTCAGCTATCCTCATCACCATTCTCCAATCCTCAAAAAATTAACTCCAGGCTGGGTTCACTATACTGGCTAAGTAAGTAAGGGGTCATGTATTGGAGATGCACAACAGTCACTGTTCTTCAAACTCCTCCACAGAGCCCATTAGTTCATATGAGTGGTCAGCACAGGAGGATATGAGAGGCGATAACAGCAGACGAAAGGAGGCCTAAGGCTTTTAGACTGAGTGGACCGGGGATGGGGCCACGCAAACCCCCCCCCACACACACACACACTTACTCATACACGGCCGGACAGACACACGCATACAAACACATACACACTCTCTCTCACTCACTCGCTCACTCGCTCACTCGCTCTCTCGCTCTCTCGCTCTCTCGTTTCTTTCTTTCTTTCTTTCTTTCTTTCTTTCTTTCTTTCTGTCTTTCTTTCTTTCTTTGTTAGTAGGCTATGTAGGGGAGACCAGGGTTGGTTGTCACACTTTTTAACTCTTGTGTGTATTTCTCAGCACCAGTATATCATACAAGACTCAATATTAGGATAAAGTGGGACCCCTGAAATGGGGATCCTTTTTATCCTCATACCTTATTCCAAAATGGAGTTAGAAGCCATCAAACACACTCGGTCCACTTGTGACAACCAGCCCTAGCGCGGGGTTGGTTGTCACACATTATGGGGTTGGTTGTCACAAAGTTTGCTAGTAACCTATTCCTTTTGAAACAGGAAATGAAGCAATATATAGTCTTAGAAATAGCAAAGCATTTCTTTGATATAATGATATTCCCCCCAAAATTGTGCTATTTATGCCTTGATAATAACATATTACATTTTGAGTAAATTTGTGTGTGTATGCGTGTTACAACCACAAAAGAGCTTGGGATTTATTGTATACTGGCAGTGGCATACTGTTGTATACTGAACAATATGGTTACAATGGGTTGGATTGTGAAAAGGGCATTTCCAAGTAAAATTAGGAATAAGCAAAGGCTTTGATTTCTGGTCAAACAGATGGAAAAGGGGTCTTAGAAAAAAGTAGAGGATAGTTCAGTACAATAAAATACAGTATAGTACAGTAGACTAGAGTTCAGTGCAGTATAGCACACTAGAGTAGAGTACAGTATAATTTACTGTATTGTGCTGTACTCTACTGTGCTGAACTGAACTGTACTCTTCTCTTCTCTACTGTACTGAATTCTATTCTACTCTACTCTACTATACTGTGATGCTATGATGCTTTACTGTGCTGTACTGTGATGTCCAAACATGTGAAACATAGACGTCTATGAGTGGTATTGATTTGGTCCGGACCAACCAAATGTGGTCTTGTTTTGGGGCGGAGCCTATTAGAATAATGTGTCAAATAATACCCAAACATGCAAAGGAAGATTCTACATTTTTCTACCTTGTGTATCTATTCAGGATACATCACCATGAAGATGCATTTCTGTATAATACAGATCAGGGACCCATGATGTCATTTTGTTACCATCATTCTGTTAGATATATTTTTGAAATAATAGAGTTGATTGTGACAACCAAACCCACATTCCATGTAACAACCATCAACAATTGACCCAGCCCAAACCTAGTAACTACAGTATGTCTCCATCTTTGCGAAACCAATTGAGCAGACATGTTCATCATAGCAAAAGTATTCAGCCGTCCAAAGCCCAGCCAAGAGCAGGATATCCTGAAGTCCATGCCTCTGTTACAATGTGGCTTCGAAAGACAATGCATCTCACTCCCCGAGTACATGGTTACTCCATTAAGTCTCACAGAATATTCCTTTACACTTTGATACAATTATCCACCCCTCCCACACAGACATGCACGCACACACACACATCCACCAGTGGAAGCTGGTGGAGGGAGAAACAATGAGCCCGTCCTTCCCATTTCTCCACCAGGCTCCACTGCCACACACACTGAACCCACACACACACACTGTCTCTCTATCTCTAAGAAAGTACACTGTCTCTCTTTCACACAGATTTATTTGACTACTAAGAATAACGTACTCTCCCTCTCTCACACAGACACATACACACTTGCTATGAATACAGTCTCGCTTCAGCAGTTTTTCTAAAAATACACAGCTACTCTCTTTCTCCAACATGAATGATGCCTCTCCCTCATACAGTCAAGCTCAGAATGCACGCTGTTCCGCTTCAATGTATTTCTCTCACACAGTTGTGTGGCTCTCTTACCAGCTAAATATCATACTCGAACATGCACACTCGCACACACTGTTGCTCTATGACTGAGTGCCCAGAGGATATCCTGGGAACTGATATGAATATTGATGATAGAGATGGTGTGTGTGTGTGTGGCATAATGAGTGTATGTAGTGATGTGTGGAGATAAATGTGTGCATTTGCATCCAAGCTCTACTTTGTGTGTAAACCGTACGCAGGTATTTATTTCTGTGTGAGTACTGTGCGTGTGTGTGTGTGTGTGTGTGTGTGTGTGTGTGTGTGTGTGTGTGTGTGACATCCCTCTCCTTACCTTGGCCATGTCTTCAGCAAGACTCCAGCTGGCTCCTAGTCCATAGCATTGCACTGAATCGCCGGAATTCTCTTCCTCAAACACAGACGCCAGGATACACACTCGCACACACACTCCTCCGTCCCTCCGTGACCAGCATGTTCCCTTGTTTTCTCCTCCCCTCCTCCCTTTCCTGTGACAGCAAAGCCACCAACGTCCACTGGATAGCTCGTTCTTCGATGTAGTGGATCTATCTACTCCTTTTCTTCTCTTCTATCACTCCTTCCTTGTCTCGTTTCTCCACACCCGACAGAGAATAAGGAACTTGACTATTTTTCTCTCCACACTCTTTTCAACCTCTCACTCTGTCGTTGAGCTGGGCTCACAGACCAATCCCTCTGTGCCTCTCCTCTCTCTCAACTCAGCTGCTCCTCCTCCTTCCCATTTCTCCCCTCCCCCTTCCTCTCGCCCTCACTGTACACCAATGACTGTACACATGCACAGAATTAGAGCGAGAGAGAGCGAGAGGATCAGAGGGATAGTAAGGAGGCAACCATGTGACCTAGTAGAGTGGTGGTGTAGTAGGATTCTACCTACCAGCTGTCAGGCTCATTCCTCCATAGGCAGACTAGCTGCTTCGTCCTTCTCCATTGACAGCAGCCCTGTGTCCTTATAGAGTACCACAGTATGAGTCATAATACCCATAAAACTTAGCGGTCAAACTGGGAAATGGTTCCAATAATTTTTCCACCCTTCATTTTTCCCATAGCGGATTTGAGAAAACCTTCAAATAAGGGCTGTGTTTCGTGTAGGCTTACCCTGGCATGACGTTTTGATAAACGTGTAAATCTATCTAGGACAAGGTGACTTTTATCAATATATTCACCTGTATTTAACTGTGATGAGTGTGATGGAAGGAGTCAGGCGCAGGAGGGTAATCACCGAATACAGAGTTGATTCCTTCGTTACACAAAATACGCTGGAATAGCGACAAACGAAACAGGCACAGGGGAAAATCTACCCTGGCAATACACTGTAACTGTATCTCCATATAATACATAGGCACAGGGGAAATATCTACCCTGGCAACAAAATGGTACGAGTAGCTCCACCGAGCTACACTACTTTCACATTCAAACAATCACCCACAAGGACAAGGGGGAAGAGGGAACACTTATACACAGACTAATGAGGGGATTAGAACCAGGTGTGTGTGATTGACAAGAAAAGACAAATGTGATGATGATAATTGGGGCGGCAGTGGCTAGTAAGCCGGTGACAACGAACGCCGAAGCCTGGCCGAACAAGGAGGGGAGGCAGCCTCGGCGGAAGTCATGACATTACCCCCCAAAAATGAAGTGCTAATTAGCTGCTAATGTGGCTATCATAAAGAATTACAAATGATCTGGACGAGACTGCTGAATCGAGGCAAAGGTAAGAATCTGGATTAACTATCTAATGTTTGCTAAATGTAGTAATGAATACATTGGCTACATTTATTTAAATAGACAATTCAGTGAACTGTCTTGTGCAAGTTATAAATTGACACAATACCTGTTAGCAAAGGTGTCAGCTAGAGATAACGTGCAGGAGCCTGCAGGGATTTGTAGTTTTGCATGATGTCTACTTTGATGCTAATTATCATTTTCGATTTCTGAGAGTAAATAGAGCCAAATATATTGATAAAAGTCCCCTTGTCCGAGAGAGATTTACATGGTTATCAAAATGTCATGCCAGGATAAGCCTAAACAAAACACAGCCCTTTTTTGAAGTGTTTCTAAAATCCCCTATGGGAAAAATGAATGGTGGAAAAACGATTGGAACCATTTCCCTGTTTGACCACTAGGTTTTATGGGTATTATGACACCTCCACTCTATTATAGCACTATTGGCTGACATATCTTCTACCTTGAAAGCAGGGCCAATTTTTTTATTGAGCTTATATTGTGAACATAGGGCTATTGATATGCAGATTTGTATTTGTATCTTGTTTGTCACCGTGGTTGAAAAATAGTGGGCTAGCTATTTTGTAATAACATATTAAGGAAATACATTGTAACATTCCTAACAGCAGGTATTAGAGAGAGTTACACCCACCCACACCCGTCCACCCCCCCCCCCACCCCAATTACACACAACACAAACTTCATGGTTTAGGAATCAGGAAAAGGACATCCTCTGGTGTTTCCTTCAAACTGTATGTGGGGAAACTCCCACCCGTCAACAACAGGCACAGGAACTGGGCGCACTGCAAATTATGTTCCCCTCATTTTAAAGCTGCAGTCCGGAATGAGAAAGACATGGACTTTTTAACCACATTTAAAGCTATACATAGTTTGTTTACAATTTCATATGTTGAGTTATGATGGGGTAAGACAGCTGTACTAAGCTCATGAGGCATGAGTGCACATTTTGTATGGGATTATGTAAACATTCGGGGGTATAAATTAAATATTTTGTTACATATTTCTTGATTTTTGGTATTTGTTTAATTCAATATCTTTATAGCCTACAGATTAAGCTTGGCTAAGCCTAAAATGTATTGACATTAGTTACCACCCTAGATGATTATGCATCCACTAATCAAATGCACAACATTTTGTGGATTTAATAGTTAGTTAATTGGTATTCTAATTCTTAGCAGATTTGGTCATTATAAAGTGGTAAATGGCGCCATCTTGTGTGCAGTTTACTGCACTGACACTACTGAAATTTGACCCTGGCAAATTGGATGGGAGAAATAATCTGTTTGCCTCAGAAACAGTGGATAGGGGGAAACTAAAGGGACATGCCACAAAACCTCATTGCTCAATTGTTACAAATTTGTTCGAGATTAGGGGCCTCATATAAACTTTCATTTATATACTTTCACACTAAATATCCGTGTACACCATTTCTGAAAAGAATGCGTAAATATATTGAGATTTATAAACTTAGCATGTGTCATTCATATGCATGTTTCCCAATCGTTCGACGAACAAATGTCCACATCCTTTTGGTCATTTAGTGTAAATATTGGACTTTCAAGAAGCAAAGTATCACTTCCGTTTTACTTCATATGATGCATTTTGCATCATCATGATTAGGTGGCTAGTGACACTTTGCTTCTTGTTTCTATCGTCACGTTCAATACAACTGGAAACTCTGAAAAATATGAGGTCAAATCATGAAATCAGTGATCTTCAGGTCGGAAAGTCGGAGCTCTAGAAAGAGGCCACAGTTCCCGAGTTGGAATTCAGAGTTGGATGACCATTCAAATAGGTTTTTCCCAGTCGGAGCAAGTTTTTTTCCCCGAGTTCCCACTTTTTTTGAACAAGTCGGAAGTCTGAGATTTCGGAGTTTCCAGTAACGAGTTCCCAGTTGTTTTGAACAAGCCATTTGTTGCTGCTTCTGATGTTGCTTTATGACTCACTAGTGGACAAGGAGAATCTAATTTCATACAACCGCATTTGTTTCCACATTTCTTCTCTTCTTTGGCTACAATGTAAAAAGAAAGTCAAATAGAGAGAAGTAGTCACCAGTGTTGTCAGTATAGCAACTTTGTTGCTATATTTAGCGAGTTTTCAGACCCCTCCGGCGACCTTCTATTGGTAAAAGAGGCTAGCGACAAATTCAGCTACTTTTCAGGCTGCCTTGGGGAGTTTTGACACAGAGGATTTATTTTTCCACTCAATTCTGCCGCAAGCAAGATTCGGAGAAGCTGTCTGTGCAACAGAAGTCAGAGCAACAGTGCACACACAGGCAGAGAAGCACAAGGGGAGGTGGTGTGCGGTGGCAGAGCTGGCGAAAACGCTACTTCGGGGACCGCAGTTGTGCCACAGCAAGGCAAATTAGTGCTGTGACTTCGTCACGGCAATGGCAAAACGTCATCTAGTGACTTCTAGCGACAAGTCAAGGAGCCAATGGCGATTCTCACTGAAAAATAGTTGGTAACACTGGTAGTCACCAATCTATGCAACTTTTGAACACCAAATCCAGCAGTCTTCGTGTGCATTTGCCCATTTGAAAAAAGCAGATTTCTTCCGGGTACTCTGCAATTGTCGTTTTAACTTTTACGGATATCTCCAAAGGAAATGCAGCACATTTTACATTGAGAACCTTATTAAGTAGCTGTAGTTTGGACATTTTGGGGAGGAAAGGGGTGGGAGAAGTTATTGTTTTTTTTCCTGCTCAAGAGTTGCTAGATACCCAGCTAGCACATTTGTTTCCTTGGAAGTTGTGGGAGCTTAAGTTTTCGGTTTCCCATTGGTTCTGGGAACAAAGCCGTAAGTTTCCTGACCGGTAAAACGGACCGTTTTTTAAACGTTCTGAGAACGGAAGTGAAAATGTTGCCTGTTTTGGGAATGTACATTTTTAGGTTGCAGGGATGTTCTGAGAACGCTTTACTATGGTTCCCTGAACATTTTCCAGGTAGGTTTTATTAACGGTTTGAGAACGGAAATTATAGGTTATTTGAAGATAATTAAATTACATTCTGAGAACATGGGGCACAGGCAGCCTAGTGGTTTAGAGTGTTGGGCCAGTAACTGAAAGGTTGCTGGTTTGAATCACTGAGCAGACTAGGTGAAAATCTTTTGACGTGCCCTTGAGCAAGGCACTTAACCCTAATTGCTTATGGAAGTTGCACTGGATGAGAGCGTCTACTAAACTGTATGCTTCAATAGGACTGCTAGCTTAGTTTGACTGTTTTGAACTCTAAGCACAGATAGGATACATGGATATTAATTTGCTTAGGCAATAATCATGCAAACACATTTTTTTTAAATTGTGTGTGGGGAAAAAATCACGTATTAACCTGATTTGTTTAATATTAATAGTTAACAATTAATATGCTTAACAATAGTAGAGACATTTCTTAACTACCAATGCTGTGCTTTTCATAAGGATGGTTCCCTCTAGCTCCCTGCAGCTGGTCTAGGCGTGTAGTCAAGGACATGCGATAGAGATAAACTTGAGGAACAGATAGACCTGTATTGTTTCAATTTCTCGTTGCTTCTGAGTAACCTGGTCACACGGCATAAGAAAAAGAGCCTCAGAGTGACCACAGTTTTTCAGTTCATCCTGTCTTTTACTATCTTCCAAGGGCACAGCTGTGTGGAGATATGGGCAGTAACGGAGCTAACATTATCACTTGTTTGTGTTCTATGACCCGATACACATAACCACAAGAAGAAAACAAGGTAGCTCCTGATCTGCCGGGGAGGGGTGGAACTAAGCATTTTTAGGTCCACTATATAAGACGTCAGCATTTCCTGTTCGTTGGGCTCTCACTCTATCCACTTGGTTGTGTGGGTATTGCGACCAGCTCCCTTATCGATAAGTTATTTGAATAAAGAGTTAGTTTAAGTATAACTCTGACTAGTATTTAAAATATCCACCACATTTGGCGACGAGGATGGGATCTGTAACTTCACCTGTTGGTCGCTCCTGATGATCTCAGTAAACTGTGCACAGGGGATCCCCAAAATGGGATCTCAGGGGAGCCGCACTCCTGATGGAGCAGCTGGACCACCTAAGATCTGAGAGGAAGCGGGCACGGGTGGATACCAGATCTCAAACATAGTATTGAGAGAGGGGAGCAAGATGATCCACCAATATCCTGATTGATGATTGACCTTGTCTCTCCTCATTATTGAAAAGGAGGTGAGCGAACCACACAAAGTCAAGTTTTTAAGAAAATCCTCTGTTACCTGGGCTCTGAGTGTGTATTCCTGTGAGAGGGGGCATCTTGGAGGTGTAAGCGGGGCCGAGTCAGAGGAGAGTAATCTGAGAGCACTGTCAGACTCAAAGATACTCTGCCACTGGTCAGTTGCGGGTGACTTAGAGCCGCCCTGACACTGAATTGATTACAGTGGGGATTGGTGCGGTCTGTAGGGACGAGGGGCCAGAGTGTCTGTAGATAAGCCTGCACTTGGTGAAGTCCCATTGGATGAAGGACCTCTGTCTCAAGGGTGTGCCTCAGAACAGGTGAAGTCCGATTATTTTAAATGTGCTAGCCAGGTATGCCCTGGAGGAGCCAGTGTAGAAGCCAGCACTTGGTGAAGTCTGTACCACAGTAGGCGATATCCCCGTGTGGAGATAACACCCCGTTCTGGGGCCACTAATTAGGCAATATTTTAATGGAGATATCGCTAACTGGTTTTCTCTGTTTGTCTACCCCTGTGTGTGTGTGTCTGTGTAATCTGTGAGTGTGTGAGTGGAACAGGAACCATGGGAGTACACAGGAGCAAGGGACATGGTATTCCAGATCCCCCCACGGGGGCCCTGAAGGTTATGTGTAGATAAGTGGGGAAGAGACATTCTGGACCAGGTGAAATTACGGATAAGGTGGTTTTCCGTTGACAGGGACACTGTAACAATATTAGAGAAAGTCAGGGAGAGACTGACAGAGTATGAATGGACAAAACCTCCCATGTCTAGCGAAACAGTCAAAACTGTAGGGGCTGAGTCCTCCCATTCAGAGAGCATGTAACTATACCTCTGCCTGTCTCCTTTTGTGAGGAGAAGTGTCAGCATCAATTTCTCTACTCTGACCACTGTCCTGTCAATCTGATGGGCAGGGACCTCCTGTGTAAACTGGGCATCAACATAACATGTGGCCGAACCGGTTGAACCGTTATTCAAGAAGGAGGAGGAGGAAGAGGGGGAGCAACTGATGTTAATGTCTGAGTTTTGTGACTGGTATTATGCATGGGACGTTGATAAATGAGGTGCCCAATATGGCTTGTGTTTTCTCAATGGGCCAAAACCCATTGGGGTCACGAGGGCAGTTTCATGTCTGAAGCAGGCTTACATTGCACCTCCCATTTCTCACCATTGACAAGAGACCTGAGATATGAGAACAAATAGCTGTTAGAAAGTGTAGCGCCAGAATCTATCCAGTGTGAAGGGTTGTATTGTAGCAGTGATTTCTGTGCTTTGGGGGTTCATCTAACCCCTGCACAGAAAGAGCTCTACATGTTTGAAGATAGTACACCACATGTGTCCCTGGCAAAATCATGTAGAGTTGAGTGGGAGGATACTAGGGTTTAGATAAAGGGCCTGGTCAATGCTGTTGATTGGGAGGTGTTCAGATGGGTCAACTTATTCACCCAGCAAACTGACATATTGTTACCCCCTCAACTGGGACACAGCAGTTGAGAGGGGTGTGCATGGACTTGATCAGCCCTCCTTTGTCACCAATATCATGTTTTTGAGTGAGGACTCGCCCCTCTTGAGAGGGGTCCCTGATTGCCTATGGGCAAGGGATACATCTGATTTTGGCAGGATGAAGGAGGCTGAGCCCCTTGTAGTCACTCCCAAAGATACCAGGCACCCTTCCAAAGCACAGTATCCACTCAGTAAAGAGGCTATTGAAGGTATTACACCTGTGCATGCCTCACTGTTAGAGCACGGAGCGTTAGTCCTGTGTCCAGAGTCACCTTGCAACACCCCTATCTTGCCAGTAAGAAAAGCCTCAGGGAATTGGCGTTTTGTTCAAGATTAAGACCTGTGAATGATGCTGTCTTTGCCCGTGCCCCAGTGGTTCCCAATCCAACTACGTTGTTATGTGATTTCTTTTGATGATTGTTTTTGTAAGAGAAATGCACTGCTTGAAAAGCATTTACTGCTGTTAGTGGGTTATAGTTGTTTAACATTGCTTTAGATGTGATTTATTTTGTAGACTGTAGTTTTACAAAATTATAACTAAGCTACTGACTGAAGGAGTTATGACTGATTTCCAACAATACAATTTTCTGTCCACCTGCTATTTGTAGCAGTGTTGTAACCGCTAACCTTTGCTTTCACAGCACTACCGGTGAAGACTTTAGAATTCAAAGTTTTAAAGGTTAAATGCTTTTAGCCTTGTGTAGAGAAGGCCTGTGTACAACATTTGAAAAAGGTGTTCTTGATGTAACCGATTCCTGGTTTTCAAGTGAGTTGATACGTGTAATAAGAATACTTGTACTTTCGGGAACTGAATTTAAGTAGTGAGAATTGTGTTGACTGATCTTTGGAATTTAATTTAAGTGAACCAAATGTAATTTAAAATAGGCCTGGAATTAATTAACTGATTGATCTAAGAGCATTTGACTGCTGTTAAGAAATGTAGATACCGTTAGAGAACTAAACAAATATAGAGGGGTACCCCATTAATTAATGTGTGGACGCACACAATAACAGAATGATTGTGAATGAATGATTGCATAATGATTAACTGTTTGAACTGTTTAACACATGTTGTCACTTACAGGAATGGCGGAAATCACTCAACCATTTTCTGATTTCACCCATGGCCACAAGATGGAGATGAAGGACAAGATAAAGTGGACTCCTGAGGGTTTGCTGGCAGTTGACAAAATGTGACACAGTTGCTAACCTTTTCTCCTTGTTTAGGTTTGCCGGATCATTCTAAACCATTTAATCCATTGGTGTCTGATAAAAAAAAAAAAAAAAATGGTTTTATGTAATCTGTCCTTATACAGGATCACAGTGGGAAGCAGCGGCCTGTTGCATACTACCCTAAGAGACTTGACAGTGTGGTGAGAGGGTTGGTGTGTTGCCTCAGAGCTGTAGCAATGTCAATGTGCCATGTCCCTACTAACTGACGATGAAGGTGAGCCCCATGATTGTGCTGTCCTAGTTGACCAGGTCTGTAAGCCACACCCCGATTTATCGGATGTGCCTTTAATGAATGCTGATTTGGAACAATTTGTGGATGGTTCTGCTCAAAAATCACCTCAAGAAAAACCATTAGGGGCTTATGCAATAACCACGGCTGCCACTACCTTAGAAAGTGCTAAAATACCTCAGGCTGCAGAATTGTTTGCTCCTACTAGAGCATTTATTATTTAGGCAAAGGATATACAGTGGGCAAAGGATATACAGCCACCAATTGTGCAAGTTCTCCCACTTAAAAAGATGAGAGAGGCCTGTAATTTTCATCATAGGTACACGTCAACTATGACAGACAAATTGAGAAAAAGAAATCCAGAAAATCACATTGTAGGATTTTTATTGAATTTATTTGCAAATGATGGTGGAAAATAAGTATTTGGTCACGTACAAACAAGCAAGATTTCTGGCTCTCACAGACCTGTAACTTCTTCTTTAAGAGGCTCCTCTGTCCTCCACTCGTTACCTGTATTAATGGCACCTGTTTGAACTTGTTATCAGTATAAAAGACACCTGTCCACAACCTCAAACAGTCACACTCCAAACTCCACTATGGCCAAGACCAAAGAGCTGTCAAAGGACACCAGAAACAAAATTGTAGACCTGCACCAGGCTGGGAAGACTGAATCTGCAATAGGTAAGCAGCTTGGTTTGAAGAAATCAACTGTGGGAGCAATTATTAGGAAATGGAAGACATACAAGACCACTGATAATCTCCCTCAATCTGGGGCTCCACGCAAGATCTCACCCCGTGGGGTCAAAATGATCACAAGATCGGTGAGCAAAAAATCCCAGAACCACACGAGGACCTAGTGAATAACCTACAGAGAGCTGGGACCAAAGTAACAAAGCCTACCATCAGTAACACACTACGCCGCCAGGGACTCAAATCCTGCAGTGCGAGACGTGTCCCCCTGCTTAAGCCAGTACATGTCCAGGCCCGTCTGAAGTTTGCTAGAGTGCATTTGGATGATCCAGAAGAGGATTGGGAGAATGTCATATGGTCAGATGAAACCAAAATAGAACTTTTTGGTAAAAACTCAACTCGTCGTGTTTGGAGGACAAAGAATGCTGAGTTGCATCCAAAGAACACCATACCTACCGTGAAGCATGGGGGTGGAAACATCATGCTTTGGGGCTGTTTTTCTGCAAAGGGACCAGGACGACTGATCCGTGTAAAGGAAAGAATGAATGGGGCCATGTATCGTGAGATTTTGAGTGAAAACCTCCTTCCATCAGCAAGGGCATTGAAGATGAAACGTGGCTGGGTCTTTCATCATGACAATGATCCCAAACACACCGCCCGGGCAACGAAGGAGTGGCTTCGTAAGAAGCATTTCAAGGTCCTGGAGTGGCCTAGCCAGTCTCCAGATCTCAACCCCATAGAAAATCTTTGGAGGGAGTTGAAAGTCCGTGTTGCCCAGCGACAGCCCCAAAACATCACTGCTCTAGAGGAGATCTGCATGGAGGAATGGGCCAAAATACCAGCAACAATGTGTGAAAACCTTGTGAAGACTTACAGAAAACGTTTGACCTGTGTCATTGCCAACAAAGGGTATATAACAAAGTATTGAGAAACGTTTGTTATTGACCAAATACTTATTTTCCACCATAATTTGCAAATAAATTCATAAAAAATCTTACAATGTGATTTTCTGGAGAAAAACATTTCTCAATTTGTCTGTCATAGTTGACGTGTACCTATGATGAAAATTACAGGCCTCTCTCATCTTTTTAAGTGGGAGAACTTGCACAATTGGTGGCTGACTAAATACTTTTTTCCCCCACTGTATATGACTGAAGACATGCAAAATGTAACAGTAGATGTGTAAAAAAAAGGATTATAAGATTTGAGTGAAACATATGGTAAGAGCATCCGTTTCATTTGGAATTGTCTGTTTTTGAAAGCATATTAAGGAACAATTCTCATCTCTATTGTGAGCCATATTTACAGTTATCCAATCACCTCAGCCCATATCTGAATGATTAGTTATTACCTGTATCCAAGTGCATTGCTGGATAATTCTCACTGCATAACCATCACCATGAAAAAGCAGTAGCCCAGTTGCAGTTATTCAAGTCTTAATGTGAACAATGGGTCTGGTCACCTCTCTTGGCAAGGGCATCAAAGTCTGGTGTCATCTTTGATGTAGAGATTCTCAGAACAGCTGACAAGTGGTCATTTGTTAAATTTGACCTGTGATGGGAATTGTTGTAATTCATGACTGAGAACGTTTGTTCACACACATATGTGGACCCAAATAAAACAAGCATCCTCTGGGCGTGCTTTTTAATGTTTGGAAACTTTGTTTCATTCAGTAAGCCATAGAACTGGTCTATTGTTTCTGTTTTGTACTTCTCCTTCAAAGCACTGTCACATTGGATGTCGATGAGCTCCAAATGTGTGTCTGGTGGTTCTTTCTCACTGTCGAAAGACAGGGGGCATGATACAAGCTCCAGCTCAGTCTCAATCTTGGTGAAGTCTGAGAAGCGGCAGGAAAACTCAGTATGCAGGTCGATCAAAGTGCTACTGTATGTCTCAGTGCGGCACTGTGATGTGTGCGCGTTCATTGCCAGTGTTGGAAAATGAGCGAGAGACCGGCTGCTCATTTGTCTGGAGAACAACGAAGTTTGGCCTTGAATGCTTTCACATTGGAATACAGTTCATGCACAAAAACACAATTTCCCTGCATTTTCACATTTAGATCGTTCAGATGTCCCAATATGTCTACACCGAAAGCAAAGTCGCCCAGCCAGTCTGTCTCTTTCAGCTTTACCAACCGTATCAAAGAACATACCTATCTCCCCTCTCAGTTCCCACACACGGCAATACACTTTTCCCAGGTTTAGCCAGTGCACATTTGAATGGTACAACAAGTCCTGGTGCTCTGCCTCTGTGTCATTGAGCAGCTGAATGAACTGACGATGGTTAAGCCCCCTTGCCCGTATAAAGTTAACAAGTTTTACAACCACTTTGACAACATTTTACAACTTTAACACACTTTTAGCATGCTTGCTTGAAAAATGACGATTGAGATTATATTCCTTAAAAACGGCAACACTTTCTTGACATATCAGCCTTATCTCCAATATTAGTAAAACGTATTTTGCTGTCCATTCTTCTTTAAACACACGACATTCAGAGTCCACTTTTCTCATTTTCGCAGCACTCATTTTTCACGTCAAAAGTCGTCAAGCAATGATGACTGAGCGCACTCTGAATCTGACTGTAGGCCCAAATACAGAGCTCGCTGCCAGGCTACAGCGCCATCTATTGGAGGTTGTTTGTATATTATGGAATGAGTAATTTTAGGCCAAAAATCGTAACTCAAATATAATAATATTTAATACATTTAAAATATGTCTTACGGGCCGGATTGAAGTGCCCGGCAGGCCGGATACAGCCCGCGGGCTATACTTTGCCCCCATTTGCAGTATGGATCATCCTATACTGAAGCCATATTTATGACTAAAACGAGAAGGCGTTTTACAATCTAAATTCTTTGAATCTTTCTTCTTAGTCATACACATACCCCAAAAATCTATGTTTTGTTGAAAAGTGCTATAGAGGTTAAATAAACTATTATGATGTAGGTCTAGATCTCCACCTGGTACAAACAATAATGGAGAAACTTCCTTTCCCTGGGCTCTGCCCAATTTATTCAAAATGTAACGATGTACAACACAAAGTATGTTTTCAATATGATAGTCCTTAAATAGTAACATTATCACACATGCTCTGTCGTTCGCTACATACTGTAGTCTTAGACTGCCTTCATTGAAGTCGTTTGTGGTGACGAGGGGCACGAGGGGCGTTGTACAAAACAAAGTCATCAGATTATCACCATCTAATTAATATTAAAGAGCTCAGCTGCGCGTCGTGACACACCTTCAACATTGTGCCTTAATTCTAGAGAACTCATAGCCCCTTGTCGTTTACCCCTCACATATTCATATCCAACCTTAAATGGGCAATCTGCTGTTGAAACAATAACAAATTGGGATCCCAGCCACTTGTTTTAATAAACAGCTGAGGGATGGGGCTAGGGAAATGTAACCTCTCAAATTCATAGACCGCAATCTAGATAAAAGGAATGAAAGTCGTGACACACATTATAATTTTTTATTCATATTTGGAGCCATTCATTGTCTGTTAACATTCTTCTTGTTTGTAAACAACAGAGAAATAAAACAAAGAATAACATGTTTATGGGTTATGATAGGGTAAGACAAAACATTGTGCTTAACTCATAATGCATTAATAAGTTATATCTATAAAAAATCAATGGGTAGGTTGTATGAATTGATATGACCATTGGACAGATTCCCAGATCGCAATCTGTACCTTTAACCAAGAACAGTGACCTGAGGGGTATGTCCTCTTAATAGTCTCTTCCATCCAACACATTTTACACAAAGGGCATTTTTATGTGTTCTCAGTCATTGTGAATATTCCTTCCATGAGTTCGCAGATGTCTTTTTAGACTTGATTTTAACTTTAAGTAAGTTCAACACAAATAACATTGAAGTCCCTCCCACTTATGAATCTTCATATGCGCTGTCATGCTTCCCTTCAGACTGAAGCATTTGCCACATTCGTTACAGTGATGTGGTTTCTCCTCTGTGTGAGTCATTATATGCTTTGGAAGGCTTCCCTTGTCGTTGAAGCATTTGACACATACTTTGCACCAAAATGGTTTCTCCCCAGTGTGAATACTCATATGCCTTATCAGGTCTCCCTTAAAGGTGTAGGTATTGTCACATTCTTTGCAGTGATGCGATTTCTCAGTGTTATTTTTCTGATGCACTTTCAGACCACCTGCTGTCATCATGCATTTTCTACACACATCACATTGAACAGCCTCCCCTCTAAGAGTACTCATATGATTTTTCAGGCTGTACGTTTGCCACATTCAGTGCAGCAATGTTTTTTCTCCTCTGTGTGAAGCTTCATGTGCTGGGTCATATGGTCCTTCCGGATGAAACATTTCCCACGTGTCGCATGTGTCGTCTCTCCTCATTGTGCCGATGCAGTTTCAGATTACATGCTTTCTCAAAGCATTTTCCGCACACATCATATTTCAGATGGCTGTGTTCTTTGTCTCTTTGATTTGAGAGGCTTTAACCCTGTCACTTTATCCACTCTTCCATTATCACTTTCACTGTTGTCACTGTCTGGATTTACTTCAGAGGGGAGCTCAGAGTCACTGGTTGATTCGGATTCTCCGTTGCTCTCGCCATCAGATTCTGTTTGGTTCTTCTCAGTTATGAGGTTAAAAGAGTCCCAAATAGACCACTACAGCATCAGACTCCACCGGCCCCAGAACAGGGCTCCATTCCTGCTGCTTAGGGTTTACCTCCTCTTCAGTGAGAGTGAGTTGCTGGAGGTCTGGAGGGAAGGAGAATGGATGAAATTTGATGAAAACTTAAATGCAGGAAATAGACAATTAGAAATATAGCAACATGTTTCTTGTTAATCTATGCAACTTTATAACTGCTTTGAAAACTAAATCCAGCAGTCTTCGTAGATGTGATTTGCACGTTTCAAAAGGGAGATTTCTTCCTGGTAATTTGCAATCGTTGTTTTAACTACCACGGATAACTCCAAATGAACTGCAGCAACTTTTTCGTAGAGAACCTCATTAAGAAGCTGTAATTTAGATATTTTGGGGAGGAAAGGGGTGGGGAAAGTTTTTTTGGGGTGTGTGCTGCACAGAGACGGATGAGAAAACGAAACATCTCACAGGCACTAGTATCACGTCTTTGATAGTATTCTGCCCGCAGGACAAACGATGACGTCACTTTCATATGGTACTGAGGAATCACGGATCCGTGTTTGAGAAACAAGAAATGAAGTTTTTCTTCTTTAAATTTGTTTGGCGGCAGCCAAGTGAAAGGTGCATACACTGCCACTTACTGTACTGTACAGTGAGGCCGGTCACGGCCTACCTACACCACTACATTCTGTTACCTAATCCTGTATTTCTAATAATAAATTAAAAAATTAAGCCCTAAAACCTCACTAACCCCACTTTGAGAACCACTGCGCTAGCTCACCCGACCTGTGTTGATTGACAGTTTGCTGTTCCAATCAGAGGGCCGAGTTTGCGTACAGTACCAGTCAAAAGCTTGGACACACCTACTCATTCCAGGGTTTTTCTTTATTCTACAATATAGAAAATAGTAAAAAGTAAAGAAAAACCCTTGAATGAGTACGTGTGTCCAAAACAAGACACAGTGGCAGAATAAATTCAACCACACCTTTGTTTCTTCACAAATCCGGAGACCAACCAAGCATATTGCATGTAGCAAACAGTTACATGACCTACAGCATGGTCAAGCAAGTTAATGTTTCCGACACTTTCGGACTATTAAACAACTATTGATTTAGAACCACGGATAGTTACTGCAAGTCGCAAAGAAAACAGGAGCTGCCTCTACTATTACAGCACCATTTTAACTTCAACATCATCAAATCACCTATGCTTAGTCTAATACAGTGACAACTAAAAGATACCAAAAACTATTTAGTCCCATCAACATAAGCTAAATATGATGTGGCTGTCCATGGTTCTGATTTCTGTGTGTGTGTGTGTGTGTGTGTGTGTGTGTGTGTTTGTGTGAGTGCGTTCGTGGAATTAGAAAAAACATGTTGACTCACCCTACTTGTAGAGAAACGCGAATGCCATCCTCCTCTCTTTCATGTTGACAAAACGGTGTATGACTCTGTCATACAGTACACACTTTTATTTTTTGTTGTCCTAGGCTACCTGGCTAAAATGCTTGCCTAACTTCCTTTAATGGGCAAGAATGCGCCAGGCCAGCTAGTTAACATTAGCCTACTACATCTAGCTACATTTTGAACTTCCATCCAGGGGCACAATGTATGAATTTATGGTTGGATCAGAATCGCCGTTATAATCATTGGCCAGTATGGAGAATTAAATAAAACCCCTATCTCCATCCATGGCTAGTTTAGGAAAGGGTACATTTTTATTTAGCCATCGGAGGACAACAACACAACGACATGCAACAATTCAAGTTTTTTTTCTGTCAATTACGTTTTGGTCTGGATGTGATGTGATTGGAGTGAAGCCAAATCCAAACTGGCTTCCCTTGACACTTTTCTTTGGTGTGCCAGGACCATTCACAGTTGAGCTCACTCAGTTCAGCTCAACGCTGATTGGCTATTATTTTGTTGTTGTTTTTTATCACGGGGAAGCTTAATGCTCGCTGGGTTCCCTTGCATTCAATGCTACGGGTGGCAACAGTGTGATACTATTTTTGACCAGACAGCATTAGATAGATGCCCAACACATACAGAGACAGAGGGGCGCTGTTTCGCTCGCTCTGATGCTTTATCCGTTGAGATACATTCATCCTCTTGCAAATTGATGGAAAATTATGAAACACAGAGATGAACGATACATTATTTGACGTTCTTTTCTTGGTACATTTTTTGGGAAAGCCTGGCTTCCCTTGGCATCCATGAATAAACGCCACTGACAAAAAGTTGCAGAACCTGTCCAGATCATTTCAAGTCATCAGTCTCAAGTCAAAGTCGAGTCCCGAGTCTTTAAGTCAAGTCAAGTTATTTTATATCAAGTCGAGTCTCAAGTCATCATGTGACTCGAGTCCATACCTCTGCAAAATCCCAACATATTACTACTCTACTGGGTTGAACCTCCTTTACCCACTGCAATCCAACAATAATCACAACCAGTTCAATTGAATATACAGACAATTAATTTGTTAAATCTCTTGCACAGACGAACATTGAACTCAGGTATAAAACACCTGCTCCTGTATTCCCGTTATTGGGATCCTTCAATCCATCGATGTACACTGCTAAAAATGAATAAAACTGATTACTAAAATATTAATGCGACTATTCAGCTTCAGGTAACCATCCTAAAATCTCATTAGAAATAAGGAGGTGTTTTTGGTGTAACAGTAACATTATAGGCCTATTAAGCTATGGTATTATATTAGGGTATTTTATGTCAATTAAAAAAGTATCATTTTGTGATCTTGCGAGACATTGATTCAGCTTTGATCTAACTTGACTAAATGAGCATCCTTGTGAGAAGTGATAATCTTCTATTTGTAATAATAATAATAATAATAATAATAATAATAATAATAATAATAATAAGTGATGAGTATAACTATTAGCATTAGGCAACAGAGCTTGATGAGATTTAATTTTAAGCGATTGCCCTTCGTGGTGCTGAAAGGACAGCGCCAGGATTGCGCAATGATGTTAAAGAGGTTGAACCTTGTGGTGCTGAAGGATAGCTCTGCCATTTGGCCAGTTCAGGAACAAACAACAATCATTTGCAGTAGGCCTATAGCCTAATAGGCCTACGACTAAGTGGTATAGCTATTTGTAGGCTATAGCTCAATGTACAGTGCATTCGGAAAGTATTCAGACCCCTTGACTAAGTTACAGCCTTATTCTAAAATGTATTAAATTCATGTTTTTCCTAATCAATCTACACACAATACCCCATAATGACAAAGCGAAAACAGGTTTTTAGCAAATACCTTATTTACATAAGTATTCAGACCCTTTGCTATGAGACTCTAAATTTAGCTCAGGTCCATCCTGTTTCCACTGATCATCCTTGACTGGTATGCCATCCAACCCTGGAGTTTTCCCAGACTTAAAGTCTTTAATTGCATCCAGAAGTTCCTCCTCTGTAATTTCACCTTCACATGAGTCTTTCTGTGTGGCTGTTAATTTGACATTATCAATAGAAAAAAAATCTCTACAATTAGCTTCTGTTAGAGGAGATGGAGGCGACTGAAAAGAAAACATATGCTTAAAGTACTTTGTTTCTTCCTTCAAAATATCATTTGGTGAATTATGGGTGACTCCGTCAATTGTAACCAGTTTCATTAAGTTATTTTTGGTAGCATTCCTATGTTGAAGATTGAAAAATAATTTTGTGCATTTATCCCCATATTCCATCCAGTTTGCTTTATTTTTATAATATATTACACTTGATCTTTCTTGAATAAGTTTCTCCATTTCTTTTTGTTTTTTCTCTAATTTATTCTGAGCCTCTATGTTACAGTTTTTATTGCCATCTATCTGTTCTGTTAGACCAGGGGTGTCAAACGTCCGGCCCGCGGGCCGGATCAGGCCCGCAAACGGGTTTAATCCGGCCCGCGAGATGATAAAAAAAAAAAAAATATTAATAATAATAATAATAATTTTGTAAAGTATAAAAATGCGCTGCAATTTTTCAATAAAATAAACTGCTGTTCCAATTGCGTCCACTGGATGGCGCAATAGCAATTGTGTTAAGCAAGCAAACTGTTTATACCGGGGCAGAACAAGTAGGTCAAGCACGTGCAGCCAATGAGCTACTTTGTTTTGCCCGCGATATTTATTACGGCTTCTACTTTTAACATTATGTGCTTTGGCACCCTCATTGCTCCAATATGTCTCTGTCAAAAAAGAGAAAAGTGGACGCAGAGTGCAGAGTGTTCCAAGAAAAATGGTCATCCTATTTATTCACGGAATTGAATGGGAAAGCTGTATGTTTGGTGTGTTCAGAGTATGTTGCAGTGCTGAAAGAATATAACCTTCGTCGCCACTATGTGAGTCTTCATGCCGACAAATATGACAACTTTCAAGGACAGCGGAGATGAGAGAAGGTGAAAGAACTGTTGGCGGGTCTGAAGAAACAGCAGTCTGTGTTGACTCACAGCTGAGACATCAGTGACGCTGCAGTGAAAGCTAGCTACCTCATTGCTAATGAAATCGCAGTGGCTTCAAAACCATTTAGTGAGGGTGAATTTGTAAAAACATGCATGATGAAGGCAGCGGAGATTGTGTGCCCTGAAAAGCGGCAGGCTTTTGCAAATATCAGCCTGACAAGAAACACAGTTGCAGTCAGGATTTCAGATCTTTCAGTGGATTTGGACAGCCAGTTGAAGCAAAAAGTAAAGTCATTTATTGCGTTTTCGGTTGCAATTGATGAAAGCACGGACATTACAGATGTTGCACAACTGGCCATTTTCATCCGCGGAGTTGATGACACATTGACCGTCACCGAGGAGTTCGAGGAGTTGGTGCCGATGACAGATACAACGACAGCAGCTGATATTTTTACCGCACTCGTCGGCGCGCTGGACAGGGTCGGAGTGGACTGGTCCCGCGCTGTCAGCCTGGCTACAGATGGTGCGCCCTCAATGATCGGGAAAAAAGAAGGCGTTGTGACAAAGTTCAGAGAGAAAGTGCAATCTGCAAATGGAGGACGTGATTTTTTGACTTTTCACTGTATTTTGCACCAGGAGGCTTTGTGTTGCAAGTCATTAAAGATGGATAACGTCATGAAGGTGGTCATCCAAACTGTTAATTTCATCCGATCCAGAAGCCTGAATCACCGTCAGTTTGACAGCCTTCTCAGAGAGAAAGACCACATCTATGGCCTGCCATACCACACTGAGGTAAGATGGTTAAGCCGAGGTGCTGTGCTGAGGCGTTTCTTTGATTTACGAGAAGAAATGGAACAGTTCATGGAAGAAAAGGGCAAACCAGTGTTAGAATTTCATTCCACAGAATGGATGCAGGACATTACATTTATGGTGGATGTTACAGAGCACCTGAATAACTTGAACAAACAGCTGCAAGGGCGCAACAAAGTTGTCACGCAGTATTATGACAGCATACGTTCTTTCAAGTTGAAGCTGTCATTGTGGGAGACGCAACTTGCCGGTGGTGATGCAGCTCACTTCCCCTGTCTGAAAAATGTGTGCGCGACCCAACATGTGGCAGACATGAAGCGGTTCAAAGATAAAATAACGGGACTGTTACGGGAGTTTGAGCAACGCTTTCAGATTTATGTTTATATGTTTTTATGTTGATGTGCTATTGTTTTTAATTGATTTTATTTTATTTGTATATTTAACCTATTCTTGACTGTGGTTCTTGCACTTGTTTGGGGAACAGGATTTCATTATTTTTATCTACATTTCTGCCTGAGAAATGACACCCTGATATAGTTCTGTGATCTGTGATATACTTCTGTGAATCACTGAGGCATTGTGTGTTTGTGTGTTCTTTGTCCTCAGAACTTTCAAATAACTTGAGGTGTTTTATGATTAATAGTGATGTTGTGCTTTTGGACACTGTCCTCAGGCTCCAGCTTTATGTTTTTATGTTGATGTGCTATTGTTTTTAATTGATTTTATTTTATTTGTATATTTAACCTATTCTTGACTCTGTGGTTCTTGCACTTGTTTGGGGAACATGATTTCATTATTTTTATCTACATTTCTGCCTGAGAAATGACACCCTGATATAGTTCTGTGATCTGTGAAACAGTTCTGTTAATCACTGAGGCATTGTGTGTTTGTGTGTTCTTTTTCTTTAGAATTTTCAAATAAACTTGATGTGTTTTATGATTAATAGGGATGTTATGCTTGTACTATTTTGGACACACTGTCCTCAGGCTCCAGCTTTATGTTGTATGTTGATCGTATTAAAACAAAGAAAACAATCTGAAGTTGTTGTTTTTAAGTTATATATACCATGATTTTTCCGGTCCGGCCCACTTGGGAATAGATTTTCCTCCATGTGGCCCCTGAGCTAAAATGAGTTTGACACCCCTGTGTTAGACTTTCTATTTCCTTTCTTAGTATAAACTCTTTTGACCTAAATTGCTTTGTGTGTTTTGAAGTGTTTTGCATTAATTAAAATACTAGTCTATTTTAGAAGACGTGTATTGACCTCTTTTTGTTCCAATACCAGATTTGAATTGACGCAACTTAACAATTGGTGACCACCGACGTGATCTGGTAGAGGGACTTCGCTGGGTATTGTCCGGCCCATTGGACATCTCTGTCATTGGACGGTGTGTTTCACAAAGAGTCCGGACTACTAAAAACAGGTAAGCAGACACCTATTGTTATATAACTAAAGTTCTGCACATTGGCTTTATCCAAATTAATTTTGTGAAACACCTGTTTGATGTAAGTGAACTAAATTATGAATTATTATATGAATTATTATGAGTAGATAAGCACAATATTGTGACATGCAAACCTTTGGTGAATGTGATGTTAAACCATGGTACCATAGAGTATTGTTCTACCGGCAAGGTCCATAACTGCAAGGGTACGGCTAGGTTCGAAGATACAGGGAGTAATTGACTTAGTAATTGCTATCGGCAAGGTTCGTAACTACGAGGGTACGGTTAGGTTCGAAGAATTACACCGGCAAGGTTCGTAACTACGAGGGTACAGCTAGGTTAGAAGAATTACACCGGCAAGGTCCGTAACGTCGAGGGTACGGCTAGGTTCGGGAAATTTTTGATAATACTAGCGACTGGCAAGGTCCGTAACTGCGAGGGTACGGCTAGGTTCAGCTGAGTTTTTTTAGATAGGGACGAGGATAGTAGGCGAGGTTGAATTTGACAATGTAAATGTAAAGATAATGAATAGTCAATTTAACTAAATTGAAATGTATTGAACTGATATAATTAAACTGTAACGTTGGTGTTTGAAATAACATAATACTGGTTTTAAATAATTAAGTTGAAGCAATTTGGTTTATTATTTAATTTAACGTTTGATGTTTGACCCTGCAAAATACTGGTTAAATAATTAGACTGAAATAATTTGGTTTATCGTTGAAATATAAATATGCACCGACTTTAACTAATTAGGTGGGAATAATTTGATTTAAATAAATAGATAGACGTACTTTAAATAATTAAATAACGGACGAATATTACAAATTTAAACGAAAAACGGACAACACCCCATAGGAGTTTAAGGTTGTGCCGTTGTTTGATCATGTGATGGGGTTTGATGGGTGATTGGACCATGACTGGTGTGGTTATGGAAGTAATGTATAAATAGTGGAGAGCCGATAGGGGGCTCCATTGAACTATTCTGTTTTGTTGGGCATTTCGGTGGCATGGGGTGGGGTCTGTGTGTATGAGTGAATTCGGCGGCTGGTATGGGTGGTGACCGGATACTACTGAGTATTTGGTTTGTTGATGTTGAATGGAAGATTTGTAGCGTGGTTGGCGTTACATAGAAAGACTCACTTATTCAATAGGGAATGGGTGAAGGGAGAGAGAGTTTTTTGTGATGCTGAATGAGGTGAGAGCTAGTGTGGTTTTCATTTGGTGATGTCACTTGCTCTATGAACTGGAAGTATTTACTTTGAAAGCATCGCGGAATGTGTGGGGTGACTGGCAATGTATGTAAAGGGTCCCTGGTTCAAACACAGGTAGGGACAGAGGGTAAAGCTTTCACATTGGGGCTATAGACCTAGATTACTACGTGGATTGAGAAATGTGAAAGGTTGAATTAGATAGCTTAAGTAGAAGTATTCTAGAAAGGTCTATGAAAATATGTTACAAGGTCCCCGCGCCTTCCCCGTTGTGTAGGAAGGAGCAAGGGGAGGGGTGAGAGATAGTTCAAATGATATGAATATCATTAAATGTATGCTTATCAACGATAGAAAATATTTGTTTTATTAATAAGGGCCTAATCAGAGAGAACAGTTAAAGAAATTGAATAGCGAACTGAAATGGCGATAGAGCTGTGAAAATTATTTAAGTTGAGGACAAAGGAAAATAATCTATGATTCTAGTTCCCGGGTAAAAGGGTTGTACTTGCTTGACTAGATCGAGCAGAAGTTTTAATAGTTGAATGAAAAGCATTTCTTTGACGAAGTCTAATGGTTATTACTTTATTGTATAGGTTGGGTAACACCAGTGGTGTATGAGAATAAGTGGTGAATTCTAAAAAATATTTTGGTTTCATTACATGAACAATGGGATATCGTTTTTACTATTAGGATGATGGATTGAATAAACATTGGTTATAAGTATGAAGTTATTAAACAATAGGTTTATATTTTAAGAACATCAATGCAACAGGTTGCAATGATTAAAGTAATAGTAAATTGGGAATATAAAGGTAAAAATAACTGAATTGTGTAATAGCCTCAGAGAGACATGCAATCCATCATGAGCAGAATAACAGACAGGACAGAGCCAAGAAAGAGCAGAAAGGAGCAGAGTACCTAATGGCCACTCTTGGGGAAATAGCGGGTAAAAGGCAGGGAAAAGTGAAGGCTACAGCGGGGGAGGTAGATTGCTTCAACTGTAACAAAGGAGGGAACATTTGATGTAACCGTGATTGTATTGGCTAAAAAATGAAATATGACATTTACAGGGGGGACAGGAACAATAGAAGGGGAGACAGATTTTCCTAGGGGGTTGATCAAATAATTGATAATGGATCATTTGAGATGAGATCACATGTAGCAGATTTAGGGTAATCAATTAAATAATCATTGTATACTCGAGGAATTTTGAGTGGTTTTATGGATTAGTTATGAGGAATTAGATTGATACAAACAATTATTGATGGGTTAGGACTGGGGATATCTGTATCATGTTTTGTGTGTACTACCATCTTTAGATTACTGATGGTAATTGAAGGTTAACAAAATGTATAACCAGGAGAAAGAGATGAGCTTATCTCATTGGAATGTTGCCCAGGGCTAGGGGGAGCAGTAGTGAAGTTAGGCAGTATTTAGGTCATAAAAGTGAGCTACAAAATCAAGTGGGGCCTGGCTATTTGTGGTTGTTTTTCAAATTGGGTTTTTCAAATAAAAAACAACACACCTAGTATGATGGTTATAAAGGGTTGTTATGTTAAATTTAGGGGGTTTGTGTTAGGTTTGAAAGATTTAATTATGGACCTGTCATGTCCAACCATCAGTCTTCAGGTCAAGCCCGGGAGAGCCGGGGTAGAACAGAGTTTAAACTAAACATGAGTGTTTTTACAAGATAAGGGATTGATTGATTGGATTACTATTGATTCTGAACTGAATGAAAGTCTAATTTAGCCGCCATAAAAGACAAAGGAAGTGGGAGGAGCAATAAAGAAGCAAGGGACAGTCTAAAAAAAATACAAAAATAAGGGATGGCAATTGGATGATAAATTACCAATATTACCTAAGTGATTGTTTAGGTAGGTGGTAATATTGACACATGGGCAAAACATGTGTCAAAAGGGGGATGGTAGGATTATAGGAGATGGTAGGATTAAATAATAAATATATACGAAGGAGAGGACAAAATACTTTAAAAAAAAAATACAGTCTAGAAAGAGAATGCAGTCAGAAATAGAAATTGAGAGCTGAACACGTGTGAAGATAGTTTATTAACCACACCCGTATGTCAGAGGTTTTGTGCCCCACAGGTGAACTAAAGGAGAAGGTGACCCACTCTATCTAACCAGGTGACTGGTGAGCATCCAGTCCCTAAAGAAGAAAAACTGGAAGCAGACCTGTTGAGAAGGGCCCTATCAGGTTATATTGGTCACTGCCTTTGCCATTAGAATAGCAGAAAGAGCAACCTGGGTCCACGTTACCCACTGCAAAAAGGTAAGAACACATACAAGCACCATTGAACACATGCAGAGTTAGAGAGAAGAACTGGACCAATAGGGTCTGTGGATCACCTATGTTAACAAAGATCTCCTACCCCGACCTATCATCACTGTAGTGTGTTCTCAGGGTGTGAGTATGGGGTAGTACCAAGCAGAAAGACTGAGGACAGGAGAGGGTTGGCGGTTTTTGGGAATATGGATAACTTGAGTTGCATCATAGTCTCGGTAATGGTCTTGATATGTCAAGATCCATCACAAATTGTGCTATGCCCTTTCCATTGTTAAGAAGTAAAAGAGAAGAGAAGCGACCCGACATACTGACCGTCAAGGACGAGTGGCCTACAAAATGGGAGTCAGAGAAGGGCAGACTGTCAGATTCAAAATAAGGGTTAGGGACGTAGCCAACGGGTGGGGTACATGTCAATAAGCAAATTGGGATTATAAAAATCCTATTATATTCGTGTTCGGACCCCACGGCGGATTGTTCCTAGATTCAAGTGTTTAAACACACTTGGGGATGGGGATATGAGACCGAGGGGGACTGAACATCCAGGGGGGTGTAAAGAGAAATAAAGACATCACCAATTATCAATTGGAGATAGTAGTAATGTGACAGACTTAAGTTTGGAAGCACAGGAGAGAATTCTAAACCTTACAGCCCCTGTAACCGATGTGTGGTGGGTGTGTGCCAGTAAAGGCAGTGTAAGGCAGAGAATTCCAAAAGGGTGGCTAGATACGTGTGCCCTGGTTCTACTGGTTCAGCTAGTTAGAATTAGTCACCAGGAACCAAGGATTAAACAGATGTAGGAGGAGTTTTAACAAGAAGGAGAATAGCCCTATTTAGATGGATGCGATTGGGATACCAAGGGGGGTATCGGATGGATACCGAGCTATGAAACAATTAGGGGAAGGGTTTACTACCACGTTCTTTTGGTGGGTGACAATAAACAAAATTGTGAATTGGATTAATTATATCTATTACGACCAACAACGATTTATTGGCTGGACTAGGGATGCAACAGAAGGGATCTTTTGAACAATTATCCGCCATCTCACTCCTATGACTTAGTAAAAAGAGGTTGGCTCTAGATCAGGCAGAAAGGGGTGGTGTCTATAGAATGGTAAGCCATTGTTGTACATTTATCCCTAACAATACCAGTCCTGATGGGAGGATCTCTAAAGCCCTAGTTGGTTTAGATAAACTATCAGCTGAAATGAAGAGCATGGCTGGAATGGAGGGAAACGGACTGTTCTCCTGGTTGGGGGAGTGGTTTGGTAAGTTTGCATCATTGGTGGACACTGGATTTCTGACCCTAGTAGTTGTGTTTCTAATATTAATGTGCTGTACTGCCTGTGTAATTCCTTGTTTGAGAAAGTCTGTTGCAGATGTCGTGCATACGGCTGGTATGATGCCCCTCCTAGGGGCTCAAGAAGGGGATGCAGACACAGAGATGGGGTTGACAAAGGATGACCCTTGCTATTGGTGAGGTGGTGGAGAGACAACCTAGAGGGTGTCTAAAGGGGACCAAAATGTACTTCTCTGTTTGTGTTTTATGCTTTATTAATCAAGTTAACCATTGTGAATGTTTGTCTTTCCTTATGTGAAGGTTTAAAGTTCCTGGGTGACTGGTAGCCAACCTAGTACAAGTTGGGTGCAGATGGAAGGACTGAAGGCCTTTTTTATTATCATTATATTGCCTATTAATAAAAGTGTGATTATTTTTGTTTGTATTGTATTTTAATGAGTGACACCCTAGTGGGTGTCAAAAGGGGAATCCTAAATTTCCCTGAAATTTCTTATTTTGGGTTTTCTTATTTTGGGTTCACACCCAGTGGGTGTGAAAATGGGGATTGTGGGAAATTATTCTCTTATATTTTAGATGTGCTGTTAGCTTAATTAGAAAGCATTAATGATTAAACATAATAGGTTTGTGCTGTACTGATATAGACTGTTTAACATAACAAGCTGTGATTAATGTGGGGAACTATTAGGGGGTAGGCTGAGATAAGGCTTGTGTCTCACATACACACACACTGCCTCTTTGTTAGACCGCTCAAGGACATGTGTTCTGCTACAAACTGTGTCTGGGGTTGCTGACTCGAGACAAGTTGTGGAGAAAACAACTGACACCTGGCAACAGTGAAGCGCCAAGGGGCTGGGACCAGCCTGTTCGCCAACGATAGGCTGAGTAAGTCTAAACCACGCTCAGTCTCTACTCTGATAGGCCAGCAGGGAGGGGGAACTATCTCTGTCAGAGTATTTAAAGAAGAACTCATAACAATGGACCAGTTCTCTGACTACCCTGCGTGGTATTTCAGTGGACCCGTATATACGAACATCATATTTACCATTGAAGTGTTTTGCATTAATTAAAATACTAGTCTATTTTAGAAGACGTGTATTGACCTCTTTTTGTTCCAATACCAGATTTGAATTGACGCAACTTAACACCCTCAAAATTAAAGTGGAAAACCACACTACAGGCTGATCCAACTTTGATGTAATGTCCTTAAAACAAGTCAAAATGAGGCTCAGTAGTGTGTGTGGCCTCCACGTGCCTGTATGACCTCCCTACAACGCCTGGGCATGCTCCTGATGAGGTGGCGGATGGTCTCCTGAGGGATCTCCTCCCAGACCTGGACTAAAGCATCCGCCAACTCCTGGACAGTCTGTGGTGCAACGTGGCGTTGGTGGATGGAGCCAGACATGATGTCCCAGATGTGCTCAATTGGATTCAGGTCTGGGGAACGGGCGGGCAAGTCCATAGCATCAATGCCTTCCTCTTGCAGGAACTGCTGACACACTCCAGCCACATGAGGTCTAGCATTGTCTTGCATTAGGAGGAACCCAGGGCTAACCGCACCAGCATATGGTCTCACAAGGGGTCTGAGGATCTCATCTCGGTACCTAATGGCAGTCAGGCTACCTCTGGCGAGCACATGGAGGGCTGTGCGGCCCCCCAAAGAAATGCCACCCCACACCATGACTGACCCACCGCCAAACCGGTCATGCTGGAGGATGTTGCAGGCAGCAGAACGTTCTCCACGGCGTCTCCAGACTCTGTCACGTCTGTCACATGTGCTCAGTGTGAACCTGCTTTCATCTGTGAAGAGCACATGGCGCCAGTGGCGAATTTGCGGTGGGTCATTTTGCAGGGCTCTGGCAGTGCTCCTCCTGCTCCTCCTTGCACAAAGGCGGAGGTAGCAGTCCTGCTGCTGCGTTGTTGCCCTCCTACGGCCTCCTCCACGTCTCCTGATGTACTGGCCTGTCTCCTGGTAGCGCCTCCATGCTCTGGACACTACGCTGACAGACACAGCAAACCTTCTTGCCACAGCTCGCATTGATGTGCCATCCTGGATGAGCTGCACTACCTGAGCCACTTGTGTGGGTTGTAGACTCCGTCTCATGCTACCACTAGAGTGAAAGCACCGCCAGCATTCAAAAGTGACCAAAACATCAGCCAGGAAGCATAGGAACTGAGAAGTGGTCTGTGGTCACCACCTGCAAAACCAGTCCTTTATTGGGGGTGTCTTGCTAATTGCCCCTAATTTCCACCTGTTGTCTATTCCATTTGCACAACAGCATGTGAAATGTATTGTCAATCAGTGTTGCTTCCTAAGTGGACAGTTTGATTTCACAGAGGTGTGATTGACTTGGAGTTACATTGTGTTGTTTAAGTGTTCCCTTTATTTTTTTGAGCAGTGTAGTTCTGGGTACTAGGGGCTCTAGTGAGTAGACTGACCTATGAGGGTATGTCATCTTTACAGAAGTTAAAATATAACTTTCTGTCTTCCAACTAACACCTTTTAATGAAAATTGAGATGTGTTCAGTCTTTATGAATATTCCCTCTGTCTGGTTCCTTCTGTCTGGACTCTCAAAGTGAGTTTTCAGGTGTTTCTTTTTTTACAAAGTATTTTTTTTAAAGGTGCTAGACCAGTCAATTAATTGATTTATTTGGAATATAAATTGCAACCTGGGATTGACCCAGGGACCCTCTGAACACAACGACAATAGTCACCCACGAAGCATCGTTACCTAGCGCTCCACAAAAGCCACAGCCCTTGCAGAGCAAGGGAAACAACTACCTCAAGGTCTCAAGAGTGGGTGACATCACCAGTTGAACGCTACTAGCGTGCACCGCTAACTAGCCATTTCATATCGGCTACACACACAGTAATCTTTATTTTAACAATATCTAAAAGTTCCAATTGGACAAGTCCAAAATGATAAAAAGGGTAAAGCTAAGTTTTAAAATCAAATCAGATTTTATTTGTCACATACACGTGTTTAGCAGATGTTATTGCGGGTGTAGTGAAATGCTTGTGCAGAACGTTTTGTTGTAGCCAAAGCCAGCAGGGGGCAATTCAATTCAATAGTTCAAATGTGAGCTGGGAGTGTTGAGCCAGAATAGTAGCTATAATCCACAATGTCTTGTCGATTGCAGTCCAATGGCTATATGGAATTCGCTCCGGTTTTCATTGGCTACTGGTGCAGATAAAATGAGAGAGGTGTAGGCTACTTAACTAAGGGAAGGGGGAATGAGCTTCACCCTCGCAGTACCCCAAAAGGCCTCCTCTCTGGTTCAATCTGGTTCACAGTAGTGTCAAGGTTCGGCCGTAGTGTGCGAGGCTCGTGGTCCTCTGGTCATGTTCACACAGCAGCTATAGATTGAATCCACACGTGCACTGGCATTAATGAGTGAGTAGCATGCAAAAGAGTAGAGAATGTCAGCATACAGCACTATAAAGTACAATGTCTCCAAACTCTGCTCTGACCAAAATAGCAGAGTCACACGAACTGCCACTGGGGGGGGGGGGGGGACTGCATCATCCCCAAAAGGTCCACCAAATATGCGGTGTAGGGTGTGTAACATAAATCAAATCAAACTTTATTTATCACATGCGCCGAATACAACAGGTGTAGACCTTACCATGAAATGCTTACTTACAAGCCCTTAACCAACAATGCCGTTCAAGAAAGAGGTAAGAAAATATTTACCAAATAAACTAAAGTTTAAAAAATGTAACACAATGTAACACAAACCCTAACCCAATGTAAATAGTCCGGCTGGCCATTTGATTAATTGCCCTTCATGTACCAGAGATGGGAAGCTTGAGAACTTACTTAATCAGTGTCAGCTCAGCCAACCATCCGAGGGACCAGTTAGCAACAGCCCAGGAATCGGTGCAAGCCCACAGACCAGAGGTTGAGAAACACTGTAAACCAGGGGTGTCAAACTCATTTTAGCTCAGGGGCCACATGGAGGAAAATCTATTCCCAAGTGGGCCGGACCGGAAAAATCATGGTATATATAACTTAAAAACAACAACTTCAGATTGTTTTCTTTGTTTTAATACGATCAACATACAACATAAAGCTGGAGCCTGAGGACAGTGTGTCCAAAATAGTACAAGCACAACATCACTATTAATCATAAAACACATCAAGTTTATTTGAAAATTCTAAAGAAAAAGAACACAAACACACAATGCCTCAGTGATTAACAGAACTGTTTCACAGATCACAGAACTATATCAGGGTGTCATTTCTCAGGCAGAAATGTAGATAAAAATAATGAAATCCTGTTCCCCAAACAAGTGCAAGAACCACAGAGTCAAGAATAGGTTAAATATACAAATAAAATAAAAACAATTAAAAACAATAGCACATCAACATAAAAACATATAAACATAAAGCAGGAGCCTGAGGACAGTGTCCAAAAGCACAACATCACTATTAATCATAAAACACCTCAAGTTATTTGAAAGATCTGAGGACAAAGAACACACAAACACACAATGCCTCAGTGATTCACAGAAGTATATCACAGATCACAGAACTATATCAGGGTGTCATTTCTCAGGCAGAAATGTAGATAAAAATAATGAAATCCTGTTCCCCAAACAAGTGCAAGAACCACAGAGTCAAGAATAGGTTAAATATACAAAATAAAATAAAATCAATTAAAAACAATAGCACATCAACATAAAAACATATAAACATAAATCTGAAAGCGTTGCTCAAACTCCCGTAACAGTCCCGTTATTTTATCTTTGAACCGCTTCATGTCTGCCACATGTTGGGTCGCGCACACATTTTTCAGACAGGGGAAGTGAGCTGCATCACCACCGGCAAGTTGCGTCTCCCACAATGACAGCTTCAACTTGAAAGAACGTATGCTTTCATAATACTGCGTGACAACTTTGTTGCGCCCTTGCAGCTGTTTGTTCAAGTTATTCAGGTGCTCTGTAACATCCACCATAAATGCAATGTCCTGCATCCATTCTGCGGAATGAAATTCTAACACTGGTTTGCCCTTTTCTTCCATGAACTGTTCAATTTCTTCTCGTAAATCAAAGAAACGCCTTAGCACCTCGGCTTAACCATATTACCTCAGTGTGGTATGGCAGGGAATAGATGTGGTCTTTCTCTCTGAGAAGGCTGTCAAACTGACGGTGATTCAGGCTTCTGGATCGGATGAAATTAACAGTTTGGATGACCACCTTCATGACGTTATCCATCTTTAATGACTTGCAACACAAAGCCTCCTGGTGTAAAATACAGTGAAAAGTCAAAAAAGCACGTCCTCCATTTGCAGATTGCACTTTCTCTCTGAACTTTGTCACAACGCCTGCTTTTTTCCCGATCATTGAGGGCGCACCATCTGTAGCCAGGCTGACAGCGCGGGACCAGTCCACTCCGACCCTGTCCAGCGCGCCGACGAGTGCGGTAAAAATATCAGCTGCTGTCGTTGTATCTGTCATCGGCACCAACTCCACGAACTCCTCGGTGACGGTCAATGTGTCATCAACTCCGCGGATGAAAATGGCCAGTTGTGCAACATCTGTAATGTCCGTGCTTTCATCAATTGCAACCGAAAACGCAATAAATGACTTTACTTTTTGCTTCAACTGGCTGTCCAAATCCACTGAAAGATCGGAAATCCTGACTGCAACTGTGTTTCTTGTCAGGCTGATATTTGCAAAAGCCCGCCGCTTTTCAGGGCACACAATCTCCGCTGCCTTCATCATGCATGTTTTTACAAATTCACCCTCACTAAATGGTTTTGAAGCCACTGCGATTTCATTAGCAATGAGGTAGCTAGCTTTCACTGCAGCGTCACTGATGTCTCGGCTGTGAGTCAACACAGACTGCTGTTTCTTCAGACCCGCCAACAGTTCATTCACCTTCTCTCATCTCCGCTGTCCTTGAAAGTTGTCATATTTGTCGGCATGAAGACTCACATAGTGGCGACGAAGGTTATATTCTTTCAGCACTGCAACATGCTCTGAACACACCAAACATACAGCTTTCCCATTCAATTCCGTGAATAAATAGGATGACCATTTTTCTTGGAACACTCTGCACTCTGCGTCCACTTTTCTCTTTTTTGACAGAGACATATTGGGGCAATGAGGGTGCCAAAGCACATAATTTTAAAAGTAGAAGCCGTAATAAATATCGCGGGCAAAACAAAGTAGTTCATTGGCTGCACGTGCTTGACCTACTTGCTCTGCCCCGGTATAAACAGTTTGCTTGCTTAACACAATTGCTATTGCGCCATCCAGTGGACGCAATTGGAACAGCAGTTTATTTTATTGAAAAATTGCAGCGCATTTTTATACTTTACAAAATTATTATTATTATTATTTTTTTTTTTTAAATCATCTCGCTGGCCGGATTAAACCCGTTTGCGGGCCTGATCCGGCCCGTGGGCCGGACGTTTGACACCCCTGCTGTAAACTGTAGCCTACTACAATCAATGGCTACTAGAAGACATAAAAACGTGTAGCCTATATTTTAAGAGTGTTTTGTCTGTTGTTAAACTGAGCAGGATTATTATATTTGTTTTTACATAGGCCTAACAAAATTAAACAATTAGAAGTGCATCATTAAACCATACCACTTAAAATATAGGGTATTATTTGTCTATTTCTATCAATTCAAGTGTAGCTTATGTATTATAGCCTAAAACATTTTTTAGAAGATGTATTCAAGCAATTGGAAAGGCGGCCTTCGCCCAGTCGCATAATGCTCTGAAACGATTTACATTCCACAATAGAAACGCGCCCCAGGGGCTCAAATCAATCCTGAGGAGCACGTTTTCACACTCTGGCTTGTCTTTGCATGTAGCAAGAAGTCCATCCCATCTCAGCGCCATTAGGATTCCTATGATCTGGAGAAAGTAAACACGAGAGAGACTCAGTTGCCTTTCTTTAGTCGCAGTTGATGATGAATACAGGAACTGGTGTCGAGATGTTGAACTCGCTGGAGCGGAGTGATCACACCGCATTCGTGGAAGGGAGCGTTCTTTATGTGTGGGGAGGCTGTAAGGTAAGGTTACCTGGGCAAAGTACCCAAAAAAATAACAGCCGCATTTCAGCAAAACGCTATAGGCATCACATTTAATATGTTCAGATACCTTTTTCCCTAGCGGTTTCTCAACTCCACGATATGCATATCTGCTGTGATGTAGGCCTACATCGTATATTACTGCGATAGCATTTTATAGCCGGGGAAGTTTTGCTGAGCCTCGATTCTCGTTCTGAACTTTCAAACGCATCGCTTGTAGTACGGTTTTGGAAACAAGAGGAACATATCTTTCATACTGACAGCGAGAAATAATAGTAATACAAAATGTGAAATTACTACACACCTTTTTATAGGGTTCCCACACGGCCATATTTCCATGTTACAGCGCTTGTTTACAGAAAACACAGACGGAAGATTGAGGCATAGGCTACCTATGCTAATTAGTAATCTGCGTCTCCGAACACCTGTGTGTAAAGAAGCCAGACGCCACAAACTTGTCACTCAAAATTACCATCTGCTGCAACTATTAAAACTGGTTTAAACAGTATATATATATATATATGTATGATGTGATATGAAAATAGAGGGCTTTATGTTTCTAGAGCCGTACCGCAATTGAGCATCTATTCACTAGATTGAGTATTTGGTTGTTTTAGCTGCCAGAGCCAATTTACCTCTATAAACAGAACATGTAATGTGTTTGGACAATAAGGAGTAACGTTAGTCTCCTTTTAGTCCATTATTGGGCTACCTTTTCCGTAGTTATTCATGTTACCACTGCCAAACCTTTTGTTTGTATTCAACTGTCTTCACATCTAGAAAATATTCCCTGTGTTTCTTTTTTTGTAATATTTCATATTCCCATTGTGACTAGTAGGTTTAGCCTATTGTGTGAATGATTGCTACAATGTTTCAATAGTGTAGCACTCTATCTTATTGATGGTAGATATTGTTTTTCTGATGTTCCATGACAGTCAGTCTCTGGAACAGAAACACTGTTACCCAGTGATGAGATTTGGCTGTGCGATTTGGAGTGCGGAATATGGTAAGATTATGAGACCGTCTGTTTCCTGTTGGACTCAAGCTCTTCAGTCATTAATTTTTTTCAATTATTCTAAAATGAATTGATTCACCTGCCCACTGTGTTATGACAATTCTTTGTAATTCATTGTTTATTGCTCGTTAATATCTTAACTTACTTGACCAAGTTTGCAGTGCTGTAGCATGTACACAAGAAGACCTGCAAACAACATAGGCTATCACTCTTCCCTATTTCGGTTTTTGTGTTTGTGATAATGCCACTACCCCCCAGACATACACATTACCCGCCCCCTGACAGACACGCATTACTGAGCTTTCATTTGCATGTTTGTGTGTATGTGTCAGGGAGCGGAGGAGGATGGAGGGAGAACTCCCTCCGGCCTTATCAGGCGCCTGCGGTTCTTATCACAATGGCACTCTCTACGTGTTCGGAGGGTGTGACCCCAACGGACACACCAACCAGGTAAGGACAGCAATTATCCACCCACTGACCTAGGATCAGGTCACCCTAAGGCTTGCCGTTTGCGTCCTAGTCGAAACAGTTCGCTAGTCGAAGTTCGGTAGCCAAAGTCTATGCCCCTTTGTCTGCGATTGGTCAACAGTAGCGATTCTTCAATGAAGTGTTTGTTGTCATTCAAAGACAGACGACTAGTTTTCATGCACATTTTTTCACTTGAGAATACTGCACCAAACATTGATTGCGTGGCTGACCTTCTCGGCAAAAATGTCAAAATGAATTACAGATTTCTTGAGTTATTAATTCAGACTATTTTGAAGAAGTGTACTTTTGCTACAGTGTCTCAAGAGGGACAAACAGTAATATTGCTGCTTTTTTCTCGTTTTCCAAGCGAAGGTATTTTAAGGGAGAATGCAAGCACAGATGTTCACTTTTCCTAGCTAAGTTCTGCTAGGAGCAAACCGAACCTATGTATGAGGATGCCTTTACCCAGCTGTATCCTTTTCCCCTTGGAGGTACAAAGTGTTAAAGTGAAACTGACCTCAGATCAGATTGTGTGATTGATAGGGGCCTGTTAAGAGAATCAAGAAAGGCCAAAAGCTGTCTGACGTGTTTTGTTTTCCTCATGGCCAAGTAGCATGGGCTGTAACTTGATATCACAGAAGTGCAGACAGAAAGACACAGGAATGTATTAGTGTCATTCGTATGAACTGTGTTCATGAGAAAGTGGCTGCTTGTCGATTTGGAAGTGAATTGGAAGCTGACTTTGTGAGAAGGGACTTCGAAATGGTCCTGGGTAGCCTATTAAATCCGGGCTTGGGAAAGTTAAATAAATGTTTTCTTTGGTATAACAAGAAAAGTAACCTTTCGTGGTAGTTGTTAGTACACTAATAATAATTCGAAAGGTATAAGAAATATGGTAGTAGCTCCACCTTGCTCTCTGATCTGCTAAGTGGAATTCACGCTATATCATTCGATGTACTTTGTTGTCCATTTACATGCAAATTCATTTTGTGAATTCTGCATACAAATACACAAAAACAATACACTGTAATACATGGAATGCAGAAAAGACTGGATAGTTAATGCACACATATTCACTGTCGCTGCGGCCTACTGTCCGACCATGTATTGGACCTACATCTGTCCTATGTCCCACTGTTCAGCAGCCCGATGGCCATCGGAATAAAACTTAACCTGCTCCTATTCTTGCTGAACAGTGTTATCTTACGGTATATCTCCTTCTGGAGGGCAGCAGCTCAAAACATTGGGTAAGGTTGTGTGTGGGGTCCTCTATGAATCGTTTGGCCTTGTCCATTGCCCGTCTATCAAAGATTCCCTGAAGACCCTGGGTGTTGACATGCAGTTCAAATCCAATTTTATTTGTCACATGCGGCGAATATAACCGAACCGGTGTAGACTTTACCGTGAAATGCTTACTTACGAGACCTTTCCCAACAATGCAGAGTTAAAATGTAACAAAAGATTAGCAACAAAAAAAAGGGAAATAGTAACACAATAAAATAACAATAATGAGGCTAGAGTCCAGTGAGTGTGCATAGAGCCAGTGCAAAAAATTAATTCATATACAGTGAGGGAAAAAAGTATTTGATCCCCTGCTGATGTTGTACGTTTGCCCACTAACAAAGACATGATCAGTCTATAATTTTAATGGTAGGTTTATTTGAACAGTGAGAGACAGAATAACAACAAAAAAATCCAGAAAAACGCATGTCAAAAATTTTATAAATTGATTTGCATTTTAATGAGGCAAATAAGTATTTGACCTCTCTGCAAAATATTACTTAGTACTTGGTGGCAAAACCCTTGTTGGCAATCACAGAGGTCAGACGTTTCTTGTAGTTGGCCACCAGGTTTGCACACATCTCAGGAGGGATTTTGTCCCACTCCTCTTTGCAGATCTTCTCCAAGTCATTAAGGTTTCGAGCCTGACGTTTGGCAACTCGAACCTTCAGCTCCCTCCACAGATTTTCTATGGGATTAAGGTCTGGAGACTGGCTAGGCCATTCCAGGACCTTAATGTGCTTCTTCTTGAGCCACTCCTTTGTTGCCTTGGCCGTGTGTTTTGGGTCATTGTCATGCTGGAATACCCATCCACGACCCATTTTCAATGCCCTGGCTGAGGGAAGGAGGTTCTCACCCAAGATTTGATGGTACATGGCCCCGTCCATCGTCCCTTTGATGCGGTGAAGTTGTCCTGTCCCCTTATCAGAAAAACACCCCCAAAGCATAATGTTTCCACCTCCATGTTTGATGGTGGGGATGGTGTTCTTGGGGTCATAGGCAGCATTCCTCCTCCTCCAAACACGGCGAGTTGCGTTGATGCCAAAGAGCTCAATTTTGGTCTCATCTGACCACAACACTTTCACCCAGTTCTCCTCTGAATCATTCAGATGTTCATTGTTAAACTTCAGACGGGCCTGTAAATGTGCTTTCTTGAGCAGGGGGACCTTGCGGGCGCTGCAGGATTTCAGTCCTTCACGGCGTTGTGTGTTACCAATTGTTTTCTTGGTGACTATGGTCCCAGCTGCCTTGAGATCATTGACAAGATCCTCCCGTGTAGTTCTGGGCTGATTCCTCACCGTTCTCATGATCATTGCAACTCCACGAGGTGAGATCTTGCATGGAGCCCCAGGCAGAGGGAGATTGACAGTTCTTTTGTGTTTCTTCCATTTGCGAATAATTGCACAAACTGTTGTCACCTTCTGACCAAGCTGCTTGGCGATGGTCTTGTAACCCATTCCAGCCTTGTGTAGGTTTACAATCTTGTCCCTGACATCCTTGGAGAGCTCTTTGGTCTTGGCCATGGTGGAGAGTTTGGAATCTGATTGATTGATTGCTTCTGTGGACAGGTGTCTTTTATACAGGTAATAAACTGAGATTAGGAGCACTCCCTTTAAGAGTGTGCTCCTAATCTCAGCTCGTTACCTGTATAAAAGACACCTGGGAGCCAGAAATCTTTCTGATTGAGAGGGGTCAAATACTTATTTCCCTCATTTAAAATGCAAATCAATTTATAATATTTTTGACATGCGTCTTTCTGGATTTTGTTGTTGTTATTCTGTCTCTCACTGTTCAAATAAACCTACCATTAAAATTATAGACTGATCATTTCTTTGTCAGTGGGCAAACGTACAAAATCAGCAGGGGATCAAATACTGTTTTCCCTCACTGTAGGGGTCAATTGATTATCTGCTCAGCAGTCTTATGGCTTGAGGGTAGAAGCTGTTCATGAGCCTTTTGTCCCAGACTTGGCGCTCCGGTACCGCTTGCCATGCGGTAGCAGAGATAATAGTCTATGACTTGGGTGGCTGGAGTCTATGACAATTTTTAGGGCCTTCCTCTGACACTGCTTGGTATAGAGGTCCTGGATGGCAGGGAGGTCGGCTCCAGTGATTTATTGGGCCGTACGCACTACCCTGTGTAGCACCTTGCGGTCGGATGCCAAGCAGTTGCCATACCATGCAGTGACGCAGTCAGTCAAGATGCTCTCAATGGTGCAGCTGTAAAACCTTTTGAGGATCTGAGGGCCCATGACAAATCTTTTCAGCTTCCTGAGGGGGAAGAAGTGTTGTCGTGCCCTCTTCATGACTGTGTTGGTGTGTTTGGACCATGATAGGTCCTTAGTGATGTGGACACCGATGAACTTTAAACTCTCAACCCGCTCCACTACAGCCCTATTGATGTGAATGGGGGCGTGCTCGGCCCTCTGTTTCCTGTAGTCCACGATCAGCTCCTTTATCTTGCTGACGTTAAGGGGAGAGGTTGTTGACCTGGCACCACACTGCCTGGTCTCTGACCTCCTCCCTATAGGTTGTCTCATCGTCGTCGGTGTTCAGGCCTACCACCGTTGTGTCATCGGCAAACTTAATGATGGTGTTGGAGTTGTGTGCGGCCACGCAGTCATGGGTGAACGGGGAGTACAGGAGGGTACTAAGCACGCAGTTGTGTCAGTCGCAGGAGGTACAGTCGTTGTTGGAATTTTTATTGATGTTTTGAGTGTTGCCATTAAAAGCGAGTGTGCTGTCCATGATATTCCCCAGGTACTTGAAACTCCACACTCTCTCTGCCTGTTCAACACCCAGGAATAGCTGGCTTCCTCTGCCTTCATCTGGAAATCAATGAGCATTTATTTTGTTGATGTTGAGTGTGAGGTTGTTGTTATGGCACCAGTCATAAACCCTGTTTACTTCTGTTTGGAAATGCATTGTGTCATCTGAGAGGTCGACAAGGGTGGCGTCGTCTGCGTATTTCACTGCCAAGCAGTCCCTGTCTGAGCCTTTCATGTCATTGGTGTATATGGAGACTAGCACTGGAGAGATTCGTTCTTTGGAACCAGTAGATGTACACAGAGGAAGGAATGTTGTGTTGTTGATCTTGGCATACTGTCCACTGTTCAGCAGGAAGTCCAGCACCCACAAGGTAATGCTGGGATCTACCTGTAGGTGGGAGAGCTTTTCACAGAGAAGGTGAGGCTGCATGCAGTTGAAAAGCAGAGGAGAATTCCAGGAAAAGACACACACATACGAGTGACAGTGGAGATCCGGTGGGACCATTCTACCCAATGAGAGGGCAGATACACGTGTGAACAACAGGCACAACTAAGTAGTTTTTCTCAAAGTTGCCGGAATGCCATGTGCATCCACTTATATCAGTACATTTGTAACAACCTAAACATGACGAAACTTCTATTAGATCAAATAAGCCTCATGTAATTCGACACTCTCTCATAGACCCCCATATATAAAAAAGGGCTTATCTCACGCGGACATATTTTGGGTGGTGTAAATAGTTTCGCTTTGCCTCTTCCTCTCTGTCCACGTTGAACACGATAGGGGCGTTGAAGCCATTTTCAATGGAGGAAGCGAAGTGGGCAGGGTGACCATTGGGCGATACGAGCATGGGCGAGTGAACAGGGTGTGCCCTAAGTTGGGGAAAGCGGAACTTTATGCAAATACTCATCGCAGCTTGATTGACCAATCGAAGTTCACTATAGCTTCCAGCCCCTACTGGACTGGCTGTTGATACCTGCAGTTGAAGTCAGAAGTTTACATACACCTTAGCCAAATACATCTCAGTTTTTCACAATTCCTGACATTTAATCCTAGTAAAAAGTCCCTGTCATAGGTCAGTTAGGATCACCACTTTATTTTAAGAATGTGAAATGTCAGAATAATAGTAGAGAGTGATTTATTTAAGCTTTTATTACTTTCATCACATTCCCAGCGGGTCAAAAGTTTACATACACTCAATTAGTATTTGGTAGCATTGCCATTAAATTGTTTAACTTGGGTCAAACGTTTCAGGTAGCCTTCCACAAACTTCCCACAATAAGTTGAGTGAATTTTGGCCCATTCCTCCTGACAGAGCTGGTGTAACTGAGTCAGGTTTGTAGGCCTCCTTGCTCATACACGCTTTTTGAGTTCTGCCCACACATTTTCTATAGGATTGAGGTCAGGGCTTTGTGATGGCCACTCCAATACCTTGACTTTGTTGTCCTTAAGCCATTTTGCCACAACTTTGGAAGTATGCTTGGGGTCATTGTCCATTTGGAAGACCCATTTGCGACCAAGCTTTAACTTCCTGACTGATGTCTTGAGATGTTGCTTCAATATATCCACATAATTTTCCTTCCTCATGATGCCATCTATTTTGTGAAGTGCACCAGTCCCTCCTGCAGCAAAGCACCCCCACAGCATGATGCTGCCACCCCCGTGCTTCACGGTTGGGATGGTGTTCTTCAGCTTGCAAGCATCCCCCTTTTTCCTCCAAACATAACAATGGTCATTATGGCAAAACAGTTATATTTTTGTTTCATCAGAACAGAGGACATTTCTCCAAAAAGTACGATCTTTGTCCCCATGTGCAGTTGCAAACCGTAGTCTGGCTTTTTTATGGCTGTTTTGGAGCAGTTGCTTCTTCCTTGCTGAGTGGCCTTTCAGGTTACAGTGGGGGAAAAAAGTATTTAGTCAGCCACCAATTGTTCAAGTTCTCCCACTTAAAAAGATGAGAGCGGCCTGTAATTTTCATCATAGATACACGTCAACTATGACAGACAAAAGGAGGAAAAAAAATCCAGAAAATCACATTGTAGGATTTTTAATGAATTTATTTGCAAATTATGGTGGAAAATAAGTATTTGGTCAATAACAAAAGTTTCTCAATACTTTGTTATATACCCTTTGTTGGCAATGACACAGGTCAAACGTTTTCTGTAAGGCTTCACAAGGTTTTCACACACTGTTGCTGGTATTTTGGCCCATTCCTCCATGCAGATCTCCTCTAGAGCAGTGATGTTTTGGGGCTGTCGCTGGGCAACACGGACTTTCAACTCCCTCCAAAGATTTTCTATGGGGTTGAGATCTGGAGACTGGCTAGGCCACTCCAGGACCTTGAAATGCTTCTTACGAAGGCACTCCTTCGTTGCCCGGCAGTGTGTTTGGGATCATTGTCATGCTGAAAGACCCAGCCACGTTTCATCTTCAATGCCCTTGCTGATGGAAGGAGGTTTTCACTCAAAATCTCACGATACATGGCCCCATTCATTCTTTCCTTTACACGGATCAGTCGTCCTGGTCCCTTTGCAGAAAAACTGCCCCAAAGCATGATGTTTCCACCCCCATGCTTCACAGTAGGTATGGTGTTCTTTGGATGCAACTCAGCATTCTTTGTCCTCCAAACATGACGAGTTGAAATTTTACCAAAAAGTTCTATTTTGGTTTCATCTGACCATATGACATTCTCCCAATCCTCTTCTGGATCATCCAAATGCACTCTAGCAAACTTCAGATGGGCCTGGACATGTACTGGCTTAAGCAGGGGGACACATCTGGCACTGCAGGATTTGAGTCCCTGGCGGCGTAGTGTTTGCTCCCACAGTTGATTTCTTCAAACCAAGCTGTTTACCTATTGCAGATTCAGTCTTCCCAGCCTGGTGCAGGTCTACAATTTTGTTTCTGGTGTCCTTTGACAGCTCTTTGGTCTTGGCCATAGTGGAGTTTGGAGTGTGACTGTTTGAGGTTGTGGACAGGTGTCTTTTATACTGATAACAAGTTCAAACAGGTGCCATTAATACAGGTAACGAGTGGAGGACAGAGGAGCCTCTTAAAGAAGAAGTTACAGGTCTGTGAGAGCCAGAAATCTTGCTTGTTTGTAGGTGACCAAATACTTATTTTCCACCATAATTTGCAAATAAATTCATTAAAAATCCTACAATGTGATTTTCTGGATTTTTTTTCCTCAATTTGTCTGTCATAGTTGACTTGTACCTATGATGAAAATTACAGGCCTCTCTCATCTTTTTAAGTGGGAGAACTTGCACAATTGGTGGCTGACTAAATACTTTTTTCCCCCCACTGTATGTCGATATAGGACTTGTTTTACTGTGGATATAGATATTTTTGTACCTGTTTCCTCCAGCATCTTCACAAGGTACTTTGCTGTTGTTCTGGGATTGATTTGTACTTTTCTCACCAAAGTACGTTAATCTCTAGTAGACAGAACTCGTCTCCTTCCTGAGCGGTATGACGGCTGCGTGGTCCCATGATGTTTATACTTGTGTACTCTTGTTTGTACAGATGAACGTGGTACCTTCAGGCGTTTGGAAATTGCTCCTAAGAATGAACCAGACTTGTGGAGGTGTACACATTTTTTTCTGAGGCCTTGGCTGATTTCTTTTGATTTTCCCATGATGTCAAGCAAAGGTAGGCCTTGGAATACATCCACAGGTACACCTCCAATTGACTCAAATGATGTCAATTAGCCTATCAGAAGCTTCTAAAGCCATGACATCATTTTCTGGAATTTTCCAAGCTGTTTAAAGGCACAGTCAACTTAGTGTATGTAAACTTCTGACCAACTGGAATTGTGATACAGTGAATTATAAGTGAAATAATCTGTCTGTAAACAATTTTTGGGAAAATTACTTGTGTCATGCACAAAGTAGATGTCCAAACCGACTTGCCAAAACTATAGTTTGTTATCAAGAAATTGGTGGAGTGGTTGAAAAACAAGTTTTAATGACTCCAACCTAAGTGTATGTAAACTTCCGACTTCAACTGTAGCAGTACCTAGCTAGCGTGGCTATCCGTATAGTGAATCACGGCAATTTGTCACGGTGCTGTGCCACACCGTCAGGACTGCATCTTCCCCTGATCTGTTCTTCAAATCAAATGTTATTTGCCACATGCGCCGAATACAACAGGTGTAGACCTTACAGTGAAATGCTTACTTACAAGCCCTTAACCAACAATGCAGTTTTTAAGAAAAAAAAAAAAAAAGTGTTAAGTAGAAAATAGCAAATAACTAAAGAGCAGCAGTAAAATAAAATAACAGTAGGGAGACTATATACAGGGGGGTACCGGTACAGATTCAATGTGCGGGGACACTGGTTAGTCGAGGTAATTTAGGTAATATGTACATATGGGTAGAGTTAAAGTGACTATGCATAAATAATAAACAGAGTAGCACCAGTGTAAAAGAGGGGGGTGGAGTGGGGGGTCAATGCAAATAGTCCGGGTAGCCATGATTAGCTGTTCAGGAGTCTTATGACTTGGGGGTAGAAGCTGTTAAGAAGCCTTTTGGACCTAGACTTGGCGCGCCGGTCCCGCTTGCCGTGCGGTAGCAGAGAGAACAGTCTATGACTAGGGTGGCTGGAGTCGTTGACAATTTTTAGGGCCTTCCTCTGACACCGCCTGGTATAGAGGTCCTGGATGGCAGGAAGCTTGGCCCCAGTGATGTACTGGGCCGTACGCACTACCCTCTGTAGTGCCTTGTGGTCGGAGGCCGAGCAGTTGCCATACCAGGCGGTGATGCAACCAGTCAGGATGCTCTCGATGGTGCCGCTGTATAACTTTTTGAGGATCTGAGGACCCATGCCAAATCTTTTCAGTCTTTTCAGAGGCTTTCTCGTGCCCTCTTCACGACTGTCTTTGTGTGTTTGGACCATGTAGTGGAACAGCTCTCAACCTGTTCCACTATCCTGGCACCACACGGCCAGGTCTCTGACCTCCTCCCTATAGGCTGTCTCATCGTTGTTGGTGATTAGGCCTACCACTGTTGTGTTGTCGGCAAACTTAATGATGTTGTTGGAGTCGTGGGTGAACAGGGAGTACAGGAGGGGACTGAGCACGCACCCCTGAGGGGCTCCCGTGTTGACGATCAGCGTGGCAGATGTGTTGTTACCTACCCTTACCACCTGGGCGCGGCCCATCAGGAAGTCCAGGATCCAGTTGCAGAGGAAGGTGTTTAGTCCCAGGGTCCTTAGCTTAGTGATGAGCTTTGAGGGCACTATGGTGTTGAATGCTGAGGTGTAGTCAATGAATAGCATTCTCACATAGGTGTTCCTCTTGTCCAGGGCAGTGTGGAGTGCAATAGAGATTGCATCATCTGTGGATCTGTTGGGGCGATATGCAAATTGGAATGGGTCTAGGGTTTCTGAGAGAATGGTGTTGATGTGAGCTATGATCAAAGCACTTAATGGCTACAGACGTGAGTGCTACAGGTCGGTAGTCATTTAGGCATGTTATCTTACTGTTCTTGTGCACAGGGACTATGGTGGTCTGCTTGAAACATGTTGGTATTACAGACTCAGTCAGGGACATGTTGAAAATGTCAGTGAAGACACTTGCCAGTTGGTCAGCGCATGCTCAGAGTACACGTCCTGGTAATCTGAATGTTGACCTGCTTAAAAGTCTTACTCACATCGGCTACGGAGAGCGTGATCACATAGTCATCCGGAACAGCTGATGCGCTCATTCATGCTTCAGTGTTGCTTGCCTCAAAGTGAGCATAGAAGTGATTTAGCTCGTCTGGTAGGCTTGTGTCACTGGGCAGCTCGCGGCTGTGCTTCCCTTTGTAGTCTGTAATAGTTTTGAAGCCCTGCCACATCCGACGAGCGTCAGAGCCGGTGTAGTACGATTCAGTCTTAGTCCTACATTAACTCTTTGCCTGTTTGATGGTTCGTCGGAGGTCATAGCGGGATTTCTTATAAGCGTCCGGGTTAGAGTCCCGCTCCTTAAAGCGGCAGCTCTACCCTTTAGCTCAGTGCGGATGTTGCCTGTAATCCATGGCTTCTGGTTGGAGTATGTACGTACGGTCACTGTGGGGATGACGTCATATATGCACTTGTTGATGAAGCCAGTGACTGATGTGGTGTACTCCTCAAAGCTATCGGAAGAATCCCGGAACATATTCCAGTCTGTGCTAGCAAAACAGTCCTGTAGCTTAGCATCTGCGTCATCTGACCACTTCCTTATTAACTGAGTCACTGGTGCTTCCTGCTTTAGTTTTTGCTTATAAGCAGGAATCAGGAGGATAGAGTTATGGTCAGATTTGCCAAATGGAGGGCGAGGGAGAGCTTTGTATACATCTCTGTGTGTGGAGTAAAGGTGGTGAAGTTATTATTATTTTTTTTCTCTGGTTGCACATTTAACATGCTGGTAAAAATTAGGTAGAACGGTTTTAAGTTTCCCTGCATTAAAGTCCCCGTCCACTAGGAGTGCTGCCTCTGGATGAGCGTTTTCCTGTTTGCTTATGGCCTTATACAGCTCATTGAGTGCAATCTTAGTGCCAGCATGTTTGTAAATAGACAGCTATGAAAAATATAGATGAAAACTCTCTTGGTAAATAGTGTGGTCCACAGCTTATCATGAGATACTCTACCTCAGGCGAGCAAAACCTCGAGACTTCCTTAATATTTTATATTAATATTAGATTTTATGCACCAGCTGTTGTTTACAAATATACACAGACCGCCAACCCTTGTCTTACCGGAGTCAGCCGTTCTATCCTGCCGATGTAGCGTATATCCCATCCAGCTGTATGTTATCCATGCCGTCGTTCAGCCACTACTCTGTGAAACATAAGATATTACAGTTTTTAATGTCCCATAATCTTAGGCCGTCCAATTTATTTTCAAATGATTGAACATTGGCTAATAGGATTGATGGAAGAGGCAGTTTACTCGCTCGCCGTCGGATCCTTACAAGGCACTCCGACCTACGTCCACGATATCTCCGTCTCTTTCTCATGCGAATGACGGGGATTTGGGCCTTGTTGGGTGTCTGTAGAATATCCTTCGCGTCCGACTCGTTGAAGAAAAAACTTTGTCCAATACGAGGTGAGTAATCGCTGTCCTGATATCCAGAAGCTCTTTTTGGTCATAAGAGACGGTGGCAGAAACATTATTACATTTACATTTTAGTCATTTAGCAGACGCTCTTATCCAGAGCAACTTACAGTTAGTGAATACATATTTTTTTATACTGGCCCCCCGTGGGAATCGAACTCACAACCCTGGCGTTGCAAACGCCATGCTCTATCAACTGAGCTACATCCCTGCCGGCCATTCCCTTCCCTACCCTGGACGACGCTGGGCCAATTGTGCGCCGCCCATGAGTCTCCCAGTCGCGGCCGGCTGCGACAGAGCCTGGATTCGAACCAGGATCTCTAGTGGCACAGTTAGCACTGCGATGCAGTGCCTTAGACCACTGCGCCACTCAGGAGTACAATTATGTACAGACTATATTACAAATAACGCGAAAAACGCACATAATAGTACAATTGGTTAGAGGGCTGTAAAACGGCAGCCATCTTCTCCGGCGCCATTCCTTCCTGTATACAAACTGCGTTGGGTCAAGGGCTCCATCCACATGTGACCTGAGACGTGTTGGCATCAAGCTCTCAAGGCACTTCACAACGACTGACATTAATGATACAATATACTTTATTGTCCATTTACATGGAAATTCATTTAGTGACATCAGCATACAAATACAAAAAACACAACACAATATATTACATGCAGTACGGAAAAGTTATGATACACATTTACATTTTCACATATTCAAAGTCTCTGCTGCATCTGTCCTATGACCCACTGCCCCAGGGCGGTATTCTGCTGGGTTGTTCTTCTTTGGAACTGGTCAGATCTCAGAGGTCTTCCAGAGTGAGGGAACCATGTGTTCTGAGAGGGAGTTGTTAAAGTGGAACTGGCAGCATTTTAGCAACATAAAATCTTATTAAAATCTGTTTATATACACTCCCACGAAGAATATGACACTTAAAAAAAAAAAACAGGCGAGCACTTGGATATGGTCATTTTCAAATTTTTAATAAAATTCTTAGAATGATGGAGAATTACGTACAGTGGGGAAAAAAGTATTTAGTCAGCCACCAATTGTGCAAGTTCTCCCACTTAAAAAGATGAGAGAGGCCTGTAATGTTCATCATAGGTACACGTCAACTATGACAGACAAAATGAGGAAAAAAATTCCAGAAAATCACAGTGTAGGATTTTTTATGAATTTATTTGCAAATTATGGTAGAAAATAAGTATTTGGTCAAGAACAAAAGTTTCTCAATACTTTGTTATATACCCTTTGTTGGCAATGACACAGGTCAAACGTTTTCTGTAAGTCTTCACAAGGTTTTCACACACTGTTGCTGGTATTTTGGCCCATTCCTCCATGCAGATCTCCTCTAGAGCAGTGATGTTTTGGGGCTGTCGCAGGGCAACATGGACATTCAACTCCCTCCAAAGATTTTCTATGGGGTTGAGATCTGGAGACTGGCTAGGCCACTCCAGGACCTTGAAATGCTTCTTACGAAGCCACTCCTTCGTTGCCCGGGCGGGGTGTTTGGGATCATTGTCATGCTGAAAGACCCAGCCACGTTTCATCTTCAATGCCCTTGCTGATGGAAGGAGGTTTTCACTCAAAATCTCACGATACATGGCCCCATTCATTCTTTCCTTTACACGGATCAGTCGTCCTGGTCCCTTTGCAGAAAAACAGCCCCAAAGCATGATGTTTCCACCCCCATGCTTCACAGTAGGTATGGTGTTCTTTGGATGCAACTCAGCATTCTTTGTCCTCCAAACACGACGAGTTGAGTTTTTACCAAAAAGTTATATTTTGGTTTCATCTGACCATATGACATTCTCCCATTCCTCTTCTGGATCATCCAAATGCACTCTAGCAAACTTCAGATGGGCCTGGACATGTACTGGCTTAAGCAGGGGGACACATCTAGCACTGCAGGATTTGAGTCCCTGGCGGCGTAGTGTGTTTACTGATGGTAGGCTTTGTTACTTTGGTCCCAGCTCTCTGCAGGTCATTCACTAGGTCCCCCCGTGTGGTTCTGGGATTTTTGCTCACCATTCTTGTGATAATTTTGACCCCACGGGGTGAGATCTTGCGTGGAGCCCCAGATCGAGGGAGATTATCAGTGGTCTTGTATGTCTTCCATTTCCTAATAATTGCTCCCACAGTTGATTTCTTCTTACCAAGCTATTGCAGATTCAGTCTTCCCAGCCTGGTGCAGGTCTATAATTTTGTTTCTGGTGTTCTTTGACAGCTCTTTGGTCTTGGCCATAGTGGAGTTTGGAGTGTGACTGTTTGAGGTTGTGGACAGGTGTCTTTTATACTGATAACAAGTTCAAACAGGTGCCATTAATACAGGTAACGAGTGGAGGACAGAGGAGCCTCTTAAAGAAGAAGTTACAGGTCTGTGAGAGCCAGAAATCTTGCTTGTTTGTAGGTGTCCTAATACTTATTTTCCACCATATTTTGCAAATAAATTCATTAAAAATCCCTACAATGTGATTTTCTGGAATTTTTTTACAGGCCTCTCATCTTTTTTAAGTGGGAGAACTTGCACAATTGGTGGCTGACTAAATACTTTTTTCCCCCACTGTATACTAAGGCATTTGTGAAAATTCTATAGGGACATAGTGGGAAAGTGGCTGTGCGTTTGGACAATTAATAGACACTGCAGTAAATAAAAATATCTGTCTTGTCCAGGACCTGAGTCTAGGCAGACCGGTCCGCCATAGCCAATCAGAGGTACAGTAGGCCTATATGCAAACAAGCCATTTGCCACAAGGGCCATCATTCACTTTGAATTGGACTGTGTGTTTACAGGCAGTTGTAAAAGCGCGACTTTCGATCATTAGAACGCATTCGGCAAAATCCACTTGAATGGATTTCCTCAAATATGTAAATAGCACGGGAGTCCGCTTACATTTGGGAACTTTACAGTCCTATTAATCAAACAACCATAAAAAGGTAGGCTATCTTTCTCTGTATGCACATCAACAACAAGATCAACAACTAATGCTAGCCAGAGCAAGATGAGCTAAAATCTACCAAAGGAACATTAGATAAACCCTCTGAAACTTTTCAGCTAGTTGGCCGTCAAAATTGCACTGATAAACTATGGGGAATAGCCTGCTCGTCCTTCTGCAGCTTGCCTGCCAATGCATGCCGTTGTCCCAACCAAGCACCCAAGCTAACTGGCTAAAGTTGGCTAGCTTGCTACCTAGCTACTTTCAGACACAAATGAGAGAATACCTCACTGACCATTTTACTCACCCTAGCACTGAAATCGAAAGTAGATAGCTAGCCAGAGTGAATTTGCAAATGCAAGAGATATGCTAACTGGATAACAGTCGTTCAGCATAGCTAGCTAGCAAAGCGATTCACATTTCTTGCTAGCTAACCAAATGACAAGTGCTTCTCTAGCTGTGTAGCCACCGAAAAACGATACGAGGGGGAAAAGTCAGTCACTCACCCACTCCTCCAATGACATGATGTCCTCTAGCCAACGTTAGGCTCTGTGTTTTTAGCTTGCTATATAAATAATACGCTAGCATATTAGCCACGTTATGACTGACTTGTGATCATTACCCTTTCTAGATTGATTGTATTGACATTCCCAGCATTAGTTACATTCGTCCATTTATGTTCAAAATATTGAGTAATTGAAACTGAAACAGTGCATCCCGAATGGAGGCAGCAAACAATGTACCAGGCCAGCTGTGATTTACAACCTGATAGCAATTTGTTTTGGACTACCAAGAAATGTATTGGTGAATTATATTAATCATGCATTGAGCTGCATCCATCTATTCTGCCAACAATGCCTTAGTGTACGTCATGGAATGTTGAGTCAAATATAACAAAAAAATGTTTTAAACCTCTTATAAAGGTTATTTTTAATAAACTGGGAATTTGATATTTTTGACTGATATTATGATTGTCTGTTTTCATATCTGCAAAGTACTTAAAACACTGTCAGTTCCACTTTAAGGAGAGTGCAAAAGTTGTCTGGCAGTTCATCTGAGCATTCCTTCAGTAGCCGTCCCTTGGTTTCCACGTTCTTTTTGTAGTTGTCTTTAGCCTGGGCTATTTGTTGTTTTATGGTCCCCTGCAGTTTTCACTTCCCTTTGGTTGCCGGCAGAAAGGGCTGTCTGTTTCAGCTCTGCAGTAATCCAAGGCTTGTTATTTGGATAGCATTTCACCGTCTTTGTGGGGATTAACATGCCCTCACAGAAATGGATGTATGCAGTCACTGCTGATACTGACTCGTTCATGGTCTGGTCCATTGTAAAAATTTCCCAGTTTGTACAGGAAAATTTGTGCAGGCTGTCTGTCGTTTCCTCTGACCATCCATATCTGAACTACCCTTTCCTATGCTTTTCCTGCTCCAATTTCTGTTTGTATTTTGTTAGTACTGGAGGCTTCTGCAGTGACTTATATGCCCCGTTAATATTACCATAACACAAGTCCTAATTTCCTATCTCCCCTTGTGCTACAAATAACATATTGTTCATAGTTTTGTAGGCCAGTGTGAAGTGAGCAGGAGTTAAAATCACAAGAGTATGATTTTAGGTGCTTCAAGGGACAAATTGGTAGGTGATGTGAGCAGCAATTGTAGTAGTATGCTGTGGGTGGTACATAAACAGCTGTGATAAACACTGAAATGGCGCAATGAGATGCATAACATTTCAACATCTTTTGCTCTTGATGTTTATGGAAGAACACCAGAATTTGTTTATGTAGAAACACACCCCTCCTCCGGTGATTGCCAGGTCGCGATCTGCGTGAATGGGACCATAAAATCCATTCAATTTCAGCACATCATTAGAAATCTCATCAGCTAACCAAGTCTCTGTAAAACAGAGAATGAAATCATCTCTATATTCACTCAGAAAGCAGGCATTGGCGAGATCATTAAGAAACTAAACTGACACACACACAGCTATGTCTTACTATACTTGACTTTTTGGGGACCAACAATTGATTCCCATTCAAAATCCTATTTTCCCTAACCCCTAAACATTACCCTAAACTAAACCACTAACCCAAAATCAAACCTAACCTCTAAGCCTAAAATAGCCTTTTTACAAGTGGGGAACGGCAAAATGTGCTCATTTCTCTGGATTTTAGTTGGTTTACTATTCTTGTGAGGACTTATGGTACTCACAAGTATAGTAAAACGTGTACACACACACAAACCAACATAGGGCTACATTGCTTATACCCTATATGAAATCCTCTCGCATCTAAACAAGTGCCTAGGCGGATGGGGTTGTTTCTGGACAGGGCCTATACCTTTATCTGTCCACTGCTTGTGTTAAAATGAGAGAGTAATGTTCCTGTGTTGCTGTCTGCAGCTTTACAGTGTTGACCTGCTGGAAGAATGTTACACCTGGAGGAGAGTGACAGACGCCCGGGGAAACACCCCCTCACCCAGAGACAAACACTCCTGTTGGGTAAACCGAGACAGGTACACACACACACACATCATATGTTTTACTATGCTTTAAATAGATTTCCATTCAAAACGTAACCCCTAACCCTAACTCCTTACCCTAAACCTCTAACCCTAATTGTAACCCTAACCACTAAGCTTAAAATAGACTTTTTACTCGTTGAAATAAATTTTCCTTGTATTACTATCATTGTGGGGATTTCCGGTACCCACAAGGATAGTAATACACACACACACACACACACACACACACACACACAAAGACCAACATGGTTACAGAACTTTGTCAGTGGGCTATCTCTGCAAGCACTAAAGTAATGTACACACACACACACACACACAATGCACTGCAGGAAGCCATAGCTACCATTCATGTGTGCAATAAAATAAATATTTATGTAGGGTTGCAAAGGGAAGGTATATTACTGTAAACTTTTGAAGTTTACCATAAACTTCCAGAATTTTGTTAATTTCTAAGGATTTTATGGAATTTTCATCACATGACATCTAGTGGCCTTTTTGGGTACTTCAGATTATCAAAGGTGTCTGTAAATATCTCTGGCCCTCTTTGTGGCCTTATCTGTCCCACTATTGTTTGTGGAGATGCTCTGATGATGGTTGACTGGCCGAAAGCATTTCCTCTATAAAACATATAAAAAAAAAAAATTGCATCTGACTTTTTCCTGTTTCTCCAGTTTTGCATTTTCCTCACTAATCCGTTTTGGGTATGCGGTAGATTCTGCCCAGATGGAATTTTCATCACATGTAAAATATATACAATTATATGTATGAAAAATGTATGCACTCACTAACTGTAAGTCGCTCTGGATAAGAGCGTCTGCTAAATTACTAAAAATGTAAATGTAAATATGATTTTACAATAAAAAATAGAATGATAAAGCTGTAAAACATTATCCTCACTATAACCCATCAACTTAGTGAATACCATTGGTGTTTAATATGAGTGTTTCAGCATAAAATATCTTATTTTTACACACTTATTTTACTATGTCAATATATCTTTGCTGTAAATGTTTTGGTGCCAAACTGATGGCAGTTGTGAAAAAAGTCAATAGTTGGAAGAGTTGCAAAGTTAATTGAAAATAATGACATTGTTGATTGATGCTTTTTTTCATTACTTAGGCAATTTTCTCTTGAACCATATGGTCTATCCACTAGAAACTCATGGACACAAATATAAAAAAAAAAGTAATACTTTATATTAATATTTTGTTTGATTGTTATTCAAACACTTTATTTTTTTTATTATTCAAGTATAAATGACCATATATTGCCATAGATTACCCGTTAATGACCAAAAATTCTGATTTACTTTGGTAAATTACCAGTAGTTTTGCAACCCTATATTTATGACATTGATCACTATCCAGACTGGTTAGGCCTAGAAATGTGACAACAATGCAGGTGAAGAGGATATTTTAAAGTCTTCATCGCCACACACCCATTGTTGCAAGCAGTAAGGCTAGCGCCACAATAAAAGGTGCTCTTGAGGCATTAGCCAAACATTCACACCTTTATAGTTGACAATGTCTATTAACTGCCTATTCAGATTCACTCAGTAGGAATCAGCTATTTTACCTGCTAATTTACCTACTTATTACATCTCAATGGGAGGAAAATAGCCATTAGTAGTAAGGACCTAGATTCAAGTGATGGGTGTATTGTGAACAAACAAAACAATGCAAACATTATGTGAGTGTACACTGTGTGTTCACTGTTTTCACTTTGCTTGCAATATATATTCCCACGGGGGGCCAGTATGAAAAATTAATTATGTATGCACTCACTAACTGGATAAGAGCGTCTGCTAAATGACTAAAATGTAAATATGTGAGAGGGTTACTTTAGATTAATTCATTAATCAATAGATACATGTGTAGAGCAGTAAGCAGCTGGATGTGGTAATGATGGTGCCATTACTGATCCTTTGTGTTATTGTTCTATAGGCTCATCTACTTTGGAGGGTATGGATGTAAAACCATAAGAGAGGTCAACAACTCAAGGAACTTCACAGTCGATGAATCATCCTGGGTAAATAAACAATAAATAAACAAACAATATAAATATACAAGAAATACACAACATTTTCTACAGTTGTCTTAATTTATTTTGACATTGATACTGGAATATGTTTATGTGAATGTTTATGGCATATGTTTATGTTTTACTTGGGTGTTATAACTCCTCAGGCAACGATTGGGACGGCATTCTTTAGGTTCTGGGGCTGGAACAGCGAAGTCAACGTTTTTGACACACACACTGCGACGTGGAAGGAACCTGAAACCCATGTGAGTGTGTGTGTGTGGTACTACTATATTCATGCGAATCAAATGAAAGGTCTTATTATTTTTACCATATCGCTAATCATGATTTAAGTATGATTTTTTTTACTACATGTCATAGTAGCGATTTACATTGTATAAGGGTCACTAACCCCATCTTCCATCACTATGTAGCAACTATCTTGTCACTTGTCTTCTGTTGTTGACACATTGATAAAACTCTTGATGACACGTTCCCTCTTGGCTTCCTTCCGTAGGGTCAGACCCCGGCTCCTAGAGCCTCCCACACCGGCGCCACCCTGGGGGACAAAGGTTACATCTGCGGAGGTCTGGTGAGTGGACCACCATTAGATTCCTGCTGTTTATGGGTGGACTACAACATCTCTTTGAACTTGGATCTGCCATCTTGAAATCAACTCTGGTCCTTGTCTGCCTGATTTGCTTTGAACATCTTTATATCAGTGGTTGCCAACTGTATTGACCTATCAGGAGAAGAGAAAAGAAGCTGATAATGTGGCATCTTGTGAGGAGGATTGAGACTAGGATTTGCTGATGTTGACTGACTTATATCCCTGTGATTTCAAAACATTTCATATTTGTTTGATTCGTGACAGGAGGACACAGCTTTGGACATCCACTGTCTGGATCTGGACACCTGGATATGGACACGGATGTAAGCTCACTTACTCTCTATATACAGTATGTGACAGACTGGGTTTGAACCTGGGTCTCTAGCGTGCCACAAGACTGTGTTAGATCTAATATGTTTACACAACCTACAACACCACGGGCTCGTCTCTGTAACAACTTTTGACCTTGTTAGCATGTGTTAAGTGTGTGTGTGTGTGTGTGTGTGTAAAACATTCTGCATTCCTCCAGTGACCTCCCCTCGTCTTTGGTGCCTGTGGGGCGTTCCATGCACACCCTGACCCCAGTGTCTGACCACACCCTCTTCCTGTTTGGTGGGCTGAGTATCACCGGTGATTCTTTAAGTAAGTCCGAAGCTAGCCTGGATAAATCAGATCGAGCGCTACGGTCACTTTTGTTTACCAGGCTAGTTGTCTAAAAAAAAGTGTTACTTAATTGAATCAACAATTAGATACATTCATTTTGTTTTTGAAAATGTTTAATGTTATTTTTGTAATCAAACCCTAATGCATTGTTATGGGTGTAATAAGGATTCATAACACCCCATGGGTCCTTATAGCACTTACGCCTTTCTAAAATCCTAAAGTGCTTTTGTAATCGCTCGTGGACAGTCATGTAACATAACTGGTATTTTAGCATCTGTCAACAGACTGTGGGATGCGACGACTAACGAGGAACTTTGTTCCACTGCGCAGATTTATCACCACCGATCATTTGGAAAAATCACAATTTCGCAGGTGTTCGCATCTTTTGAATTTAGGAAGGGGATGGGACAATTGGCCCATAGACTAGGCCGTGACTTGCAAAAAGAGGGGGGTGGAGCTACCACCTTGCTTCCGACCCACATTCTAGTGTCTTTTCTAACATGTCTGCACTCAGAACTTAATCGAGCCTCTGACGCGTTACACAAGATTTTAGTTCTGGGTTTCCGAGATTAGTGCTTATGTTAAGCATTACATATATTGAAGGTGTTTTGTAAAAAATCTTATACATATTCTTCCATATCTTTCCTTTAGGTGACGGATGGGAGTTTGACACTCAGACAAAGACATGGAGAGAGATGGATCACCTACACCACGACAAGCCCAGGTAGGGGATGGCCATCAAAAGCCACTGTGTGCATATTCTCACTGACATTAGCCTAATTTCCAGTATCAGGACATTTATACATTTACATTTTAGTCATTTAGCAGACGCTCTTATCCAGAGCGACTTAGTTAGTGAGTGCATACATTATTTTTTATTTTATTTTTCATACTGGCCCCCCGTGGGAATAGAACCCACAACCCTGGCGTTGCAAACGCCATGCTCTACCAACTGAGCTACATCCCTGCCGGCCATTCCCTCCCCTACCCTGGACGACGCTGGGCAAATTGTGCGCCGCCCCATGGGTCTCCCGGTCGCGGCCGGCTACGACAGTGGCACAGCTAGCACTGCGATGCAGTGCCTTAGACCACTGCGCCACTCGAGGACCAGTGGTTATTAGCACCAGAGACGTTTTAAACCGAGAGACTCAACAAGCGATACCTTCCTGTAATGATTACGATGTTCCTGTGTTTTTTTATTTCTTTATTCGTTAGGTGCCACCAATTAGTGAGCAGATATTTATTTTATTCAAAAATACAACCAAATAATTGCAGCATTACCGCAAAAATGGAAGAGGAAAGTGGAAGGGGGAAAAAGTAAGGAACTTGTCTGTCGGCCCTGCAATAAAGACCATAATTGGTTAAAGAACATTGTGATTAATAAAAAAGTATACCAGTTTAATTTAAGGACCAAAGGATTGACAAAATAGTTGGGAAGAGATTTATGACGTACCAATAGAATGTTATTTATATAGAGGATACAATCTTCCCAGCTCTGCAGATTTTGCTGCGAAGAAACAGAATCATTAGATCATTTGTTTTGGTACTGTCCGTTTTGTAGCTTGTTTTTGGTCACAGGTCCAGGAATGGCTGAAGAATTGTAATATTTACCTGGAGCTAACCCTGCAGATAGCACTACTGGGTGATCTGAAAAGTCAGTCAATCGATCAATAATATAATAATACTTTTAGCAAAAATTTGTATTTTCAATTTCCAATCAGTAAAAACAATGAGAATAGAAGAGTTCAGAACTTTTGTGAAACATCACAGTACAGTTGAGAAATATATGGCAAGTAGAAATCCAACATGGATGGTGTTAGGAGATAGATGGGAGGGGTTAAATGGAGCTGAAGATTGGGACTAATAGCAACAAAATAACTAATGTAAAACATACTGTGTCCATAATAAGTATATACAGTTGAAGTCGGAAGTTTACATACACTTAGGTTGGAGTAATAAAAACTTGTTTTTTTCAACCACTCCACAAATTTCTTGTTAAAAAACTATAGTTTTGGCAAGTCGGTTAGGACATCTACTTTGTGCATGACACAAGTAATTTTTCCAACAATTCTTTACAGACAGATTATTTCACTTATAATTCACTGTATCACAATTCCAGTGGGTCAGAAGTTTACATACACTAAGTTGACTGTGGCTTTAAACAGCTTGGAAAATTCCAGAAAATGATGTCATGGCTTTAGAAGCTTCTCATAGGCTAATTGACATCATTTGAGTAAATTGGAGGTGTACCTGTGGATGTATTTCAAGGCCTACCTTCAAACTCAGTGTCTCTTTGCTTGACATCATGGGAAAATCAAAAGAAATCAGCCAAAACCCAAGAAAAAAAATGGTAGACCTCCACAAGTCTGGTTCATCCTTGGGAGCAATTTCCAAACGCCTGAAGGTACCACGTTCATCTGTACAAACAATAGTATGCAAGTATAAACACCATGGGACCACGCAGCCGTCATACCGCTCAGGAAGGAGACGCGTTCTGTCTGCTAGAGATGAACATACTTTGGTGCGAAAACTGCAAATCAATCCCAGAACAACAGCAAAGGACCTTGTGAAGATGCTGGAGAAAACAGGTACAAAAGTATCTATATCCACAGTAAAACGAGTCCGATATTGACATAACCTGAAAGGCCGCTCAGCAAGGAAGAAGCCACTGCTCCAAAACCGCCATAAAAAAGCCAGACTACGGTTTGCAACTGCACATGGGGACAAAGATCGTACTTTTTGGAGAAATGTCCTCTGGTCTGATGAAACAAAAATAGAACTGTTTGGCCATAATGACCATCGTTATGTTTGGAGGAATAAGGAACAAGCCGAAGAACACCATCCCAACCGTGAAGCACGGGGGTGGCAGCATCATGCTGTGGGGGTGCTTTACTGCAGGAGGGACTGCTGCACTTCACAAAATAGATGGCATCATGAGGAAGGAAAATTATGTGGATATATTGAAGCAACATCTCAAGACATCAGTCAGGAAGTTAAAGCTTGGTCACAAATGGGTCTTCCAAAAGGACAATGACCCCAAGCATACTTCCAAAGTTGTGGCAAAATGGCTTAAGGACAACAAAGTCAAGGTATTGGAGTGGCCATCACAAAGCCCTGACCTCAATCCTATAGAACATTTGTGGGCAGAACTGAAAAAGCGTGTGCTAGCAAGGAGGCCTACAAACCTGACACAGTTACGCCAGCTCTGTCAGGAGGAATGGGCCAAAATTCACCCAACTTATTGTGGGAAGCTTGTGGAAGGCTACCCAAAACGTTTGACTCAAGTTAAACAATTTAAAGGCAATGCTACCAAATACTAGTTGAGTGTATGTAAACTTCTGACCCACTAGGAATGTGATGAAAGAAATAAAAGCTGAAAAAAATCAATCTCTCTACTATTATTCTGACATTTCACATTCTTAAAATAAAGTGGTGATCCTAACTGACCTAAGACAGGGAATTTTTACTAGGATTAAATGTCAGGAATTGTGAAAAACTGAGTTTAAATGTATTTGGTTAAGGTGTATGTAAACTTCCGACTTCAACTGTAGGTTGAGAACTTTTGTGAAAGAGCACAGTTTGGGGGAGGGGGGAGGGGGGGATATGGCATGTAGAGGCAAACCGGATGGACATCATGAAAATGATAGGAGAGATTGAGGGTAGAGGAAGTTCAGGAGTAAAAAGTAACAAAATAGAATCATTGTAAAATTGACTGTGTCCATAAAAAGTATATAGTATGTATAAGATGGAAGTAGTGGCATAAGCGTTGTTATTTACTCCAATTAGGGGAGGGGTGGTGGGGTTGGAAAGTAATAAAGGAAAATAAATGTAAAAAAAGAAGTGTGTGTGAAAAAAACATGGGGGATTGGAAGTGATGTAGACAATTACATTGATGGAAGTTACAATCTATCTGCAATATTAAAGCTGATTACCCCCTAAGAGAAAAATAGATATATAATTTTTTTTATCTTCCAACACTAAAAGTTGTTGTCTGAACATTGTGTACCTCCATAGGTTGTGGCATTCGGCATGTCGGGGCAAGGATAGTGATGTGGTTGTCTTCGGGGGGAGCCGAGACTACGTCCTCCTGATGGACTCGGTACGTATAAGTCTACACTGGGGAAAAATAAGTATTTAAGGATGCTTTTCACATTCTCTAGCTTGATAGATGATGTTTAACTGTTTTGTTTTAAATCAAATAAAAAATGGGGGGGGGGGGGGGGTCAAGATGAGGAGGAGGATTATTTAAGATACTGTTTGAAGAGGTAGGGTTTCAGATGTTTTCAGAAGATGGGCAGGGACTCTGCTGTCCTAGCTTCAGAGGAAAGTTGGTTCCACCATTGTGGTGCCAGGACAGAGAAGAGCTTGGACTGGGCTGAGCGGGAGCTGCCTTCCCGTAGGGGTGAGAGGGCCAAGAGACCTGAGGTGGCAGATCAGAACCTGAAGGTAGGGAGGGGCAGATCCTCTTGCTGTTCCGTAGGTAAGCACCATGGTCTTGTAGTGGATGCGAGCTTCAACTGGAAGCCAGTGGAGTGTGCGGAGGAGCGGGGTGACATGAGAGAACTTGGGATGGTTAAACCAGGTGGGCTGCTGCGTTCTGGATAAGTTGCAGGAGATTGATGGCACAAGCGGGGAGCCCAGCCAACAGCGAGTTGCAGTAGTCCAGAAGGGAGAGGACAAGTGCCTGGATTAGGACCTGTGCCGCTTCGTGTGTGAGGTAGGATCATACTCTACGGATGTTGTAGAGCATGAACCTGCAGGAGCGGGTCACTGCTTTGATGTTTGCAGAGAACGACAGGGTGTTGTCCAGGGTCATACCAAGGTTCTTTGCACTCTGGGACAGTGACACTGTGGAGTTGTCAATCGTGATGGAGAGGTCTTTGAGCGGGCAGGCCTTCCCGAGGAGGAAGAGCAGTTCTGTCTTGTTGAGCTTGAGGTGGTGGGCCGACATCCAAGTTGAGATATCTGCCAGTCACGCAGAGAGGCGTGTCGCCACCTGGGTGTCAGAAGGGGGGGGGGGGGAGAAAATAAGTTGCGGGTCATCCGCATAGCAATGATTGGAGAGAACATTTGAGGATATGACGGAGCCGAGTGACTTGGTGTATTTAGAAAAGAGAGGGCCTAGAACCGAGACCTGGGGGACACCAGTAGTGAGAGTACGTGCTGCAGACAGATCCTCTCCACAACACTTGGTAGGAGCGGCCTGCCAGGTAGGATGCAATCGAAGAGTGTGCATAGCCTGAGATGCCCAGCGCTGAGAGGGTGGAGAGGAGGATCTGATGGTTCACGGTGTCAAAGGCAGCGGATAGATCGAGGAGGATGAGAACAGAGGAGAGAGAGAGAGTCAGCTTTGGCAGTGCGGAGAGCCTCTGTGACACAGAGAACAGCAGTCTCGGTTGAGTGACCAGTCTTGAAGCCTGACTGGGTAGGGTCAAGAAGATCGTTCTGAGAGCGATAACAAGAAAGTTGATCAGAGACCGCATGCTCAAGTGTTTTGGAATGAAAAGAAAGAAGGGATACAGGTCTATAGTCTTTGACATCAGATAAGTGTTGGTTTCTTGAGGAGGGGAGCAACTCGGGCCATTTGGAAGTCAGGGGGGACACAGCCAGTGGTCAGGGATGAGGGAAGTGAGGAATGGGAGAAGGTCTGGAGGAGGGGATGGGGTCGAGCGGGCAGGTTGGCTGGCGCCCAGACCTCACTAGTCGCAGGATGTCATCTGGAGAGAGAGGGGAGAAAAAGGTCAAGGTGTAGGGTAGTTCTGTGTGAGTGAGACCAGTGGACTCAATAGGCTGAATTTCCTAGGGTTAGAGGCAGAATCTTGAGATTTAGAGTGGAAGAAAGTGCATTTAGCAGAGGTAGAGAGGAGGGAGTGAAAGGATGATAGTTTAGTTTTCCTCCATTTTCGCTCAGCTGCCCGCAGCCCTGTTCTGTAAGCTTGCAATGAGTCACTCAGCCACGGAGCAGGAGGGGAGAGCCGAGCTGGCCGGGAGGAAAGGGGACAGTGTTAGTCATAGGATGCGGAAAGGGAGGAGTAAGGTCGAAGAGGCAGAATCAGGAGATGGAAGAGAGAAGGATTTAGCAGAAGGGAGAGATTATAGGATGGAAGAGGGGAGAGTAGTGAGAGAACAAAGATTGTGACGGCGCATGACCATCTGGGTAGGGGCTGAGTGGTTAGGTTTAGAGGAAAGGGAGACCGAAAAGGAAACAAAGTAGTAATCAGAGACCTGGAGGGGGGTTACTGTGAGATTAGTAGGCAAGCAGCCTCTAGTAAAGATGAGGTCAAGCGTATTGCCTGCCTTGTGAGTTGGAGGAGATTGGGAAAGGGTGAGGTCAATGTCTAGGTCAAGAGGCAAGGAGGGGAAATAGAGTTGGAAATAAATTAATTGAAGGCAGATGTCAGAATGTTGAAGTCGCCATCGTCAGGAAATGAGCTTATCAAGGTGTCAAGCTCATTGAGGAACTCTCCAAGGGCACATGGTGGGCGATAGACGACAGTAATGTTAAGCTTGAGTGGACAAGTGAGTGACAGCATGGAATTCAAATGAGGAGATGGACGAAAAGAGAAAATCTCCACTTAGGAGAAATGACTAGACCTGTGCCACCATCGCAACGACCAGATGCTCTCGAACTATGAGAGAAAACATAGTCAGATGAAGAAAGAGCAGCTGGAGTAGCAGTGTTCTCTGGTTCTTGACCGCAGATCGGCAGTTCCAAACACTGCCAGAGACCCGGAATTCCACATGGGTTGTGCGTGCAGGGTACACTCAATTAGGAGGGTTGCAGACAAGGGGTGGGGAGCGTCTGTAAAGCCTACAGGGAGAGGTGCGAACAGGTATAGAAAACACACATAGTTGACAAAGCTACAAAAGAGCAAAATGAGAATCTGTAAATGACTAGGTAAGATACTCAAGTGAGAGAGCGGTGTGAAGTCCTCCTCTCTTTCCTTGAATAACTCCGCAGAACAGTCTTTGTTTCGGCGACGGTCTTAGTTTTGCGACAAAACTAGCAAAATGACAGTAATAGACCGACAGATAAAGACAAAACAAATTATATTTATCACTCCTGGAGATATCAGGAGTCCTCTAGCTATATTCCATACAATAAAGAGCCTTGTCTATTCAAGTGGCAAACAACATTACATTTCCTTGTGAAATATTTGAAAGGAGAATGTATTTTTAACCAAGCCACAAACACAAGGAATGCTTTTTCTATGGGGAAACTTCTGAAACGACACGTTTCTCAAACAGCCATGGATTATGGCACACATACCTTTTAAAACATATCGTTCCCTATTTAACATTTTGTTTAGGGGCCTTATAATCATTCTCTAAGTAGACAAAACTTTAGCTGGTTTAGACTTTGTGACGCAAACAAAGCTCAAATGGAGTTAAGGCGATTTCCAACGCAACTGCTTAGGTGTGAGGTGGACTTGTATGGACTGTATGGATCATGAATGGACTTAAAACATGACCCAGCACATAAGAACCTAGTCGAGCGACTGCAATGTTTGGGCTTAGGCTTAATATGGTATTGCCTCACTGGGGTCGTTATGATGTCACTACATACCCTCCCTCCATCAATCCATCCATCCATCCATCACACTACTATGTTACCAACCCTCTGCTTTCAGGTCAATATTTTGAGGTCTCCATCACAGAACCACTGCAAAGATGTTCTAGTCTTCCAGACCCAGCCATACCCCCTCCTCAGGTAAGCCACACATGTGTGCGATATAAAAACGAACCTGCCGATATACTGCAAAAGTAGCCTAATGTAAAGATGAGTCCATATCCCACGCCATCGGTTGTGTAGGTCCAGCTATACTCTCAAATGAATGGAAAAAAATAAGTACTTCTAATCTGGAAACGACATGGTGCTTATATATTTTCCTTTCATTTTGGATAGTGGCATATCATAGCTGAATCTACAAAAGAGGGCTTGGGACGTGGAGTTATCTCAACAGGACCAATTTTGAGGTCTGAAAACAACTGGCAAACTTTGATTTTGGATTGTGATGTCTCTTTTTAATATGGGAATATACTCACTCGCCTTTGGTGTTATATTATCATTTTTAACCACTGATACCAGGACAAATCAGCATAGCAATAATCTAGGAACAATGCTACATAAAGACATACCGCTACATAACTGTTGTACATCTGTGACCACAGTAGTCAGCTGTGCAAGTGTGTGTGCGTGTTGGTCCATTCCCAACCACACATGACTAAGTGGTTTAACAAAGTCCACAGTGACCGTTTGAGCATGTTGTGCTATTTATACTCCGACTTTGATCCGAACGTTACTTGTTGCGCCAGTGTTTTAGTGTTGTGGGATTTCGCTGTGCTTTACCACTGTGACGTAGTGCTGATTTTTATAAAGAGCTTAACCAAAAATTAACCTTACTGTAAATGTGCAATATAGAGATTTGACATGTTTAACATGAAACAGTCAACTTAAAACCAACTATTGAAGCCTTACCCAGATAAAGAACAACACACTTTTTAGTTTCCAGCACCTGGTTTTCTGTTGATGTTTTAACTAACCTGTACTTCAATTTCTCTTTATAGATTATGTGAAGACTGCATAGGACGTAACGCTGATGTTTTGCAAGAGCAGCTTTCATGGCTGCCCCCCAAACTACAGGAGACTGTGGACAAGAGAGTGTCCTTCTTCAGGATAGGCCCAAACCAGGAAAATAAAAAACAGTTGGACCTGGTTTTAGATTGACAGTATATTTACTTGATCTATATATTTTAGATATATTACAGTATACCAATATATTACATGACTTAAGTTTTATTGACTGTTGTGTTTAAGTGTGGTATTCTATTTGTTTTTATCTGAAAAACTTGTTAATTTCACTTTTCTAAAGTTAATTAGGAAATGAGTCTCATTGGTGCTTTAAACTGTCTTTTTCTATGACCATTCAGCTCTCCTCACACAGGTTTGAATGGGAGATGGCTACAGGTAGTAAGACCCTTGTAAATAACATTCTTTAATTGGATATTTGGCAAAAATAAGTGTTGTAAATGCAGTTTTTTTTGCAATTGATGTACAATCATCAATAGCAGCCCAATTAACTTGACAAAATGAAAACATTGGAAAATAAGGTTGTTGTATTGTATCTTTTAATGTTGACTAATAAAATGTTGCTGATTAAAATGTTATTGTTAGATGTGCTCTATTCAAAGCCTACTCTTTGGGTAGACTGGGTACCTGACTGGTTCTATATTCAACAATGCTAGCTACATAGGCTGTGTTTAGACAGGCAACCCGATTCTAATCAAAAGGCCAATTAGTGAAAAAAATGTCAGAATTGGGCTGCCTGTCCAAATGCAGCCATTGAAATAGTCCCTCTTGATAGCTACACATTGGCTGGCGCAAGATTTCAAAGAAAGCTTGCAAGATTGGCTAGATTTGACATTGCTGCATTAACGACAAGTTCGCTTTCTAAAGCAGAAGCAGAGACATTCTGGCACATAGGGTACTCTTTGGGTATGTAAGAAAAATAATGACATTCTGAAATATTCAATGTTTTACTCAAAATAATGAATTTGAATGCTTCATTGCACAACTTAGAATTGAATAATATAAATCATACATATTACATTTTTCAAACTATTATAAAACACCCTTGAATCCTTGTGAATGATAAAATGATTGAATTATTTGTTTCTGTCAAGCTGTATCACACCACCAATTAAGTATATTTTGTATATACTGCACTGCTCTTTTAGGACATCATTAGTTCTGTCCTCGAGTGCTTACATATTAATGTTCTATATTATGTTTGGTGTGGACCCCAGGAAGAGCAGCTGCTGCTTTCACAACAGCTAATGGGGATCCTAATAAAATACCATTGATTGATTACTAATTGCGCACACCTGTTTCTGCCCAGCCCAAACCAGGTGCTGCTAATTAGTGTAACTATGGTAATCAGTAGATACCGACCGGTAGGTATTCTAACAGGTACTAGTTAGTAGATACAGTATGCTAACAAGTACTAACACAGAAGCCCCCTAGGTTCTAAATTCTAGAAATATCTAAAATGTACAATTGTCAACTGGAAGCCGATCCTAAACTTTCCAACTTTATGCAACATTTCGGAATAATTCATACATTTTGGGGAATGACTTGGAAGTATGGCAGCCACCATTCAATTTTATACTGTACACTGCCTAATAGATGCAAGAAAGACATAGACATTTAAAACTATTTCGGTGTAGTAGTATTAAGCTGTCCGATAGTGGACTGTGTACTGAAAATGGCAGTGAGAAGCTTTATTAGCTAAATCAATCGACTTTTCTAAAATTGTGAATAATAGACCATATGAGCAAAAACATGGTCGGAGACAATATTCAAGTCAAAATGGCACTAGTTGTTTTCTTTTCTCTTCCTTCCCTCCCTCCCTCCCTCCTCCTCTCCCTCTCTTTAGGCTGTGACTTGTTTCCCATGTTTTTCTCCCCATTTCTCCTGGACTAAGTTCAGCAGTGGAATGAAACACTGAACGTTGCAGATAGATAAGTACAACCTAGAGAGGACACTATTCTGTACTCCCCATGGTAAGACAGCCATAACCTTCAACCTGGGTTTTGTTCATTATGACATGCAACAGAAAGGGTTTTAAAAACGTTTTGCAATGAAAAACTAAATTGAGTGTTTCTTATTGGACACGTACGGGTAGTCACACCTTCTTTCAATCCATTTTCTTCTGTTTGGTGCCTAATGAACACAACCCATGTTTACATTTCTGTCTGCAGTGTTCTGAACATTTCAACCAATTGAACGAGGCCCAGGGGTTCAGAGGCGTTGGACGTAGTTAGCAGGTAGCATGCCCTGTTGCCCAGTGCGTTCGATGCGGCCATACATCCATCCCTCATCTATCTGTTGTACGTCTGCAATCAGGTCGCCCTCCTGGAGAGACACCTCGTCAGCGTCGGCAGCCGTGTAGCTGTACAGAGCCCGGTAGCGGTTCTGTAGACACATATGGGGACATACTGTATGTCCATGCATGCACACCACACTCAAACACACATTCATCAACATAGTGCTACAGAATTGTGTGGGTGTTACCTCTACAAACACGTGTACACACACTACAGAGTTAAGCAGAACATATCACCACTACAAAAAATCATAAAAACGCTCCTACCATTGCTGCTCAGAGCATACAGAGAGGAAGACAAAGAACAGTGGACTATACTGTATGACATCATATAGTGATGTACTGCACACATGCACTGCTCTCAGTGTTATTCCTTACCCCTCCACTGGGTGGTGGTACAGCAGCAGCAGAGGGAACAGACGCAGGCTCAGGCTGAGAGCTGTAGGTCTGAGGGATGGCTGGCTGCAGCTGCGGATCTACAGACACGGAAGACAGGAACAGACATTACACACTCCACATTCTTCTAAGGAGATTCAAGTCAATAGAGTACTAACACCATATTTACATCAATCACTCCGTAAAGCATCTGGCTTTTTCAGAATTTCCACTAGAGGGTGGAAAAATGTATGACAATTACAATGATAACCTTTCGATTGATAAACATTACTGTGATAACCTTTACAGTGATAACCTTTACAGTGATAACCTTTCGATTGATTGACTGGCAAAATATAAACAGATCAAACTATTATACACAATAGTATACGATTGCATCTAGATGAGAGGCAAAAATGACAGTTGCTTTAGGGGATGTTTTGTGTGGATATCTTACATAATTTGAGAGGGTAATTTGCTCATGAAGTGATTTTAATATATGGTGTACTTTAAGAAACCACAAGCTTTTTTATCATATAAACCTCAAAATGATGAAGTCAAGGAGATATATTTGATATGTAACAGGTTATAAAATATCTTACAAAGTTTTAGGGGGTAATTTGCAGACTTAAAATAACCCAAAAAATAGAGTGCTTTTCATATGGTGTATTATAATTAAACCACAAGCTTTTTATCATATAAACCAAAATGATAATTACATCAGTCAGTAAAAACCTGAACATTCCAGAATAAGTGAAATCAACTCTTGGCAGTTCTGGGCCTGGTGACATCACCACAGCACAACAATGTGAGCCACAATAGATGTGGTAAAGGATTAAATGGAACGCAGACCATTCCATTGACCATATTGGCGCACAGGCAACAAATCTGTACTAACAAATTGGATATTCCTCAACTCCATCATGATTTATGTATTGTAACAGGCCCACAATGTGGTTACTTAAATCCGATTTTGATATATTTGGCTGTTTTCGCAGCACAACATTTATATGTTTTCAGGTTTAGAAGAAGTAAATGCTAACTCCCGTTCATACAAAAGTTACACTTCAATCCGAACTGGTTCTCCGAGAGATTAGTAAAAATGGCTCACCCCGTGTAAAAAAATTGCCTCTTTCCCTTTGTTCAGATTACAACGTCTCACTTTCGGGTTATTTGAAAATGAAATCATCTCCAAAATATTGCTATCTTTAGAACAACCCATAGAAAACTGGTTGCAATTTCTGTTTAATCCACCAGAAAATACAGTACCAATATTACAACAAATATTATGGCTAAACCCAAATATACTAATTTATTTAAAAAATAAATAATTTATAAATACAAAAAATAACAAATTAAATGGTTAAAACTTTGTTTATGATATCATAAATAGGACTGGTGGAGTTATGTCACTGCACAAAAAGGGGGAGAAGCTAAGGAACTTGTCTGTCAGCCCTGCATTAACCTCTACGGGATCGGTGTCCCGTATACGGGACGGTTGAGCTAACGTGTGCTAATGTGATTAGCATGACTGTTGTAAGTAACAGCAAACTTTCCAGGACATAGACATATGGGCAGAAAGCTTAAATTCTTGTTAATCTAACTGCACTGTCCAATTTACAGTAGCTATTGCAGTGAAATAGACCATGCAATTGTTTGAGGAGAGTGCACAACAACAAAAAACTTATCACGGCAACTGGTTTATACATTCACCTCTGAAGGTAAATAATGTACTTACATTCAGTAATCTTGCTCTGATTTGTCATCCTAAGGGTCCCAGAGATAAAATGTAGCATAGTTTTGTTTAATAAAATCAATTTTTATATTCAAATGTAGGGACTGGGTTCTACGGTTTGAACCCCTGCTGTCTCTGGCTCCACACCCACCCCACCCGGCCATCTAGATGTGTGAAGGTTAGTGAATAAGCTAATGATCCATCATGTACGACATTCCTGGGAGTGTGCGAACTTACATTTTGTATGTTCTCTATAGTTATGTACTTGAAAATGTATCAATTGACCAATTCGGCACATTTGGGCAGACTTGATACAAAATAGTCCAGTATTGCAATGCTTCACTGGATCAATCTGAAATTTTGCCACACACTGCTAAAAATCTAAATTGCGCTTAAACTGCAAAATTATATTGTGGCCTTTCTCTTGTATTTCGAAGATGATGCAACAAAAAAATCAATAGAAAACGCATGTTTTTTTGTTTGTATTATCTTTTACCAGATCTAATGTGTTATATTCTCCTACAATAATTTCACATTTCCACAAACTGCAAAGTGTTTCCTTTCAAATGGTATCAAGAATATGCATATCTTTGATTCAGGGCCTGAGCTACAGGCAGTCAGATTTGGGTATGTCATTTTAGGCGAAAATTGAAAAAAAGGCTCCGATCCTTAAGAGGTTAAAGTCTAAAATGTGTTAAAAGAAATTGTGATAAATTAAAAAGTATACCAGTTCCATTTAAGGACCAAAAAAATGTAAGCTGTGCCATACAGGTTGCAAAATAGTTGGTAAGAGATTTTCCATGTGCCGATTCCAAGGCACATAGTTTATGAACTGATATGCAAAACATCGCTGGATTCAAAACTTTCAGTTTATACATTTTTATTATTATACAAAATTATTGCAACCAATACAATGTTATGTATATGGGGGATACAACCAGGGCCGGTCCTTGCCGTTCTGCTGCCATACACAAGACCAAAAAATGCTGCCTCCCACAAAACTAGAATAGTCCCAGTAAGCAAAATGACGTTGAAAAGATATCTAAAATACGTATTTTCCAGACGTTGAAGTTAGGTTCAATTTAGCTTCTGAATGAAAGGTGAAAAGGTATTTTCCATATGTTTAAAATACTTTTTTTTCTCCATATGTTAAACATATTTTCCATGACACTGAAAAGGCATCTTTTCCGGATGTTGAAATCAGGTTCATTTTCGGTTCTGAATGAAAGTTGAAAATAAGTCATTTATATATGTCTATGTTTGGGCCAAATCAAGGCCGGTCTGTACCGCACCAAATCTGAACCAAACATAGACGTTTATGATTGGTTCAGATTTGGTCTGGACTGGACCAAAAACCAAAAACCAATGTCCGTGGATGTGGAAATCAAGGCCGGTTCGGAACTGCACCAAATAAAGACGTCCAAAAGGTGTCGGTCAGTGCTTACTGAGGTGTTGCCTACAGTGTTGCCTGAAATGGAATTGTATTAATGCCCATCCATGTGGTAGGCCCACCGTTTGTAAAACAGGCCATTGCATTGGCTTTATTAGTCCTCATTCCTGTGACTAATTAATTTGGCTATTTAAGCTCTGAATATCAGCTACCCAACTTTATCAGGAGTTATCGGGAGCCTATTTGCAATGTGTTTACACAGTGGGAAATGCAAAAGTATTTTATTTTTCACTATGATAAGCTTGTCAAAAATTGATAGATACAAACTTCAAACCACTGATCATGACAATGGGGTGAAACTCCTGGACAACCGTTGTGATTGTCCATTCCATATTGTCCATTTTACTTTGACCTGTCCTGTTTTTAGGATATGTTGTTTGTTAACATGACAGTGCTTTTTTTTTTTTGATTGAGCGCCATTTAGCTTAGGCTATTTGATCAGAGAAACCTGCATGATGTAAAAAGTGTCCATCTCATTACATTGTCATACATTTTTATCTCCAGCGTGTAGGCTACAGAAAAGGCCACATACTCTTTCTACCATATCCTATATCTGGTATATGATTTATGTTAGATCATTTTTTTTACGGAACGTTCGTGGAGCGCTGCAGAGATCCATCTCTCCAACAGCACCCTGGAGAGGCGCGCTGGGAATGGACAAGCAAAATATTTGCGCACCTGCCTTTAAAAAGTGGGCACTGCTTATCAAAGGGCGGTATCAGTGCTCCCCTAAAAAGCCCATATGCCACTGGTTGAGATAAATTGTTATTGTTTTTGGGCAGAATTATGTGAGGTTTTATGTGTCGTTGTTGGAGGTGTGTCTTGGCCAGTTTAGCTCAGAAAATGCCGCCCTCGTCAATCTGCAGCCATAGGCGGCCGCCTAGTCCTGCCTAATGAGCGGGCCAGCCGTGGATACAACCATCCCAGCTCTGCAGATTTTGCTGCGAAGAGACAGAATCCTTAGATCACTTGTTTTGGTACTGCCCATATGTAGCTTGTTTTTGGTCGCATGTTCAGTAATGGATGAAAAATCACAACATTTACCTAAATGTAACTCTGCAAATAGCACTGCTGGCTGACTTGAAAAGCCATAGTCATTCGTTCAATAATATAATAATAGTCTTAGTAAAAATGTTCATCTTTAATTTACAATCTGTAGAAACTATGAGAATAGAAAGGTTCAGAACTTTTGTGAAACATCACAGCACAGTTGAAAAAATATATGGCAAGTAGAAATCAAAACTGGATGGTATTCAGAGATAGATGGGAGGGGTTGAGGGTAGCTGAAGGGCAAAAAAAGATAACTAGTGTAAAATGTACTGTGTCTGTATGTATAAGATGGAAGTAGAAGCCTAAGTGTTGCTGTCCATTAGTTTACTCCAATTAGGGGAGGGGTGGTAGGGTTAGGGTAAATAAAGAACTGCTGTTGGTGGCACAGGGAGTCTGGAGGGCAAATGTGCTTTGATAGCACTTTCTACCACTGCTGTTTTGAAGATTTGTGTTATAGTTCTAGTGGTCAGCTACCAAATGGTTCAAATGGAATGTTCAAGGTGCACTGATCAGTTATGACATAGATGTTGTAAAGAGGTCCATCGAACCCGAACCAAAACAATGGAATTGCCATGGAAACGCATGGGGGAAAGATCCAGCCTTCTCATTGCCCTCCATCAAAATGTGCCTACATGTTTATTGGTGTATTTCACACTGTTGAGGTAAAAATCGGAGTATAATGCTTGTATGGATGTCAACCTCAAATGTTAATGTCATCGTCACCAATCAACTGCATTACAGTTAAAAATGACTTTGACTACCACCACCGATTTCTGTATGCTAGCTATATTAACCAGCTAATATGGACAGGAGTTTTTTTGGGGGGTAGACCAGCTTTAATATTGCAGATATATTGTGGGTTCTATCAATGTAATTGTCTGTATCATTTCCAATCCCAATATATTTTTTTCCTCATAAAATATTTTACCATAACCCTACCACCCCTCCCCTAATTGGAGTAAACTAATGGACAACAATACTTAGGCTTCTACTTCCAGATTATACATACTATGTACAGTACCAGTCAAAAGTTTGGACACACCTACTCATTCAAGGGTTTTTCTATATTTTTACTATTTTATACATTGTAGAATAATAGTGAAGACATCAAAACTATGAAATAACACATATGGAATCATGTAATAACCAAAAAGTGTTAAACAAATCAAAATATATTTTATATTTGAGATTCTTCAAATAGCCACCCATTGCCTTGATGACAACTTTGCACACTCTTGGCATTCTCTCAACCAGCTTCACCTGGAATACTTTTCCAACAGTCTTGAAGGAGTTCCCACATATGCTGAGCACTTGTTGGCTGCTTTTCCTTCACTCGGCCGTCCGACTCATCCCAAACCATCTCAATTGGGTTGAAATCGGGGGACTGTGGAGGCCAGGTCATCTGATGCAACGCTCCATCACTCTCCTTCTTGGTAAAATAGCCCTTACACAGCCTGGAGGTGTGTTGGTCATTGTCCTGTTGAAAAACAAATGATAGTCCCACTAAGGCCAAACCAGATGGGATGGCGTATCGCTGCGGAATGCTGTGGTAGCTATGCTGGTTAAGTGTGCCTTGAATTCTAAATAAATCACAGACAGTGTCACCAGCAAAGCACCCCCACACCATAACACCTCCTCCTCCATGCTTTAAGGTGGGAACTACACATGCAGAGATAATCCGTTCATCCACACCGCACATCACAAAGATACGGCAGTTGGAACCAAAAATTTCAAATTTGGACTCCAGACCAAAGGACAAATTTCCACCGGTCTAATGTCCATTGCTCGTGTATCTTGGCCCAAGCAGGTCTCTTCTTATTATTGGTGTCCTTTAGTAGTGTTTTCTTTGCAGAAATTCGACCATGAAGGCCTGATTCACACAGTCTCCTCTGAACAGTTGATGTTGAGATGTGTCTGTGACTTGAACTCTGTGAAACATTTATTTGGGCTGCAATTTCTGAGGCTGGTAACTCTAATGAACCTATCCTCTGCAGCAGAGGTAACTCTGGGTCTTCCTTTCCTGTGGCAGTCCTAATGAGAGCCAGTTTCATCATAGCGCTTGATGGTTTTTGCGACTGCACTTGAAGAAACGTTAAAAGTTCTTGAAATGTTCCGTATTGACTGACCTTCATGTCTTAAAGTAATGATGGACTGTCATTTCTCTTTGCTTATTTGAGCTGTTCTTGCCATAATATGGACTTGGTCTTTTACCAAATATGGCTATCTTCTGTATACCCCACCTACCTTGTCACAACACAACTGATTGGCTTAAACACATAAAGAAGGAAATAAATTCCACAAATTAACTTTAAAAAAGGCACACCTGTTAATTGAAATGCATTCCAGGTGACTACCTCATGAAGCTGGTTGAGAGAATGCCAAGAGTGTACAAAGCTGTCATCAAGGCAAAGGGTGGCTATTTGAAGAATCTAAAATATAACATATATTTGATTTGTTTAACACTTTTTTGGTTACTACATGATTCCATATGTGTTATTTCATCGTTTTGATGTCTTCACTATTATTCTACAACGTAAAAAATAGTACAAATAAAGAAAAACCCTTGAATGAGTAGGTGTGTCTGTCACAACTTCCTCCGAAGCTGCCACCTCTCCTTGTTCGGGCAGGCTTCGGCGTTCATCGTCACCGGCCTTCTAGCCACTGCCGCTACTCATCTCATCATTCCATTTGTTTTGTCTTGTTTATTACACACACCTGGTTTATATCCCCTCATCAGTACCTGTATAAATGTTCCCTCTGCCCCCTTGTCTTTGTGTGTGATTGTTTATTGTGGAGAGTAGTGTATCTCGGTGGAGCTCCTTGTATTTTGTATCGCTGGGATATTTCCACGTGTGCCTTGTATTTTCCAGTGCGCCTGTTTTGCGCACTGGAGTGTTTGACCCGTTACTGCGTAACTCTGTGGTTGCGGAATAAAGCCTGTTATTCTGTGTTTTACCCTCCTGCGCCTGACTCCTTCAACATCACCTCATCACAGAATCACACACCCGTAGACATGGAGTCAGCAGGAGAGGAGCACATGCCGTGCCGAGTCGTGGCACGGGTCAGAGAGCATGCGATGATACTAGCCAGCTTGGGGGAAGTGATGGATCGGGTTCTCCAGGTCGTCCAATGCCTGGAGATGAGAGGACCCAATCTTTCGGGACCAGCTGAGCGACCGGATCCAGCCACCCACACCCCAGCACCCAGAGGGATTCATATATCCTGACCACAGGATTTCGACAGGATAGCTGCCCTCTGCCAGGGATTCCTCCTACAACTGGAGTTATACCTTTCGAACATCAGCCCGGCGCCATCGGAGCGGGAGAAGGTGTCCGCCCTCGTCTCCTGCCTCTCGGGGAAAGCCCTGGAGTGGTTCAACGCGGTCTGGAGTGAAGGAGGAGCCGCATTGGACAACTACGGGGAGTTCACTCGCCTCTTTCGGGCCGTCTTCGATCACCCGCCCGAAGGTATAGAGGCTGGCGAGCGGCTGGTTCACCTGAGGCAGGGGACGAGGACCGCACAGGACTTCGCCCTGGAGTTTCGGACTCTAGCGGCTGGGTCCGGGTTGAACGAGCGGGCCCTCATCGACCACTTCCGGTGCCATCTACGAGAGGACGTCCGAAGGGAGCTAGCCTGCCGGGACACCATGTTGTCCTTCAATTAACTGCTGGAGATGGTCATCCGGTTGGACAATCTGCTGGCTGCTCGAGGGGCCTGCCCGTTCCAACTTCCCTCCCACCATGCTAAACCCGGATAGGGAGATGATGGAGATGGGTGGAGCGGCAATCCGGGAGAGCGGAGGACGAAAGCGCCAGTGTCACTCTCGTGGCACGAGAGGACATTCTCCTGCACGCTGTTGTCTGCGTTCTTTTGGGTCTGGAGGCGGCAGGCAGGGCACTCTCGCATCACCCCAGGTATGGAACATCCACACTCGTTCAGAGCCCTCTGTTGCGCACTGTACCCTACACATCCACTTTCCTGATTACACAGTAGCTCCCCAGTGTAAGGCACTGGTCGATTCAGGCGCAGCTAGGAACTTTATGGACAGGTCATTTGCACATAGTCTAGGCATTACATTGGTTCCCCTATCCATTCCACTCCCCAACAGAGTACTTGACAGTCGACCATTAGGGTCCGGGTTTGTTAGGGAAGTTACAGCACCAGTAACTATGGTTACGCACGAGACCCATAGAGAGCAAGTCACCTTTTTTATAATTGAGTCTCCTGATTTCCCTGTTGTGTTAGGTCTTCCCTGGTTAGCACTACACAACCCCACCTTTTCATGGCCGCAGAGGGTTCTCACGGGGTGGTCGCGAGAGTGTCAGGGTAAGTGTCTAAGTGTTTCCGTTGGTGCAACCATGGTGTAAAGTCCAGACACTACCTCCACCGTGCGCATTCCCCCCGAATACCTCGATTTGGCGCACACGTTTTCCAAAACGCAGGCGACCAAATTACCACCTCATCGGGCAGGGGATTCCACGATAAACATCCGGGTAGACGCTGCAACTCCAAGGAGTCAAGTGTATACCCTGTCGCAGGCTGAAACGGAGGCGATGGAGACATACGTCTCAGAGTCCCTGCGCCAGGGGTTTTATGTCCCTCCACTTCGTCCGCCTCCTCAAGTTTCTTTTTTTGGAAGAAGAAAGATGGAGGTCTGTGCCCTTGCATTGATTACCGAGCACTGAACAAGGGGACTATACGTTATAGTTATCCTCTACCCCTCATTCCATCTGTGATCGAGTCAATGCATGGGGCGCGCTTCTTCACAAAATTAGATCTCCGGAGTGCGTACAACCTGGTGCGTATCCAAGAGGGGGACGAGTGGAAGACAGCATTTAGCACAACCACGGGGTATTACGAATACCTGGTGATGCAGTACGGTTTGATGAATGCTCTATCAGTCTTCTAGTCCTTTGTGAACAAGGTGTTTCGGGACATGCTTGGTCGCGGTGTAGTCAATGACATTCTGGTGTATTCCGCTACGCACGCCAAGCATGTGTCCCTGATTCGCAAAGTGCTGGCCCGACTGTTGGAACATGACCTTTATGCCAAGGCATTATGTTCCTGTACCCAAGAAAGCAAAGGTAACTGAACTAAATGACTATCGCCCTGTAGCACTCACCTCTGTCATCATGAAGTGCTTTGAGAGACTAGTCAAGGATCATATAACCTCTACCTTACCTGTCACCCTAGACCCACTTCAATTTGCTTACCGCCCCAATAGATCCACAGACGATGCAATCACCATCACACTGCACACTGCCCTATCCCATCTGGACAAGAGGAATACCTATGTAAGAATGCTGTTCATTGACTATAGCTCAGCATTCAACACCATAGTACCCTCCAAGCTCATCATTAAGCTCAAGGCCCTGGGTCTGAACCCCGCCCTGTGCAACTGGGTCCTGGACTTCCTGATGGGCCGCCCCCAGGTGTTGAAGGTAAGAAACAACATCTCCACTTTGCTGATCCTCAACACTGGGGCCCCACAAGGGTGCATGCTCAGCCCCCTCCTGTACTCCCTGTTCACCCATGACTGCGTGGCCAAGCACGCCTCCAACTCAATCATCATGTTTGCAGACGACACAACAGTAGTAGGCTTGATTACCAACAATGACGAGACCGCCTACAGGGAGGAGGTGAGGTTTCTGGGAGTGTTGTGCCAGGAAAATAACCTCTCACTCAACGTCAACAAATCAAAGAAGATGATCGTAGACTTCAGGAAACAGCAGAGGGTGCACCTCCCTATCCACATCGACGGGACCGCAGTGGGGAAGGTGGAAATCTTCAAGTTCCTTGGCGTACACATCACAGACAAACGGAAATGGTCCACCAACGCAGACAGTGTGGTGAAGAACCTCAGGAGGCTGAAGAAATTTGGCTAGGAACCTAAAACCCTCACAAACTTTTACAGATGCACAATTGAGAGCATCCTGTCGGGCTGTATCACCCCGTGGTACGGCAATTGCACCGCCCGCAACCGCAGGGCTCTCCAGAGGGTGGTGCGGTCTGCCGAACGCATTACCAGGGGCAAACTACCCGCCCTCCATGACACATACAGCACCCGATATCACAGGAAGGCCAAAAAGATCATCAAGGACATCAACCACCCGAGCCACTGCCTGTTCACCCCGCTATCATCCAGAAGGCGAGGTCAGTACAGGTGCATCAATGCTGGGACCGAGAGAATGAAAAACAGCTTCTATCTCAAGGCCATCAGACTGTTAAATAGCCATCACTAGCACATTAGAGGCTGCTGCTGCCTATTGAAATCACTGGCCACTTTAAGAAATGGAACACTAGTCACTTTAATAATGTTTACATATCTTGCACTACTCATCTCATATGTATATACTGCATTCTATTCTATAATATTCTACTGTCTCTTAGTCCATGCCGCTCTGTCATTGCTTGTCCATATATGTACATTTTCTTAAATTCCATTCCTTACTAGTTTTGTGTGTATTGGGTATATATTGTGGAATTGTTAGATATTACTTGTTAGATATTACTGCACTATCGGAGCTAGAAGCACAAGCATTTCGCTACACCCGCTATAACATCTGCTAAACACGTGTATGTGACAAACAAAATTTGATTTGATTTGAAGGCAGAAAAGTGTCTGTTTTTCCAACAGTCCGTCTCCTTCCTCGGATACCACATTACCACCTCAGGTGTGGAGATGGCGGGAGATCGCATTTCAGCCGTGCGTAATTGGCCGACTCCAACCATGGTTAAGGAGGTGCAGCGCTTTATTGGCTTTGCCAAGTACTATCGGAGGTTTATCCGGGGCTTTGGAAAGGTCGCAGCTCCCATCACATCTCTGTTGAAGGTTGGGCCGTCCCGGCTCCGCTGGTCTGCTGAGGCTGACAGGGCCTTCAGTAAACTGAGGGTTCTGTTCACCTCAGCCCCGGTACTGGCCCATCCCGATCCATCACTACCGTTCATAGTGGAGGTGGATGCGTCCGAGGTAGGGATAGGCGCTGTCCTATCTCAACGCTCGGGCACGCCACGCAAGCTCCGCCCCTGTTCCTTCTTCTTCAAGAAGCTCAGCCCGGCGGAGCAGAACTGCGACGTTGGTGATTGGGAGCTGTTGGCTGTGTGGAGGCACTGGCTCGAGGGGGCGAAACACCCTTTCCTCGTCTGGACGGACCACCGTAACCTGGAGTACATCCGGGCAGCGAGGAGGCTGAACCCTCGCCAGACCAGGTGGGCCCTATTCTTCACACAGTTTGACTTACACTATACATCCCGGGTACGAAGAACGTGAAGGCAGACACACTGTCACGGCTGTACGACACAGAGGAGAGGCCCATAGGCAACACCCCCATACTCCCGGCCTCCTGTATTGTGGCGCTGGTAGTATGGGTGAAATCTGGAATCTGCCCCTCCGCCTGCCCTGCCGGAAGCTGAGCCCGCAGTTTGTGGGGCCGTTCAAAGTCCTGAGGAGAATAAACGAGGTTACTTATAGGTTACTACTCCCTCCAGATTACCGCATTAACCCTTCATTCCATTTGTCTCTCCTCAGGCCGGTGTTTGTTGGTCCGCTCCAGGAGTCTGAGGTGCGGGAGGTCCCTGCGCCCCCTCTGGACATCGAGGGGGCCCTGGCTTACTCTGTGCGTTCCATCCTGGATTCGAGGCGTCGGGTGGGGGTCCTTCAGTACCTCGTGGAGTGGGAGGGGTACGGTCCGGAGGAGCGGTGCTGGGGATATCCTCGATCCCTCCCAGTTGCGGGATTTTCACCGTCGCCATAGGCTCGCCCTGCTCAGCATCCTCCTGGCTGTCCCCGAGGCCGGTGTCGGCGCGCTGCTGGAGCTGCGCATCAGGGGGGGGGGGGGGGGGTACTGTCACGACTTCCTCTCCTTGTTCGGGCAGGCTTCGGCGTTCATCGTCACCGGCCTTCTAGCCACTGCCGCTCCTCATCTCATCATTCCATTTGTTTTGTCTTGTTTATTACACACACCTGGTTCATATCCCCTCATCAGTACCTGTATAAGTGTTCCCTCTGCCCCCTTGTCTTTATGTGTGATTCTTTATTGTGGAGAGTAGTGTAGCTCGGTGGAGCTCCTTGTATTTTGTATCGCTGGGATATTTCCCCGTGTGGCTTGTATTTTCCAGTGCGCCTGTTTTGCGCACTGGAGTGTTTGACGCGTTACTGCGTAACTCTGTGGTTGCGGAATAAAGCCTGTTATTCTGTGTTTTACCCTCCTGCGCCTGACTCCTTCAACATCACCTCATCACAGTCTCCAAACTTTTGACTGGTAGTGTACATTTTACAGACACGGTACACTTGACACTAGTTATCATTTATTTGAAAAACAGTTTCCATTATAATTTGTCGCAATAAAGTTTGACAAAATGAAAATCCACCGAACTAATAAAAATATCTGCCTTTTCCATTAGACTACACGTCACAATATTTTTTTTTGCGACATTGCTTTTGTAGAATAAACCTGGGTGAATGGCAACCAGCCTAGAGACAGAACAGAGACACACGGAACTCTGACATAACCTGGGAAATATGAACAAAATAAACCATACAGTGTATTCGGAAAGTATTCAGAAACCCTCCCTTTTTCCACATTTTGTGACGTTACAGCCTTATTCTAAAATGTATGAAATCCAGACGTGACGCTTGGCATTCAGGCCAAAGAGTTCAATCTTGGTTTCATCAGTGCAGAGAATCTTGTTTCTCAAGGTCTGAGAGTCCTTTAGGTGCCTTTTGGCAAACTCCAAGCGGGCTGTCATGTGCCTTTTACTGAGGAGTGGCTTCCTTCTGGACACTCTACCATAAAGGCCTGATTGGTGGAGTGCTGCAGAGATGGTTGTCCTTCTGGAAGGTTCTCCCATCTCCACAGAGGAACACTGGAGTTCTGTCAGAGTGACCATCGGGTTCTTGGTCACCTCCCTGACCAAGGCCCTTTTCCCCCGATTGCTCAGTTTGGCCAGGCAGCCAGCTCTAGGAAGAGTCTTGGTGGTTCCAAACTTCTTCAATTTAAGAATGATGGAGGCCACTGTGTTCTTGGGGACCTTCAATGCTGCAGAGATTTTTTGTTACCTTTCCCCAGATCTGTGCCTTGACACAATCCTGTCTCGAAGCTCTACGGACAATTCCTTCGACCTCATGGCTTGGTTTTTGCTCTGACATGCACTGTCAACTGTGGGACCTTATATAGACAGGTGTGTGCCTTTCCAAATCATGTCCAATCAATTGAATTTACCACAGGTGGACTCCAATCAAGTTGTAGAAACATCTCAAGGATGATCAATGGAAACAGGATGCCCCTGAGCTCAATTTCGAGTATCATAGCAAAGGGTCTTAATACTTATGGAAATAAGGTATTTCTGTTTCACTTTGTCAATATTGGGGTATTGTGTGTAGATTGATGCAGATTTTTATTTATTTAATCCATTTAAGAATAAGGCTGTAACGTAACAAAATGTGGAAAAAGTCAAGGGGTCTGAATAATTTCCGAATGCACTGTACATTGAAACCATACATTGAGATGCACTATGCAGAAATGGCTCCGCCATTTCCTTGTTTGCTAAAACTCGAATAGTTCGCCTAATTTCAGTTTATGTGACAAAACAAGCAAGTATAGTGTAGAGAGTCATTGTACCATCTAAACCACTGTGAAATCTATTTTCCAGAACCAAAAATATTGTAGTTTCAGCTGTTTGAAGGTGGTGTACAAAACCGAAAGTAAAAGACGCAAAAACGAAACTTAAGCACGGGAAGCATAGAAATAGTGCACATAGAACAGATCTTGCGCTTCTTAGACTTGCTTTCAATGAGAATGACAGATTTATAACTGACATTTCTATGTGAATTTGGTCAGGTCACCCAAAACGTTACATATTGCAGCTTTAAATAACCAGACATTTTACCTCATGAGTCTTGCTAACGTTCATGTGCACAATAAACATCGCACCACTCACCACGCACAACTCAGAGGGCAAGAAATGGTAGGCCTAAATGAAAATTTATCATATCAAACATGAAACAGAAATGTCTAAGTAGATAGGTTTCCATCCAATTGGCTACAGATTTTCATGCGAATATTAAAAATTTCTAAAATATGCATTATCTCCACCAGTGGTGTCTTTCCACCCAATGGATTTGTTGCAGATAAAAATCAGTGTGTGATGACGTAGTGCACACAAAATTCCATTTTTTGTTTAAGTTTTCATGTACCGAATAATAATCTAAAATTCTATGTGTTTTCATCGCATTTTCTACTCTACCGAGTTTTGTCACAAAAACTGTTGCGTTGAATAGCAAATGTGCCTACTCTGGTCTTGGCACGTGGGCTCTAACTTTTTAGCTTGCAGATACAGTACAGGTAGGCTGTGCTGCTAGGCTAGACTACATGATGCGATTATTATGGATTTGTATTTGTTTTATGGATATTATGGATTTTTATTTGTCAAACGGCAGTCAAGCATCGATCATCATGTCACCAGAATAAGACCCTCAATATTTATTGGAAAGGAGCATAAACTGCATGGTTTCCCGAGTCATAGTGGGAGGACCACACACCGTGTCATCGCGTGACTCCAAGTTGACGTCGATATTATGGTTGTTTATCAATATTTGCGCATAAATGTGTTTCCACCACCATTTCTCGCTAATACATTTTACAGACAAAAAAGATCCCATTATGTCGAAGGAACAAATTATCTGTCGGGCATTTATAAAATTGTACCGGAACTACCTCTTTTCATCACAGCTGTCGTGATTATTTTTTTTATAAGGTATGACTTTACTCGTATTAAAACTGTGGATGGAAACGTAGATATTTTTGCAATAAACGGTCAGGTAAAGTCAGACTCGAGTCCAAGTCATGTAACTCCAGTCCACGAATAGTATTCAAATGACAGATATCACATGACATCGAGGTAACAGTGTTCACGTGTTTCCTCCAGGTGACTTTGAATCTGGTTCAGGAGAAGAAGAAGCGGAGGCTAGGTGTTTTTGGATGGATGACGAGAAGGAGACCTGGCTGACAACTGTTGCACATTTTGGGAGCATGGAGAGGCCAGAGGTACTGTAGCTAGACTAGTAAATTGGGCTAAGGAACAGAAGGTGGGTATTGGAGAAAGGCCATTAGTGCGTGTTCTGCAAGCAGTACATGAAGGCGCGGCATGAGCGCGGTGAACAGATAGACGTGGTTATGGACAGCGAGGAAGAAGGAGAAGAGCCGAGTGCAGTGGGAAGATGTGTGTTGAGGAAAAATGGCGGCAACTACAAAACATATTCTGCTGTCTCTGATTGCTCAGAAATTGAACCTGACGAGAGTGAGGATGAATTACCTGTGGTGCAGGAGGTGTGGTGAAGACCTCAGAGTCCATGCCTCCCCCCGATGGTCATGCAAAGGGATGATTCGGGCCCAGTGGGAGTGACATTTTTGGAAGAAATGGATCCCTGCCTTTTGGCTGATCCATATGTATTCTCAGGCTGGGTAGAAAATAAGTTGGGTAAGTTGTTAAATCGGTGAAGGTAGCTCTAAGTGGACTTCTGAGGATTTTCTGTGTTTCTTCTGTCCAAAGGGAGTGGGTGCTTCACATCACACGACTAGGAACAAGAGCTGTGACTTGCTCTTGGGAGCAGGGCACCTTTGAAAGGAGTGATTATTGGGGTGGCGTTAAGTGTTGAGGTGGAGCAAATAGAACATTTCCTGTGTCTGTGATGCCTGCCGTTTGGTGAGACCCAAAACCGGAGGCGAGCGTGGTGAAACTGAGAAGAGACTGTCTGTCCGTTTTGAAGCATTCTTTACCTAATGAAGTAATGTTAGGATTTGTCGGTTATCCTGTGAAAGCTTTTGTGCCGAACCCACAAGGTGTTTCATATGCTGAGGCAGTGAAGAGAGTAGAGGATGATGGGTCAAGGGTGAGTAGTAGGTCTAGGCCAATACAGAGTGATATGAATTTGTGCTTCAGTAAGGTTGGCTTCTTAGCATTCATTGCCATGGTTATCAACTGTACCGCAGAAATTGAACGTAAATCACAGAAAATAGATGTTGTGGTAGCAGCTGCAGAGAAGTACTTGGGTGTGCGACGTTATACTGCAGACGAGTTACAAGGTGTGTTGAATGAAAGAGTCCCATAGTTCCAGGCCGTCGGCTTGGTGTAGGATCAGTTAGGGTCAAAGTAGTGGAATGGGGTGGTGATTTGTATTTTAAAGAAATAGTGGTATATACAGTGTTGTGTTCGACACCACCTAAAGCGAGACCAATTCAAGACCAAGACTAGAGCGAACAGAGTCTGAGTGAAGGCCAAGACCGGAACGGGGGCGAGACCGAGTCAAGACCGAGACCGGGAGGGGGACGAGAGGTCCGAGACCGAGTCAAGACCGAGACAAGAAAAATGCAAGTCCAATTCTAGACCATGATTGGGACCCACTGGCTTATTATATCTGAGTGAATGGACTGCTGTCTTTCCATCGGCCCTATGCAGTGGTGTAGTGGTGCCTGGAGAAGTGGGTCCTGTGTGAAGGAAAGGCGCCATGTGTGAAAAATGTTTTCCTATCGATTTTTCAGATTTTCACTCTCAAAATCACACACAAAAAAAAAAAACTTACAAATAATATATGTAAGTCCACAACAATGCTTAAACCACATCAGCAGACCATTTGAGGTCAGGGAAAAAAAAAAAAAAAACAGCGCATGATGACTGAATTGCACATCGCAAATAGCCTACTAACCAAGACTATGGACCAACATTTTTCAATACCTGGTTTGCATACCCATTGTTGCCTTAGTTAGCAATTACTGGTAGATATAAGTTGAAAGTCTTTCCTACCTACCGGCTACCGATGTCATTCTTCTGTGAGCTGCTCCATCCCTTACGAAAAAAATATTGCAGTTAGAGTGCAGTATAACTGCAGTACACTGTAGTTAGAATGTAGTATAACTGCAGTAGACTGCAAATACTGCGTCCAAAATAACACAGTCGACTGCAGTTACTGCACCTTTACTGCAGTTTCAAAACTGCAATCAGCCAACTATCTGCGGCTGGCGCTTTCATCCCGACCGCCTGGAGAAACACAGCCAGATATGAGCCAAGGTCGCCTCCAAGAGCAAAAGACGGGGGTTCTACGACTCCGGCAAGCACCGGTACAAGGGCACCAACCTGGACGGCTTTATCAAGCGATCTATTGATCCATGATTCATGTAATGCAGTGTCGCTGTCCTCGAAGGCTCCCCTGACCAAGACAGCTTATAACTCTACCCCTATTAGAGAAACCACTTATTTTCACTTCAATAAAACACCTGTTGAAGAAATATGAATCTGAATTGTTTGGATTTATCAGTGTATTTCAATAAGACAATAAGAGTTAATTTGTGTATTAACATTACATACCTGGCTTAAATACATTGGTACTTTAAAGGTAGACAGCGATATGACGTAGATGCAGAAAGTAAACCGCATAGTGGGTCAATTTCCGCTGTGAACTGAGGTTTTCTCACACAGGTTTGAATGGGAGATGGCTACAGGTAGTCTTTCATTGGATATTTGGCAAAGAGAACATTAGTTGTAAATACAGTTTTTTTTTGCAATTGATGTACAATTGCAAAAATAGTAGCCCACTTAACTTGACAGAATGAAAATATTGAAAATAACGTTGTATTTGATCTTCTTTTAATGTTGATTAATAAAATGTTGCTGTTTAAAATGTTAAAATTATTAAAACAATAAATGTTTATTGTTGTGTTGGATGTACTGTATTAAAAGCCTACTCTTTGGGTAGACTGGGTACCTGACTGGTTCTACATTCAACAATCAACAATGCTAGCTACATAGGCTGCGTTTAGACAGGCAGCCCAATTCTGATATTTTTTGACCAATCACATGAGATCTTTTCACATTAGCTATTTTTCAGAGCTGATCTGATTGGTCAAAAAATACAAATTAGTGAAACAAAGATCAGAATTGGTCTGCCTGTCTAAATGCAGTCATTGTAGTCCCTCTTGACAACTTAATATTGGCTGGCTCAAGAGTGCAAAGAAAGCTTTCAAGATGGGCTTGATTTGACATGGTTGCATTAACGACAAGTTAGCTTTCTTAAGCAGAAGCAGAGACATTCTGGCACATAGGCTACTTTGAGTATATAAGAAAAACAATGACGACACCGGGACACAAATTCTGAAATATTCAGTGTTTTATTCAATATAATGAATTGGAATGCTTCATTGCAAATTTTTTAATAGAATAATTTACAGTGCATTCGGAAAGTATTCAGACCCCTTCCCTTTTTCCACATTTTGTTACATTAAAGTCTTATTCTAAAATGGATTAAATACATACATCTACACACAATACCCCATAACGAACAAGCAAAAACAGGTTTTAGAATTGTTTGCAAATGTATTAAAAATAATAAAAATAAATACCTTATTTACATAATTATTCAGACCCTCTGCTATGAGATTCGAAATTGAGCTCAGGTGCATCCTGTTTCCATTGATCATCCTTGATATGTTTCTAAAACTTGAATGGAGTCCACCTGTGGAAAATTCAATTGATTGGACATGATTTGGAAGGAAACACACCTGTCTATATAAGGTCCCACAGTTGACAGTGCATGTCAGAGCAAAAACCAAGCCATGAGGTCGAAGGAATTGTCCGTAGAGCTTCGAGACAGGATTGTGTCGAGGCACAGATCTTGGGAAGGGTACCAAAAAATGTCTGCAGCATTGAAGGTCCCCAAGAACGTAGTGGCATCCATCATTCTTAAATGGAAGAAGTTTGGAACCACCATGACTCTTCCTAGAGCTGGCCGCCCGGACAAACTGAGCAATCAGGGGAGAAGGGCCTTGGTCATGGAGGTGACAAAGAACCCGATGGTCACTCTGACAGAGCTCCAGAGTTCCTCTGTGGAGATGGGAGAACCTTCCAGAAGGACAACCATCTCTGCAGCACTCCACCAATCAGGCCTTTATGCTAGAGTGGCCAGACGGAAGCCACTCCTCAGTAAAAGGCACATGACAGCCCGCTTGGAGTTTGCCAAAACGCACCTAAAGGACTCTCAGACCATGAGAAACAAGATTCTCTGGTCTGAAGAAACCAAAATTGAACTCTTTGGCCTGAATGCCAAGAGTCACGTCTGGAGGAAACCTGGCACCATCCCTACGGTGAAGTATGGTGGTGGCAGCATCATGCTGTTGGGATGTTTTTAAGCGGCAGGGACTGGGGGACTAGTCAGGATTGAGGGAAGGATGAACGGAGCAAAGTACAGACAGATCCTTGATGAAAACCTGCTCCAGAGCGCTCAGCTCCTCAGACTGGGGTGAAGGATCACCTTCCAACAGGACAATGACCCTAAGCACACAGCCAAGACAACGCAGGAGTGGCTTCGGGACAAGTCTCTGAATTTACTTGAGTGGCCCAGCCAGAGCCCGGACTTGAACCCGATCTAACATCTCTAGAGAGACCTGAAAATAGCTGTGCAGCGACTCTCCCCATCCAACCTGACAGAGATTGAGAGGATCTGCAGAGAACAATGGGAGAAACTCCCCAAATACAGGTGTGCCAAGCTTGTAGCGTCATACCCAAGAAGACTCAAGGCTGTAATCGTTGTCAAAGGTACTTCAACAATGTACTGAGTAAAGGATCTGAATACTTATGTAAATTTATATTTTCATTTTAAATGTTTTATAAATTTGCAAAACAATCTTGCTTTGTCATTATGGGGTATTGTGTGTAGATTGATGAAGGGGAAAAAACACTATAATCCATTTGAGAATAAGGCTGAAACGTAACAACATTTGGAAAAAGTCAAGTGGTCTGAATACTTTCCGAATGCACTGTAAATAATACATATTTCATATTTTCAAAATATTGTACAACATCGTTGTGAATTAGGAAATTATTGAATTCTTAATTTCTGTGAAGTTGCATTGAATATTTTTCGCATGCACAGCGTTCGTATTTTCAACTGCTCTTTTAGGACATCATTGATTGATTACTAATTGCTCATGCCTGTTTCTTCTCAGCCCAAACCAGGTGCTGCTGATTACAGTGTAACTATGGTAACCAGCACAGAAAGACAAGTACTAGTTAGTAGATACAGTATGCTAACAAGTACTAACACGGAAGCCCCCTAGGTTTTAAATTCTATAAATATCTGTCTTAAAATGTACAGTTGTCAACTGGAAGCCGATCTTCAACTTTCCAACTTTATGCAACATTTCAGAATAATTAATTAATACATTTTTGGTAATGACTTGGAAGTATGGCAGCCACCATTCAATTATATACTGTACACTGCCTAATACTATAGTTGCAAGGAAACATAGACATTTAAAACAATTTGTAGTATTAGGGCATCAGGCTGTCCGATAGTGGACTGTGGACTGAGAATGGCAGTGAAAAGCTTTATTAGCTAAATCAATTGACTTTTCTAAAATTGTGAATAACAGACCATATGAGTAAAACATGGTCGGAGACAATACTCAAGTCAAAATGGGCTTTTGGGTTGTTATTTTTCTTTTCTCTTCCCCCCTCCCTCCCTAACTTCCTCCCTACCCTCCCTAACTTCCTCCCTCCCCACCTCCTTCCCTCCCCCTCTCTCTCCCTCCCTCTTTCTTTCTTTCCCTCTCTATATATCCAAATATTTACTTCCAAATGTCTATAAGTTAACTGACATACCCTAAATAGTATTTGAACCCAGCCAGGTCTGTTACAGTATGCTTTTTATAATGTGTGTGTTTGTGTTTGTGTGCGTACGTGTTTGTGTACGTCGCGTGTGCCTGCATGTGTGTGGAGTATTTACCTTGACTGGCATTCACTGGGGGTGGGGCATCACTACTAATTCTGCTCTTCTCAAATTCCTCATGATACTTTATCTGCAAACAGACAGACAGACAGACAGACAGACAGACAGACAGAATGGAGGCATCATACATTGTACTGTAAGAGAGAATACTGCACTTTATAGATAATCCCAGAAGGGGTCACTATGTTGCCAAATTCTGTCCTCAACAACGCAGTAGTGTAGGTTTGGAGGTATTGAGAAAAACAAAGAGGAAATTACATTTCAAAGACAACAATGGTTTAACAATGAATACTTTTGCAACCAAGTTAACCCCTGATCACATAACTTTGGTAGGAGGTTTGCTCTAAAGTTCTAAAAAGAGATCACTTTCCCATCCACAATCATGGGCTAAGAAAATCCTACAATGTTTTCTTTCCTTGTCTCCTTTCCTTCATGACCACTCATCTTAAAGGGCTGGATAGGGTTAGTAGTTCTCATAAACCAGTAGCAAGTGTGCATAGGTCTTATAAACCATTAGCAAGTGTATCTAGTAACCCTTATAGGAGACAAGTGGCAATGAAAGGAAAGGAGACGATCTGTCCGAACTGTGTACAACTACTGGAATGCAGCCATTGAAATTTGAGGATGGAGGAAACAGAGGACTGAATGTCCAGAGGAAGCGAAGTGCAGCCCTGTGTAACCCCTCGTCCTCAGACGACCTGAAGTAAACAAACTAGGGAACTAAACAAACTAATAGGGAGCTTAAGAACGAGAGGAAAAGAGGGATAAAAAATATAGACTGTATGTAAAAGACAGAGAGAAAGACAAGAAAACAGAGAATAGAATAAAGATAGTAACAGCTAGAGGCAGACTGAGGCAAGCATTCAGAAAAAACAAAGAGAGATAAAGGGTTAAGAATGTGAGACAGGCAGAGAGAGGGGAGGACAATGACGAGACAGAAAGACCGGAGAGAGAGAGGACACATCTAGACAGAAACACAGAGAGTAAGAGGAAAGAATGAAAGGAGATATGAAAGGAGAAACATAAACAGACAGAACTAGGGGGGAGTCAGTGGAGGGGAATATGTCAGTCTGACACTTGAAGTCACATTTCAGACATTTCTTAGGGCCCAAGAAGGAGTTGCCCTATATGGTCAAACTCCCTCAGCTATGAGGAGAAAGTGAATGTCCACTCCCTGTTTGCTGCTGTTCCCCAGACATTCTCTCTCTCTCTCTCTCTCTCTCTCTCTCTCTCTCTCTCTCTCTCTCTCTCTCTCTCTCTCTCTCTCTCTCTCTCTCTCTCTCTCTCTCTCTCTCTCTCTCTCTTTCACTCTCTTTCACTCTCTCTCTCTTTCCCTCTCTTTCTCTCCTTGGAGCAGCACTAGCAGAGTGGAATGAGGACAGATAGTGTTGAATTCTAGCCATGCCTATCTCCATTACACCCCTAGGGAATACTACAGTCTCTAACAGTCTCATTATTTTAGCATTATCTGATCTACAGTACCAGTCAAAAGTTTGGACACACCTACTCATTCCAGGGTTTTTCTTTATTTTTTACTATTTCCTACATTGTAGACTAATAGTGAAGACATCAAAACTATGAAATAACACATATGGAATCATGTAGTAACCGAAAAAGTGTTAAACAAATCAAAATATATTTTAGATTTTAGATTCTTCAAAGTAGCCACCCTTTGCCTTGATGACAGCTTTGCACACTCTTGGCATTCTCTCAACCAGCTTCATGAGGAATGCTTTTCCAACCAGATTCATGAGGTAGTCACCTGGAATGCATTTCAATTAACAGGTTTGTGGAATTTATTTCCTTCTTAATGCATTTGAGGCAATCAGTTGTGTTGTGACAAGGTAGGGGTGGTATACAGAAGATAGCCCTATTTGGTAAAAGACCAAGTCCATATTAACAGCTCAAATAATCAAAGAGAAACCCATCATTACTTTAAGACATGAAGGTCAGTCAATCTGGAAAATTTCAAGAACTTTGAAAGTTTCTTCAAGTGCAGTTGCATAAACCATCAAGCGCTATGATGAATCTGGCTCTCATGAGGACCGCCACAGAAAAGGAAGACCCAGAGTTACCTCTGCTGCAGAGAATAAGTTCATTAGAGTTAATTGCGCCTCAGATTGCAGTCCAAATAAATGCTTCACAGAGTTCAAGTAACAGACACATCTCAACTGTTCAGAGGACACTGCGTGAATCAGGCTTTCAAGGTCAAATTGCTGTAAAAAAACCACTACTAAAGGACACCAATAATCAGAAGAGACTTGCTTGGGCCAAGATACACGAGCAATGGACATTAGACCGGTGGAAATCTGTCCTTTGGTCTGATGATTCCAAATTTGAGATTTTTGGTTGCAACCGCCGTGTCTTTGTGAGATGCCGAGTAGCTGAACGGATGATCTCCGCATGTGTGGTTCCCACCGTGAAGCATGGAGGAGGAGGTGTGATGGTGTGGGGATGCTTTGCTTGTGACACTGTCAGTGATTTATTTAGAATTCAAGGCACACTTAACCAGCATAGCTACCATAGCATTCTGCAGTGATACGCCATCCCATCTGGTTTGCGCTTAGTGGGACTATCATTTGTTTTTCAACAGAACAACGGCCCAAAACACACCTCCAGGCTGTGTAAGGGCTATTTGATCCAGAAGGAGAGGGATGGAATGCTGCATCAGATGACCTGGCCTCCACAATCAGCCGACCTCAACCCAATTGAGATGGTTTGGGATGTGTTGGACCACAGAGTGAAGGAAAAGCAGCCAACAAGTGCTCAGCATATGTGGGAACTCCTTCAAGACTTTTGGAAAAGCATTCCTCATGAAGCTGGTTGAGAGAATGCCAAGAGTGTGCAAAGCTGTCATCAAGGCAAAGGGTGGCTACTTTGAAGAATATATAATCTAAAATATATTTTGATTTGTTTAACCATTTTTTGGTTCCTACATGATTCCATATGTGTTATTTCATAGTTTTGATATCTTCACTATTATTCTACAATGTAGAAAATAGTAAAAAATAAATAAAAACCCTTGAATGAGTAGGTGTGTCCAAACTTTTGACTGGTACTGTATGATATAGAGATGGAATGAGATAGATTGAGCCAGTCCATTTTAGAAAATCAGTCTATTAGGTTGGTCGGTCACGAGAAAATGTGCTTATGTTTGCTGATTGAAAGAGGATAAGGGAGAGCACAAAACAGTACAGCCTGCAAAGAAGGACTGCAGTTTTGTACGTAGCACCAGTAGCAATGTAGCTGGTCCCAGATCTGTAAATGTATAAAGTGTAAACAGATGTGGGACCAGGCTAGTAGCAATGATCTTTGGAGCTCAAATGTTTTGGTCCAAAGTGAGAAGAGGGGAAGATAGGGAAGTGGGTGTAGTTTATTAGGAATGGTGATTCGATACTCGTTAAGTTCTGTTTTTGAAAATGTAGATATAGCGTGAGTAGACTTACGTTGCTGATCTGGTCTTGTGTTTTCTTCACTCTCTGCATCTCCGGTGTGTCGGCCACCACGCTGAAGCCTTTCCCCTTGTTCTTCTCAAACTCCTCTTTGTACAGCGCCTGGCACACGCAAACGCATGTACGCACACACACACACAAACACACACATACACAGGTTTACATAAAACCTCACATACTAACAACATTTCTTCATTTGCTGTATGTCATACAGTCACAGAAACATATGAACACATGACACATAAGCCATTACACTTCAGTAGAAGGGCTGAAATCGAAATACTGTACTACAATTATAACATTAATGATGACGATAGTGTTGATTGGGCAATGCATGCATGTTAAATATACTTTTTCCTCGTCTATTCTCCGTGAACCCTCCATATTCCAGAACGAAATTGCGCACATCCACGAAGAACTACATTCCCTAAATGCTCACCACGATGCCTAGATCCGTTCACCAGTTTTCTTTCACGAAGATAGGTTTTAAAATGAGCATTCTGCCATAGACAACTATTGAACAGACATTAAAGAAATCCAACAAAGTTGTCAATAGTGACACTCGAATCACAGAGAAAGATTAATTATGCCTGTCACGACTTCCGCCGAGGCTGCCTCCCCTCCTTGTTCGGGCAGGCTTCGGCGTTCGTCGTCACCGGCTTACTAGCCACTGCCGCTCCATTATTCATCATTCCATTTGTCTTGTCTTGTCAATCACACACACATGGTTCTTATCCCCTCATATGTAAAATTTAGGGCAGGGGTGCTCATTTTAATTTCCTGTCTTTTTTGGCTATTGCCAAATATGTCACATAAAAATGTTTTTGAAGTTTTTGTATTTAATTGACCTACTGTTTTTGGTGAACACAGGAAATACTGCAAATGCCTTTTCGAAGTTTGTTGTGAGAGTCTCAATACATTTTGCAGTTATTTTAAACTCAGAAATAATGTCACCCTCCTACACAGTACAGTAAGTAGCTTACCACACATAGACGAGCAGTTCATTAGAGTACCTAAACTTAGCACTTAAATAGCCACAGGTCTATGAGGTTTGCTGAGCACGCAAAGTTGCCATCAACTCAATCCAGTCACCATTCACAAAAATAAAACTAAAAGCTGATAAAAAAGACATGTGGAGAAGACGTTTCCCCAACAAACTGTCACTCTCACAACTTATAGGCAGCTAATGTTACTTTGCTTGCCAATCCGTAACTCCCTAAGCTTGTTACTTTGTGGAAATACAAGTCTTTCTCTTGCATAGAGCAGCAGTGGCCCCTACAGTGTGGCCTGGTGTAACATGAGAATGTTACTTGTTGCAAAAACATGATTTTGAAATCACCAGAACAGACTATTTGCAAGCTTACTTTATCGGGTACAGATAAAGAACAGCCAAGTAAACAAGACAGAAATACTTGGAGCTTTCTGTGTGCAGTGGACAATGTCAGCCTATGTTTATAGCCTTACTAGTCTGATGCATTCAACACCATTCATGGGTGATTATGACAGATTAAGGTTTAATAATAGTTTCAATAATTGCTGTTTATGCTAAATAATAAGAGTTGACGACAATGGGCAAGAGTCCTAACTAACTTTCACTTTCATGTCCAAGGACAATTGTAGAGGGTTTTAAGGGGTTCAAACCAAATGTGGAAATGTAAAGAGCAGAATTCACGAAGGCCAAAACTTTGTGACCAGAACAAACCACCCCGTCTGGCCCCCGTCCCACCCCCCAGGACGCCTCTTCCCCATAGCTAAACAACCGTATAACGTTCTGCGCATGTGTTACTTTACACACAATATTTCTTACGCAGCTACTGCTCCCCCTCCCCCTCCCCCTCCCTTCATGATGTGTAACTACTGTTTCTGAGCTAATTTTAGAGCAGATGGTGCGAATAAGCCTACCTGTATTTTTTTTCTTCAATCAAAGCACATATAGTGACACACGCTGTTGAGTTTTGGCCGCATGATAATTTTTTAAGACCATTCCGCACGTGAGTACAATCACCTTAAAATCTCATAAGAAATTACCTGGTGTAACAGTAATGTTATACTATGCTATTACATCGATCTGTTATGCAGAATATCTATTAATCATTAAGTGATCTTGTGAGACATTGATGAAACTTTATTAAATGAGCACCATTCTGAGACGTGGCAGAGCGTCGCTCCGGTGCGTTGAGGCAGCACTACACCCCTGCCTACATGACAAAAACATACCTAGCCTACATCTACACATTGCATTAGGACAAAACAATCTGCGTTTAACCATAAATAACACACAACTGTTATTTAGCTTCTCAATGATCATGCAACACCGCATGATTTGATGGACAGACAGCAAATCATTGAAATTCGCCAGAGTAGCCTACTGCTCCATCTCTGGGCAGCTGAACCGTGTGTAAACAGTATCCAGAGTTTAACAACATGCCTGTCAATTTATTAATGGGGCAGTGTAGTCAAAAACGTAATTTTCCAGTTTTTTTTATGATATTTCCATACTATGAGGTCGAAATAACACTCTGAAATTGTGAAAATTATAATAATAATAATAATGCCCTTTTTGTGTAAGAGCTATTTGAAAGAAATGGTTGTAATTTCAGCCTGTTCAGGTGGCATGGAGTTTTTGGCCCAGATCATGTCATCACAATCTGGTACTGTATGATTATATTTTTATTCAAACCACCCGCAGGCCGGATTGGACCCCCAATGTGTGTGGGCGGTAAGTTCGATTTGTGTGGGTAATCATGCCATTTATAGTTAGGCCTACAACAGACAAAGAAGTTTGTACAACATGTGTTGGGCTGTAACAGACAAAGACGTCTGATCATTGCCGGGGGGTGAGTGAGATTTGGAAGGGAGGGGGAAGCAGCAGCGGAGATACTGGAGCTATATAAAAACAGTTGTATAAAGTATAACATGCGCAGAAGGTTGTTTAGCTATCGGGAAGAGGCATCCAGAGAGTCTGGTCACACAGCCAATATGCCTCACTGGATTCTGGAACTCCACAACCTTTTGGTAAAATAAACCAATGGTGACTCCATACCGTTGCCTCCGCTCTAATAATTGTAAGGTTGCCCATGGAAGCGTCTTCCCCAGACCTGACGATCCGAATCACATTCTGCGCATGTGTTTCTTTACCCCTACTTTGCACACACATTTTTGTGGTCACCCTCCCTTCACATTTCTAACTGTCAATCATGAATGATAATTCTTCAAGTTTTACCGGTGAAACGTCTATGCAGCAGCTGCATGTCAACCATTTGATCTCAATCATTTTCATGGGAATATGCATTTAGATCTTCTTGAGTTATGTACAGTGTCGTTTTGAGGTACAGTGTTGTTTTGAATGATGTACAGTGAGTGGATTTTAGAGCAGAAGATGTTAACAAACTGTAGCATACCTGTGTTTTGCCTAGTGGTGCGTAGGGCTGTAGCAGTCATAATATTTTGTCAGCTGGTTATTTAATGCAAAAGTCTGCTGGTCTCACGGTAATTGACCATTAATGAACATAAACAAGTTTAGCTGCATACAAACCACTGATGTGCACCTTTGGAACATCTACATTTAAAAAAAAGTCTAATTAATCAATTTAATATACACCATCACAATAAATCCATTATTTATTTTAGTCAGGTCTAAAGAAACATGATATGAAGAAAATGTATTTCAGAAGAACAGAATATGAGTTGGCCTAATGTATGTTATCTGGCAATGCTCCATGCCATAGGCTGTAGGCTTGTTAATTTAGCTGACAAGATATATCCTGTGCCATTATATATATTATATGATTTTATAGTAAGAAGAATATAATTTAACTTAGCTGAATAAAATAGAAAGGATATTTTTCCCATTCCGGAGCGAGGGCGCATATGAAGTGGCTATGTTGAGCGTAAACGTGATCATTTGAAACAGGTCCTATACGCTAGATTTAGAGTTATTTGGCAACTTTATTGTGCATGGTACAAACTATAGAATGTCTTAGAAATCAAAACATACATGGGGTGCATGATGCGACCATAGGCTCTTGATGATTTGAGAAAGTCGCAAAAAAAGCTTGCCTCACACTCATCAAGTGATAATATTCTTTACCCATCAGAAAATTCTTAATTTAATGTTGTCTTTATTAATATGTAAAATTAGTTTAGATTTAGAATGGCCCATTATCAAATGGGCAGGAACAGGGGCAGGGGAAAAAGACATGTCGTCCGTATGCACTCGAATAGCGAATGGAGGCAGTTACTATCGATTTGGGAACATCGATAGTAACATGTTTTCGCAACGAAACATATTTCACTAAACCAGTGCTTCTCAATTATTTTCTGTTACGCCCCCCCTAGGAAGAAGTAAACATTTCGCGCCCCCCAACTCTCCGCCGCGACTGTAAATAGTATAATTTGTCTATAAAATTGTTATAAGTACACCTCTGCATAACATTGTATCCTTATTAACATTAAAGAAAAGAAAAAAAGAAAAAAGAAAGAAATATAGATCAACTTACAACAAAGAATAACTTTATTAACATTGTTTTTTAGTCTGTAACAGAAAATACATAAAGTGCATCAATTTGCCTGAAATGTAAAAAAAAATTATATCCTTATTTAAACTGTAAATTTTTTTTGACCATTTGATACTGAAAAATAAAATAAAATATAATCAATAAATAATAATACATTCAAATTGATCAGCAACATTCACTCAGGAGCACAATATATGAAACACTTTGACCTATAAAACAAAAATGAATAAAACAATTTGGGCTGATTTTTTTTAAATAAAAATGAGGAAGTCAGGATTAATGGCTACAATGAGCACGTTTTGCAGTGCACAGCTTTTTGAAGCGGGGTTTGAAGCATGATACTGCAACTCTCAGCTCCTGCTCAATGTTTAGCTGGGACCTGTACTTGGTCTTCAGTGCAGCAACAGCAGAGAAGCCAGTCTCACAAAGATAAGATGTTGCAAAAGGAAGAAGAATGCCCATGGCCCTCTGCCCTAAGAGTGGATACTGCCTCTCTACACTCAGCCAGAATTCACTCAGTGTCTGTGATGTGAACCTCAGTCTCAATGTGGAGTCAGACGTCATATCAATGAACTGGTCCTCCTCTGCAGAGCTGAAACCAGTTGGAGCTGGTGCATTGAAAGGATCTCTCACCCAGTCATATTGGGAACTGTTTTCAGGGAAGTACTTTTTAAAGAATCCCATCAGTGATGAAATATGCTCCTTAATATATGGAATCACTGAGGTGGCATCATAGTCAGTAGTGTCAACAAATTCATGCAGGTTCTCGAATGAATCAGTATTTCCTTCATCAAGTCGCCTGCCCCACATTGCAAGCTTTCGAGTGAAAGAGCTGATCTTGTCTGTGACCTGAGGGAGGTGTTTATCTTTCCCTTCATTTAGCTTTCCAAATATGTCACTCAGGTAGGCCAGTTTTGCCAGGAAGTTCTCATTACTAAATTTTTCTGCGAGGTCATACTTGTGCTCCTGCTCCGAAAAACATTCTTATCTGCTCTCTGAGCTCAAAAACTCGGGACAAGACTTTTCCTCGTGACAGCCACCTTGCTTCACTGTGAAACAGCACAGCTTGATGTTCAGCTGAGAAGACTCTTGTTTTTAGTGGTCTGGTCTTTATAAAATTGACTACACCTTCAATGTCAGTCATAACCTCACTTAATTCAGAGGAAAGGTGCCTTGATGCCAGTGCTTCTCTGTGTATAACACAGTGTGTCCACTCAGCATTAGGTGAGGCCTTCTTGATGAGTGCCCAAAGTCCTTTTCTCATCCCTGCCATGGTCTGTGCACCATCACTGCAAACACCAATGCAGTTCTCCCACTATAGCCCATTCTCAGTCAGGAAGCAGTCCAGCATTTTGAATAGCTCTTCAGCTGTGGCTCTATCTCTGACATATTTACAAAAAAGTAGATCCTCACACAGGGAGTTTGTCATGTCAAAACGTACATAAGCGATAAACAAACAGTTGCTTCATCGAACTGTAAGGCAAAACGTTTGTCTTTGAGTTTATCTACCAGCTGTAAGATCGTTAGCAATGTCATTTGTACGTCTGGCGACAGTGTCATTGGACAGAGGGATAGTTTTTATTTTTGCAGCACTTGCGTCATCCAGCATGACAGAGACCATGTCTAATGCTGCAGGCAGTATCAGCTCCTCTGCTATGGAGTGGGGTGAGCAATTTGGTATGCCACCTTATATGATGCTAACAGTGCTCGCTGGTTTACTGAAGTAGCATTCACAAAGTTTGTTGGCAATATTTGGCACGTTTTCGCTGAAAAAACTCAAGCGGCTTATCAGCGTGATTGGGGTGTAATGTCTTTAAGTGACGCCTTAATTTATTTGGCTTCATGCTGTCCGCTGCCAACATTTTTAGACACAGTAAACATACCGGTCTTTCCTCGTCTCCCACCGTAGTCACAGTGAAGCCAAGCGCTACATACGCTTCGTCATATTTCCTCCTCTTAGCTTTCGGGAGACTTACGTTTGTCTCATTATCTCCGTCTCTCTCCGCCTTCCTTTTCATCCCTGTTAAATATTTTTCCATGGTGTCTCTTAAGGGTTTATTATCTGCACTTTATATCTCCTGCTCTGTGCTGTGTGCTCTTGTTCGGTGCAAAAAAAAACTACTCCCTGCGGCAAAAAAAAAACATGTTCCCCGGGGTCCCCTGGCATCGCTCCGAGCCCCCCCAGGGGGGCGCGCCCCACTATTTGAGAAGGACTGCACTAAACTGTTGACAGCCCCTCTATGCGCTTGAGAAAGGAATAAAGCAGAGAGAGGAGGAGATGGAAACGCATGGTGGTGAGATATTCTGTAGTTAAAGGTAATGTGTCACCCAATTAATTATGAAAATATAAAAAATGCCCTATTACTAGGCTATTCAAAATCAAATACAAATTCACTATAATTGTAGGCTAACTGTAAGCCTTTGGGGCTTGGGCTCATAAGCCTAAGCATATGCATAAGCTCTAATATGTGTATGGATGTTTTGAATTAATCATCACCTTAGAAAGCGCTGTCTTTTTCATTGTGTTAGGCTTTGAACCAACATCCACAATGACCATGTTTTACACTCAGTTTCAACCTGCTGTTGAACTTCTTTCTTCAAATTGATCATCACAGTGAGGTGAGTTTTAAAAGCATGATACAGATTATTTTTTGATAAGTGTTTGATGATTTATGATTGCATTTGCATTGATGTCAGAGTGGTTAGAGGGACAATAGAGCCCTGAGTACCACCGGGCCATTAGGACCTGATGGTCGTTAGCAAGTTGGGTACTACCAAAGCATGTCCTGAGTGCATAAAAGGAGATTACATTTTAGCAGACGCTCTTATCCAGAGCGACTTACAGTTAGTGCATACATAATTTTTTATACCCCCCGTGGGAATCGAACCCACAACCCTGGCGTTGCAAACACCATGCTCTACCAACTGAGCTACATCCCTGCCGGCCATTCCCTCCCCTACCCTGGACAACTTGTGCGCCACCCCATGGGTCTCCCGGTCGCAGCCAGTTACGACAGAGTCTGGATTTGAACCAGGATCTCTAGTGGCACAGCTAGCACTGCGATGCAGTGCCTTAGACCACTGCGCCACTCGGGAGATAGTGATTACAGTGACTCAACGGTCACATGGAATTTTACTGCGGTCATGACTCATGACTGCCGGTGTGGCGTTAATATGGTCACCGCAACAGCCCTACCTAATGGTGCACGCTGTTTACTTTTGGCCGCATAAGAAAAACATTTGATCATTTGCACAATCATCCTAAAATCTCATAACAAATGAGGTGGTGTTTTTTGTCTTACATTAACTTTATACTATGCTATTATATTTGGCTATTTTATGTAGAATACTATAATTAAGTGATCTTGCAGACATTGATTCAGCTTTGATATAACTTTATTAAACGAGCACCATTCTCCATTCATCACTGAGATTCGCCAGAGTAGCCTGTTCTAGGCAGCTGAACGAGTAGAGCAGAAACTGTGCATAAAGTGGAGAATCTGGCACATGCGGAGAAGCTTCAGACTTTTAGCTGTCTGGAAGAATGTTCCAAAGAAATCGGATCCACAGCCACCCCGTAATTTTAAAGCCTCCAACTGCTGGGAGCCACAAGTACTAAAGTCATTAACAACAACCCATAGCAGAGAAGAGAGAACTCCTCCTTGCCACACACACACGCACACACACACAAACACACGCACACACACTCAGATGTGAGTCATGTGCTTGCTATGCTATGAGGAATATGCTTTCTCAGTGAGGAATCGCAGGGGTGCATCGACTTTTATGGTTATGGGTTATGAACAATAAAAAGGCCTTGTTTGGGTGAGTGAGAGTGAGGGGGAAAGGACCATACTGTGTTTACAGAAAGTACCCTCATACAATAAGAAGATACTAAACATTTATATAGTTTATCATTACATTAACACATCACTTTTGTCAAACCTTTCCCTAAAGGTTTTACCAAATTGACAGACAAGGCATTTTTTTCACTTAAATGTGAATTGCTAATCTTTGAGATGTGGCTGTATCTACTATCATTAAAGGCCCAGTGCAGTCAAAAACGTGATTTTCCTGTGTTTTATATATTTCCACACTATGTGGTTGGAATAATACTGTGAAATTGTGTATGTGTAAAGGATAAAATAAAAATAATAAATAAATAAAGGATAAAATAAATAAAGGATAAATAAAGGATGATAATGCCCTTTTAGTGTAAGAGCTGTTTGAAAAGGCCACGTTACATTTCTGCCTGTTTTGGTGGGATGGAGTTTTGGCCTGCCTGGTGACATCACCAGGCGGAAAATTAGTTAATATTCCAATAAGAAAGAGAGTTCCAAACATTGCATTAGGAATTAGTAAATTAATAGAATCTATATGTTTCAAAACCTCTCTGCCAATAACAGCTAGTTTTCAGTTTTCACATCCCCACTCCCAGACAGTCCTAGCAAAATTGTTACTTGAGAAATTGCTCTTTGGTAAGAAGCTATTTTTGTTTCTTTTTGACCATTTTAATTGAAAACAACACAGTAAGGTACTTAATTGTTACCCAAAAATGATTTGATATTGAGATAAAAACAGCTGTATTGGACCTTTAACATCTATGGTAGTGGTCAGAATTACATGTAACACTGCCCACTTAATATTTTCGCTAATACTAAACATACTGTACAGCTGTGTGTGCATAGTGGCTGCTAACATAAAAACACACAAAACATACTCCAGTTTCCTAGGAAGAAAGGAGAGATAGGAGGAGAAAGAAAGGAATAGAAAAAGGAACAGATAGTGATAGAGAAAGACAAGTAGAACAGATGGTCTTTAGTGATGGGGGGGGGGGGTTGACCTTAAAGCTTCAGTCAAATGTTTGATTCACGTTTGACTACCATTTTGTGGCTGTGGGGAGGATTTACTGGTATCAGTGTGGCTAGTAATAGGTTTAGGAGTATTAAATCATCTTGGCACATATGCAGAAACATACATAAAATGTGATGTCATACAACAAGTGAAAAGATAATATCAGCCTGAAATTATGGGTTATTATGCACATGAGATTGTGTATTGGGTTGTGTATTGTCATCTTTGTTCATCGTAATGTACCCTGAGTGTACAAAACATTAAGAACATTTTACATTTTGCAGATGCTCTTATCCAGAGCGACTTACAGTTAGTGAGTGCATACATTTTCATACTGGCCCCCCGTGGGAAACGAACCCACAACCCTGGCGTTGCAAGCGCCAACTGAGCTACAGGGGACTACACCTTCCTAATATTGAGTTGCACCCCCCGGCCCCCGTTTTGCCCTCAGAACAGCCTCAATTAATTGGGGCATGGACTCTACAAGGTGTTGAAAGTGTTCCACAGGTTTGCTTGCCCATGTTGACTCCAATGCTTCCCACAGTTGTGTGAAGTTGGCTGGATGTCCTTTGGGTGGTGGACCATTCTTGAGCATGAAAACTGCCCAGCAGCATTGCAGTTCTTCAAACAAACCGGGGCGCCTGGCACCTACTACCATACCCTGTACAAAGGCACTTACATATTTTGTCTTGCCCATTCACCCTCTGAATGGCACACATACACAATCCATGTCTCAACTGTCTCAAAGTTTAAAAATTGTTATATTGCCTGTCTCCTCCCCTTCATCTACACTGATTGAAGTGGATTTCAATAAGGGATCACATATTTAAACTGAATTCACCTGGTCAGTCTATGTCATTGAAAGAGCAGGTGTTCATAATGTTATGTACACTCAGTACAGTAATTTGCTTAATCTAGTCACTTTGTATCAGAGCTGTGAATAGGAAAGGAAAGCCATTGTGTGCGTTTTAGTTAATTGCCACATGAGAGAATGCATATGTGTGTGCATGCATGTGACTCCATGATCACATTAGCCCCACAGGGGTTCCCAACCTTTTTACAGGGGTTCCCAACCATATTTTACATTTGATAAATTCCTAGAGGCCCTAGGAAATGTTTGCTAATTTAAAGCAGATTTCCTGCAATTTTACATAGTTTAACATGACATCTATTGTTGGGTATGCTATTTCATGGTAATAATGTTGGGGAAAATCAAGTCTAGCTCATTTGAGGTGATTTCCCTACCAAATATGTCGTAATATTGTAATATAAGACATTTTAACCTCTTATTCAGAACACTGTGGACTATCAAAGTAGCCAAATGCTTTATGCTTTTGTGCAGTTTTCAGAAAGTGAATAGCTCAATTGATGGCACCAAATATTTGTGACTCATTTGAAGGTTGTAGCTCAGCCTCTGAATGTCATAGAGACAAACCAAAGATATCCCTATGTGCAACAGGGTCGTGTCTTTCTTGTGCAGTTTACGGTTGTTTCTAGCCTAAAGCATTGCAGAGATATTCATAATTGGTTTATTTAATCAGGATAGTTGTTTTTTTACCCCTCAAATCAAGTAAGGCCCGCAAACCCCCCAGGAAACCTTATCTCAACCCCTAGGTTGGTAACCACTGCAGTAGGGTGTCTGTAGTACCGATGTTGGTAATTGCTGGATCGATAAAGTATGTATTTGTGTGTGCGTGTGTGTGTCCATGGCCTCATTACTAATATGTGAGTTCAAATTGGGCCATGCAAACGTCAATGAAGGGTGTGTGTGTGTCTGTGTGTGTGTGTGTTAGTTTCTAAGGAGGGTAAAGAAGGATCCGTCAGCTGTAGAAGGAATCCAATTGTCATGACAGCGGGGTAGAGAGTTGGGCTCAATCTGTCTCACTGAGTGATGGAGTAAGAGATGGAGATAGAGAGAGGAAAAGAGAGATAGAAGAGGTCATGCCACAGGATTAAAGAAAGATTACCATGGTACCTGGGTAGCAATGACGGGAGGAAAGAGGTTAGAGAGAGGTTACAGTGTGACACCAAGTGGGTATGCGCCCTGCAAGGTAAGGTCTAATGCCAGGATTTAGAAGTCTATCTCAGCACAGAGGACGTGAATCTGGGTTGGCTTCGATTCCCACCCTAAAATAAATTGGTTTCAATTTCAATTTGGTTAAAGAGGCCCTAGATGTTGATTTGAGGGCCTTTGCACTCTTATTAAAACGTATACGGGTATATACACACAGATGGGCCAGTTTCACACAGATAGTGTCCTGGACTACGGTAAAAAAGCATTTTTCAATGGACAATCTCCATTGAAAGTGCTTTGTGCTTTTTAGTCCAGGACTAGGCTTACTCTTTGTCCAGGAAACTGGCCCATAGAGTTCAGTAGTATGTGTGTTCTAACCTGGCTGTTCAACATGCTCTGCTGTTTGAGGCGCAGGTTCTCTGGGGTGTCAATCACGGAGGTGAAGGAGCTCTTCGGGTAGTGCCTGCAACAAAGAGCCAAAGAGAAGAGATATTACAGCAGGATGTGAAGAGACATACACAGGGTAAGTATGTAACTTTTTTCTTCTTCTAGGGTTTTTTTGCCACTGTAAATTGATTTTCAGTGTCATTTTGGGGCCTTTCCAGAGCACTGACCAAATCAAACTTGGGTGGTTGAAGCTAAGGTAATCCATGTTAAGAAGCCCCTCCTAATGCCCCCCTCTGGAGAAGGGTGTCTGCACACAGGTAAAATACATCCTGGATTAGCAGGTAATCCCACCACACACACACTACCGCGAGTACACACATACACACACATGTGCGCACACACAGTGTCTGTATGTCTGTCTGTCTGTCTATCAGTTTGCCAACTGCACCCTGTCATACTTCCTGTGCAAAATCCTTTCTTGGTTCATTTTGTCTAGTCACCATAGGGGAGCGTGGGTGTAAATTTAAGACTTTCTCTCTCTCTCTCTCTCTCTCTCGCTCTGAAAAGCACCTAGCACACAGACAACGTGCTTGCAGTGCCTGCCAGACAGATACAAACATGGACGATAATATCAATGGTATGCTGTGTGAGATACTCACATACTGCAGTAGGGTTTCTTGTCGAAGCCTTGGTAATTCTTCATGTTGAGGGTCATTTTGCACACCTCGCAGCTGAAACATCCTTTATGCCAGTACTGTGAAGAATGGATGGAGAGAAAGAGATGGAGGGAGAGAGAGATGCACGGATGGAGAAAGAGAGAGGTAGAGAGGTGGAAGAAGAGAGGGAGCGGGGAGAGACGGGGAATATTAGGGTAAAATAGCAAAATTACATGATTTAGGACTAGTGTCACGACTCGAGTATGACTAAATCTATGACTGTTGGAATGTTTGGCCAATGGGAAAATCAAATCCAAGTGTAATGGTGAATTAAATGTAATCTGCAATGACAGCATGGGAAAATTCCATTCTTCTAATATTAAAGCACAGCTGCACCGCTGTTCCATGACTCACAAAACCACCATATCCTCCTGACCCGTGTGGCCTCGGAGTTTTCAGACTTGATTTAGAAAAATCAGTAAAGCAAGTGTAAAATATATTTGGAGGGATTTTTGTGTATTGTGACACTATCAGCACAGTATATGCTCTCTATGGGTTTTCTGCTTTCAACATTCCAGATTTGACACCCACCCACCCACACACACACATACACACACATACAGAGAATAACAATAACCAAAAACCGTATCTGTTAGAAAAGCACATGCCACAAACCTCAAGTGTTTGAAAATAGACATGACATGCTCTTGGGCAGGGCTATGACAAATGCAATGAGCTTCACACACACACAACACAATTATGTTCATACTATTCACAATACCAGGGTTATTGACACCATGTTGTAGATCTACAGAGGGACATATTGATTTGTTTAGCTTCCAATTCACTGGTCATGTAAAGAGGAGAATTTATGTCTAGCTTGTCATGCACACCCTGCAGTTGTAATTGCATGTTACAGCCTATTACAACATGAATCAGCTCCAAAACAGGGGATTAAAATGTAACATGGTGGAAATGGTATTATTATATATGGACTGGATACATTTAGCCAGAGCTGGATAGATAAGCAATACTACCCACATCAGACAATGTTATTATAGGCTAGCCTATCCATTGTACATTTTTCCAAAAGACTAAGTCTAATGTAAACAGACATTGGCAGAATGTAGGCTATTATTGACACAGCAAAACTTATGAACTTGTAGTGCAACTAGATCATTTATCATTCATTGCTTTATTTGGCAATTCCCTGTTATCAGCAGCCACCCATGCACCCAAAATGCGCTTGCACAAAGAAGATAGCTAACTCCCTCAATCTAGTTTATTCTATTCTGTGAATATGCGTAAACCATAATGCGCTCGAATCATTCCTTACCTTGTCTAGACAATTCACTTTTTCCGTGGGGTAAACCATTTTACTGCATCTTCCACATAACGGATTCATGGCGAAAGGGAATCTCCTGTTTCAGAAATAACGGGACGCAATGAAATTAATATTCTGGTGTAGGACTATTGAAGTGAGCCTATCCAAAAGATCGCCAGGTAAATCGGCAGATATTCCAAATTCCAACAGTCAGTTTTTTGACAGCGCACAATTCTTCATAGGCGCGCGCGTTCACGAAATTGATTCAATGAAAAGTCGGTCATGAGGCGAGAGGGAGAGGCTTATTTTCGGAGAGCGGAGAGGGAAGGCGGTACCACTATAATGATGTAGAACCTTCAAGCAGACAATTTGCTCCGTAATAACCTTATAAGGAGTACAGCAGATGTGTCTTGTATTTGCTGTTATAAACAACATTGGCGCATGTATGGTTATGGTATTCAAGTAATTCGCAACTTTAGGGGTAGGCCTACTGAAGTTGCAATCCTGGATGAGTGTGCCAAGTGCTAGGGCGTTGCAGTAACTTCAACATGTACGTAGGAGCTAGGCAAATAACCATCAGAGAAATAAAACAAACTTAGTCAGAGAACAATGGTGCCATGTGTTAACCATTATTGAAGAAGAAAATGACAAAAATGACATTAAAAAAGTACATACATAAATACACAATTATAGAAACAAGAAATGTGTTACCCGCTATTATTTTGTGGTGAATTAGATAAAGCCTGGAATGGTTTGATCGGCCTACTGTTAAATTGAGAACATGCTCCTTTGGTGTCATGGCAGCGATTTACATTGCCACGTATTTACATTGTCACATATCCGAGATTTTCCTTGCTGGAAGATGTGTTTAGAAATATTTTAGCCTTGGCTGCTTATCTTAATGAAACACATTACTATTAAAACACCTTAGTGCTACAACAGCAAAGGCGATGGTGGGGTAGACTACATATTCTGTTAAATCTGTATGGTGTTTGTTAATGGGGGTATAGCTCAGTGGTAGAGCATTTGACTGCAGATCAAGAGGTCCCCGGTTCAAATCCAGGTGCCCCCTCATTTTGGCTTTGCATATTTTATTACTAGCATATTGATTGCTTGTAATAGTTTTTCACACATCATAATATTTATTCAATATTGGTATCCTGAATCAGATGTATATGGTAGACATGTATGGCAGGGCAGTAATGCAGCACAAATGGGAGTATGTATGGCTTATAGTTATATAGGTGAATAGCTAGACTCTTACCTGGGTCTGCCTTCAGTGTTTTGGGTCATTCCAAGTTATCTGACCCTGCTTTGGAACCCTGGTCAGGATATCGGTCTGAACCTGGTCTTATGGGTCTGCTTCAGTTAACTATAAGCTAGAGATGGAAAGAGGGCAGCCCCATGACAACATGGGCAGCGCCATTTAGGCCTATCTCCATTTAAAAGTAGCACATCTTCAACAGTTGTATTTCTTCTACTTCTATGAGTGTATTGGCAGTTCTTAAACAAACTGAAAAGGCATACTGTCACAAACTGCTGGCCGTATAGTCTAGGCCAGTGGTTCCCAACCAGGGGTACTAGGACCCCTGGGGGTACTTGGCTTATCCACAGGGGGTACTTGAGACCATAAGCTTACTGGTAAAATGCACATGATGGGGACTTCAGGGGTACTCCGGGCAGAGCAAAATTCAGTTGGTGGTACAGTAAGCAAAAAAGGCTGGGAACCACTGGTCTAGGCTACTATAGGAATAAAGCCACATTTGGTGATTTGCTGCTACATGCAGTGCTAGAGCAGCAGAGGCCACTCTGGACATTTGAGGTTCTTGTGGACTATATTGTCTAAAAATCAACATTACAAAGGGCACTTTTTAAATAGTTAGGTTTATATTTTTAATTATCCATAAATGGATGTAAAGAAATGGTATTCCTAATGTTAACACTACTCATATTAAAGAGCACATGGTAAGGTTTCAAATGGCATCAAAGACTGGCTTTGTAGGATCTACAGACGAATTGTTGTAGTGCATTAGAGCCCAGGGTAAGGCCAAAATGTAACAACCTTAATTATTTCTCTAATAATTTTGGATACAGATTTCAAATGCATGCCAAACCTTCCCCCAAACAAACTTTATATGGATTTAATTTCAGGAATATCCAAAACATCATATCTATCTTTGGGCCAAACCGGCATGGAATGCCCCAGTAAGAGGCCAGACACACCAGACAGGACTTGACAGCTTTCTGCTTTCTCCCAGGGCAGAAATCACACTTCACATCTCCAGGTCCAGCTTAGCCAGAATTCTTTCGACCCGAGGTGCAGCTGTAGGTACATCTTTAAACCCTACAGGTCCCCACTCAGCACGCAACGTTGAATTATGGGCGATATCAGTTCTGTCAGTCACGGCCGTTATTTCACCCCAAAATAGTATTTAGTCTGTCCGTTTTGGCCCAAATATAGCTGAAGATCAGTCTGACCGCTAGCTTGCTGTACTCATCGAACACGAGATCCATGAAAAATAATAATATATTGCATAGCCTATATTGATTGAATTATGGCAGCTTCATGGAAATATCCACATAAAAATAAAATGTAAAAATCAACACATTTAGCTTGTCAAATGTTGTGACATAGGCAGAATATGACTGAAAATGTCCTGTAATCTTATTGGTACACAATTTAACTGAATTTATTGCTATTTGAATTCATTATTTTAACCGCCATTTGCTTCTGTAACATACAGTCCTGTGCAAGTGCTCAGGGGACAACTGAGTGCATCGTCAGAGCAATGCATCCCTATTCTGCAAAGTAGGTCAATAAAAGCAACATCTGATGTAAATCATCGGCTATGTCTTCATGCAACAACCCGGAATAGTTGTTTTAGGTCTGTTTAATATAAAAAGTGTAATATGTGAATGTAAATGCATTGCTTTTTCTTTGTACAAAGAATTGTTTTCCAACACTGTCATAAATATGCCTTTGGTTTAAAGTAAACCTCAAAGTAAAGAAATGACTGTTTTCTGGATATTGTCTCTATTGAAGAGGATGTGCATTACAATGGCAAATGCAACCATGTCAACAACAAACTTTTACACACGCTAGCAATTGGTTTATAATTTAGGACATATTTACTTCAATTAGAATAAAATGGAGGTCTTTGTACAACATTTACACAAAATAAGCAATAATATGTACAGTTATATACAACAATGTATGCATTAATACATACAATACAAATCTAAACAGTCCAAACCACTTCCATTAACGGAAATAGATTATCAGGGAAGAAAAAAAAAAAACTTTGGTAGGGCAGGTCCCTGCCATTCCAGGGAAGCCGATGTGAGGACTGTTGGGGCCCTGCTTCAGCGGCTGGTGGCAGAACCTGCACAGACGGACGGAGGGTTGCTGCTCTGAGGAAGGTTTATTTTTTTTCTTTCTTCAGTTCTTCCTCACTGCCCACTCTGCTTTGAGGCCTCCAGCTCCCATTGAAAGAACTCCTCAAATTGCATTCTTGAATTGGTGAGGCCTTCTGCTGCGTAAGTCTGGGAGAATATTTTAGAGCCGTAGAAGTACTTTACCTGAAGGAGCCATCACCAAGGTAGCGGGACCTTGGCTGGCCACACACTAGACAGTTCCTTGTTTTTAGTTTTTTGCTGTTGCTTATCCAAGATTTCGTTCACCATCTTCTCGACTGCACCCTGGGTCACAGGGGCATCCTGGGGCGGACCCACCGCTAGTGGGTTTACTGGAGCAGGTGGCAGGGGTATGACTGGGACACTGTCCATTTCGCTCTCTGCAGTAAGGCGCTGCCACAGTTCTGGTGTCTCCAGGAGCTTCTCTGGGCTGGTGCTATGAACTGAGCTCGTGTTCTTGCGCTTGGCCAGATGTTTCACATACCTGGAGATATGTTGCCTTGTGGTAGGATGCTGGAGGCTGTTTGGGTCAGTGCATGTACTCTGCACCAGGCCAGCATTATCCTCAACCACCCACTTCAGGATGTCTTTTGCCACATGGTGCTTGGCCAGTAGCCCATCAATGGCAGCTCTCATGGGCTCTCTACATCGGCCGTGGTCAAAGACAAAGACCTTCTGTCTTGATGGGCCCAGTTCTGGCAGCACAGGGAGAAGCTGTCAGGGGAAGTGGTGGTGTGGCTGGCAGAGGTGTGCTTGGCAGATCTGAAAGAAGCACAATATTATTTTAATGACAAATCCTTGACTATACACTAACTTAAAATTGTGTGAGTGAGTGAAATAATGAGTTACTGTCCGCACATATGTATGTACATTATGTGTGTCAGTAGGTGCTGTAGGTGGGTGTGGTGTGGAATCAGGCGCAGGACGCAGAAGATAAGTCCAACAAAGACTTTTAGTAGAGCACACACAAAAACACAATCCAACAGCCCGGAGGCGAGAAAATGCGCACACAGGCGTAAACAAACGGGCGCACTAAACATGTGCGAAAATCCTCTCCTAAATACAAAGGAGGCAAGCTACAAATAGCGCACCGAAAAGGGTAGCGCACCAACACGACATAGGAAACAATCACTCACAACACCTGACAAACACAACGAGAACTTATAGGACACTAATGACACTAAACGACAACAGGTGTACAATTCCAGACAAGACCAAACGAACATAGAAACATACAACGGTGGCAGCTAGTATTCCGGAGACGACGAACGCCGAAGCCTGCCCGAGCAAGGAAGAGAGGCAGCCTCGGCCGAAACCGTGACAGTACCCCCCCCTTGACGCGCGGCTCCAGACGTGCGCCGACTCCGGCCTCGGGGACGACCAGGAGGACGCGGAGCAGGGCGCGTCGGGTGACTACGATGGAATTCCGTCAGGAGAGACGGGTCCAAAATGTCTCCCCTCGGCACCCAGCACCGTTCCTCCGGGCCGTACCCCTCCCACTCCACCAGATATTGGAGACCCCCCATCCGACGTCTCGAATCCAAGATGGACCGCACGGAGTACGCCGGTGCCCCCTCGATGTCCAATGGGGGCGGAGGAGTCTCCCTGATCTCATTTTCTTGGAGTGGGCCAGCTACCACCGGCCTGAGAAGAGACACATGGAACGAGGGGTTAATACTTTTATACTCAACAGGTAGTTGTAATCTGTAACACACCCCAGTACCTCTCGCCGTGCCTCTACACCTTCCATCCCCTCTTCGACCAGTGGCCCCCGTAACCTGGCGGCCTCCTCTGCCAACCCGCTGGGCCGCTCTGCTGCGGTCTCCTGCTGGCCCGTCGTCCACGGCGTTAGCCCCCCCCTAAAAATTTTCTGGGCGTCTCTCCTACCCGTGGACCAGGTCTCCATGTCCCTCGCCAGCCTTTCGCCCTTCTGCTTCCATGTCAAGCCCTTCTCTTCCTCACCCGGCTTGACCCAGCCGAGGAGGCGAAGGAGATCTGCTAGAGATCTCCCTGGCGATGGCTCCTGGACACGCTGCTTGGTCTAGTCTTGGTGGTTTCTTCTGTCACGATCGTCGGTGAGAGAGGAGGACCAAGGCGCAGCGTTGAATGCGAACATATTTATTTATATAATGATCACACGAACAAAACAACAAAACGAAAACGTGACGTCCCTGGTTACATACACGAACCAACACGGAACAAGAAACCACAATGAATGAATGCCTAACGGCTACCTAAGTATGACTCCCAATCAGAGACAACGAGCTACAGCCGTCTCCGATTGGGAGCCACCCTGGCCAACATAGATATACAACAACTAGAACCAACACACATGAAAACTCACACCCTGTCTCAACATACTAGAGTCCCCAGAGCCAGGGCGTGACAGTACCCCCTCCTAAAGGCGTGGACTCTGACCGCGCCAACCAAATACCACAGGGGAGGGACCGGGTGGGCACTCCGCCTTGGCGGCGGATCCGGCTCCGGGCATGATCCCCACTCGCTCTCTAACCCCCCAAAGTACCCCTGGTCCGGTCTGGCCCTGCTGACCGGAGCTGGACTGCACACTGGTGGAGCGGATTGCTCTAGCTCCGGCGTGAAGCAGCTGACCCGTGCTGAACCAGGCACCAGTGGAACAGGCACGGGCTGTGCCGGACTGACGACGCACACCACTGGCTTGGTGTGGGGAGCATGAACGGCCCGAGCCGGGCTGACGAAACGCACCCCTGACTTGGTGCGGGGAGCAGGAGCGGGCCGAACCGGGCTGACGAAACGCACCACTGACTTGGTGCGGGGAGCAGGAACGGGCCGAGCCGGGCTGACGAAGCGCACCACTGACTTGATGCGGGGAGCAGGAATGGGCCGAGCCGGGCTGACGAAGCGCACCACTGACTTGGTGCGGGGAGCAGGAACGGGCCGAGCCGGGCTGACGAAGCGCACCACTGACTTGGTGCGGGGAGCAGGAACAGGCCGGACCGTACTGGGGACACACACCACTGGTCCTACGCAGGGATCTGGAATGGGCCGGGCCGGACTGGTGGATGGTCAAACACCGCCCTGAAGCGGCGGGAGAACTCAGCGTAAGTGATGGTGGTAGCGTCTATCCTCCTCCACTCGGCGTTGGCCCATTCTAACGCCTTGCCGGAAAGGCAGGAGATAAGGGCGGACACGCTCTCGTGTCCCGAGGGCGCCGGGTGCACGGTGGCCAGGTAAAGCTCCACCTGGAGAAGGAAGCCCTGACACCCGGCAGCGGTCGCATCGTAGGCCCTCGGGAGCGAGAGTCGAACTCCTCTGGGTTCCGGAGCGGGAATGGGCTGACTTGCTGATGGTGATGGTAGGGACGGTGGCGTTGGGGGTGTTCCTCGGGTCTCCCAGCGTTGGAGCGTGTTGATCACATCCTGCAGGGCGGTCCCGATCCGCAGGATCTGGTCATTCTGCTCCCGAACCCGCTCCTCCAACATCTCCTGTGCTGCTGCGGCTCCTGCTGATTCCATTCAGATGGTGAGTGATTCTGTCAGTAGGTGCTGTAGGTGGGTGTGGTGTGGAATCAGGCGCAGGACGCAGAAGATAAGTCCAACAAAGACTTTTAGTAGAGCACACACAAAAACACAATCCAACAGCCCGGAGGCGAGAAAATGCGCACACAGGCGTAAACAAACGGGCGCACTAAACATGTGCGAAAATCCTCTCCTAAATACAAAGGAGGCAAGCTACAAATAGCGCACCGAAAAGGGTAGCGCACCAACACGACATAGGAAACAATCACTCACAACACCTGACAAACACAACGAGAACTTATAGGACACTAATGACACTAAACGACAACAGGTGTACAATTCCAGACAAGACCAAACGAACATAGAAACATACAACGGTGGCAGCTAGTATTCCGGAGACGACGAACGCCGAAGCCTGCCCGAGCAAGGAAGAGAGGCAGCCTCGGCCGAAACCGTGACAATGTGATATAATTTGAATTACCTGTATCCAGCAGGAACTCTTCAAAACTCTCCTATTTTGTTGTGGCAGGAACTAGTGCCAAAGGGGAGCAGAACAGGACAGCCTGTGAGGGTTGGGCCTGCGCTGCTGGGGCTGGAACGGTATCAGCAGAGACTAGAGCCGCCAGAGCCAGACGGTCATGGATATCCGTCTTTCCCTGAAATAGGAGGCCCAATTACCTAGAAAAAATAATCATGGAGCTAAACTATGTGAGTGAGTGAAATCATTCTGGATTACCTGAGAGATGTCTCCCTCCATGGCCACTGCAGAAGGAGCAGGGGTTGCAGGGACACTGAACACCACAGCTGGGGCAGGGTAATCCACGCAGGACAGCGCTGGAGGATGGTCTAGCTCTACAGCCACAAGAGTCGGGTCCGTCTTCTGCACCTTGTGCTTGTCCCAGTCGAACGGAACAGGGCGACAGCCTGGCTCCACGTATTATAGTCCAAATCTCTCCCCTGTGTCCCTGTTGGAGACATGCCGCACTGAATACTTGGGCCGCCCAGTCACCTTCACAGAGGCCATGTTCAGCTCCACCATCAGAAACGGGTCAGAAACAGCAGATAGGACCACATCAGGCTGCTTCAGGTCCACCAGCCCTCCTGCTGAGAGATTCCCCTGACAGGGAACCAGATGGGCACATTTTCCCACTCACCCTTAACGTGATTGAGTTGCAGGGTTCCACCGTAACTGAAGAAGATCCCCTCCTCCACTTCCGGGTTACTCAGGCAGCCTCTCAGAATGTGTGCACGCTGGATTCTCCACACCTTCAGCATCAACGTTTTGAAGAGCAGGACATCGTTGGGGCCCTTGGCTAGGTGGAAGTGTTGTAGGACATCTTCCACTCTCTTCACTAGCTCTCTTGGGTGTGGCACCTTTGTCCTGCAGTGCTCCTAGATGTGCTGCTTGGTGTGGTTAGCAGGGACAATCCCACAGAAGGCGTAGACCTTCAGCTTATCCAGGTCAGCCTGGTCTGCCACAGTGAAGGCTGCAGACAGGAACTTGCAGAAGGAGCTGTATTGTGGATAGTGTTCCGAGACACTCACCTTTTTGAACTTGCTCCATGAGGCACAGTTGTTAGCCAAGTTCCCAGATGTGACCTCTGCCACTATAGCGTCTGTGGTCGTCCAGGCAACCCACAGGAGATGCTCATGAGGCTGGGAGTCCGGGACTCAGAATGCAGCACAGCAGACTATTTACACAGAGAGAAAAAATGAATAAAAAAACATATTTTATAATAGAAGTGTCATATTTTCATTGCAGATGCGAATAATTATCCAAACAGAAAGGAATGCTGAAATATGATAATGTGTTTTCTTTTTTATTTATTATAGATGTGAAATATGTACTTAAAACTGGTTGTGATTAATGTGATGAAGGATTCATACCTGTCCACCCAGGGCTGGTCCTGGCCGTTCTACCGCCCTAGGCGAGACAAAAAAAATTGCAGCCCCTACAAGAATAGTCCCAGTAAGCAAAATGACATTGAAAATATGTCTAAAATACGTTTTTTTCGGGCGTTCAACTCACGTTCATTTTCTGTTCTGAATGAAAGTTGAAAATAGGTATTTTCCAGAAGTTTAAAATACGTATTTCCCAGGCGTTGAAATTAGGTTTGTTTTAGGTTCTGAATGAAATTGTAATTTTGGTTCTGAATGACGATGTAATTAGTAGACGTCTATGTTGGGGCCAAATCAAGGCTAGTTCAGACCGGACAAAATCTTAACCAAACATACAGTTGAAGTCGCAAATCCAAGATGGCGTAGCAGTGCGGTCGTGTTTTCTGTAGTGTCCTTGTGTAAATAGACAGTTTTTTAGTTTTTTGTCTATTTTGTATATATTTCTCAATTTTACTTTTCATTCTTTAACTAAATATACTTTCCTGCAACCCGTCTCACCCAACGTGGAAAGGATTCTATTATTTCTTTATAACTTTTATCAAGAACCTTAAGCTGAAACTAGTCTAGCTGCAACCGAATGGCTGTGGTAGCCAACTAGCTAGCTACTTGCTATTAGCCACCGTTAGCGTCTTCACCATTGTCCGTGGCCTGCACTACCCACCAGCCAGCACTAGCTCTAGCCTGGACAATTTGTCGGCCAGTCTGCACAGCGTGCTATCGACCCAGAGCATATCGGATTTTCTGCCAGTATCACTGGACCCTAGCGCCGGTCAATCGCAACTAGCTAGCTGCAACCGAATGGCTGTTGTAGCCAGCTAGCTAGCTACTTGCTATTAGCCACCGGTAGCGGTCTAAACCATTGTCCGTGGCCTGCACTACCCACCAGCCAGCTCTAGCTCTAGTCTGGACAATTTGTCGGCCAGTCTGCACAGCGTGGTATCGACCCAGAGCATATCGGATTTTCTGCCGGAATCACTGGACCCTAGCGCCGGATCATCGCAACTAGCTAGCTGCAACCGAATGGCTGTTGTCGTTGGCTAATTAACATTGCCCCTTAGCAAGCACCAGTTAGCCTTAAGCTAGCCTCAAGCCAGGCCCATCTCCCGGCTATCTACCTCTCTGTCAACCGGACGGGACCTCCTAGTGTTGACATGGAGCCCCGCCGATCCAACACGACTGGTCTGCCGATGAAATTGTCTGATGTGGTTTCAACAGGCTTCCTGTTACGACGTCGACCACGAAGATCCATCTGCTAGCCCCGGCCCGCTAGCACACGCAAGCCGTGCCTCTTGTTCGCCAGTGCTGTAGCAGCCCCCGAACTCTCCTATTGCTGTTCACCGGACCTTATGATAACTCAGCTATACAGCTGATGCCTGCTGGACTGTTCCTTTATACGGTACCGCATCCTGTTTATGTTTAGCCTCAGCCCAAACTTTGACGCCATTTCCAGCTGTTGTCTTAGCTCTCTCGAATAACACCTGTGATTGCTTTATGCCTCGATCCCATGTCAATATGCCATGCTTATTGCTGTTTCGGTTATTTCTTATTGTACTATTTCACTGTAGAGCCCCCAGTCCAGCTCAACCTGCCTTAGATAGCTCCTTTGTCCCACTCCCCATACACGCAGAGACCAACTCAATCGGTGCTTCCAGTGATGCTATCTCTTTCATCGTTACCCAACGCTTAGGTGTACCTCCACTGTACTCATATCCTTCCATATCCTTGTCTGTAAATAATGCCCTGAATCTATTCTACAACGCCCGGAAATCTGCCCCTTTTTTTCTCTGTACCCAACGCACTAGAAGACCAGTTCTTAAAGCCTTTAGCCGTATCCTTATTCTACTCCTCCTCTGTTCCTCTGGTGATGTAGAGGTTAACCCAGGCCATGTAGCCCCCAGTATCACTCCTACTCCCCAGGTGTTATCATTTGTTGACTTCTGTAACCGTAAAAGCCTTGGTTTCTTGCACATTAACATCAGAAACCTCCTCCCTAAGTTTGAGTTATTCACTGTGTTAGCACACTCCGCCAACCCTGATGTTCTAGCAGTGTCTGAATCCTGGCTTAAGAAGGCCACCAAAAATTCAGAAATGTCCATCCCCAACTACAACATTTTCCGTCTCGATAGAACTGCCAAAAGGGGTGGGGTTGCAATCTACTGTAGAGATAGCCTGCAGAGCTCTATCATACTATCCAGGTCTGTGCCCAAACAGTTTGAGTTTCTACTTCTAAAAATCCACCTTTCCAGAAATAAGTCTCTCACTGTTGCCGCTTGCTACAGACCCCCCTCAGCCCCGAGCTGTGCCATGGACACCATATGTGAACTGATTGCCCCCCATCTATCCTCATAGTTCGTACTGCTTGGTGACCTAAACTGGGATATGCTTAACACCCCGGCCATCCTACAATCTAAACGAGATGCCCTCAATCTCACACAAATTATCAACGTATCTACCAGGTACAACCCTACATCTGTAAACATGGGCACCCTCATAGATATTCCTGACAAAATTACCCTCTATATACACCTCCGCTGTCTTCAACCAGGATCTCAGCGATCACTGCCTCATTGCCTGCGTCTGTAATGGGTCCGCGGTCAAACGATCACCCCTCATTACTGTCAAACGCTCCCTAAAACACTTTAGCGAGCAGGCCTTTCTAATTGACCTGGCCTGGGTATCCTGGATGGATATTGACCTCATTCCTTCAGTAGAGGATGCCTGGAGGTTCTTTAAAAGTGCTTTCCTCTCAATCTTAATAAAGCATGGCCCATTCAAAAAATTCAGAACTAAGAACAGATATAGCCCCTGGTTCTCCTCAGACTTGACTGCCCTTGACCAGCACAAAAACATCCTGTGGCATACTGCATTAGCATCGAACAGCCCCCGCGATATGCAACTTTTCAGGGAAGTCAGGAACCAATATACACAATCAGTTCGGAAAGCAAAGGCTAGCTTTTTCAAACAGAAATTAGCATCCTGTAGCACTAACTCCAAAAAGTTTTGGGACACTGTAAAGTCAATGGAGAATAAGAGCACCTCCTCCCAACTGCCCACTGCACTGAGGCTAGGAAACACTGTCACCACCGATAAATCCACAATAATCGAGAATTTCAACAAGCATTTTGCTACGGCTGGCCATGCTTTCCACCTGGCTACCACTACCCCGGCCACCAGCTCTGCACCCTCCGCTGCAACTTGCCCTTGCCCCCCCCGCTTCTCCTTCACACAAATTCAGACAGCTGATGTTCTGAAAGAGCTGAAAAATCTGGACCCGTACAAATCAGCTGGGCTAGACAATTTGGACCCTTTCTTTCTAAAATTTGCCACCGAAATTGTCGCAACCCCTATTACTAGCCTGTTCAACCTCTCTTTCTTAACGTCTGAGATCCCCAGAGATTTGAAAGCTGCCGCGGTCATCCCCCTCTTCAAAGTCTCTATGGGGGTGCCACAGGGCTCAATTCTCGGGCCGACTCTATTCTCTGTGTATATCAATGATGTCGCTCTTGCTGCTGGTGACGCTCGGATCCACCTCTATGCGGACGACACCATTTTGTATACATCTGGACCTTCATTGGACACTGTGTTAACAAACCTCCAAATGAGCTTCAACGCCATACAACACTCCTTCCGTACCCTCCAACTGCTCTTAAACACTAGTAAAACTAAATGCATGCTCTTCAACCGAACGCTGCTTGCACCCGCCCACCCGACTAGAATCACTACTCTCGGCAGGTCTGACCTAGAGTATGAGGACAACTACAAATACCTAGGTGTCTGGTTAGACTGTAAACTCTCCTTCCAGACTCACATTAAGCATCTCCAATCCAAAGTTAAATCTAGAATCGGCTTCCTATTTCGCAACAAAGCCTCCTTAACTCATGCTGCCAAACATGCCCTCGTAAAACTGACTATCCTACCGATCCTTGACTTTGGCGATGTCATTTACAAAATAGCCTCCAACACTCTACTCAGCAAATTGGATGTAGTCTATCACAGTGCCATCCGTTTTGTCACCAAAGCCCCATGTACTACACACCATTGTGACCTTTACGCTCTTGTTGGCTGGCCCTCACTACATATTCCTCGCCAAACCCACTGGCTCCAGGTCATCTATAAATCACTGCTAGGCAAATCCCTGTCTTATCTTAGCTCACTGGTCACCATAGAAACACCCACCCGTAGTCTGCGCTCCAGCAGGTATATCTGGTCATCCCCAAAGCCAACACCTCCTTTGGCCGCCATTCCTTCCAGTTCTCTGCTGCCAATGACTGGAACGAACTGCAACAATCTCTGAAGCTGGAGACTCTTATCTCCCTCACTAACTTTAAGCATCAGTTGTCAGAGCAGCTTACCGATCACTGCACCTGTACACAGCCCATCTGAAATTAGCCCACCCAACTACCTCATCCCCATATTGTTATTTATTTTGCTAATTTGCACCCCAGTATCTCTATTTGCACATCATCTTTTGCACATCTATCATTCCAGTGTTAATACTAAATTGTAACTATTTTGCACTATGGCCTATTTATTGCCTTACTACATTCGCACACACTGTATATATATTTTCTGTTGTATTTTTGACTTTATGTTTTGTTTACCCCATATGTAACTCTGTGTTGTTGTTTTTATTGCACTGCTTTGCTTTATCTTGGCCAGGTCGCAGTTGTAAATGAGAACTTGTTCTCAACTGGCTTACCTGGTTAAATAAAGGTAAAATAACAAGTTAACACACACTTATGTTGGAGTCATTAAAACTTGTTTTTCAACAAATTTCTTGTTAACAAACTATCGTTTTGGCAAGTCGGTTAGGACATCTACTTTCTGGATGACAAGTAATTATTCCAACAATTGTTTACAGACAGATTATTTCACTGTATCCCAATTCCAGTGGGTCAGAAGTTTACATACACTGTCAGGAGTGGAGTGTAGTGGGATGTGGAATCACACGCAGGACACAGAGATATAAATCCAAAGGTCTTTAGTGAAGTCCGTAGTACACGCCAAACACGGCAACAGGCCACAGGCGAAAACAAACGCACACGAGACTGACCAAGGTAAATATGCACAACGTGCAGGACTCTCTAATACAACACGAAAATAAGAGAGAACAAAATACAGAGGACCAAACAACCACACGACAGTAGAACAATTACACACAACACCTGACCTAACACAAGGGAACTAAATAGGGTGCCTAATGAACACTAAACAATAAACAGGTGTGACAAACAGACAAAACCAATCAAACATGAAACATCGAACGGTGGCAGCTAGTACTCCGGAGACGACGACCGCCGAAGCCTGCCCGAACAAGGAGAAGGGGCCGCCTCGGCCGAAACCGTGACAGTACCCCCCCCTTGACGCGCGGCTCCAGCCGTGCGCCGCCCCCGGCCTCGGGGACGACCAGGAGGGCGCGGAGCAGGGCGCGTGGGATGACCACGATGGAATTCGGTCAGAAGAGACGGGTCCAGGATGTCCCTCCTCGGCACCCAGCACCGCTCCTCCGGGCCGTACCCCTCCCACTCCATGAGATATTGGAGACCCCCCATCCGGCGTCTCGAATCGAGGATGGCCCGAACAGTGTACGCCGGAGCCCCCTCGATGTCCAACGGGGGCGGAGGAGTCTCCTCTATCTCAAAGTCCTGGAGTGGACCAGCTACCACCGGCCTGAGGAGAGACACATGGAACGAGGGGTTAATATTTTTGTAATCAATGGGCAGTTGTAACCTGTAACACACCTCGTTCAATCTCCTCAGGACTTTAAAAGGCCCCACAAACCGCCGACCCAGCTTCCGGCAGGGCAGGCGGAGGGGCAGGTTTCTGGTTGAGAGCCAGACTCGATCTCCAGGTGCGTACACTGGCCCCTCACTGCGGTGGAGGTCGGCGCTCGTCTTCTGTCGACGGATGGCTCGCTGCAGATGGACGTGTGCAGCGTTCCACGTCTCCTCCGAGCACCGCACCCACTCATCCACAGCAGGGGCCTCGATCTGGCTCTCATGCCACGGTGCCAGAACCGGCTGGTACCCTAATACACACTGGAAAGGGGTTTGTTTAGTGGAGGAGTGGCGGAGAGAGTTCTGTGCCATCTCGGCCCAGGGCACATATCTCGCCCACTCCTCCGGCCGGCCCTGACAATATGACCTCAGAAACCTACCCACATCCTGGTTGACACGTTCGACCTGCCCATTACTCTCCGGGTGGTAACCCGAGGTAAGGCTCACCGAAACCCCCAACCGTTCCATAAACGCTCTCCAGACTCTGGAGGTAAACTGGGGGCCTCGATCAGACACTATATCCTCGGGTACCCCGTAATGCCGGAAGACGTGAGTAAATAGAGCCTCAGCGGTCTGTAGGGCAGTAGGAAGACCCGGCATGGGAAGGAGACGACAGGCCTTCGAGAACCGATCCACAACGACCAGGATGGTGGTATTCCCCTGTGAGGAGGGAAGGTCGGTAACAAAATCCACCGAGAGGTGAGACCAGGGTCGTTGTGGAACGGGCAGGGGTTGTAATTTACCCCTGGGCAAGTGTCTGGGCGCCTTACACTGGGCACACACTGAGCAGGAGGAGACATAAATCCTCACATCCCTGGCTAACGTTGGCCACCAGTACTTTGTACTAAGGCAGTGCACTGTCCGGCCAATACCTGTCCAGAGGAGGGTGACGTGTGAGCCCAATAAATAAGCCAATCCCGGACCTCGAGCGGGACGTACGTCCGACCCACCGGACACTGTGGAGGGCTAGGGTCGGTGCGTAATGCCCGCTCGATCTCCGCATCGACCTCCCATACCACCGGTGCAACCAGACAAGACTCAGGTAGTATGGGAGTGGGCTCCACGCACCTCTCCTCTGTGTCATACCGCCGAGACAGGGCATCTGCCTTCCCGTTCTGGGACCCAGGGATGTAAGTGATCTTAAACACAAACCGGGCGAGAAACATAGTCCATCGAGCCTGGCGAGGATTCAGTCTCCTAGCTGCCCGAATGTATTCCAGGTTACGGTGGTCAGTCAGAATGAGAAAAGGGTGTTGAGCCCCCTCAAGCCAATGCCTCCACACCTTTAGGGCCTGTACCACGGCTAACAGCTCCCTGTCCCCTACGTCATAATTCCGCTCCGCCGGACTGAGCTTCTTAGAATAAAAAGCACAGGGGCGGAGTTTAGGTGGTGTGCCGGACCGTTGTGAAAGAACAGCCCCGATACCGGCTTCAGACGCGTCCACCTCCACTTGGAATGGTAATCCATTTGGCAAATCTCCATTTGGCAAATCTGACCATAACTCTATCCTCCTGATTCCTGCTTATAAGCAAAAACTGAAGCAGGAAGCACCAGTGATTCGGTTAATAAAAAAGTGGTCAGATGACGCAGATGCTAAGCTACAGGACTGTTTTGCTAGCACAGACTGGAACATGTTCCGGGATTCTTCAGACAGCATTGAGGAGTACACCACATCAGTCACTGGCTTCATCAATAAGTGCATCGATGATGTCGTCCCCACAGTGACCGTACGTACATACCCCAACCAGAAGCCATGGATTACAGGAAACATCCGCACTGAGCTAAAGGGTAGAGCTGCCGCTTTCAAGGAACGGGACTCTAACCCGGACGCTTATAAGAAATCCCGCTTTGACCTCTGACGAACCATCAAACAGGCAAAGAGTCAATACAGGTCTAAGATTGAATCATACTACACTGGCTCTGACGCTCGTCGGATGTGGCAGGGCTTGAAAACTATTACAGACTACAAAGGGAAGCACAGCCGCGAGCTGCCCAGTGACACAAGCCTACCAGACGAGCTAAACCACTTCTATGCTCGCTTCGAGGCAAGCAACACTGAAGCATGCATGAGAGCACCAGCTGTTCCGGATGACTATGTGATCACGCTCTCCGTAGCCGATGTGAGTACGACTTTTAAGCAGGTCAACATTCACAAGGCCGCAGGGCCAGACGGATTACCAGGACGTGTACTCCGAGCATGTGCTGACCAACTGGCAAGTGTCTTCACTGACATTTTCAACATGTCCCTGACTGAGTCTGTAATACCAACATGTTTCAAGCAGACCACCATAGTCCCCGTGCCCAAGAACTCTAAGATAACCTGCCTAAATGACTACCGACCCGTAGCACTGACGTCTGTAGCCATGAAGTGCTTTGAAAGACTGGTCATGGCTCACATCAACAGCATAATCCCAGAAACCCTAGACCCACTCCAATTTGCATACCGCCCCAACAGATCCACAGATGATGCAATCTCTATCGCACTCCACACTGCCCTTTCCCACCTGGACAAGAGGAACACCTACGTGAGAATGCTATTCATTGACTACAGCTCAGCATTCAACACCATAGTGCCCTCTAAGCTCATCACTAAGCTAAGGATCCTGGGACTAAACACCTCCCTCTGCAACTGGATCCTGGACTTCCTGACGGGCCGCCCCCAGGTGGTAAGGGTAGGTAACAACACATCTGCCACACTGATCCTCAACACGGGGGCCCCTCAGGGGTGCGTGCTCAGTCCCCTCCTGTACTCTCTGTTCACCCATGACTGCATGGCCAGGCACGACTCCAACACCATCATTAAGTTTGCCGACGACACAACAGTGGTAGGCCTGATCACCGACAACGATGAGACAGCCTATAGGGAGGAGGTCAGAGATCTGGCCGTGTGGTGCCAGGACAACAACCTCTCCCTCAACGTGACCAAGACAAAGGAGATGATTGTGGACTACAGGAAAAAAAAGAGGACTGAGCACGCCCCCATTCTCATCGACGGGGCTGTAGTGGAACAGGTTGAGAGCTTCAAGTTCCTTGGTGTCCACATCACCAACGAACTATCATGGTCCAAACACACCAAGACAGTCGTGAAGAGGGCACGACAAAGCCTATTCCCCCTCAGGAGACTAAAAAGATTTGGCATGGGTCCTCAGATCCTCAAAAAATTCTACAGCTGCACCATCGAGAGCATCCTGACTGGTTGCATCACCGCCTGGTATGGCAACTGCTTGGCCTCTGACCGCAAGGCACTACAGAGGGTAGTGCGTACGGCCCAGTACATCACTGGGGCAAAGCTCCCTGCCATTCAGGACCTCTATACCAGGCGGTGTCAGAGGAAGGCCCTCAAAATTGTCAAAGACTCCAGCCACCCTAGTCATAGACTGTTCTCTCTGCTACCGCACGGTAAGCGGTACCGGAGTGCCAAGTCTAGGTCCAAAAGACTTCTCAACAGCTTCTACCCCCAAGCCATAAGACTCCTGAACAGCTAATCATGGCTACCCGGACTATTTGCACTGCCCCCCCACCCCATCCTTTTTACGCTGCTGCTACTCTGTTAAGTATTTATGCATAGTCACTTTAACTCTACCCACATGTACATATTACCTCAACTACCTCAACTAGCCGGTGCCCCCGCACATTGACTCTGCAACGGTACCCCCCTGTATATATAGCCTCCCTACTGTCACTTTATTTTACTGTATATATAGCCTCCCTACTGTCACTTTATTTTACTTCTGCTCTTTTTCTCTCAACACTTTTTTTGTTGTTGTTTTATTCTTACTTTTTTTGTTTAAAATAAATGCACTGTTGGTTAAGGGCTGTAAGTAAGCATTTCACTGTAATGTCTGCACCTGTTGTATTCGGCGCATGTGACCAATAAAATTTGATTTGATTTGATCCGGGTGCGCCAGCACTGGAGCCGAGGTAAACAGGTCCTTCAGTCTCCCAAAAGCCCTGTCCGCCTCAGCTGACCACCGCAAGCGCACTGGACCCCCCTTCAGAAGGGACGTTATGGGAGCTGCCACCTGTCCAAAACCCCGGATAAACCTCCGGTAGTAATTCGCAAACCCAAGAACTGCTGCACCTCTTTAACCGTGGTTGGGGTTTGCCAATTACGCACGGCTGACACACGGTCAACCTCCATCCTCACCCCTGACGCAAACAACTGATAGCCCAAAAAGGAGACCGACTCCTGGAAGAACAGACATTTCTCGGCTTTGACATACAGGTCATGCTCCAACAATCTCCTCAATACCCTGCGCACCAGGGCTACATGCTCGGCCCGAGTAGAACTGTACACCAGAATATCGTCTATGTACACCACTACTCCCTGCGCCTGCATGTCCCGGAAAATCTCATCTACAAAAGATTGGAAGACTGATGGAGCATTCATTAACCCGTATGGCATGACGAGATACTCGTAATGACCGGAGGTAGTACTAAATGCTGTCTTCCACTCATCGCCCTCTCTAATGCGCACCAAGTTATATGCGCTCCTGAGGTCAAATTTTGTGAAGAACCGTGCCCCGTGTAATGACTCCGTCATAGTCGCAATCAGCGGGAGTGGATAACTATATTTCACAGTCACCTGATTGAGACCGCGGTAATCAATACACGGACGCAAACCTCCATCCTTTTTCTTCACAAAAAAGAAGCTCGAGGACGCGGGAGAAGTGGAGGGCCGTATGTATCCCTGTCTCAGAGACTCGGCAATGTATGTCTCCATTGCCCTCTTCTCCTCCTGTGACAAAGGATACACATGGCTCCGCGGGAGCGCAGCTCCTGCCTGGAGGTCTATCGCACAATCCCCCTGTCTATGAGGCGGCAACCGTGCCGCTCTTGTCTTGCTAAACACGAGTGCCAAATCCTCATACTCAGGTGGAATGTGCAGTGCGGGCATCTGGTTCGGACTCTCCACCGAGGTCGCCCCTACGGAAACACCCAGACATAGCCCCTCACACTGAGCAGACCACCCTTTAAGAGCCTTCTCTCGCCACGAAATCGTAGGATCATGGGTAATCAACCAGGGAAGCCCCAGTACCACCGGATACGCAGGAGAGTCGATCAGATAGAGTTGAATCGTCTCCTCATGACCCCCCTGCGTCATCATCCTAAGTGGCGCTGTGACCTCCCTAATCAACCCAGATCCTAACGGACGACTATCTAGGGCATGTACAGGGAAAGGATTATCAACCGGAAGGAGGGGAATCCCTAACTCAACACAGAATTTACGATCTACAAAATTCCCAGCTGCGCCTGAATCTACTAGCGCCTTATGCTGGGAACGAGGTGCAACCTGTGGAAAACAAACAGGTATAGTTATGTGTACGACAGAAAGCTCTGGGTAAGTGGGGCGCCTACTCACCTGGGAGGACTCCCCAATGTGTGTTCTGCCGTCTCCTCCACCATGGGACCCTCCCCAGCACCTAGCCGCGGTGTGCCCTCCACGGCCACAGTTGGTGCAGGGGTCCTTTCCCTCCTCTAGCGCCAGCACCTCTGAGCTCCATCGGGCTCGGCTCGGAGGCGCTGGAGGGTGGAATGGGCGACCCCCACCTGGGACGTCCGCGGGTAGCGAGCAGGGTGTCCAGCCGAATGGCCATGTCAACCAACTGGTCAAATGAGAGTGTAGTATCCCTGCACGCCAACTCTCTGCGGATGTCGTCCCGGAGGCTGCAACGAAAGTGGTCTATGAGGGCCCGCTCATTCCACCCTGCATCTGCCGCTAGAGTCCGGAACTCCAGCGCAAACTCTTGAGCGCTCCTCATCCCCTGCCGGAGGTAGAATAGACGCTCCCCCGCCGCCTTCCCCTCTGGTGGATGGTCGAAGACCGCACGGAAGCGGCGGGAGAACTCCGCATAGGTGATAGTGGCGGCGTCTATTCTCCTCCATTCGGCGTTGGCCCACTCCAACGCCTTGCCGGTGAGACAGGAGATGAGGGCGGAAACGCTCTTGTGTCCCGAGGGCGCCGGGTGTACGGTGGCAAGGTAGAGTTCCACTTGTAACAGGAACCCCTGACACCCGGCAACAGTGCCGTCGTACGCCCTCGGGAGCGAGAGCCGAATCCCACTGGGTTCCGGTAGTTGGACGGGCGGGCTGACCGATGGTGATGGTGCGGTAGGTGGGGGTGTGGGTACCCCGCTGGTCTCCCATCGATGGAGGGTGTTCATCACTCGGTCCAGGGCGTGCCTGATTTGGTTGATCCGATCTTCTTGACCACGAAGGCGCTCCTCCATGATCTCGGTGGGTGCGGGTGCTCCTGCTGATTCCATAAGATGGTGTGTAATTCTGTCAGGAGTGGAGTGTAGTGGGATGTGGAATCACACGCAGGACACAGAGATATAAATCCAAAGGTCTTTAGTGAAGTCCGTAGTACACGCCAAACACGGCAACAGGCCACAGGCGAAAACAAACGCACACTAGACTGACCAAGGTAAATATGCACAACGTGCAGGACTCTCTAATACAACACGAAAATAAGAGAGAACAAAATACAGAGGACCAAACAACCACACGACAGTAGAACAATTACACACAACACCTGACCTAACACAAGGGAACTAAATAGGGTGCCTAATGAACACTAAACAATAAACAGGTGTGACAAACAGACAAAACCAATCAAACATGAAACATCGAACGGTGGCAGCTAGTACTCCGGAGACGACGACCGCCGAAGCCTGCCCGAACAAGGAGAAGGGGCCGCCTCGGCCGAAACCGTGACATACACTAAGTTGACTGTGCCTATAACAGCTTGGAAAAGTCCAGAAAATGATGTCATGGCTTTAGAAGGTTCTGATAGGCTAATTGACATCATTTGAGTCAATTGGAGGTGTACATGTGGATGTATTTCAAGGCCTACCTTCAAACTCAGTGCCTCTTTGCTTGACATCATGGGAAAAGCAAAATAAATCAGCCAAGACCTCAGAAAAATAATTGTAGATGTCCACAAGTCTGGTTCATCCTTGTGAGCAATTTCCAAACGCCTGAAGGTACCACATTCATCTGTACAAACAATAGTACGCAAGTATAAACACCATGGGACCACGCAGCCGTCATTCCTCTCAGGAAGGAGACGCGTTCTGTCTCCTAGAGATTAATGTACTTTGGTGCAAAAAGTGCATATCAATCCCAGAACAACAGCAAAGGACCTTGTGAAGATGCTGGAGGAAACAGGTACAAAAGTATCTATATCCACAGTAAAACGAGTCCCATATCGACATAACCTGAAAGGTCGCTCAGCAAGGAAGAAACCACTGCTCCAAAACCGCCATAAAACAGCCAGACTACGGTTTGCAACTGCACATGGGGACAAAGATCATACTTTTTGGAGAAATGTCCTCTGGTCTGATGAAACAAAAATAGAACTGTTTGGCCATAATGACCATCGTTATGTTCGGAGGAAAAAGGGGGTTGCTTGCAAGCCGAAGGACACCATCCCAACCGTGAAGCACGGGGGTGGCAGCATCATGCTGTGGGGGTGCTTTGCTGCAGGAGGGACTGGTGCACTTCACAAAATAGATGGCTTATTATGTGGATATATATATATATTTTTTATATATTTTTATTCATTTAGCAGACGCTCTTATCCAGAGTGACTTACAGGATCAATTAGGGTTAAGTGCCTTGCTCAAGGGCACATCGACAGATTTTTCACCTAGTCGGCTCGGGGATTTGAACCAGCGACCTTTCGGTTACTGGCACAACACTCTTAACCACTAAGCTACCTGCCTCAAGACATCAGTCAGGAAGTTAAAGCTTGGTCGCAAATGGGTCTTCCAAATGGACAATGACCCCAAGCATACTTCCAAAGTTGTGGCAAAATGGCTTAAGGACAACAAAGTCAAGGTATTGGAGTGGCCATCACAAAGCCCTGACTTCAATCCTATAGAAAATGTGTGGGCAGAACTGAAAAAGCGTGTGCGCGCAAGGAGGCCTACAAACCTGACTCAGTTACACCAGCTCTGTCAGGAGGAATGGGCCAAAATTCACCCAACTTATTGTGGGAAGCTTGTGGAAGGCTACCCGAAACGTTTGACCCAAGTTAAAAAATGTAAAGGCAATGCTACCAAATACTAATTGAGTGTATATAAACTTCTGACCCACTGGGAATGTGATGAAAGAAATAAAAGCTGAAATACTGTAAATCATTCTCTCTACTATTATTCTGACATTTCACATTCTTAAAATAAAGTGGTGATTCTAACTGACCTAAGACAGGGATTTTTTACTAGGATTAAATGTCAGGAATTGTGAAAAAGTGAGTTTAAATGTATTTGGCTAAGGTGTATGTAAACTTCTGACTTCAACTGTAGATGTCATTGATTGGTTCAGATTTGGTCTGGACAGGAACAAAAAACAACGTCCGTGGAAATCAAGGCTGGTCCGGACTGCACCAAAAAAAATAGCTTACTGAGGTGTAGCCTATAGCAGGGATGGGCAACTCCAGTCCTCAGGGGGTGGAGTGGTGTCACACTTTTCCCCCCTACCGCAGTCAACACAGCTGATGAAGCTAATTGCATTCTAAACTGATGATCATGACTTGTTGATTATTGGCGTCAGATGTGTTAGCTGGGGCAAAAGTGAGACACCAAAATCAGGCCCCAGAGGACTGGAGTTGCCCTTCCCTGGCCTACAGTGTTGCCTGAAATTTAATTTAGGAATGCCTATCTATGTGGTAGGCCCACCGTTTGTAAAACAGGCCGTTGCATTGGCTTTATTAGTCCCGATTCCTGTGACTAATCAATTTGGCTATTTAAGCTCTGAATATCAGCTACCGAACTTTATCAGGAGGAGTTATCCTGAACATATTTTATTTTTCTCAGCTCGTGAAACATTGACGGATACAAACTTGAAACCACTGATCATGACAATTTAGCCCACGGGATGAAACTCCTGGACAGCAGTTGGGAGTAGCCCGATTGTCCATTCCATATTGTCCATTTTACATTGACCGGTCCTGTTTTTAGGATATGATGTTTGTTAACATGCCAGCGCCTAATAGGCGGCCACCTAATTCTGCCTAATGAGCGGGCCTGCTCTGTGTCCACCCACTGGTACTTGGCCTTCTCAATGCCAGCAGTGCTGTAACGGTTGTCCAGGCCCTCTTACATAGCCTCCAGGGACTAGGCACTCTCTGACTGCAGCATCACCCAGGACATGATCATCCAGTTCTCATTCATCACCACATAGGATGACATGGTGCCAGATGACAATGTCACCTTCCTGGCCACTTTGTTGGTGTGGTCAGACCTGAAGACCTGTCCGAAGTTGCCTTGTAGGAGCTGGATGAGGGCTGGCTCCTGCTGTTGGTACTCTTGTAGGAGGCAGTCAGTCAGGTAATGTGAAGACACAGACACTCCACACCAGCCATCTATCTGCATCTTCATAGCCTCCAAACGGAGCAGGTGAGTCCTCCCGTCTCAGGATCCCTGCGATGGTCCTCTGTCCATACAGCCCTGCCTCAGCATCCCTGATGTTCTGCACACTGAGCAGGTAGGCCAGGTGGGCTCCCTCATATTTCAGGTGCAGTGTCACTGTCACCTGGTTGGCCATGTCATTGGATGACTTGCCGGAACGTCTCAGCTCATCCATCACCGTCTTGCAGATAACCATAAGAAGGCTGAGGAAGGCTGGCAAGATGTTGCTGAAATACCCCAGTAGCTTGTCCTGCCACTGGGATTTGTCAGTAAAACAGTACTTTTTGCATACCTTGCAGCTAAGATGGAAGGCTACAACATAGTACTGGCCACTGGTACTAATAATCACCCTAGGCCTTCCGACACCAGAAGAGACCACCTGGGGGTTGGGACAACCGTGTAGACAAGGCAGGACATGATTGTTCCTCAATCTCTCCATAATGGCATGCTCTGGTTTCCAAATGAAGGAGGAATTGAGCTGGAAGTATTTGTGATGGCAGCTCAGAGGAGGTCTCTATGAGTTCGGGCTGAGGTGGATAATGCCACAACGAGACCATGTTCATGAGGTGCCGCACTGGTCGGGACCCTGGCCACAGCCCCATGGCCTCCAGCTCAGTCTTCATCCAAGTCCTCTGATGGTGAGAGCAGTTGCAGCATCTGACATCTTGGTCATAGCTGGGGATCAAAGGGAGAGTGGCTGCAGACTGTGTGGGTGGTGGTGGCGGAGGGAGAGCGGCTGCAGGGTGTGCTGGAGGAGCAGGGTGTGTCAGAGCTACAAGACACAAAATAAACATGAAACCAAAAGGGAACAGTGTGTACACTAGTGGTCAAAAGTTTTATAACACCTACTCATTGAAGGGTTTTTCTTTATTTTTACTATTTTCTACATTGAAGAATAATAGTGAAGACATCAAAACTATGAAATAACACATATGGAATCATGTAGTAACCAAAAAAGTGTTAAACAAATCAAAATATATTTGAGATTCTTCAAATAGCCATCCTTTGCCTTGATGGCATACCCATCAGCCCTGGTGTTCCAAGTTTCTCTCCAGGTGTTTTTGGATTGTTTCCCAAAGCCAACGAAGTTCTCATCCTCTGAGGTCATGACAGGTGCAGCTGGTCTTAGTGACTGGTACTTCAGAAGGTCCTCAAACCTCGTTGAGTACTGGAAGAAGGATATTAGACTGTCCTGTTTGTCACCAACTGGGTTGAACTGCCTAGTCTTCTCCTCCTGTTCAACGTGCTTGATGGAGGTACAAGGTGTATCCCAAATAATTATCCAGAAGCCACCGGAAAGACTTGTCCTTTTATTTTCCAAACTGGAGGATGTACTTGCACAACACCTCCAGTCTGTCTGACACAGATACAAAATATACACATGTACAAATAGTTAGCTTTACACTTTTGATTATCTATTATACAAATTAAACTTTGAGGCTTTATTAAAATGACAACATTATGGGCACTTCTAGGCAGCAGTCATATCATTGGAAAAAATTATGTTGTTAGGAATTCTATAGCAATGCCCACTGGAAGGTTATTTGCAGCTGTCACATTATGGTGTCCTGTGTAGGTTTGCTATCATTATGCAGAACTGTGTAGACTTGTTGCAGTATTATCTAAAAACACTATTAGTTGAGACTTTCCCAATTGCTCGCAACACCTACTGTAGCTACTTGTCTAACAGTTAACTTGCAAATTCAATCACCGGTCACAACTCTTGAAAAAAAAGTATTGAGACGGTTAATGTTAGCTATCCTAGTACTGTAACGTTATAGAGGGCTTGAGGTTGCATCACAAATCATCAAGCAACCACACCAGGCGCCATGTTGGAAGACCAGAGTCAATCTGGTGGAAGTCCTCCAATCGTCCACATGGCTGGCTACATTTTGCAACCACCAGAAATGAAGATTATTTAGTTTTTGCTAAAGGACACAGAAAGCGGAGACAGTGGGAGAACCAATTCAAGTAAATACATATATTTAGAAAATAAGAAACTGTATTATTAGCTAGCTAGCTATCTACAGGGACTTAGTGTTCAGGCTAACTCAAATGAGCTGCTAATGTAATGTTTGCTAGATAGCTAGCTATACAGCATGTAAAGCTTGCTAAGTGAGTTAAATATCACCAGCTAGCTAACTTCATATTAGCTAGCTATCTTGATTTATTTATCGTTGTAACTCTAAATGCATTTGTAGCTAGGTAGCTAGCTAACAGCCATGGAAGAGGGTGAAAGGATTAGCTAGCAGTTCCGGCTGTCAGAGTAGGCTACTGAATAGCGCAGGTACCTTTGTCGGAGGACATTATGAAAAGATTCTCCAGTTCCAGTACCTAGCGTCAGCGAGAAAAACTGAGGATGAAGAGATATAGCAACATAATATTCAGTGCTGTCTAATTTGAGTATAATGCAGCCTGTTTTGTTGTGATGTTTTCTGTCCTCAGATACAGAGAGCTGTGAAACCCTGTCTGCAGAGGAAGATGTCCCAATGAATGCCCTGAGAGAATAAGGGTACATCCTTGTATGCCATGGGTCATACGTGTACCTATGTTAGCACATTTTGTAAACAAAAATAGTAAAAAATGAAAATAAAAAAGGTTACACAATGTGTAAACATATTAAACTGGAGCTGGCCAACCCTGCTGGGTGTGCTGGCTTCTGTTCCAACTCAGCACTAACACACCTGATTCAATTTATCAAACCTAATTAGTTGATAATTAAGTGTGCCATTGCTGGGCTGGAATAGAAGTCTGCTCACCCAGTAGATCAGGGATCAGTGGAGCAAGGTTGGCCACCTCTGGTATGGACTTTTTTGTTCACCTGAAATTATGCTTTACTAATAACAGCCTACTTGTTACTAAGATGTCTAACTTTAACATGAGTTAGCTTACTTGTACACTTTGGAATTATATGAAATAGTGTTGACTCTTTGAAGTGTAGTGTTTAAACTTGTCAACCCTTGGCCTACAATTTCCGCACCCCAATTTAAATCTAATTAACATTACAAAATAATCCACATCAAAATTGTCTGTTTAAACTGGAGATATCCGTTTTTTGCATGGGCTGCGTCTCAATCCACCACATCCGCCGATATCGCCCTTCCGCATCTGCGGTGAAAGGTGGCAGAGCTAGAGCGGTGTTTATCAGACCATGAGACATCCCGCCCTTACAAAAAAAGATTGCATTTACAGTGCAGTTCAACTGCAGTTATTCTGCAATTACTGCATCCAAAATACCACAGTCGACTGAAGTTACCGCACTTTTACTGCAGTTTCAAATCTTAGACTCGAGGGTTAATTGTTTACTATTATTCAAGATGAACAAGTGTCAATGTTGATCAATCACAATTCTGCAATAAAGAGGGGAAGGGAATCGGTCTCTAATTTGTCTGCGTTTCTGTGTTGTATTCTCAAATGATCACTACCTTTGTGTTCAGTTGTAAGCTCGCCAATTAGTTTTGATTGTCACTTTTTTCCCCCCAGTCCTTGAGCACCTCCCCAACAGCACACATTTTTGTTGTAGCCCCAGACAAACATACCTGATTCAACTCAGAGGGCCTGATTAGTTGAATCAGGTGTGCTTGTCTGGGGCTACAATAAAAATGTGTGCTGTTGGTGGTACTCGAGAACCGGAGTTGGGAACCACTGCTACAGTATGATGGCATTTGCCTTACAGGCATTTTAAATGCACCTGTTGACATTGTGCATCTGAAGCAGAGAAAAGCTTCACTCACATTGTTGAGCTACACTGAACAAAAATATAAAACGCAACATGTAAAGTGTTGGTCCCATGTTTCATGAGCTGAAACAGAAGATCACAAATGTTCCATATGTACAAAAAGCTTATGTCGCTCAAATTTTGTGCACTAATTTGTTTACATCCCTGTTAGTGCGCATTTCTTCTTTACCAAGATAATTCATCCACCTGACAGATGTGGCATATCAAGAAGCTGATTAAACACCATGATCATTACACAAGTGCACCTTGTGCTAGGAACAATAAAAGGCCACTAAAATGTGCAGTTGTGTCACAACAATGCTACAGATCTCAAGTTGAGGGCACGTGCATTTGGCATGCAGACTGCAGGGATGTCCACCAGAGCTGTTGCCAGAGAATTGAATGTTCATTTCTCTATCATAAGCCACCTCCAACGTAATTTTAGAGAATGTGTCAGTACGTCCAACCGGCCTCACAACCGCAGACCACGTGTATGGTGTTGTGTGGGGGAGCAGTTTGCTGATGTCAACGTTGTGAACAGAGTGCCCCATGGTGGCAGTGGGGTTATGGTATGGGCAGGCATAAGCTACGGTCATCGACCACAATTGCATTTTATCTATGGCAATTTGAATGCACAGAGATACCATGATGAGATCCTGAGGCCCATTGTCGTGCCTTTCATCTGCCACCATCATCTCATGTTTCAGCATGATAATACACGGCCCCATGTCGCAAGGACCTGTACACAATTCCTGGCAGCTAAAAATTTCCCAGTTCTTCCATGGCCTGCATACTCACCATAAATGTCACCCATTGAGCATGTTTGGGATGCTCTGGATCAATGTGTACGACAGTGTGTTCCGTTTCCCGCCAATATCCAGCAACTTCACACACAGCCATTGAAGAGGAGTGGGACAACATTCCACAATCAAGCCTGATCAACTCTATGTGAAGGAGAGGTGTCACAATGCAAATGGTGGTCACACCAGATAGACTGGTTTTCTGATCCACACCCCTACCTTTTTTCAAATGTATCTGTGACCAACAAATGCATATCTGTATTCCCAGCACAGGAGGTTGGTGGCACCTTAATTGGGGAGGACGGGATCGTGGTAATGGCTGGAGCGGAATGGTATCAAATACAGCAAACTCATGGTTTCCATGTTTGACGCCATTCCATTCACTCAGTTCCAGCCATTATTATAAGCTGTCCTCCCCTCAGCAGCCTGAAATCCATAGATTAGGGCCTAATTAATTTATTTCAATTGATTTCCTTATGAACTGTAACTCAGTAAGATCTTTGAAATTGTTGCATGTTGCGTTTATTTTTATTCAGTATACATGTTCCAAATTACATTTTATACATTCATACGGTTTAAGGGGGCACTTGTCATGACGACAAGGTGAAGGTGCTCTCTACTCAAATTCCACAACAGAATCATTCAGATTGACCAAAACAGGTTAAGAGAATTAGGTTAAAGGTTAGCTAAAATGTTTAAAAAAACTAATTACTTGACATTACTTTGACAAAAACTAAATCCCTTCTAGCCATCACCCCTTATCATAGGCCTAGATTACATGGTTGCATTCAAGACAAGGTTGTTTTTATTGATCTGTTGTCAGTGTCAGCAGAGTAGGCCTAGGCTACTGTCATATTCAAAAAAGATTCTGCTAATGTCTCCAGTCATATAAAGTGTAGTAGAATTGCATGAAATGTTTATCAAAGGCCACATTTTTCCAGTGCAAAGGAAAGAAAAATCTGATATAGCCTATAGGCCTATGCCACTATACGCTCATTAATAGCCTAAATTATGACCATCCAATCTACTCATCACATTAGGAATAGTAGGCTTACATTAGTCTGCAAATGCGATGATACATATATGCAATCCTTTGTTATAAAGGTGCATTGTTAGGGTGAAGAGAAATTGCTTCCCCAAAACTAGAAATTCACACATCACCTATGTAAGAGACTACAAGCTATCTAGCTAGCTAATGTTGGCCAACTCAGTCTTGTTGTTAACACCTGGTTAGCATAACAGCTAAAATAAACTCAAAATCAAATCAGACTTACAAGTGGGTTCAGGTCTTGACGGGCAAACATTTTTTTGTGCTTTTCTGACAGTTCTTGAGTCATATCTCCTTGGTGTTTCATGATTGCGGGTCATCTGCAAATCTGTTGTCTTTTCTGCCTTGTTAGAGCAGCCAAATACTGCACAGAAATTGACAGTGGTGATGAATCAACTAGTTTTAAATCACTGTTATCATGCAGCTTGGGTAGCCACTCAGCAGTTGTTAAAAGAATTGATGCGGTGTTATTCCAACATGGCTGCCAGGAGTCATACGTCATCCTCTATAATGTGCCCTGTTGTTCCCTGTCTCTTTTCTGTATCGAGACAGTGGACCGTAACATTATTAGCATCCAAATAGCTTTGAATATTGTTTGTATGACACGTAACATAATGAGAAGCGCAAACTTTCCTGTCCATGACACAGCTAATTTTTAAGGAAGGTTGCCTATTTTGAATGCACTGGGTGAGGTAGGAGCTGATACAGGTGCAGGTGTCCTGGTTAGAGTACAAGGATAGGGAGAGAGACTTGAGGTTCCGTTTTAGAGTGTTGCAGCTCCCATTTATTTTATCCTTTCAACTAGCAATTTCATTTCCATAAGTGTGTGTGCTAAAAATAGACAAATCATATTTGTATTAGGATATTTTACAAACATAATATTATTCCTCATACATATTTCATCATATAACCTCAATTCTTTCCTACACATTTACTAAACATATTCATCTCGAGGCATATCCAACATTACTATCCATGACTCCCGAGTGGCGCAGTGGTCTAAGGCACTGCATCGCAGTGCTAGCTGTGCCACTAGAGATCCTGGTTAGAGTGCAGGCTCTGTCACGACCGGGAGACCCATGGGCGGCGCACAATTGTCCAAGGTAGGGGAGGGATGTGGGTTCGTTTTCCACGGGGGGCTAGTATAAAAAAAGAAAAAAGAAAGACATGTGTGCATTCACTAACTGTAAGTTGCTCTGGATAAGAGCGTCTGCTAAATAACTAAAAAAATAAAGGTAAATGCGCAGCAACATCAAAACATTCTACCAGTAATAAACCACAGTGCATCTAAATGCGCAGCTATACACATGAAAAAGCAAGTAAAATGTAAACAATATTTAAGATTACTCACGTTTGGTTACTGTGACGCAGTTCTTCACAACTGCATGGGTTGTTTGGCACTGAACTAAAAGACAAAAGAACTCAGGTATTTAACAAAGGAAATTGGTTGCAGCTGCGCTCAGAGCATAGAGATGTACAGTGGGGAAAAAAAGTATTTAGTCAGCCACCAATTGTGCAAGTTCTCCCACTTAAAAAGATGAGAGAGGCCTGTAATTTTCATCATAGGTACACGTCAACTATGACAGACAAATTGAGGAAAAAAAATCCAGAAAATCACATTGTAGGATTTTTAATGAATTTATTTGCAAATTATGGTGAAAAATAAGTATTTGGTCACCTACAAACAAGCAAGATTTCTGGCTCTCACAGACCTGTAACTTCTTCTTTAAGAGGCTCCTCTGTCCTCCACTCGTTACCTGTATTAATGGCACCTGTTTGAACTTGTTATCAGTATAAAAGACACCTGTCCACAACCTCAAACAGTCACACTCCAAACTCCACTATGGCCAAGACCAAAGAGCTGTCAAAGGACACCAGAAACAAAATTGTAGACCTGCACCAGGCTGGGAAGACTGAATCTGCAATAGGTAAGCAGCTTGGTTTGAAGAAATCAACTGTGGGAGCAATTATTAGGAAATGGAAGACATACAAGTCCACTGATAATCTCCCTCGATCTGGGGCTCCACGCAAGATCTCACCCCGTGGGGTCAAAATTATCACAAGAACGGTGAGCAAAAATCCCAGAACCACACGGGGGGACCTAGTGAATGACCTGCAGAGAGCTGGGACCAAAGTAACAAAGCCTACCATCAGTAACACACTACGCCGCCAGGGACTCAAATCCTGCAGTGCCAGACGTGTCCCCCTGCTTAAGCCAGTACATGTCCAGGCCCGTCTGAAGTTTGCTAGAGTGCATTTGGATGATCCAGAAGAGGATTGGGAGAATGTCATATGGTCAGATGAAACCAAAATAGAACTTTTTGGTAAAAACTCAACTCGTCGTGTTTGGAGGACAAAGAATGCTGAGTTGCATCCAAAGAACACCATACCTACTGTGAAGCATGGGGGTGGAAACATCATGCTTTGGGGCTGTTTTTCTGCAAAGGGACCAGGACGACTGATCCGTGTAAAGGAAAGAATGAATGGGGCCATGTATCGTGAGATTTTGAGTGAAAACCTCCTTCCATCAGCAAGGGCATTGAAGATGAAACGTGGCTGGGTCTTTCAGCATGACAATGTTCCCAAACACACCGCCCGGGCAACGAAGGAGTGGCTTCGTAAAAAGCATTTCAAGGTCCTAGAGTGGCCTAGCCAGTCTCCAGATCTCAACCCCATAGAAAATCTTTGGAGGGAGTTGAAAGTCTGTGTTGCCCAGCGACAACCCCAAAACATCACTGCTCTAGAGGAGATCTGCATGGAGGAATGGGCCAAAATACCAGCAACAGTGTGTGAAAACCTTGTGAAGACTTACAGAAAACGTTTGACCTGTGTCATTGCCAACAAAGGGTATATAACAAAGTATTGAGAAACTTTTGTTATTGACCAAATACTTATTTTCCACCATAATTTGCAAATAAATTCATAAAAAAAATCCTACAATGTGTTTTTCTGGAGAAAAAAAATCTCATTTTGTCTGTCATAGTTGACGTGTACCTATGATGAAAATTACAGGCCTCTCTCATCTTTTTAAGTGGGAGAACTTTCACAATTGGTGGCTGACTAAATACTTTTTTCCCCCACTGTAAATATCCCTACCAGCGCTGCCTGAATTTAGCACTTTGGATCATGTTTTTAAGGAAACGCCTCAAATATTTCCACCCTCCCATCTGAGCGCAAGCATGCTGATGTTAGACAGGTAAATTGCCGAACCTGGAGTTAGGGTTGGAAAATGCCAGTGCGCCAGTTTTTAAGTGCGTTTGACGCTAGCACCACCTTAACGCCAGGCGAAAATAGAGACCAAATTCAACACGCTGTCATTGACCTCCATATAAAAAAATCCTCACTTAGTGGGCTTATTTTCGTGCACTAATTTTTTTTTTGTAAAACCTCTCGCTTTGCCTATTTCTCTCTGGCCTCAACTGATAATTGTGCACTAAAACCTTGAATAACTGTATCGGCTATGCCATGACTGACCATGTGCTTGAACAATGCTCATTTATTTGAGTGACTCAAGGATTTTATCAAAACCAATCACAAGTTTTTATTGGAACATTTTGAAACAGTAATGATGTCAAACAAAAAAAGTAATTTTTTTCATATGCTAAACTTAATGACAGTACATTTCTCCAAAACAATGTAACCAGGTTTTTCCAAAGTGGTTCATGGCAATAATGATCATTATAATCACTAAAAGATATATGTTATAGTGAAGTCCATGTGGCTATAGTACGGTACATATACTGTAATTCAACGGTTGTTCACCAACCAAGACATTTTAGAAAACACAAGATATCTTCTCAAAACAGAAAAAAATGAAAACACAACCATTATAAACTTGGTTTGCAGTAATGAAGGCTAGTGTGTCTGTACCATTCCCTGACTTTACACACAATGTGTATTCAGCTCTTTCCTCTCAGATGGAGTTTTCCCAACATCCATCCTCTCTGATTATACATACAGTGCCTTTGGAAAGTATTCAGACCCCTTGACTTTTTCCACATTTTGTTACGTTACAGCCTTATTCTAAAATTGATCAAAATAAAAAATATCCTCAGCAATCTACTCACAATACCCCATAATGACAAAGAGAAAACAGTTTTTTTTTTAAAATAAAAAATAAAAAACAGAAATACCTTATTTAGATAAGTATTCAGACCCTTTGCTATGAGACTCGAAATTGAGCTCAGGTGCATCCTGTTTCCATTGATCATCCTTGAGATGTTTCTACAACTTGATTGGAGTCCACCTGTGGTAAATTCAATTGATTGGACATGATTTGGAAAGGCAAATCATCTGTCTTCAGTTGAAGTCGGAAGTTTACATACACCTTAGCCAAATTAATTTAAACTCAGTTTTTCACAATTCCTGACATTTAATCCTAGTAAAAATTCCCTGTCTTTGGTCAGTTAGGATCACCACTTTATTTTAAGAATGTGAAATGTCAGAATAATAGTAGAGAGAGTGATTTATTTAAGCTTTTATTTCTTTCATCACATTCCCAGTGGGTCAGAAGTTTACATACACTGAATTAGTATTTGGTAGCATTGCCTTTAAATTGTTTAACTTGGGTCAAACGTTTCGGGTAGCCTTCGACAAGCTTCCCACAATAAGTTGGGTGAATTTTGGCCCATTCCTCCTGACAGAGCTGGTGTAACTGAGTCATGTTTGTAGGCCTCCTTGCTCGCACACGCTTTTTCAGTTCTGCCAACACATTTTCTATAGGATTGAGGTCAGGGCTTTGTGATGGCCTCTCCAATACCTTGACTTTGTTGTCCTTAAGCCATTTTGCCACAACTTTGGAAGTATGCTTGGAAGTATGCTTGTGGTCCTCTGTAGCTCAGCTGGTAGAGCACGGCGCTTGTAACGCCAAGGTAGTGGGTTCGATCCCCGGGACCACCCATACACAACAACAAAAAATTTATGCACGCATGACTGTAAGTCGCTTTGGATAAAAGCGTCTGCTAAATGGCATATTATTTATATTATATTAAAAAGACCCATTTGCGACCTAGCTTTAACTTCCTGACTGATGTCTTGAGATGTTGCTTCAATATATCCATATAATTTTCCTTTCTCATGATGCCATTTATTTTGTGAAGTGCACCAGTCCCTCCTGCAGCAAAGCACCCCCACAGCATGATGCTGTCACCCCCGTGCTTCACGGTTGGGATGGTGTTCTTTGGCTTGCAAGCCACCCCCTTTTTCCTCCAAACATAACGATGGTCATTATGGCCAAACAGTTCTATTTTTGTTTAATCAGACCAGAGGACATTTCTCCAAAAAGTACGATCTTTGTCCCCATATGCAGTTGCAAACCGTAGTCTGGCTTTTTTATGGCAGTTTTGGAGCAGTGGCTTCTTCCTTGCTGAGCGGCCTTTCAGGTTAAGTCGATATAGGACTCGTTTTACTGTGGAAATAGATACTTTTGTACCTGTTTCCTCCAGCATCTTCACAAGGTCATTTGCTGTTGTTCTGGGATTGATTTGCATTTTCACACGAAAGTACGATCATCTCTAGGAGACAGAACGCGTCTCCTTCCTGAGCGGTATGATGGCTGCATGGTCCCATGGTGTTTATACTTGCGTACTATTGTTTGTACAGATGAACGGGTTACCTTCAGGCGTTTGGAAATTGCTCCCAAAGATGAACCGGACTTGTGGAGGTCTACAATTGTTTTTCTGAGGTCTTGGCTGATTTCTTTTGATTTTCCCATGATGTCAAGCAAAGAGACACTACGTTTGAAGGTAGGCCTTGAAATAGATCCACCAATTGACTCAAACTGTGTCAATTAGCCTATCAGAAGCTTCTAAAGCCATGACATCATTTTCTGGAATTTTCCAAGCTGTTTAAAGGCACAGTCAACTTAATGTATGTAAACTTCTGACCCACTGGAATTGTGATACAGTGAATTATAAGTGAAATAATCTGTCTGTAAACAATTGTTGGAAAAATTACTTGTGTCATGCACAAAGTAGTTGTCCTAACCGACTTGCCAAAACTATAGTGTTTACAAGAAATGTGTGGAGTGGTTGAAAAACGTGTTTTAATGACTCCAACTTAAGTGTATGTAAACTTCCGACTTCAACTGTATATAATGTCCCACAGTTGACAGTGCATGTCAGAGCAAAAACCAAGCCATGAGGCAAAGGAAATGTCCGTAGAGCTCCGAGACAGGATTGTGTCGAGGCACAGATCTGAGGAAGGGTAGCAAAACATTTCTAGAGCATTGAAGGTCCCCAAGAACACAGTGGCCTCCATCATTCTTAAATGGAAGAAGTTTGGAACCACCAAGACTCTTCCTAGAGCTGGCCGCCCGGCCAAACTGAGCAATCGGGGGAGAAGATCCTTGGTCAGGGAGGTGAACAAGAACCCGATGGTCACTGACAGAGCTCCAGAGTTCCTCTGTGGAGATGGGAGAACCTTCCAGAAGGACAACCATATCTGCAGCACTCCACCGATCTGGCCTTTATGGTAGAGTGGCCAGATGGAAGCCACTCCTCAGTAAAAGGCACATGACAGCCTGCTTGGAGTTTGCCAAAAGGCACCTAAAGAATCTCATGAAACCAAGATTGAACTCTTTGGCCTGAATGGCAAGCGTCACGTCTGGAGTAAACCTGGCACCATCCCTACGGTGAAGCATGGTGGTGGCAGCATCATGCTGTGGGGATGGTTTTCAGTGGCAGGGACTGGGAGACTAGTCAGAATCGAGGGAAAGATGTACGGAGCAAAGTACAGAGAGATCTTTGATGAAAACCTGCTCCATAGCACTCAGGACCTCAGACTGGGGCAACAGTTCACCTTCCAACAGGACAACAACCCTAAGCACACAGCCAAGACAATGCAGGAGTGTCTCTGAATGTCCTTGAGTGGCCCAGCCAGAGCCCGGACTTGAACCCGATCGAACATCTCTGGAGAAACCTGAAAATAGCTGTGCAACGACGTTCCCCATCCAACCTGACAGAGCTTGAGAGGATCTGCAGAGAACAATGGGAGAAACTCCCCAAATACAGGTGTGCCAAGCTTGTAGCGACATACCCAAGAAGACTCCCAAGGCTGTAATCTGAGTACTTATGTAAATGTGATATTTCAGTTTATTCTTTTTTATAAATTAGCAAAAATGTAAAGAAAAACTGTTTTTGCTTTGTCATTATGGGGTATTTTGTGTAGATTGATGAGGGATAAAAACAATTTTAAGCATTTTAGAATAAGGCTGTAACATAACAAAATGTGGAAAAACTCAAGGGGTCTGAATACTTTCCGAAGGCACTGTAGGTCCTCCTTCCTCTCTTCCTTGAAGTTATCGCTGATCTGATATGACATGATTGGTGAAATCAATGTAGTGGACTTCTTGCTCACCTATCAAATAATGTTAGATCTGTGCTTACCTCAAGGAAGGAGGAAGGATGTATTATCAGAGTATTCGAACAGGGCCATAGAAAGCTGCTGCATGTTGGACAGGCGATGAGCGAGAGACACAGAAAAAACGGACAAAGTACTGTTCTCTACAAGCAGTTCCTTTTTTAATCCCCAAAATGGCGCCCACTCCCTTGTCCGACTTTGCCACGGAAGTCCAGCCTACTTAGCAGCACTGTTCGGCCTCAATGAAACCCTCCTTATCGTGACCCCCCAGCTCCACCTCAGCATAGGTGGAGTGGCAGCTCTGGTTGCGGAACTTCATAGATGGCCAGTAGTTATTGGTGTGTCGCTGTGAACAACAGACATTTTAACCAACCAGGATTAGTCAAATCCAGGAGTACAGTACAGCCCTAGACCAGGGTTGTGTTCAGTAGGGAACAACCATTTTGAAACAGAGTGAAACGGGGAGGTACTAACTGAATGTGTCCAATACAAACACAGATTTTTGATTCAGTGCAAAATGGTAGGCAACAGTGTGCCTTACTGAACACGACCCAGCACATCTGGCCCTCAAGGGCCGAAGTCCTGCTACCTATCGTTTCTCCGTGGCATTTAATTTATATTTTCATGCTGTTGATCATAGCTTAAATTGAGTCATGCATCCCTGTGCTAGACATTTCTATATAAGAACAGAGCATCCAAGTGGAATTTATTTAATTCTGTAAGGGCCTGCTCTCAGTCTCACCTGCATGAGGTAGAATGGAGGAGCAACAGTGGGGTGTGTGTTGATATAGTAGACAGCCAAAAGGGTTAGGGCTACCAGCAGAATGAGGGCTGCCACCACACCTGCAATAATCGCAGTGTGCTCTGTCCGTTCCTGGTGTGGAGGACCTGTTTGCAAGTCTGAGAGAAAAGAAAAGCGAGGTAACGCTAATTATTCTAATCATTGGAATGATTGTGAATAAGAATTGCTAATGTCAAATTAAATTAGCCCTAGTCTACCCTGCTACGCTTGGTAAAATGGCTAAAGGAGAAGGCATAGTGCCCAAAACAGGATACATATAGTATAGACAGTTGGCCAGCTTCACTTGCGCATTAGCGACGGTTATAGGACAAAAGCACATCACAAAGACAGAACAACACAAGACTTACAGTACAACACTATGAACTCAAGACTCTAGCAGCATTCCAATGTGCCTGGAAATGTTGGTGATAATAAAGGCTTGGAACAGCCAGGATATTGTCTTTTAATAGGTAGCGCACCAAAAGGTATATTTTATTCATAGTTGCATTCAGGATATTTTTTTCTAAATGTTTAACTGAGTTTATCCTCTCAGTGGCTCAGTCAAGTCTAAGGTCAGTGGCTCCGGTTAAGGATAACATTACTCACAACCAGGCAGCCTCACTGACTTATGCAAAACACCCACATAGCCAACCAATTACAAGCCAACTCACCACCACCATTGTAACGAATGAGAAGTTTGGTATCATCTGTGGATAAAAAGAGAGTATTGTTGTACAGACACATAAGATGGGAAGAGACAGACGGACACAGACAGACAGACAAACAAACAGACAGACAGAACTTGGACAACAGAAAGCAAGCACAGAAAGCATGGATTAGCATCTAACTATATTTATCCATCATTTGAGGGTGGATTTGGGTTGCTGCTACATAGCAGAACTTGAAATGTCTCCTTATAATTATAAACATATGGAGAAAAACATTTCAATCTGGAAATTGTTAAATGTCTCAACCTGGCAACATTGATTTCCTACGTTGACATTGGACTGGGTCATTTATCTGGGCTGGACCATACTATCTTTAATAAGATAATGGGGGTGTGCTGATTTGGTATGTGAGTGGCCAGCAACCCTGGGCACCACTATAACTCAGACCCAGCAGAGGGGTGGTGCTTCCGGCCCCCGACTCACCCTCTGTGACGGGGATATCTGAGAGCACTGCAGAGGAGGGCGTGGGCTCTGGGGTCGATTGGTTGAAGGGCCCCATGGAGCCCTCAGGACCTCCCTGGGTGTAGTCCTCACAGGTGCCCTCTTTTGCCTGAAAGAAAGTTACAAAATAATATTGGCGGGAGTGGGCGAGTAACGGTTGTTAGATGTAATTTGTTGCAACGTCATCTTCTGCTTTTTCGGCACTACGATCTAATGCCATCTCACCTCTTCTGGACAGTTGTAGTCGAGCCACTCCTGTCTGTGACGATCAATTCCATCAGAGCATCTGAAACACATGTGGAGAGGACCGAGAGAGAGGACAATTATGCAATATAATACACAATACAACGCTAATAAACAATCTTTACGTCTCACGTTAGTCCTTCATACATGACATTAAGTCAAACACTCACATGTATACATACACACGCACAATCACGCACACTCGCAAGCACACACACACAACAATCACACACACCTCACCTTTGCAGTGTGTTGCACCAACCACAGCCGTTTGTCTGGTTGGATATGAGACAGAGTTCACAGGTGGTGTGTTGGAGACATGCTGGGAAAATCAGACAAATGATCCATTACAACTTTTACAGGCTTGTTTTCAGTAGGGGGAAAGCGTGAAACTGCCATCATGATGTCACAAGTTTGGCTGAGTAGGGGTCTATGAGAACAATGCATACTCACTGGGCAGTGGAGTGAACTCAAAGGCAGAGTGATTGATGATCTTAGTGGTGTCAATCTCTACTCTATGGTACTCATAGATGGTCCGCCGTCTTGCATCTATAGGAAGGAAATCAAGTAGAAGTAGGGCGAGTATTCTTGACCTTGTGACATTCACACAAATAACATGATGCTGATCTAAAACCTGTCTGGGTACAGTAGAGAGGGAAGGATATTGGATGTCAGGAGTGAGTGTAATCTTGTTGTGACTGACCTGAGGACTGTGGAGAGGGGAGGAGGGCCATGAATGCGTCAGACAGGCCCACCTTCACTGGGTGTTCAGTGGAGTTGATCTTCTCCACTGGCAAAGGAACCTAAAGGAGGAGGAGAAGGAGGGAATCAAAGACTGGAGAGTTGGCTTTTGCTTTTTTACAGTTAAGTTGGCTTTGGGAGACCGGTCGAGATATTCCCATTTTGAGCTAGGGTGCGCCTACAGTGATCAATAACATGGTCGAAAATCCTAACCTGTTGTCGTGAGTGTTCTACGTCTCCGAGTGAGTATTATTTTATATCTAAACTCAGCAAAAAAAGAAACGTCCCTTTTTCAGGACCCTGTCTTTCAAAGATAATTCGTAAAAATCCAAATAACTTCACAGATCTTCATTGTAAAGGGTTTAAACACTGTTTCCCATGCTTGTTCAATGAACCATAAACAATTGATGAACATGCACCTGTGGAACGGTCATTAAGACACTAACAGCTTATAGACAGTAGGCAATTAAGGTCACAGTTATGAAAACTTAGGACAATAAATAGGCCTTTCTACTGACTCTGAAAAACACCAAAAGAAAGATGCCCAGGGTCCCAGCTCATCTGCGTGAACGTGCCTTAGGCATGCTGCAAGGAGGCATGAGGACTGCAGATGTGGCCAGCGCAATAAATTGCAATGTCCGTACTGTGTGACGCCTAAGACAGCGGTACAGGGAGACAGGATGGACAGCTGATCGTCCTCGCAGTGGCAGACCACATGTAACAACATCTGCACAGGATCGGTACATCCGAACATCACACCTGCGGGACAGGTACAGGATGGCAACAACAACTGCCCGAGTTACACCAGGAACGCACAATCCCGCCATCAGTGCTCAGACTGTCCGCAATAGGCTGAGAGAGGCTGGACTGAGGGATTGTAGGCCTGTTGTAAGGCAGGTCCTCACCAGACATCACCGGCAACAACGTCGCCTATGGGCACAAACCCATCGTCGCTGGACCAGACAGGACCAGACAGCTCTTCACTGACGAGTCGCGGTTTTGTCTCACCAGGGGTGATGGTCGGATTCGCGTTTTACACCGAGGCCTGTACTCTGGAGTGGGATCGATTTGGAGGTGGAGGGTCCGTCAGGGTCTGGGGCTGTGTGTCACAGCATCATCGGACTGAGCTTGTTGTCATTGCAGGCAATCTCAACGCTGTGCGTTACAGGGAAGACATCCTCCTCCCTCATGTGTTACCCTTCCTGCAGGCTCATCCTGACATGACCCTCCAGCATGGCAATGCCACCAGCCAAACTGCTCGTTCTGTGCATGATTTCCTGCAAGACAGGAATGTCAGTGTTCTGCCATGGCCAGCGAAGAGTCTGGATCTCAATCCCATTGAGCACATCTGGGACCTGTTGGATCGGAGGGTGAGGGCTAGAGCCATTCCCCCCAGAAATGTCAGGGAACTTGCAGGTGCCTTGGTGGAAGAGTGGGGTAACATCTCACAGCAAGAACTGGCAAATCTGGTGCAGTCCATGAGGAGGAGATGCACTGCAGTACTTAATGCAGCTGGTGGCCACACCAGATACTGACTGTTACTTTTGATTTTGACCCCTCTTTTGTTCAGGGACAAATTATTCAATTTCTGTTAGTCACTGTGGAACTTCTTTAGTTTATGTCTCAGTTGTTGAGTCTTATGTTCATACAAATATTTACAGATGTTAAGTTTGCTTAAAATAAACGCAGTTGACAGTGAGAGGACGTTTCTTTTTTTGCTGAGTTTTTAAAAGAGGCCAGCTATCTATGGCTACAGCTAGCCTTTCTGCCGCACTGTGCCCATCTATTTCAATGTTTGGATAAGAGGACAAGGCCATACACATTTTATTAACTGTTTAACAGACTTAATATTTTTTTAAGTGAGATGAGCAAGCGAAAAAAATAAAATAAAATAAAGTTCAACCCATTGTACAAAATACTGAACAACCTCAGTACAACACCTTGCGTTTACACCAAGCGACCTCACAAAAACATTTTCGCCTTTTGGTATAACGGTCACAGGGACCAGGGTTTGAGTCCCAGTCAGGGTACCCCTACATTGGTGTCAGGTGTTGGATAGCACCTTTGAAAGCATGGCTGAATCTCAAACCGAACACTTAGCCCCCAAACCCTTTATCGAGTGGCCACTTGCTGATGTATTCGACAGTGATCACTCAAGTCTGCATGTGTTTTGGCCAAAATGAGCATTGAGACGATGCGCACTTGACGTCCCAACTGCCCCTTATCAATATTCCCAAATTCTAAATCCATTCGTGAGCATTCTCCCGCAACCTGTCTTGTACATTTTACATTTTACATTTTAGTCATTTAGCAGACGCTCTTATCCAGAGCGACTTACATGAGCAATTAGGGTGCCTTGCTTAAGGGCACATCAACAGATTTTTCACCTAGTCGGCTCGGGGATTAGTATTCAGACCCCTTGGATTTCTTCACATTTTATTGTGTTACAAAGTGGAATTAAAATTGATTAATCTTTTTTGTCAACAGGCTAGTAGAAGATGTTTTTTTTTTTTTAAATAAAAATTAGATCACTAAAATATAGTGATTGCATAAGTATTCAGTAAAATGTTGCTTAACAAACAGCATAATAAATTAGATAATAGGGGTTGACATGATTTTTGAATGACTAGCCCTTCCTCTGTCCCCCATACATACAACATCTGTAAGGTCCCTCAGTCACGTATTGAATTTCAAGCACAGATTCAACTACAAAAAATTTAATATTTTGGAGATTATTTCATTTTCAAATAACTGAAAGTGAGAGGTTGTAATCTGAATAAAGGGGAAAAGGCCATTCTTGAACACGAGGTGAGCTATTCTTACTAATCTGCTAGAGAACCAGTTCGGATTTAAGTATAGTTTATGTATGACTGAAGCCTTTAGTGAGAGGTCTAATGCTTTAATATTTAATAATTTCTGCCCTCCAAATTAATATTCATTATATAAATAGGCCTGTTTATTTTTGTCTGGCTTGCCATTCCAAATAAAATTGAAAAAAAACAACAACAACTAGTCAGGTGTAGGCAGGGCCATAAGCAAACAGGTAAACTGGGGGGGGGTGAATAGTTATGCACGTTTAGTTTTTTTGTCTTATTTCTTGTTTGTTTCACAATAAAAACTATTTTTCATCTTCAAAGTGGTAGGCATGTTGTGTAAATCAAATGATACAAACCCCCAAAAAATCCATTTTAATTCCAGGTTGTAAGGCAACAAAATAGGGAAAATGCCAATGGGGGTGAATACTTTCGCAAGCCACTGTATAAGCTTGCTGCTTAGCAAACTGTTGGAAAACATTGTGTTTGACCAAATACAATGTTATTTCTCTGTAAACAAATTTACAACAGACTTTCAGGATGCTTATAGAGAAGAGCGCTCAACATGTACTGCACTGACACAAGTGACTGATGATTGGTTGAAAGAAATTGATAATAAGAAGATTGTGGGTGCTGTACTGATAGATTTCAGTGCAACCTTTGATATTATTGACCATAACCTTTTGTTGAAAAAACGTACACTACCGGTCAAAAGTTTTAGAACACCTACTCATTCAAGAGTTTTTCTTTATTTTAACTGTTTTCTACATTGTAGAATAATAGTGAAGACATCAAAACTATGAAATAACACATATGGAATCATGTACTAAGTAAAAAAGTGTTAAACAAATCAAAATATATTTTATATTTGAGATTCTTCATATATCCACCTTGCCTCCACAATCCCCCGACCTCAAACAAATTGAGATGGTTTGGGATGAGTCGGACCGCAGAGTGAAGGAAAAGCAGCCAACAAGTGCTCAGCATATGTGGGAACTCCTTCAAGACTGTTGAAAAAGCATTCCAGGTGAAGCTGGTTGAGAGAATGCCAAGAGTGTCATCAAAGCAAGGGGTGGCTATATGAAGAAACTCACATATAAAATATATTTTGATTTGTTTAACACTTTTTTGGTTACTACATGATTCCATATGTGTTATTTCATAGTTTTTGATGTCTTCACTATTATTCTACAATGTAGAAAATAGTAAAAATAAAGAAAAACCCTTGAATTAGTAGGTGTTCTAAAACTTTTGACTAGTGCTATATGTTTTCATTATCCAATTGTATTGCATCAATCTCAGACGGCTGTTTATTGTCTGTATCTGATCTCTAGAGCATATCATACCCCAGTCCTCTGCTGAAATATCTTCCTGCATATCTTGTATCCACTGAAGTCTCTTACTCTCAGAGTTGTCTTCATGAGTAGCTACCATTTTCCCATATAATGATGTAATTTGACCTCTCCCATAACACATATTAACAGAGAGCATTTCTAAGGTGGTCAAAGGAGGTTGTAGGGCAGATTGTTTTAGACTGGAAAAAAATTAAGCTTCTCAATTGAAAGTATTTGAAAAAATGCTTTTGTGGTAAGTTAAATCTTCCCTTTAGTTCTTCAAACGACATGAGCCCTTTTTCATGGTATAAGTCTATTACTTTAACAATACCTTTTCTTGCCCATTCTTTAAACTCCAAGTCATTGTTACCAGGTGTGAAATTGTAATTGCCCCAAATTGGTGTAAAACTGGATAACACAGGGGATCCACCCAGATATTGCTGTACTTCGTGCCATACAGTTAGGGTGGTTTTAACAAAGGGATTAGTAGTATTCTTCTTTAGTTTCTTAAAGGGAGTTGAGTACAAATATCCATCCAAAGTTAAGCCTTTAGTGGACAGCATTTCAGTCTGCAGCCAGGGTAAGGATGGTTTCTTGGAGAACCAAAACATTGAAGCCCAGTAATACGTAACCCCCCTCTGTCATAGGGTAAATAAAGAAGAGAAAGTCTAAGCCTTGGTTTTCTGTTGCTCCAGATAAAATCTGAGAGTATCTTTCTGATCTTTGAGGAAAATAAAGGTGGTGGAAAGAGATAAAGAAATTTGGGCAGAATATTGATCTTAATGATATTTATTCTACCAATTATGGATATAGGCAATGATGTCCATCTGTTGATGGATTCTGTTACATTCGTTACCATAAATTAATAATTTGCAGAACTCAAAGAGCTAATTTCTGGTGTGATTTTAATACCAAGATATGTGAAACCTTGTGCTGTACAACTGGATTCAGTCTCTCTTGCTTGTTGAGGAAAAGGATGGAAGATTTGGTTTTATTAACTTTCAACCCAGAAAACTGACCAAAGTTATTAATTAAATTGGAGAGGGAAGAGATAGAAATCTTTTGATCTGTGAGGAATAAGAGGGTATCATCAGCATACAGGGCCACTCGATGTTCAAAATCTGATGTTTTAATTTCACTAATTGACGAGTGGGCCCTTACTGCAATGGCAAAGGGTTCTATATCTAAAAGAAAGAGTCCTGGACTGGCCGGACATTCTTGTCTCGTGCCCTGAAAAAGCTTAAAAGCTTGTGAAATCAAGTTGTTAGTGGCAACTTCTGCAGTGGGGTCGGTATATAATATCTTAATCCATTTACAGAAGTAGTTCCCAAACCCAAATCTCTTAAGCACTTCAAATAAATAAGACCACTCAACTCTGTCGAATGCCTCCTCTGCATCAAGTGAGAGTAGGGCAGTATCAGGGGACCCTTCACACATGTGCACTATGTTTAGTACACACATTTTTTTCACGAAGCCATTTTGGTCTTCATGTATTAGATATGGGAGCACTCTATCCAATCTCCTGGCTTTAGCAATAATTTTTGAGTCGGAGTTCAGAAGAGAAATCGGTCTGTAACTTTCACATTTTGTTGGGGATTTATCAGGCTTCAGAATAAGAGTGATTAAAGCACTCCTTAGAGAGCGGGGAAACAACCTTGCTGAAAGGATTTAGCATACATGTCAAATAGTGGACCTAGAAGTTTGTCCTTAAATATCTTATAAATATCTATTGGGAGCCCATCTGGACCTGCCACTTTACCTCCCTTCATATTGAAAATAGCATCAGATATTTCAACACCATCCAATTCCTTTTCCAGATCCAATTTTGTGTCTTCTGAAATAGAGGGAAAATCAAGACCATCCAAAAATGATGTCTGATTAGTTAAGTTCTCAGGAGATTCAGAGTTGTAAAGTGTGATATTGTTATTTTTACTGCTGCTCTTTAATAATTTTTACTTTTATTTTGTATTATTTCGTCTTTTTTTGTGAAATTGTTTTTGGTATTCTTTCTTAAAACTGCATTGTTGGTTAAGGGCTTGTAAGTAAGCATTTCACTGTAAGGTCTACACCTGTTGTATTCGGCGCATGTGAGAAATGACATTTGTTTTGATTTAATTGTCGGCGAGTAACATGAATAATCCCTTTTACTCGAGTCCTCCAAGGTTCACATAGATTTAAGTCCTTAATGAAATGCTGTAATTTCTTTCTAATCTGGGAGTGGGAAGTGTCTAAACCAGAGGAGCGATCTAGATGAGGATCAAGAGTGCAATTAAAATCCCCTGCCATTCGAATTCTGGAAAGAAATGGGTATTCTTCAAAGAAATCTCTCTTCATTCAGTGTCCATCCAACGTCTCTACACTGTCCCAGGAAGGAAGACTATCAATATAAATACATTCTCAAAGAATTTGGGATTATCATCATCAAATAAAATGTTATTTGTCACATGCAGCGAATACAACAGGTGCAGACCTATGCATAGATAATAAACAGCGAGTAGCAGCAGTGTAAAAACAATGTCAATGTAAATAGTCCGGGTGGCCATTTGATGAATTGTTCAGCAGAGAGAACAGTCTATGACTTGGGTGACTGGACACCACCTAGTATATAGGTCCTGGATGGTAGGAAGCTTGGCCCCAGTGATATACTGGGCTGTACGCACTACCCTCTGTATGCCGAGCAGTTGCCATACCAGTTGGCGATGCAACCGGTCAGGATGCTCTCGATGGTACAGCTGTAGAACCTTTTGAGGATCTGGGGACCCATGCCAAATCTTTTCAGTCTCCTGAGGGGGAAAAGGCGTTGTCGTGGCCTCTTCACGACTTTCTTGGTGTGTTTGGACCATGACAGTTTGTTGGTGATGTGGACACCAACTTGAAACTCTCGACCCGCTCCACTACAGCCCCGTCGATGTGAATGGGGGCGTGTTCGGCACCCCTTTTCCTGTAGTCCACGATCATCTCCTTTGTCTTGCTCACGTTGAGGGAGAGGTTGTGGTACTGGCACCACACTGCCAGGTCTCTGACCTCCTCCCTATAGGCTGTCTCATCATTGTCGGTGATCAGGCCTACCACCGTTGTGTCGTAAGCAAACTTAATGATGGTGTTGGAGTCATGCTTGGCCACGCAGTCGTGGGTGAACAGGGAATACAAGAGGGGACTAAGCACGCACCCCTGAGGGGCCCCCGTGTTGAGGATCAGCGTGGGAGATGTGTTGTTGCCTACCCTTACCACCTGGGTGCGGCCCGTCAGGAAGTCCAGGATCCAGTTGCAGAGGGAGGTGTTTAGTCCCAGGGTCCTTAGCTTAGTGATGAGGTTTGTGGTCATTATGGTGTTGAACGCTGAGCTGTAGTCAATGAACAGCATTGTCACATAGGTGTTCCATTTGTCCAGGTGGGAAAGGGCAGTGTGGAGTGCGATTGAGATTGCGTCATCTGTGGAACTGTTGGGGTGGTATGCGAATTGGAGTGGGTCTTGGGTTTCCGGGATGATGGTGTTGATGTGAGCCATGACCAGCCTTTCAAAGCACTTCATGGCTACCGACGTGAGTGCTACGGGGCGGTAGTAATTTAGGCAGGTTACCTTCGCTTTCTTGGGCACAGAGACTATGGTGGTCTGCTTGAAACATGTAGGTATTACAGACTCGGTCAGGGAGAGGTTGAAAATGTCAGTGAAGACACTTGCCAGTTGGTCCGCGCATGCTCTGAGTACATGTCTTGGTAATCCGTTTGGCCCTGCGGCCTTGTGAATGTTGACCTATTTAAAGGTCTTTACATGACTAGGATGAAGATTCACGTTGTATGCCACGGATGAACGCCTCGGCTTGAGAGGGAGATTCAAACCTGTGTGACCGTCCATTGTAAGTCAGACGTAGTTTAGCTGGGAAGGCTATTCCATAGGCAATGTTGATCGACCTGAGCTGGCGTTTGACCCTGTCGTAGCCTTTTCTTTTTCCGTGCAGGTCCACGGATAGGTCAAGGAAGAACATGATCTCTCAGTCCCTGTACATCACCTTGCCCTTGGCCCTGGCTTTCCGCATCACTCTGACTTTGTCTTGAAAGTTGAGAAACTTCATGATAAGAACTCGAGGAGAGAGGTGGTTTCTCGGGCCTGTAGGAGCCGGAAGCCGATGGGCTCTTTCAATGCTGTGAGGAAAAAATCCTGTATAACCTATTTAAGCTTGTATAGCAGAAACAATTTAATGATTAATTACTTTAATAGTTCTTAATGCTAAACTTTGTTATGCACATGCGCTGTATGAGCCTTAAATCTGTAAATTTCCACTGTCTGTTTGAAGGTCTTGTAAGAAGGACCTGGTATTTTTCCAGTCTACCTCTGTTCAACTTACAGTGCCTTGCAAAAGTATTCATCCCCCTTGGAATTTTTCCTATTTTGTTGCATTACAACCTGTAATTTAAACAGATTTTTATTTGGATTTCATGTAATGGAATTACATGTAAATTCAAGGCACACTTAACCAGCATGGCTACCACAGCATTCTGCAGCGATACGCCATCCCATCTGGTTTGGGCTTAGTGGGACTATCATTTGTTTTTCAACAGGACAATGACTCAACACATCTCCAGGCTGTGTAAGGGCTATTTTACCAAGAAGGAGAGTGATGGAGTGCTGCATCAGATGACCTGGCCTCCACAATCCCCCAACCTCAACCAAATTGAGATGGTTTGGGATGAGTCGGACCGCAGAGTGAAGGAAAAGCAGCCAACAAGTGCTCAGCATATGTGGGAACTCCTTCAAGACTGTTGGAAAAGCATTCCAGGTGAAGCTGGTTGAGAGAATGACAAGAGTGTACAAAGCTGTCATCAAGGCAAAGGGTGGCTATTTGAAGAATCTCAAATATAAAATATATTTTGATTTGTTTAACACTTTTTTGGTTACTACATGATTCCATATGTGATATTTCATAGTTTTGATGTCTTCACTATTATTCTACAATGTAGAAAATAGTAAAAATAAAGAAAAACCCTTGAATTAGTAGGTGTTCGACAACTTTTGACCGGTAGTGTATTATTATTATTAACCTCCGCCCCTGTTTATCACTTACCCTCCACCCGTCCCTCCTCCATCCCCTCATCCCCTCCCTTTGCCCCCCAAATCTTGACCTCGGATTACGGGAATCCTCCAGAGCTCAGGCATCAGCACTTTGCCTTGCCCCCAGCTCAGGCCAGCTCGGAGGGGGATAGGTTTTCACTGCTGGCCCCCCTGCTTGGGGTTAGCATTGCACAACCACCACCCAACCTGGGGAGCTGTCAAACACCCTCACCATCCCTCACCAGGCAGTCTGCAGTAAGGAAGAGACTAGAAAGAGAGACCCAGTGAAGAACCAGGACTCTGGAATAGTCTAGACCACATTCCTCTGAACCAGACCTGACAAGGTATTGTGAAGTTATTTTGGTTTACCTGTGTGAGTCAATCACCGTGTTGCTGTGATTTGTCTGCATAGTGGTTCAGTATAGTGATGTAGTGATTTAGAATTATTTAGAATATACAGCCTGTCTGTAGTGATTGTAAACAGTATGGTGCACTGAGTGATTCACTTCTTGGTCAGAAACCGGTCTCTCAAGAATTTAAACTTTTCCTCTAGTGGGACATTTATAAATGTTATGCTTTGCCCTCCTTGTGCCCTGTAGATATGAAATGTACTAATATACTGTAGTTCTTTCAATTTGGCCCCATGAAAATAAGACTGTTTTTTTTTTTGGGCTGGAAAATTAATGTAGAAATTAATTATACAATGCATTTTTATGCCTTGCACATACAGTATGCCATATTTCTGACAATAAGAAATGTCCACTGTTTCACACTTTTTTGAAAACTTTCTGTACAGTTCCAGTATGGAACTTCTGTACCTCTATACAGTTAAGTTACACAGGCCTACACAGTATAGCCAGTGTATGTGTAGATGTATACTCCAGAAAATGCTAGGCATTTGTCTGTGAAGCTAATTTTGCCTTTAGTGCATTTCTGTAGTGCTTTTGGAGCCAGCCCTGTCAAGGATAGCGTTTTAAGACATCCAGTGTCTCAGGGTTTTACCCTCTCTCTGTTCACCAAGCTTCTACAAGCCTCATATCACACACTCTTCAAAGAGAGAAATGTATATTTGCAATATATATGCCAACATTTCTATTTTAAAAGTATATATTGCAAGGCATAATGTATTGTCTAATACAGTGTAGAAATATAACATTCTTACCATAATGTGAGTAGAATAGGTAAAGATCATTGTATTTTACAGTAACTTATAACATAATAGTTTTATGCATGTTATTTACTCTGGAATATATACTATAAAGAATGCACTCCATAAGTAACACAATACAAAATCTTTTAAAATAAGTGCTCTATATTTTTGATATCCCTATAATTCCCTGTGTAAATCCCTGTATATATTTAGTGTATCTGTTATACAGCCTGTAAATGTACAGTGCCTTGCAAAAGTATTCATCCCCCTTGGTGTTTTTCCTATTTTGTTGCATTACATTTTATTTGGATTTCATGTAATGGATATACACAAAATAGTCCAAATTGGTGAAGTGAAATAAAAAAAATTACTTGTTAAATATAATTCTGAAAAATAAATAAAGGAAAAGTGGTGCGTGCATATGTTTTCACCCCCTTTGCTATGAAGCCCCTAAATAAGATCTGGTGCAACCAATTACCTTCAGAAGTCACATAATTAGTTAAATAAAGCCCACCTGTGTGCAATCTAAGTGTCACATGATCTGTCACATGATCTCAGTATATATACACCTGTTCTGAAAGGCCCCAGAGTCTGCAACACCACTAAGCAAGGGGCACCACCAAGCAAGCGGCACCATGTAGACCAAGGAGCTCTCCAAACAGGTCAGGGACAAAGTTGTGGAGAAGTACAGATCAGGGTTGGGTTATAAAAAAAATATCAGAAACTTTGAACATCCCACGAGCACCATTGAATCCATTATTAAAAAATGGAAAGAATATGGCACCACAACAAACCTGCCAAGAGAGGGCCGCCCACCAAAACTCACGGACCAGGCAAGGATGGCATTAATCAGAGAGGCAACAAAGAGACCAAAGATAACCCTGAAGGAGCTGCAAAGCTCCACAGCGGAAATTGGCTTATCTGTCCATTGGACCACTTTAAGCCGTACACTCCACAGAGCTGGGCTTTACGGAGTGGCCAGAAAAAAGCCATTGCTTAAAGAAAAAAATAAGCAAACATGTTTGGTGTTCGCCAATCTCTGCCATGAGGGCAGACTTTTCCACCAAACTCAATGGTGTCCTGACAGGGATTAGTGAGGTTAAACGTAACCTTCTAGCCTACTTCACGTGCTTGGACGAAGCAGAGGAATGCATTAGTATGGTGGAAGATACTGTCGTCACTGTCAAAACAACGACTGAACAGTTGGAAAAACAGCTGGCGGACGATACTTCAAAACTAAGCTTGCTCGAGAACCACTACAGGAGGTCTAATTTGAGACTGGTTAATCTACCCGAAAAGTGGAAGATGGTGACGCAGTTGCATTTCTTGAGAGATGTCTTCCCGAGGCATTAGGGCCGGACAACTTTCCGGACCCCCGCGCATTGTCGTGGAAATTCTAACTAATAAGGAGAGACAATCTTTATTTGATATTTATTAATTATTGCAATAATGGAGCTGGTCAATGACCACCCGTAGGTGATCGTTGAGAGCCCAACAATAAAGGAAATGCTGACGTCTTATATAGAGGACCTAAAAATGCTTAGTCATGGCTGGTTCCACCCCTCCCTGGCAGATCAGGGCATCATGAGCTACCTTGTTTTCTTGTGGCTATGTGTATCGGGTCATAGCGCACAAACAAGTGATAACATTAGTTCTGTTACTCCTCTCTGTCCAAGCCAGCCTCTGTTCAATCAATCAATGAATCAATCAAATTGATTTATAAAGCCCTTTTTACATCAGCAGATGTCACAAAGTGCTATACAGAAACCCAGCCTAAAACCCCAAACACAAGCAATGCAGATTTAGAAGCATGGTGGCTAGGAAAAACTCCCTAGAAAGGCAGAAACCTAGGAAGAAACCTAGAGAGGAACCAAGCTCTGAGGGGTGGTCAGTCCCCTTCTGGCTCTGGCGGGTGGAGATTACAACAGTACATGGCCATTAAGGCCAGATTTTTCTCCAAGATGTTCAAACGTTCATAGATGACCAGCAGGGTCAAATAATAACCACAGTGGTTGTAGAGGTTGCAACAGGTCAGTACATCAGGAGTAAATGTCACTTGGCTTTTCATAGCCGGGCATTTAGAGGTTGAAATAGCAGGTGCGGTAGAGAGAGAGAGTTGAAAACAGCAGGTCTGGGACAAGGTAGCACGTCCGGTGAACAAGTCAGGGTTCCATAGCTGCAGGCAGAGGAGTTGAAACTGGAGCAGCATCACGACCAGGTGGACTGGGGACAGCAAGGAGTCATCAGGCCAGGTAGTCCTGAGGCATGGTCCTAGGGCTCAGGTCCTCCGGGCGGGGAGGGAGCATACTTAAATTCACACAGGACACCGGATAAGACAGGAGAATATAACACCAGATATAACAGACTGACCCTAGTCTATGTGTTCACCTCATATCTCCACACAGCTGTGCCCTTGAAAGATAGTAAAAGACAGGATGGACTGAGACACTGTGGTCACTCTCAGAGGGTCTTTGTCTTGACCACGTGACTACAGTGGCTTGCGAAAGTATTCATTCATTGGGGGGTTTGTATCATTTGATTTACACAACATGCCTACCAATTTGAAGATGCAAAATAGTTTTTATTGTGAAACAAACAAGAAATAAGAAAAAAAAAACAGAAAACTTGAGCGTGCATAACTATTCACCCCCTCGAAGTCAACACTTTGTAGAGCCACCTTTTGCAGCAATTACAGCCGCCAGTCTCTTGGGGTATGTCTCTATAAGCTTGGCACAACTAGCCACTGGGATTTTTGGCCATTCTTCAAGGCAAAACTGCTCCAGCTCCTTCAAGTTGGATGGGTTCCGCTGGTGTACAGCAATCTTTAAGTCATACCACAGATTCTCAATTGGATTGAGGTCTGGGGTTTGACTACGCCATTCCAAGACATTTAAACGTTTCCCCTTAAACCACTCGAGTGTTGCTTTAGCAGTATGCTTAGAGTCATTGTCCTGCTGGAAGGTGAACCTCCATCCCAGTCTGAAATCTCTGGAAGACTGAAACAGGTTTCCCTCAAGAATTTCCCTGTATTTAGCGCCATCCATCATTCCATTTAGCTGCCACCACATGCTTCACTGTGGGGATGGTGTTCTCGGGGTGATGAGAGGTGTTGGGTTTGCGCCAGACATAGCGTTTTCCTTGATGGCCAAAAAGCTCAATTTTTGTCTCATCTGACCAGAATACCTTATTCCATATGTTTGGGGAGTCTCCCACATGCCTTTTGGCGAACACCAAAAGTGTTTGCTTATTTTCTTCTTTAAGCAATTGCTTTTTTCTGGCCACTCTTCCGTAAAGCCCAGCTCTGTGGAGTGTATGGCTTAAAGTGGTCCTATGGACAGATACCCCAATCTCCGCTGTGGAGCTTTGCAGCTCCTTCAGGGTTATCTTTGGTCTCTTTGTTGTCTCTCTGATGAATGCCCTCCTTGCCTGGTCCGTGAGTTTTGGTGGGTGGCCCTCTCTTGGCAGGTTTGTTGTGGTGCCATATTCTTTCCATTTTTTAATAATGGATTTAATGGTGCTCCGTGGGATGTTCAAAGTTTCTGATATTTTTTTTATAACCCAACCCTGATCTGTACTTCTCCACAACTTTGTCCCTGACTTGTTTGGAGAGCTCCTTGGTCTTCATGGTGCCACTTGCTTGGTGGTGCCCCTTGCTTAGTGGTGTTGCAGACTCTGGGGCCTTTCAGAGCAGGTGTATATATACTGAGATCATGTGACAGATCATGTGACACTTAAATAAAGTCCACCTGTGTGCAATCTACCTAATTATGTGACTTCTGAGGGTAATTGGTTGCACCAGATCTTATTTAGGGGCTTCATAGCAAAGGGGGTGAACACATATGCACGCACCACTTTTCCGTTATTTATTGTTCCGAATTTGTTGAAACAAGTTATTTTTTTCATTTCACTTCACCAATTTGGACTATTTTGTGTATGTCCATTACTTGAAATCCAAATAAAAATCCATTTAAATTACACGTTGTAAAGCAACAAAATAGGAAAAACGACAAGGGGGATGAATACTTTTGCAAGGCACTGTAGGTCCAATACCCAGGGTTCGCCACTGGTCTGTAACAAGGCGCCAGGGTTCCAGTAGAAGCATAGTATCGACTGCTCCTACAGTCTTGTTTCAATACTGCGGTTTATCTGACGCCGGCCCAGAAATACAATTTCCATAGATGGCCACATAGAGAAAGATTAGAAAATTCAAAAAAAGACATCATGACCTTTGTGCACAAAACATCCATTGAATCATTCAAATAATTGTCGCTGCGGCCCATTTTCTTTGTCTATCATTCACAGCCGAAGATATGAAAATGTTATATTCATCCAATGTCTACCATGTTTTTGGATGACGTGATGACGTCGTCGCTGCTCCCTGTGCTAGTGCACATGTGAAGTTGGGCCATGTAAACCAGATGCAACCCGGATATAGACGGTCCATGAATCGGCGTATGCGAACATGAGTAGATTATGTTGAAAACAACTGTCGGTCATCTAGGATGCAGTCACCAGTTATGTTATACCTCAGTGGTCTGTACTACACATGTGATGGCAGAGTTAGCAAAACAAATGCCCACCCGATTGATACAAATCATCAGATATCACTCTGCCAGGTAGACCTACTTTGCAGTCAACATATAATTGGAAGGTTTTTTGGGAAAGCCTTTAGAAATTACTGTTTTGGCATGCTAACTGGCTACACAACACAAACGCTGGCATTCCCATGTTGTTACTTCTTCAGAACGTTGCAGGAAATACGAATCACTGATGCATTCCTTTAATGAATTATGAGAAACGAGTGCAATTTAAACACTTTTCTAGTATGTTCAATACATGTAATAAATGTTCTACTAAGTTCAATACATTTTTGAATATTGTTTAATTCCATTTTAATGTCTGGATTCCGCAATTCCATCCGCATTTTCCGCATCGAAGATTTTATAGGGTCCTATATTGACCTTATCTTAGAAGTGTTTATGGGACATTGACATGGTTGTCTGAAGTGGGAAACTTCCCAATAAGGATTGTGTTCAATTGCTTTTGAAGTCGGAACAATTCTTCAACCAAAAAGCTAGCTAACATTGCTAATAATGAAGTTGGCTTGCTTCCTTAACATTGACAATATGGTATAACTAGTTACATTATCCACATTTGTAACTGTCAAGAAAAGGATTTCTTGTCATCTTTTGGTTGAAAAGGTGAAAGGTTAGTGATGATATGCCACAACACAGCAACTCTGGTAACAATTTTAATTATGACTTAAAGGGTTGTTCAAGTAAAACTTCCCAGGCGGAACTCTGAACTTCCCATAACTCTGACAGTGCGTGAACGCCTCATTCCTGCAGGCTAACTATCATCTATTGAGTTGCCATGTCCCATCAATTGAATGCCCAAATCAACTTAAAGGTAGACTGAGCGATATGAAGTAGATCAGGGCTATTCAACTATAGTAAATTCTTACGGGCGCCAGATTTGAAAAAGGCTATTTACAGGGGGACCAGACATTATACAGTATACATGGCTTTACGCTTCCTAAGACTGTTGTAAAAAACTATGCACAAATAACAATTATAATCTTATGAAGCAGCTTTATTCAAATGACATGTTGCTAAAAGTTGATTTTAAGTGCTTTAACAGTAATTCAGTTCATCAAGAATAATTCAGTACATCAAGAGTAATTCAGTGCATTAACTTTTTTAAATAATGGAACACTGTACTTATATCACAGTTGACCTGCAACACATTCATTCATTTCTACTTTCCTGTCTATTGTACATACATAGCTTAATATTTTGTTGTGATTTCTTTACAATTTCATTATTTTCACTCTCTTCATTTATAAAAAAAAATGTACACATAGGAAAGCTTTTAAACATGGCATCTCATTTAACCAGTATCACATTCTTTTAAACTTTAAATTTCCTTATAATTCTTTTTTTATAATAAATTTTTTGTTGATTTTTTCTACATAGAAAATATTTTATGCATTGCATATCTCAGTTGAACAGCATTACATTCTGTTATATACAGTGGGGAAAACAGGTATTTGATACACTGCCAATTTTGCAGGTTTTCCTACTTACAAAGCATGTAGAGGTCTGTAACTTTTATCATAGGTACACTTCAACTGTGAGAGACGGAATCTAAAACAAAAATCCAGAAAATCACATTGTATGATTTTTAAGTAATTCATTAGCATTTTATTGCATGACATAAGTATTTGATACATCAGAAAAGCAGAACTTAATATTTGGTACAGAAACCTTTGTTTACAATTACAGAGATCATACGTTTCCTGTAGGTCTTGACCAGGTTTGCACACACTGCAGCAGGGATTTTGGCCCACTCCTCCATACAGACCTTCTCCAGATCCTTCAGGTTTCGGGGCTGTCGCTGGGCAATACAGACTTTCAGCTCCCTCCAAAGATTTTCTATTGGGTTCAGGTCTGGAGACTGGCTAGGCCACTCCAGGACCTTGAGATGCTTCTTGCTGTGTGTTTCGTGTCGTTGTCATGATAGAAGACCCAGCCACGACCCATCTTCAATGCTCTTACTGAGGGAAGGAGGTTGTTGGCCAAGATCTCGCGATACATGGCCCCATCCATCCTCCCCTCAATACGGTGCAGTCGTCCTGTCCCCTTTGCAGAAAAGCATCCCCAAAGAATGATGTTTCCACCTCCATGCTTCACGGTTGGGATGGTGTTCTTGGGGTTGTACTCATCCTTCTTCTTCTTCCAAACATGGAGAGTGGAGTATAGACCAAAAAGCTCTATTCTCATCAGACCACATGACCTTCTCCCATTCCTCCTCTGGATCATCCAGATGGTCATTGGCAAACTTCAGACGGGCCTGGACATGCGCTGGCTTGAGCAGAGGGACCTTGCGTGCGCTGCAGGATTTTAATCCATGACGGCGTAGTGTGTTACTAATGGTTTTCTTTGAGACTGTGGTCCCAGCTCTCTTCAGGTCATTGACCAGGTCCTGCTGTGTAGTTCTGGGCTGATCCCTCACCTTCCTCATGATCATTGATGCCCCACGAGGTGAGATCTTGCATGGAGCCCCAGACCGAGGGTGATTGACCATCATCTTGAACTTCTTCCATTTTCTAATAATTGCGCCAACAGTTGTTGCCTTCTCACCAAGCTGCTTGCCTATTGTCCTGTAGCCCATCCCAGCCTTGTGCAGGTCTACAATTTTTATCCCTGATGTGCTTACACAGCTCTCTGGTCTTGGCCATTGTGGAGAGGTTGGAGTCTGTTTGATTGAGTGTGTGGACAGGTGTCTTTTATACAGGTAACGAGTTCAAACAGGTGCAGTTAATACAGGTAATGAGTGGAGAACAGGAGGGCTTCTTAAATAAAAACTAACAGGTCTGTGAGAGCCGGAATTCTTACTGGTTGGTAGGTGATCAAATACTTATGTCATGCAATAAAATGCAAATGAATTACTTAAAAATCATACAATGTGATTTTCTGGATTTTTGTTTTAGATTCCGTCTCTCACAGTTGAAGTGTACCTATGATAAAAGTTACAGACCTCTACATGCTATGTAAGTAGGAAAACCTGCAAAATCGGCAGTGTATCAAATACTTGTTCTCCCCACTGTATCTATTAATTTCATTCTTTCCTGTCTTACACTTTTTCTTTTCAACATATGAAACACACACAAGTGTTTCCCTTCTAATGGGACAAATTGCACTTTTTAGATTGGGAAGGAACAGAAATGTTTGGCACAGAGGACGTCAGGGCAACCCGCAGGCAGTGATGAAGATTCACCTTTGACAGGGAAGAACAAGTGTTTGTTTTTATGGCATTTAGGGCTGTCCCCGGCACGAACAAATCTTGGTCGACCAAGAGTCGTCTGTTCTTTCGACCAATCGATTGGTCAAAATCTTGAAACGTGTATTTTTCCATTTATAGACACATCCTATGTGTTTTAATCAAATCAGCTATATATGCACTGAGCTTGTCTGATGCTTTAAGCGAACTGTTTGATTAAATAATTAAGACACACAAATGACAAGAGGGAGTCTGACCGCAATTGATTTGATTGTGCCGAGCCTGGTTCAGACTTGCTGCACTGTGTTTTAAAAAAAAGACAGTGAGTGACTGTGTGACTAGCACCTGTTGTCTCTCTCTCCTCCCTGCTGCAGTGACCACCACAGAACATCAAGTGTGTATCAAGCTGCAACATAATTACAGCCATTTCTGACTGAAAAGTTATGTTACCGACATCCCTAATTTGTTAAGTAAAAACATTCCCTATTCCCTCAACCCTTGCTCTCTTTACGTGACCAATAGGGCCTGACCTATAGCATATCATAATCACATCAATAAATTGGTTATAACAAACTCTGAACCACGTAACACACGTGACAGCAAAATGGATGCAGAGGACGTGACAAATATACTTGAAACGGGGAAATGTTTACTCATGAGGTAAAGGGGATGTCAGATGTGTGGAATAAATTTGACTAGTTGTGGAAAATACTGGAGATCAAGAAAAAGAAGGTAAGGAGTAAGCGCTTCGTGCATATTATGTGTGCCAAACAGGTGCTGTTAGACTACAATATAATTTTTCTGACTGTTTGGAACAATGTAAAACAACACTAAATAAATTACAAGCGTACCAGAAAGTCTGTGTAATGTTTTTTTGTAAAGCCTTTATTACAGCAAAGACTAAGAACAGTCGCATTCATTTGTGAATGTAATTTCCGAAATGGAACGGTTTAGGCCTATTTATTGTTTACGCTAATTATTCAATGGTCGCTTTGTTATTTTATTTTAAAACTAAAATGCTTGAATCATGAATGACTCATTTGCTGTGCGATGACATGAATAAATTAATTATTGATTGAAACAGTAGCCTATATAAGTAATGAAATATAGGCCTTAGTAAGCTACATTATTAAGACTAAACATGATGCGCTCTTGGGCCTAAAGCTCGATGGTGGTTTTACAAGGCTGTTATACTAAACCTACTAATGATAATGACATTATAATGATGATCATAATAATAGTAATAATAACAATACAAGGAGATCAAGGAAAAAGGAGGGTTATTATTATTATTATTATTAATATAATTTTTTGGACGATTTGGAACCGTGTAAACAACACTAAATCAATTATAAATAATACCAGAGAGGCTGGCCTAAAAATAAAAAATAAAAGTGTAAAGCCTTTATTACAGCATAGCAAAGATTAAAAACAGCCAAATTTGTGAAATTGTTTATATGTTGTGTTGCATGAGGCTTGGTGCTCACGGAATCAGTGGGCTATTAAACAAACACTCAAACAGGCAACAGAAGCAGGATCTGTCTTATTTCTGTAGATCTACAGTACCAGTCAAAAGTTTGGACACACCTACTCATTCAAGGTTTTTCTTTATTTTTACTATTTTTTCATTCATTGTAGAATAATAGTGAAGACATCACAACTATGAAATAACACATATGGAATCATGTAGTAACCAAAAAGGTGTTAAACAAATTAAAATATATTTTGTATTTGAGATGAATGCCTTAATGACAGCTTTGCATGTTTTTTTATTTATAAAGCCAGGCACATTTCAAATCAAATCAAATCACATTTTATTTGCCACATGCGCCGAATACAACAGGTGTAGACTTTACAGTGGAATGCTTACTTACAAGCCCTTAACCAATAATGCATTTTTTCTTTAAAAAAATCAAAAAAACATGTTAAGTAAAAAAAATAAAAGCAAATACCTAAAGAGTAGCAGTCAAATAAAATAACAGAAGCGAGGCTATATCGGTGCAGAGTCAATGTGCGGGGGCACTGGCTAGTTGAGGTAATTGAGGTAATATGTACATGTGGGTAGAGTTAAAGTGACTATGCATAACTAATAAACAGAGTAGCAGCAGCGTAAAAGAGGGGGATGGGCCATGATTAGCTGTTCAGGAGTCTTATGGCTTGGGGGTAGAATCTGTTGAGAAGCCTTTTGGAGCTAGACTTGGCACTCCGGTACCGCTTGCCGTGCGGTAGCAGAGAGAACAGTCTATGACTAGGGTGGCTGGAGTCTTTGACAATTTTGAGGGCCTTCCTCTGACACCGCCTGGTATAGAGGTCCTGGATGGCAGGAAGCTTGGTCCCAGTGATGTACTAGGCCGTACGCACTACCCTCTGTAGTGCCTTGCGGTCGGAGGCCGAGCAGTTGCCAAACCAGGCGGTGACGCAACCAGTCAGGATGCTCTCGATGGTGCAGCTGTATAACTTTTTGAGGATCTGAGGACCCATGCCAAATCTTTTCAATCTCCTGAGGGGGAATAGGCTTTGTCGTGCCCTCTTCACGACTGTCTTGGTGTGTTTGGACCATGATAGTTCGTTGGTGATGTGGACACCAAGGAACTTGAAGCTCTCAACCTGTTCCACTACAACCCCGTCGATGAGAATGGGGGCGTGCTCAGTCCTTTTTTCCCCCCTGTAGTCCACAATCATCTCCTTTGTCTTGATCACGTTGAGGGAGAGGTTGTTATCCTGGCACCACACGGACAGGTCTCTGACCTCCTCCCTATAGGCTGTCTCATCGTTGTCAGTGATCAGGCCTACCACTGTTGTGTCGTCGGCAAACTTAATGATGGTGTTGGAGTCGTGCCTGGCCATGCAATCATGGGTGAACAGTGAGTACAGGAGGGGACTGAGCACGCACCCCTGAGGGGCCCCCGTGTTGAGGATCAGCGTGGCAGATGTGTTGTTACCTACCCTTACCACCTGGGGGCGGCCCATCAGGAAGTCCAGGATCCAGTTGCAGAGGGAGGTGTTTAGTCCCAGGATCCTTAGCTTAGTGATGAGCTTTGAGGGCACTATGGTGTTGAACGCTGAGCTGTATTCAATGAATAGCATTCTCACGTTTAACAGTTAGGCTATTGATTATAGACCTAATTAAGTTGAGGTTTCCTCTCTCCTCACTTTTCTTAGACACTTAAGGCAAGGGCTGTTTTCTCGTCTCCTAACGCCGCTGCTGCCGCCGCCGCATCATTCTCAACACCAATATGCTGGCTAACTTTGCTATTATGCACATAGCAACATGGTCTAGGAAAAGGCGCCAATTCAACAGTGCACTGATGTGTTTCAGAATCACACATTTGTTATAAAATGATATATGTTTTATTTGTGTTGCACCATTGTTGTTACATAATATAACCATATACAACTTCAGTAGCACGTCTTAGACTGATGCACTGTGCCATCCCCACGGCCTCCACAATGGATCAGTCCACTCAGACAGGCGTGAACAGACAGGTGTCTTGTACACATAATTATTTATATATTTATGTTACTGCTCGACTAAAGAAATCTTGGTCGACCAACAGCCTATCGACCAAATAATCGACCAGTCGACTAAATGGGGTCAGCCCTAATGGCATTCATGTGAGAGGAACTGGATTCACATGTGTATGTTGATCAACACATTGTTAAAAGAAAAAACGCCAATGCTCTTATGTTTGGGATTGGTCAGCAATAATATGCTCAGTCCAAAACTTCACACAGCCCACAGACAGAAGCGCCTGCCTCAGATCAGCTGATGCTTGCATGTCTACGTGCACCAGCTGGAGGGGACCTTCATCGAGTGACGTCAGCACCTGTTTAGCTTTTGCGGAGAAGTCTCCCCCTGCATCAGTAGAGAACGGGTCCCTAACAAACTGCATCCATAAAAGGCCTTTTCTTTTTTCCAAGTATCCAAGCCACATGGAGAGAGGTTGCCATAGCCTTCTCCTGTGCAGAGCAAGATCGCACCATAGTGACCCAGCTCTGCTCGTAGGAGGCAGTTTTTTCTGCTTGTAGGAGCTGTACATCTGAACCAACTGGAAGGTTAGTGTCGAATTGTAAGTGTTTAGTTTTGAAGTATCTTCTCAGATAGTAGACTTTTACAACAGAAATGACCTTGTTGCAAAGCAGGCACATAGGCATCCCTCCTGCAATTTCTACGAACATGTACTTCTCAGTACACTCCCTTTTGATTTGCCGATTTTCATCTTCCACTTCTTGAGAGTTGAGAGCGACATTTTGCAAGTTGACATTCACTCTGTGCTAAACATTTGTAAAATTAGCTAGCTAGCTTGTAAAATAGCTTGGCTGAGGCGGCAGACTGGTACAGTGGCACCGCCAGATGTTTACAGCTGCGATTGGCTGATGTTAGCAGCGCTGAACTGTAACTGGGAAGTTGGGTGATATTGATTGACAGTACTTAATGGGTGGAAGTACAGGAAAACAGATTCTCCTATTGAGCTCATTTTGGCACCAAATATCAGATTTTTGCTGGGATTTATTGTCAAAGGACCCTTCTAAATTGATAAACAGGTCGGATCTGTCCCGCATGCCCTCCAGTTGAATAGCCCTGACGTAGATGCACAAAGTAAACAGCATAGTGGGTCAATTTCCACAACAACTAAGAGCGTTGAAGGGGAAATGGAAACTTGTGTGCAACAGGGAGGGACAATTGTTTGAAACATTTCTAGCTTGGGTAGCAGGGTTTACGTGTTATGCTTGACCCACTCAGTTTTCCCCAACAAAACACCAGAAAATTGCCAACAAGACTGGAACCAGCTCACCTGCTTTTACACTATGATTTAACTATTAGATGTTCAATGTTTCTTTTGAAAAAAGTTTCACCATATTAAACCGAGAGTTCAGTTCACATAACAGGGTTGACCTTAAAATGAGAGACAGGTTTTTTTTCTCCCTTAAAACGAATCACTAATAACATGAAATAAATAAGAATCTTTAGAAATGACTTTGTCAAAGCAACAAAATAACTAAGGCTTTACAATGATTGTGAAAACCTGGAGAAAAAATAAAAATATTTTAAGAAGTCATAGAGAGTACACAGAGGGACATGTTAAAATGCTGAATTTTGGTACTTTTGGAAGTTTATTCACATAAAAAAGTTGTATTTATCGAATTGTCCATGTGGTTACAATTTCTACTTAAAATATCAAAGGGATGCAAAAGGGACTCATTTCAGGGAAGACACTTTTACTGTTCGCGATCCACAAATTATTATTCACTGCGATTGAACCGAACCCCAAATAATGTAATGGCGAAGCTAATCATTTGATTCGTCAAAATCTGAAATATGACGTAGGTCATCCATTTAACAGTTTAAAAAAATTGTATGACATAAGATCAAAAATATGACACTATATTATAGTATATTGTATTGGAAAACTCACATCTCTGTAGTTGAACACGATTGTTCCATTGTTATGGAGAACAGCCTGGAAGGTGAAGGTTCCCTCTGCCTCGCGCCCCTGAAGCCGCACCTTGTCCCATTGCACCACAAACACCTCACCTAGCAGAGAGCAAGGATCAACATTAAAGGTCACTTAAGGGCTCCCAAAAGACACCCACACAAATACATCAGATGAAACCATGATGAAGACAATCTAGCTGTTTAAATAAATGTTTACACTGGAGCAACTAAAATGTACTGCTTTTCTTTTCTTAACCCCACACATACACTGCCGCTCCCACACCCACAAGCACACACAAGCACACACACACAAATATAGACATACGCACATACCAACACACTCACCATTGTCCATGTACCGCACTGTTGAGTTTTTTGAAAAACTGGGGTCAAAGTTGGCCATGAGGGGGGCGATGTACTGTGTGGCCGTCAGCATGCGATGAGTGATCTCCCCCGTGAAGATGAACCCTTCGAAAGGTCAAAAGTTCAAACATCAGAGGGACTGGGAGAAACAGGCCTGCAGAAAAGTCTATTAACTTTCTACATTGTTATGTCTGGCACCCCAACAAGATGATAAATAAAACAGGAAAACAGGACCCAAAAGTTCAAAGTTCAAATGTCAAGAGACTGGGAGAAGCACGCCTGCACCAAAGTCTTTCATCATTCTACATTGTTATGTCTGGCACCCCAACGAGATGATAAACAAAACAACAGGACCCTGGGAAGTGATATATGGCCATTTCCTTGTACCACAGAAACCCAGCCATTCTTCACTTTGAAGGGCAGGCAAGGAGTTGGAAACTGTATTGGGACTTGATTGTTCAGAGGAGAGTTTTGAAAGGACACTTTGGGGACTTTACAGGCTCAGTGCAGTCACAAATGTGATTTTCCTGTGTTTTATATACATTTCCTTCAGTAAGTATTCACATCCCTTGACTTTTCAAAATGTTGTTGTGTTACAGCCTGAATTTAAACTGTGTCACGTACGTTAAACTAATAAACACACGACACAGTAACCAAAATAACAAACTTAACCGTGACGGTCCAAAGGGCTAACACACAAGCCTAAACAGGAACACAACAAGATCCCACCACACAGGCAGGAAAACTGGCTGCCTAAGTATTGTCCCCAATCAGAGACAACGAGCGACAGCTGCCTCTGATTGGGAACCACACCCGGCCAAACATAGAAATACAAACATAGAATCTAAACTCACATGATATTCACACCCTGACCAAACTAACTAGAGTTCTATCGGTCAGGGCGTGACAAACTGATTAAATTGAGATGTTGTGTCACTGGCCTACACACAATACCCCATACTGTCAAAGTGGAATTATGTTTTTCGAAAATGTACACCTTAATTAAAAATGAAAAGCTGAAATGTCTTGAGTCAATAAGTATTCAACCCCTAAATAAGTTCAGGAGTAAAAAGTTGCCTAACAAGTCACATAATAAGTTGCATGGATTCACTCTGTGTGCAATAATAGTGTTTAAAAAGCTTTTTTAATGGCTATCTCATCTCTGTACCCCACATAAACAGTTATCTGTAAGGTCCCTCAGTCGAGCAGTGAATTTCAAACAGATTCAACCACAAAGACCAGGGAGGTTTTCCAATGCCTCACAAAGAAGGGCACCTATTGGTAGATGGGTAAAAAAAAGTAGACATTGAATATCCCTTTGAGCATGGTGAAGTTATTAATTACACTTTGAATGGTGTATCAATGAACCCAGTCACTACAAAGATACAGGTGTCCTTCCTAACTCAGTTGCCAGAGAGGAAGGAAACCGCTCAGGGATTTCACCAGGAGGCCAATGAGTATGATAGGAGAAAAGTGAGTATGAATCAACAACATTGTTACTCCACAATACTAACCTAAATGACAGAGTGAAAAGACAGAAGGTTGTACAGAATAAAAATATTCCAAAACATGCATCCTGTTTGCAATAAGGCACTAAAGTAAAACTGCAGAAAATGTGGTAAAAAAAGGAACTTCATGTCCTGGATGCAAAGCGTTATGTTTGGGGCAAATCCAACACCACACATCACTGAGTACCACTCTTTATATTTTGGTGGTGGCTGCATCATGTTGTGGGTATGCTTGTCATCAGCAAGGACTAGGGAGTTTTTTAGGTTAAAAAGAAACGGAATAGATCTAAGCACAGGTAAAATCCTAAAGGAAAGCCTGGTTCAGTCTGCTTTCCAACAGACACTGGGAGACAAATTCACCTTTCAGCAGGACAATAGCCTAAAACACAAGGCCAAATATACATTGGAGTTTCTTACTAAGACAACATTGAATGTTCCTGAGTGGCCTAATTACAGTTTTGACTTAAATCAGCTTGAAAATCTAAGGGAAGACTTGAAAATGGTTGTGTAGCAATGATCAACAACCAACTTGACTGAGCATAAATAATTTTTAAAAGAATAATGTTCAAATATTGTACAATCCAGGTGTGAAAAGCTCTTAGAGACTTACCTAGAAAGACTCATAGCTGTAATCGCTGCCAAAGGTGATTCTAACATATATTGACTCAGGGGGTTGAATACTTATGTAATCAAGATATATTAGAGTTTTATTTTTCTTATATTCTTTTGACAAATGTTAGAATTTTTCTTCCACTTTGACGTTACAGAGTATAGTGTGTAAATCGTTTAAAAACAACAACAATTAAATCCATTTTAATTCCACCTTGTAACACAACTGTCACGCCCTGGCTCTGGGGACTCTTATATGTTGAGCCAGGGTGTTAGTTTATATGTGTAGTGTCTATGTTTTGTTTTCTATGTGTTCTTTTCTAGATCGTGTGTTTCTGTGTTGGCCGGGGTGGTTCCCAATCGGAGGCAGCTGTGTCTTGTTGTCTCTGATTGGGAACCATACTTAGGCAGCCTGTTGTGCACTTGTCTTTTGTGGGATCTTGTTCCGTGTAGTTTTGTGTTTATGACCGAGGACTTCACGTTTCGTTTTGTTGGTTTGTTATTGTTATAGTACTCAATAAAAGATGTACGCATTTCACGCTGCGCCTTGGTCCACTCATTATAACGATTGTGACAGAAGATCCCACCATACAAGGACCAAGCAGCGTGTGCAGGAGCAAACGCCGGGTAAGGAGCTGGAGAGGTTGGCGATGGCCCAGGTGGGCCAATGGTGGTCCTGGGAGGACATGTTCGCGGGCAAAGGACCATGGGCTAAAGTTAAAGCCCTGGCGAGAGAGGAGGTACGGCGCCAACAGTGTCGTCGTCGGACAGGCGAGAGGCAACCCCAATACATTTTTTTGGGGGGGCACACGGCATGGACGACGGGGCTGCTGGAGGCAGCTACAGGGCGAGATTGTGGACTAGGAGAGAAGGCCACCAGGTTACGGGGGCCATTGGTCATTAGAGGGAAGGAGAGTGTAGAGGCACGGCGAGAGGTATTGGGGTGTGTTACCAGTCCGGTCCGGCCCGTTCCTGATCCCCGCACAAGGCCAGTGGTGTGTGTTCCCAGTCCGGCCTGTTCCTGTCCCTCGCACCAAGCCTGTGATGCGCGTCGCCAGCCCGGCCCGGCCTGTTCCTGCCCCTCGCACCAAGCCTGTGGTGCGTGTCGCCAGCCCGGCCCGGCCTGTTCCTGCCCCTCGCACCAAGCCTGGGGTGCGCGTCGCCAGCCCGGCCCGGCCTGTTCCTGCCCCTCGCACCATTATATTTTGTTTTTTTCTCCTGAACTTCTTCTAGTCTCAAACTCTCCGATCATTTTCATGATGTCCATCCGGTTTGCTTCTATATGCCATATCTTTCTAACTGTGCTCTTTCCCAAAAGCTCCCAACATACAACCTACAGTGGGGAGAACAAGAATTTGATACACTGCCGATTTTGCAGGTTTTCCTACTTACAAAGCATGTAGAGGTCTGTAAAAATCACATTGTATGATTTTTAAGTAATTCATTTGCATTTTATTGCATGACATAAGTATTTGATACATCAGAAAAGCAGAACTTAATATTTGGTAGAGAAACCTTTGTTTACAATTACAGAGATCATACGTTTCCTGTAGGTCTTGACCAGGTTTGCACACACTGCAGCAGGGATTTTGGCCCACTCCTCCATACAGACCTTCTCCAGATCCTTCAGGTTTCGGGGCTGTCGCTGGGTAATACGGACTTTCAGCTCCCTCCAAAGATTTTCTATTGGGTTCAGGTCTGGAGACTGGCTAGGCCACTCCAGGACCTTGAGATGCTTCTTACGGAGCCACTCCTTAGTTGCCCTTGCTGTGTGTTTCGTGTCGTTGTCATGATAGAAGACCCAGCCACGACCCATCTTCAATGCTCTTACTGAGGGAAGGAGGTTGTTGGCCAAGAACTCGCGATACATGGCCCCATCCATCCTCCCCTCAATACGGTGCAGTCGTCCTGTCCCCTTTGCAGAAAATCATCCCCAAAGAATGATGTTTCCACCTCCATGCTTCATGGTTGGGATGGTGTTCTTGGGGTTGTACTCATCCTTCTTCTTCCTCCAAACACGGCGAGAGGAGTTTAGACCAAAAAGCTCTATTTTTGTCTCATCAGACCACATGACCTTCTCCCATTCCTCCTCTGGATCATCCAGATGGTCATTGGCAAACTTCAGACGGGCCTGGACATGCGCTGGCTTGAGCAGGGGGACCTTGCGTGCGCTGCAGGATTTTAATCCATGACGGCGTAGTGTGTTACTAATGGTTTTCTTTGAGACTGTGGTCCCAGCTCTCTTCAGGTCATTGACCAGGTCCTGCCGTGTAGTTCTGGGCTGATCCCTCACCTTCCTCATGATCATTGATGCCCCACGAGGTGAGATCTTGCATGGAGCCCCAGACCGAGGATGATTGACCATCATCTTGAACTTCTTCCATTTTCTAATAATTGCGCCAACAGTTGTTGCCTTCTCACCAAGCTGCTTGCCTATTGGCCTGTAGCCCATCCCAGCCTTGTGCAGGTCTACAATTTTATCCCTGATGTCCTTACACAGCTCTCTGGTCTTGGCCATTGTGGAGAGGTTAGAGTCTGTTTGATTGAGTGTGTGGACAGGTGTCTTTTATACAGGTAACGAGTTCAAACAGGTGCAGTTAATACAGGTAATGAGTGGAGAACAAGAGGGCTTCTTAAAGAAAAACTAACAGGTCTGTGAGAGCCGGAATTCTTACTGGTTGGTAGGTGATCAAATACTTATGTCATGCAATAAGATGCAAATTAATTACTTAAAAATCATACAATGTGATTTTCTGGATTTTTGTTTTAGATTTCGTCTCTCACAGTTGAAGTGTACCTATGATAAAAATTACAGACCTCTACATGCTTTGTAAGTAGGAAAACCTGCAAAATCGGCAGTGTATCAAATACTTGTTCTCCCCACTGTATATACTTATTATGGACACAGTATGCTTACATTATTAGTTATCTTGTTATTATTTGTTGTTAGTTGTTATTAGTCCCATCCTTCAACTCCATTCAACACCTCCCATCTATCGCTTAACACCATCCACATAGGATTTCTATTTGCCATATATATTTCAACTGTACTGTGATGTTTTACAAAAGTTCTGAACCTTTCTATTCTCGTTGCTTCTACAGATTGTGAATTAAAAATAAATATTTTTGCTGAAAGTATTATTATATTATTGATCGATTGACTATGACTTTTCAGATCACCCAGTAATGCTATCTGCAAGGTTAGCTCCGGGTAAATATTGCAATCCTTTAGCCATTCCTGGACCTGTGTCCAAAAACATGCTACAAATGGACAGAACCAAAACAAATGATCTAATGATTCTGTCTCTTCACAGCAAAATCTGCAGAGCTGGAAAGATTGTATACCCCATATAAATGACATTCTATTGGTAGCAAGAATTGTATATAATAATTTAAATTGAAAGATTCAAATTTTTGAATCCGGTGTCGTTTTGCGTGTCAGTTCATAAACACTATGCCATGGGATCGGTACGTCAAAAATCTCTTCCCAACTATTTTGCAATCTATATATAAAGGTTTTTTGTCAATTAGTATATATGAATTTAACCACAATATTTGTTGCATTATTTGTTCTGTCGTTTCTGGAGGATTAAATTGAAATTGCAACCAACTTTCTATGGCTTGCTTTAGAAATAGTGATATTTGGGAGATTATTTCCTTTTCAAATAACTGAAAATGAGTGGTTGTAATCTGAATAAAGGGAAAAAGGCCATTCTTGAACATTGGGTGAGACAATCTTACTAATTTGCTTGAGAACCAGTTCGGATTTAAGTATAACTGTCACGATCGTCATGGAGAGACCAAGGCGCAGCGTTGCGGGTGAACATATTATATTTATTAAATGATCACACGATCAAAACAACAAACGAAAAAACGTGACGTCTATGGTTAAACACACACCAACACGAACAAGAAACCACAAACACAACGTGAAAGACAGACAGTTAAATATGGCTCCCAATCAGAGACACCCAGCTGACACTCATTGCCTCTGATTGGGAGTCACTCAGACCAACATAGAAAATCAAACATAGAATTACACACCCTGGCTCAACATAACATTGTTCCCAGAGCCAGGGCGTGACAGTACCCCCCCCTAAAGGCGCGGACTCCGACCGCGCCAACTAAATCCCACAGGGGAGGGACCGGGTGGGCACTCCGCCTAGGCGGCGGATCCGGCTCCGGACATGACCCAGGCACGGGTTGTGCTGGACTGACGACGCGCACCCCTGGCTTGGTGCGTGGAGGATGAACGGGCCTTACCAGGCTGACGACGCACACCGTAGGCTTGGTGCGTGGAGCAGGGACAGGCCGGACTGGGCTGACGAAGCACACCACTGACTTGGTGCGGGGAGCAGGAACGGGCCGAGCCGGGCTGACGAAGCGCACCACTGCCTTGGTGTGGGGAGCAGGAATGGACCGGACCGGGCTGACGAAGCGCACCACTGACTTGGTGCGGGGAGCAGGAATGGGCCGGACCGGGCTGACGACGCGCACCACTGACTTGGTGCGGGGAGCAGGAATGGGCCGGACCGGGCTGACGACGCGCACCACTGACTTGGTGCGGGGAGCAGGAATGGGCCGGACCGGGCTGACGACGCGCACCACTGACTTGGTGCGGGGAGCAGGAATGGGCCGGACCGGGCTGACGACGCGCACCACTGACTTGGTGCGGGGAGCAGGAATGGGCCGGACCGGGCTGACGACGCGCACCACTGACTTGGTGCGGGGAGCAGGAATGGGCCGGACCGGGCTGACGACGCGCACCACTGACTTGGTGCGGGGAGCAGGAATGGGCCGGACCGGGCTGACGACGCGCACCACTGACTTGGGGCGGGGAGCAGGAACGGGCCGCGCCGGGCTGACGAAACGCACCACTGACTTGGTGGGAGTGGCAGGAACAGGCCGGACCGTACTGGGAACACACACCACTGGCCCTACTTGAGGATCAGGAACAGGCCGGACCGGACTGGCAACACACGCCAGTACCTCTCGCCGTGCCTCTACAACCTCCTTCCCCCTGGTGACCAGTGACTCCCGTAACCTGGCGGCCTCCTCTGCCAACCCGCTGGACCGCTCTATCGCGGCCTCCTGCTGCCCCGACGTCGTGAGCCCCCCCCTAAAAATTTTCTGGGGTCTCTCCTCCCCGTGGGCCAGGCCTCCATCGTTCTCGCCCAACTCTCGCTCCTCTGTCTCCAACTCTCGCCATTCAGCTCCTCAATGGGCTTGACCCAGTCGAAGCTCCTCCTCAACTGGTCCCAAGTCCACCCTCTCTGCTCCTCACTAGGCTTGACCCAGTCGAGGCTGCCACGGAGATCTGCCAGCGATGGCTCCTGGACACGCTGCTTGGTCTGGTTTAGGTGGTTTCTTCTGTCACGATCGTCATGGAGAGACCAAGGCGCAGCGTTGCGGGTGAACATATTATATTTATTAAATGATCACACGATCAAAACAACAAACGAAAAAACGTGACGTCTATGGTTAAACACACACCAACACGAACAAGAAACCACAAACACAACGTGAAAGACAGACAGTTAAATATGGCTCCCAATCAGAGACACCCAGCTGACACTCGTTGCCTCTGATTGGGAGTCACTCAGACCAACATAGAAAATCAAACATAGAATTACACACCCTGGCTCAACATAACATTGTCCCCAGAGCCAGGGCGTGACAATAACTTAAGTATAACTTCCAAACCTCTCTTTTGTATGACTGAAGCTTTTAGTGATAGGTCTAATTTAATAATTTCTGTCCTCCGAATTCATATTCATTATATAAATAGGCCCGTTTAATTTTGTCTGGCTTGCCGTTCCAAATAAAATGGAATATTTTTTTTTCTCATATAATTTAAAAAACTGTTCGCTAGGCGTAGGCAAGACCATAAGCAAATAGGTAAACTGGGATAATACTAAAGAGTTAATCAGGGTGATTTTTCCACAAATTGACAGGTATTTACCTTTCCATGGTAGCAAGATCTTATCTATTTTTGCTAACTTTCTATTAAAATTTATTGAAGTGAGATCATTCATTTCCTTTGGGATATGTATTCCGAGTATATCCACATCACCATCAGACCATTTTATTGGTAAACTACATGGTAATGTAAAAATTGTATTTTTGTCATAATTTGGTTGTAATCCAGAGAGGTTAGAAAATGTATCTAGATCCTCTTTTTGGCTGTGGAGGGATTCTAGTTGTGGATTTAAAAGAAAACATGAATCATCAGCGTACAATGACACCTTTGTTTTTAAGTCCTGGATTTCTAATCCTCTGATATTATTATTGGATCTGATTTTAATAGCTAACATCTCGATGGCCACAATAAATAGATATGCCGATAGTGGACAACCTTGTTTCACTCCTCTTGACAGTTTAAAACTTTCAGAGAAATAGCCATTATTTACTATTTTACACCTAGGGTTACTATACATGATTTTACCCATTTTATAAGAGATTTTCCTAAATTGAAATGCTCCAGGCATTTATATATAAACCCCAGTCGTACTTTATCAAATGTCTTTTCGAAGTCTGCTATGAATAGCAGGCCTGGTTTCCCAGATTTTCCATAGCGTTCTATTGTTTCCAATACTTGCCTTATATTATCTCCAATGTATCTTCCATGTAAAAAACCTGTCTGATTAGAATGAATAATATCCGACAATACCTTTTTAATTCTATGCGCTATACATTTTGCTAGAATTTTTGCATCACAACACTGAAGTGTAAGGGGCCTCCAATTTTTTAAATGGACTGGATCTTTATATTTTCCACTTGTATCCTGTTTCAGTAGTAATGAGATCAGACCTTCTTCTTGAGTGTCAGATAATCTACCATTTACATAGGAGTGGTTAAAACATGCTAATAACGGTCCTCTTAGTATATCAAAAAAGGTTTGGTATACCTCGACTGGTATGCCATCCAACCCTGGAGTTTTCCCGGACTTAAAGTCTTTAATTGCATCCAGAAGTTCCTCCTCTGTAATTTCACCTTCACATGAGTCTTTCTGTATGGCTGTTAATTTTACATTATCAATAGAAAAAAATCTCTACAATTAGCTTCAGTTAGTTCAGTTATCCCTGTTTTGCTGGGATGGAGTTTTAGCCTGCCTGGCAGTAAATTAGTTGATCGACCAACAAGAAAGAGAGTTCCAAACCTCTCTGCCAATAACATATCGTTTTCAGTTTTCCCCTCCCCACTTAGACCACTCCCACTCAGACCACTCCCAGACAATCCATCAAAATTCTTGCTTCAGAAATTGCTCTTTGCTAAGAAGCAATTTTTGTTACTTTTTCACCATTTTAATTGAAAATAATTACAGTAAGATACTTAATTGTTACCCAGAAATGATTTGATATTGAGAAGAAAAAAAACGGCTGCATTGGACCTTTAAGGCCAATGTCAAGGGCATGGATACAGGAATATTGGGTATGATTTACAGTGCATTTGGAAAGTATTCAGACTCCTTGACTTTTTGACCAATAGTGGGAGAAGGGCCATCAGAAGGACAACCATCTCTGCAGCACTCCACTAATCAGGCCTTTATGTTAGAGTGGCCAGACGGAAGCCACTCCTCAGTAAAAGGCACATGACAGCCCGCTTGGAGTTTGCCAAAAGACTCAAGATTCTCTGGTCTGATGAAACCAAGACTGAACTCTTTGGCCTGAATGCCAACCATCACGTCTGGAGGAAACCTGGCACCATCCCTACGGTGAAGCATGGTGGTGACAGCATCATGCTGTGGGGATGTTTTTCAGCAGCAGGGACTGAGAGACTAGTCAGGATCGAGGGAAAGATGAACGGAGCAAAATACAGAGAGATCCTTGATGAAAACCTGCTCCAGAGCATTTACATTTATGTCATTTAGCAGACGCTCTTATCCAGAGCGACTTACAAATTAGTGCATTCAACTTATTATAGCCAGTGGGACAACCACATTAATTTTTTATGGGGGGTGGGGGAGGGGGGGGGGGGTAGAAGGATTACTTGTATACTATTCCAGGTATTCCTTAAAGAGGTAGGGTTTCAAGTGTCTCCGGAAGGTGGTCAGTGACTCCGCTGTCCTGGCGTCGTGGGGGAGCTTGTTCCCCATTGGGGTGCCAGAGCAGCGAATAGCTTTGACTGGGCTGAGCGGGAACTGTGCTTCCGTAGAGGTAGATGGGCTAGCAGACCAGAGGTGGATGAACGTAGTGCCCTCGTTTGGGTGTAGGGTCTGATCAGAGCCTGAAGGTAAGGAGGTGCCATTCCCCTCACAGCTCCGTAGGCAAGCACCATGGTCTTGTAGTAGATGCGAGCGTCAACTGGAAGCCAGTGGAGTGTGCGGAGGAGAGGGGTGACATGAAAGAACTTGGGAAGGTTGAACACCAGACGGGCTGCAGCGTTCTGGATAAGTTGTAGGGGTTTAATGGCACAGGCAGGGAGCCCAGCCAACAGCGAGTTGCAGTAATCCAGACGGGAGATGACAAGTGCCTGTATTAGGACCTGTGCCGCAGAGCACTCAGGTACTTAGACTGGGGCGAAGGTTCATCTTCCAACAAGACAATGACCCTAAGCACACAGCCAAGACAACTCAGGAGTGGCTGAAAGTCTCTGAATGTCCTTGAGTGGCTCAGCCAGAGCCCGGACTGATTTGATCTGATTTCATTTGAACCCGATCGAACATCTCTGGAGAGACCTGAAAATAGCTGTGCAGGACGCTCCCCATCCAACCTGACAGAGCTTGAGAGGATTTGCAGAGAAGAATGTACCCAAATACAGATGTGCCAAACTTGTAGCGTCATACCCAAGAAGACTTGAGGCTGTAATCACTGCCAAATGTGCTTCAACAAAGTACTGAGTAAATATTATATTAAGTTTAGTTTTTTAAATAAATTTGCAAAATTTTCTAAAAACCTGTTTTTGCTTTGTCATTATGGGGTATTGTGTGTAGATTAATGAGGGGGAAAAACTATTTTATCAATTTTAGAATAAGGCTGTAACATAAAGTGTGGAAAAAGTCAAGGGGTCTGAATACTTTCCAAATGCACTGTATCTACCAATTGTCAGTGTTTTCTTTTTTTTCCCAAAAGGATGAGAGGCTGGTCTTCAAATTCATGACCTTTTAGTTGTATATTCATTATTTTCACTGTATGTGAATTGTGAAGTTTTTAGCATGTTTGAGGCAAAGCTAAATATAAGAAAAGCTGGAAGTGTTATTTATCTGAAATCAATCAGATATAGATTTTCATTGTCTTAGTAGTATTTACTAAACTAAGGCAAATATGGCTGATATTTTGATGTAAGTGTAGTCCTACATATGTTTCTAATGTTGGAATACGGACAACTTTTGCAGCTGTAACATCTTTTGGACAGTAGATGTACAGTACGATGTCATACGTAGCATGCTGTTCTGTACAGTGGCTTATATAGTGACAAATAAAACATCAAGACAGTTTTACCTCAAAAGTCTTTCATTCCAAGAATATAGAAACCCTATCATAGATTCAGAGGAGGAATTTCAAAATGTGAATGAATTAGTAATGGTGCTATAAATCACACATCCCCTGTAATTCGGATGTGATGGGTGATTTGAAGGAGAGAGGCGCAGGAGGGTAAATCACAAAATACAGAGTTTATTCCGGAATACAGAGTTACACAGGATAGCGTCAAACAGTCCAGTGCGCAAAACAGGCGCACTGGAACAAAACAGGCACACAGGGAAAATATACCCCGGCAATACAAAATACATGTAGCTCAACCGAGCTACTCTCTCCTCACAATAAACAATCGCCCACAAGGACAAGGCGGCAGAGGGAACACTTATACACATACTAATGAGGGGATATGAAACAGGTGTGTGTAATAGACAAGACAAAACAAATGGAGTGATGAGATGTGATGCGGCAGTGGCTAGAAGGCCGGTGACGACGAACGCCAAAGCCTGCCCGAACAAGGAGAGGAGGCAGCTTCGGAGGAAGTCGTGACATCGGAGGCTTTGGGTTTGGGTCTGTAGAGGCTAGCTCAATGGTTAGCATTTTCAATCGTCGTAGCTCTACAGAATATGAACATTTCATTATGAAAAGCGATTAGAATTCAATTTATCTGGAACCTACTCTGGAAATGGGATAGGCAGACCGCTAATAGCTTCCCTTGCTTAAAGTGTACCTCAGATGGAAACAAAAAAATGTTTGCCCTATTTTAAGGGCTTAAAAATGTCTCTGTGTGGCAACAGTCCAGTATTTCAATACATAATAGATGTGTTTACGTAGAAGCATTGACCGCACAGTGACGAGATGGCTACTTTGGACAGTTTTAGTAATATAAATTCAGTTTACCTCCTGTTGCTATGGTGATTTGTCTCAGGTAGTGTCCATAGAAGGGGAAGTCAAAGGAGAGAGCCACACGCTAGGAGGAGCATATATCATATCAGACAGCATGTCAGTCATGATGGCAATGTCATGGTGTAAAAAGACGGCATGCAGGCCTATGTACAGTATTGTGTCTGTGCTTTTGTGTACGTCTCATTATCCCACCAGCTCTAACCACTTAACATCTGTGTGTGTGTGTGTGTGTGTGTGTGTGCGTTTCTTTGTTTCTTTGTTTCTTTGTGCGTGCGCATGTGTGCATGTCTCACCGCTGCCTGCCGGTGTGTGTTGGACAGGATGCCGTGCACTCTGACTTTGCTCTGTTGCACAGCGCTTAGGTCTACCCAGAGTTCCTCCATCCGTCTGTCCCCCGGGCCGTAACTCCTCCACCTGTAGTACCTCTGAGAGTCCTCCTGAGGGAGACAGCGCTGATTAGCACAGAAAACTTTTCCAAAGATTCAATGAATTCACTGGTCAGTGGCCCAAGGCCTTGATTTGGTAAAAATTGACTTTGACTACATCCCCATAATGCATTTATTACACATCTACAAGCATTTCATGAACGTGATATAACAGGTCCCAACTGCATTATTAAAGGTTAATGAAATATATCCATAGCATACGTGTAGCGCATTCATGTCATGCTATGCAAAAGCTCATATTTAGGTACAGTGAGGGAAAAAAGTATTTGATCCCCTGCTGATTTTGTACGTTTGCCCACTGACAAAGAAATGATCAGTCTATAATTTTAATGGTAGGTTTATTTGAACAGTAAGAGACAGAATAACAACAAAAAAATCCAGAAAAACGCATGTCAAAAATGTTATAAATTGATTTGCATTTTAATGAGGGAAATAAGTATTTTACCCCCTCTCAATCAGAAAGATTTCTGGCTCCCAGGTGCCTTTTATACAGGTAACGAGCTGAGATTAGGAGCACACTCTTAAAAGGGGTGCTCCTAATCTCAGCTTGTTACCTGTATAAAAGACACCTGTCCACAGAAGCAATCAATCAGTCAGATTCCAAACTCTCCACCATGGCCAAATCCAAAGAGCTCTCCAAGGATGTCAGGGACAAGATTGTAGACCTACACAAGGCTGGAATGGGCTACAAGACCATCGCCAAGCAGCTTGGTGAGAAGGTGACAACAGTTGGTGCGATTATTCGCAAATGGAAGAAATACAAAAGCACTGTCAATCTCTCTCGGCCTGGGGTTCCATGCAAGATCTCACCTCGTGGAGTTGCAATGATCATGAGAACGGTGAGGAATCAGCCCAGAACTACACGGGAGGATCTTGTCATTGATTTCAAGGCAGCTGGGACCATAGTCACCAAGAAAACAATTGGTAACACACTACGCCGTGAACGACTGAAATCCTGCAGCGCCCGCAAGGTCCCCCTGCTCAAGAAAGCACATATACATGCCCGTCTGAAGTTTGCCAATGAACATCTGAATGATTCAGAGGAGAAGTGGGTGAAAGTGTTGTGGTCAGATGAGACCAAAATGGAGCTCTTTGGCGTCAACTCAACTCGCCGTGTTTGGAGGAGGAGGAATGCTGCCTATGACCCCAAGAACACCATCCCCACCGTCAAACATGAAGGTGGAAACATTATGCTTTGGGGGTGTTTTTCTGCTAAGGGGACAGGACAACTTCACCACATCAAAGGGACGATGGACAGGGCCATGTACCGTCAAATCTTGGGTGAGAACCTCCTTCCCTCAGCCAGGGCATTGAAAATGGGTTGTGGATGGGTATTCCAGCATGACAATGACCCAAAACACACGGCCAAGGCAACAAAGGAGTGGCTCAAGAAGAAGCACATTAAGGTCCTGGAGTGGCCTAGCCAGTCTCCAGACCTTAATCCCATAGAAAATCTGTGGAGGGAGCTGAAGGTTTGAGTTGCCAAACGTCAGCCTCGAAACCTTAATGACTTGGAGAAGATCTGCAAAGAGGAGTGGGACAAAATCCCTCCTGAGATGTGTGCAAACCTGGTGGCCAACTACAAGAAACGTCTGACCTCTGTGATTGCCAACAAGGGTTTTGCCACCAAGTACTGAGTCATGTTTTGCAGAGGGGTCAAATACTTATTTCCCTCATTAAAATGCAAATCAATTTATAACATTTCTGACATGCGTTTTTCTGGATTTTTTTGTTGTTATTCTGTCTCTCACTGTTCAAATAAACCTACCATTAAAATGATAGACTGATAATTTCTTTGTCAGTGGGCAAACGTACAAAATCAGCAAGGGATCAAATACTTTTTTCCCTCACTGTATCTTAATAGATGCATCATTATAATGACAGCATAGTGTCATCATTATGGCTGTTCTCAAAAGTGTGCTTCTGCTATACCAGTGTTAGTGAATATGCCAAAAGGCCAAACAAAGTTTTGAAATTATGCTGATATACAATGCATTCGGAAAGTATTCAGACCCTTTGACTTTTTCCACATTTTGTGACGTTACAGACTTTTTCAAAAATAATAATGATTTTTAAAAATCCTCATCAATCTAAACACAATACCCCTTAATGACAAAGCAAAAACAGGTCTTTAGAATTTTTTGCAATGTATTAAAAATTCAAAACTGAAATATCACATTTACATAAGTATTCAGACACTTTACTCAGTACTTTGTTGAAGCACCTTTGGCAGCGATTACAGCCTCGAGTGTTCTTGGGTTTGACACTACAAGCTTGGCACACCTGTATTTGGGGAGTTTCTCCCATTCTTCTCTGCCGATCCTCTCAAGCTCTGTCAGGTTGGATGGGGAGCGTCGCTGCACAGCTATTTTCAGGTCTCTCCAGAGATGTTTGATTGGGTTTAAGTCCAGGCTCTGTATTGGCCACTCAAGGACATTCATAGACTTGTCCCAAAGCCACTCCTGCATTGTCTTGGCTGTGTACTTAGGGTCATTGTCCTGTTGGAAGGTGAACCTTAGCCCCAGTCTGAGGTCCTGAGAGCTCTGGAGCAGGTTTTCAGTAAGGGTCTCTCTGTACTTTGCTCTGTTCATCTTTGCCTCTATGTTGACTAGTCGCCCAGTCCCTGCCGCTGAAAAACATCCCCACAGAATGATGCTGTCACCACCATGCTTCACCGTAGGGATGGTGCCAGGTTACCTCCAGAGGTGACGCTTGGCATTCAGGCCAAAGAGTTCAATCTTGGTTTCATCAGACCAGAGAATCTTGTTTCTCATGGTCTGAGAGACCTTTAGGTGCCTTTTGGCAAACCATAAGCGGGCTGTCATGTGCCTTTTACTGAGGAGTGGCTTCCGTCTGGCCACTACCATAAAGGCCTGATTGGTGGAGTGCTGCAGAGATGGTTGTCCTGCTGGAAGGTTCTCCCATCTCCATAGAGTAACTCGGGAGCTCTGTCAGAGTGACCATCAGGTTCTTGGTCACCTCCCTGACCAAGGCCCTTCTCCCCCGATTGCTCAATTAAGTCGGGTGGCCAACAGTAGGAAGAGTCTTGGTGGTTCCAAACTTTTTCCATTTAAGAATGATGGAGGCCACTGTGTTCTTGTGGTCTTCAATGCTGCAGACATTTGTTATTACCCTTCCCCAGATCTGTACCTCGACACAATCCTGTCTAGGAGCTCTACGGACAATTCCTTCGACCTCATGGCTTGGTTTTTGCACATGCACTATCAACTGTGGGACCTTGTATAGACAGATGTGTGCCTTTCCAAATCATGTCCAATTAATTGAATTTACCACAAGTGGACTTCAATCAAGTTGTAGAAACATCTCAAGGATGATCAATGGAAACAGGATGCACCTGAGCTCAATTTTGAGTCTCATAGCAAAGGATCTGAATACTTATGTAAATAAGGTATTTCTGTTTTATATTTTTATTAAAATTGCAATAAAATCTACAAACCTGTTTTCGCTTCATCATTATGGGGTATTTTGTGTAGATTGATAAGGATTAAAAAAAAAATCCATTTTAGAATAAGCCTGTAACGTAATGAAACGTGGAAAAAGGGAAGGGGTCTGAATACTTTCCGAATGCACTGTATAGCCTGTACTAGCCCCACTTCTTCTTCTTCTTCTTCTTCTTCTTCTTCTTCTTCTTCTTCTTCTTCTTCTTCTTCTTCTTCTTCTTCTCCTCACTGAGGTCAATAATGCATGAAGATCCTCACAGTGTTGAATCCTCAAGGTCAATTTTACAGATCAAATCGTGTAGTTGAGGGTCTTATCATAACTCTTTCGTAACTCATTAAGAGCATTCCTCCACATCACAATTACGCCTAAGTTGGTCGTTCTGGTCTATAACATTTACATTACATTTACATTACATTTACATTCACGTCATTTAGCAGACGCTCTTATCCAGAGCGACCTACAAATTGGTGCATTCACCTTATAGCCAGTGGGATAACCACTTTACAATATGTTTTTGTTTTCTTTCTTTGGGGTGGGGTAAGAGGGGGTAGAAGGATTACTTTTTCCTATCCCAGGTATTCCTTAAAGAGGTGGGGTTTCAAGTGTCTCCGGGTTTCAAGTGTCTCCGCTGTCCTGGCGTCGTGAGGGAGCTTGTTCCACCATTGGGGTGCCAGAGCAGCGAACAGTTTTGACTGGGCTGAGCGGGAACTGTGCTTCCGCAGAGGTAGGGGGGCCAGCAGGCCAGAGGTGGATGAACGCAATGCCCTCGTTTGGGTGTAGGGACTGATCAGAGCCTGAAGGTACGGAGGTGCCGTTCCCCTCACAGCTCCGTAGGCAAGCACCATGGTCTTTTAGCAGATGCGAGCTTCAACTGGAAGCCAGTGGAGTGTGCGGAGGAGTGGGTTGACGTGAGAGAACATGGGAAGGTTGAACACCAGACGGGCTGCGGCATTCTGGATGAGTTGTAGGGGTTTAATGGCACAGGAAGGGGGCCCAGCCAACAGCGAGTTGCAGTAATCCAGACGGGAGATGACAAGTGCCTGGATTAGGACCTGTGCCGCTTCCTGTGTAAGGCAGGGTCGTACTCTCCGAATTTTGTAGAGCATGAACCTACAGGATCGGGTCACCGCCTTGATGTTAGCGGAGAACGACAGGGTGTTGTCCAGGGTCACGCCAAGGCTCTTCGCACTCTGGGAGGAGGACACAACGTAGTTGTCAACCGTGATGGCGAGATCATGGAACGGGCAGTCCTTCCCCGGGAGGAAGAGCAGCTCCGTCTTGCCGAGGTTCAGCTTGGGGTGGTGATCCGTCATCCACACTGATATGTCTGCCAGACATGCAGAGATGCGATTCGCCACCTGGTTATCAGAAGGGGGAAAGGAGAAGATTAGTTGTGTGTCGTCTGCGTAGCAATGATAGGAGAGGCCATGTGAGGATATGACAGAGCCAAGTGACTTGGTGTATAGCGAGAATAGGAGAGGGCCTAGAACTGAGCCCTGGGGGACACCAGTGGTGAGTGCACATGTTGCGGAGACAGATTCTCGCCACGCATCTTGGTAGGAGCGACCAGTCAGGTAGGACGCAATCCAAGAGTGAGCCGCGCCGGAGATGCCCAACTCAGAGAGGGTGGAGAGGAGGATCTGATGGTTCACAGTATCAAAGGCAGCAGACAGGTCTAGAAGGACAAGAGCAGAGGAGAGAGAGTTAGCTTTAGCAGTGCGGAGAGCCTCTGTGACACAGAGAAGAGCAGTCTCAGTTGAATGACCAGTCTTGAAACCTGACTGGTTTGGATCAAGAAGGTCATTCTGAGAGAGATAGCAAGAGAGTTGGCTAAAGACGGCACGCTCAAGAGTTTTGGAGAGAAAAGAAAGAAGGGATACTGGTCTGTAGTTGTTGACATCGGAGGGATCGAGTGTTGGTTTTTTGAGAAGGGTTGCAACTCTCGCTCTCTTGAAGATGGAAGGGACATAGCCAGCGGTCAAGGATGAGTTGATGAGCGAGGTGAGGTAAGGGAGAAGGTCACCGGAGATGGTCTGGAGAAGAGAGGAGGGGATAGGGTCAAGCGGGCAGGTTGTTGGGCCGTCACAAGTCGCAAGATTTCATCTGGAGAGAGAGGGGAGAAAGAAGTCAAAGCATAGGGTAGGGCAGTGTGAGCACGACCAGCAGTGTCATTTGACTTAACAAACGAGGATTGGATGTCGTCAACTTTCTTTTCAAAATGTTTGACGAAGTCATCCACAGAGAGGGAGGAGGGGGGGGGGGGAGCATTCAGCAGGGAGGAGAAGGTGGCAAAGAGCTTCCTAGGGTTAGAGGCAGATGCTTGGAATTTAGAGTGGTAGAAAGTGGCTTTAGCAGCAGAAACAGATGAAGAAAATATAGAGAAGAGGGAGTGAAAAGATGCCAGGTCCGCAGGGAGTCTAGTTTTCCTCCATTTCTGCTCGGCTGCCCGGAGCCCTGTTCTGTGAGCTCGCAATGAGTCGTCAAGCCACGGAGCAGGAGGGGAGGACCGAGCCGGCCGGGAGGATAAGGGACATAGAGAGTCAAAGGATGCAGAAATAATAATAATAATAATAATATGCCATTTAGCAGACACTTTAAGGGAGGAGAGGAGGGTTAAGGAGGCAGAATCAGGAGATTGGAGGGAGAAGGATTGAGCAGAGGGAAGAGAGTATATGATGGAAGAGGAGAGAGTAGCGGGAGAGAGAGAGCGAAGGTTGCGACGGCGCATTACCATCTGAGTAGGGGAAGAGTGAGTAGTGTTGGAGGAGAGCGAGAGAGAAAATTATACAAAGTAGTGGTCGGAGACATGGAGGGGAGTTGCAGTGAGATTAGTAGAAGAACAGCATCTAGTAAAGATGAGGTCAAGCGTATTGCCTGCCTTGTGAGTAGGGGGGGACGGTGAGAGGGTGAGGTCAAAAGAGGAGAGGAGTGGAAAGAAGGAGGCAGAGAGAAATGAGTCAAAGGTAGACGTAGGGAGATTGAAGTCACCCAGAACTGTGAGGGGTGAGCCATCCTCAGGAAAGGAACTTATCAAAGCATCAAGCTCATTGATGAACTCTCCAAGGGAACCTGGAGGGCAATAAATGACAAGGATGTTAAGCTTGAATGGGCTAGTGACTGTGACAGCATGGAATTCAAATGAGGAGATAGACAGATGGGTCAGGGGAAAAGGAGAGAATGTCCACTTGGGAGAGATGAGGATTCCTGTGCCACCACCCCGCTGACCAGATGCTCTCGGGGTATGCGAGAACACATGGTCAGACGAGGAGAGAGCAGTAAGAGTAGCAGTGTTTTCAGTGGTAATCCATGTTTCCGTCAGCGCCAAGAAGTCGAGGGACTGGAGGGTAGCATAGGCTGAGATGAACTCTGCCTTGTTGGCCGCAGAACGGCAGTTCCAGAGGCTGCCGGAGACCTGGAACTCCACATGGGTCGTGCGTGCGTATAACACATGAAGGATCTATGTATGAATTCTATGTGGTCAAAGTAAAGTCAAATCTATTTTCCTTTCATAAAGCATTTATAGCAAAGCATATCATGGTAATTATTAACTGTGCAGTTTGCCACTCTGATCTATAACACCAACATTAAAGGTCTATGTATGAATTCTCTGCAGTCAATGTGCTGTCAATTCTATTTTCCCATTCATAAAGCATTTATATGGACATTTATAAAATGTCAAAAAGTATATGGACACAACACAGAATGTTCAAGGAAATATGAACATTTTATTTCAATTGCTGAGGACATCAGCAATTGGGCGGCAGGTAGCTTAGTGGGTAAGAGCGTTGTGCCAGTAACCGAAAGGTCGCTGGTCCTAATCCCCGAGCCGACTAGGTGAAAAATCTGTCGATGTGCCCTTAAGCGAGGCACTTAACCCTAATTGCTCCTGTAAGTCGCTCTGGATAAGAGCGTCTGCTAAATGTATAATAAAAAAATAAAAATAAACATCACCGAAGAATCGTACAAATCGTTCAATTTCATATTCAAAGCATTCATGTTCAGTTCCTAATTTCAGATGCATAGCAATAACTATTTTAGTTAGTCAAATGTCCTAACACAGGGTGATAAATATAACTAGCATTCCCCCCTATTCACTTATGTAGCTAGCTAGCTAATCCCCTGGCACAATGTCGACACGTTAAACGTCACAAAACTCTTGAAACATTAAGTTAACAATGTTATTTCATTGTTTCACTATTTAAATTGTAACAAACCTTTTAAAACAGGACAAATTAAGAGACAGTTAATTGTCAAAAAACATTTTGTTACTTTACAGCCTTGTTCTAAAGTTGATTAAATAAAACAAATTCCTCAGCAATCTACACACAATACCCCATAATAACAAAGCGAAAACAGGTTTTTAGAAATTTTTGCAAATTTAAGAATCATAAAAAACAGAAATACCTTATTTACAAGTATTCAGACCCTTTGCTATGAGACTTGAATTTGAGCTCAGGTGCATCCTGTTTCCATTGATCTTCCTTGAGATGTTTCTACAACTTGATTGGAGACCACCTGTGGTAAATTCAATTGATTGGACATGATTTGGAAAGGCACACACCTGTCTATATAAGGTCCCACAGTTGACAGTGCATGTCAGAGCAAAACCCAAGCCATGAGGTCGAAGGAATTGTCCGTAGAGCTCCGAGACAGGATTGTGTCGAGGCACATTGAAGGTCCCCAAGAACACAGTGGCCTCCATCATTCTTAAATGCAAGAAGTTTGGAGCCACCAAGACTCTTCCTAGAGCTGGCCGCCCGGCCAAACTGAGGGGCCTTGGTCAGGGAGGCGACCAAGAACCCAATGGTCACTCTGACAGAGCTCTAGAGTTCCTCTGTGGAGATGGGAGAACCTTCCAGAAGGACAACCATCTCTGCAGCACTCCACCAATCAGGCCTTTATGGTAGAGTGGCCAGACGGAAGCCACTCCTCAGTAAAAGGCACATGACAGCCAGCTTGGAGTTTGCCAAAAGATACCTAAAGACTATCAGACCAGTAAGTACAGAGAGATCCTTAATGAAAACCTGCTCCAGAGCACTTAGGACCTCAGACATGGGCGAAAGTTCATCTTCCAACAGGACAACGACCCTAAGCACACAGCCAAGACAATGCAGGAGTGGCTTCGGGACAAGTCTCTGAATGTCCTTGAGTGGCCCAGCCAGATCCCGGACTTGAACCCGATCTAACACCTCTGGCGAGACCTAAAAATTGCTGTGCAGCGACGCTCCCCATCCAAACTGACAGAGCTTGAGAGGATCGGCAGAGAGGAATGGGAGAAACCCCCCAAATACAGGTGTGCCAAGCTTGTAGCGTCAAACCCAAGAAGACTCGATGCTGTAATCGCTGCCAAATGTGCTTCAACAAAGTACTGAGTAAAGAATCTGAATACTTATGTAAATGATATATTTCAGTTTTAAATTTTTTATACATTTGTAAAGATTCTAAAAACCTGTTTTTGCTTTGTCATTATGGGGTAATGTGTGATGAGGGGGAAAAACAATTTAATCAATTTTAGAATAAGTGTGTAATGTAACAATGTGGAAAAAGTCAAGGGGTCTGAATACTTTCCGAAGGCACTGTAACAAACCTTTTAAAACAGGATAAATTAAGAGACAGAAACCAGTGTCACGATCGTTTGTAGACTGGACAGACCAAGGCGCAGCGTGATATGCCAACATGTTTATTTAACGAATAAACACACAACCAAAACAACAAATGAAATGTGAAGTCCAAGGTAGCACACAAACAACATACCTTAGCACGAAACAAGATCCCACAACCCACTAGTGCCAATAGGCTGCCTAAGTATGGTCCCCAATCAGAGACAACGAGCGACAGCTGCCTCTGATTGGGAACCACACCGGCCAACATAGAAATACTAGAATCTCAACATAGAAATATACAACATACACACCCTGACTCAACATATACATTTACATTTTTAGTCATTTAGCAGACGCTCTTATCCAGAGCGATTTACAGTTAGTGAATAATATATATATATATATTAAAAAAATTATACTGGCCCCCGGTGGGAAACGAACCCACAACCCTGGCATTGCAAACAACATGCTCTATCAACTGAGCTACATCCCTGCCGGCCATTCCCTCCCCTACCCTGGACCAATTGTACGCCGCCCATGAGTCTCCCGGTCACGGCTGGCTGCGACTGGATTCGAACCAGGATCTCTAGTGGCACAGTGCCTTAGACCACTGCGCCACTCAGGAGTACATATACAAGTCCCCTGAGTCAGGGCGTGACAACCAGTTGCTTTCATTTTGAATGCAGAGGAGAGGTGAGTGTGACATCACTTCCGGGTCACAGCCCAGCAATCTTTTGTCTTCTTATGAGCTATTTTTTATATTTTAAAGGGCGACTGCACTTCCTGATTTGGCCTTGTTTTAGATTTGATTCATTAAAGACATTCTCCGATACTTTGCCGTCTAAGAAAGTATTTATTTAACCTCCCGCTTTCGGCTGGATTTGTCAATGTATAGTTCATACATGCATAATCTATGAGCAGAATTACTCTTTCATCTCAATTAGCCACGAAATCCCTAGTTTGAAAGTGACTGTTTTCTTGAAGCTGTGCCATTTTCCCTACATATCCCCTCACATGGGCCAGCCCCCTAGCAATTTGAGTTCTAGCCAATGAGCTTCAGCCCCTTGCATTTGAGCGACAGCAATCAAGAGGCCTGCCCAGCGTTATGGACACAGCAGACAGAGAGCAATAACGTGGTGCACATATCCGCACATATGTGATGTAGTACCCAATTTTCGGGGACCACTTTTGGCCCGTGCTTGCGACTTTCAGAACTAAAAAATTGACCCTGAGGATTCAACCCTGTGGGGATCTTAATCCACTATTGACATCAGTGAGAAGAAGAAGAAGAAGAAGAAGAAGAAGAAGAAGAAGAAGAAGAAGAAGAAGAAGAAGAAGAAGAAGAAGAAGAAGAAGAAGTGGGGCTTGTACAGGCTATACAGTGTATGCAAAAGTACCTGAGAATCTCTTTAAGAAATGCTAGCGGCCATGACTGTATTCAAACCTTAGTTGGTTTCGATGTGTGGTTTGATGTGAGTGTCTCGTGTGTGTGTGTTTGCAGGTGGGAAGAGTTAGCCAAATTATTTCACCAATTAGATTCAGCGGCTGGTGTGCGACCGTGGCAAAGTTGGTTTGACTTTGGATAGCCTATCTCCGCGGCTAGTTAGGGACCGTCAGTGAATTACACAATGTAGATGAGACAATATTTTCATGTTGCACATCTTTTAGTTTTCTCATTAAATGCTTTCAATATTTGTGTATGAATTGCTACAATTTATAGTTGGTTTTAGGTTTTTAAGTCATAGAAATTTGTTGTTATTGGAATTAACATATATGACCCGTTACAGGACGCTAGGCGTATGTCGCACTTCACTACTTCACAGGAAAGGCACAGGAACCTTCCTGCTAGCCAAGATTGGCTGAGATAATGGATGGGCTGGACATGCCAAGAGATGAGTTCGGATTGGTCTGCCATGTAGCTGCTTCTGTCTATAATGTGAGCTGCTTAGTATGTGTAGATAATCCTTGCTACCCCTGCTTTTTAAAAAGAAATAACGTTAGCCATGGAGAATTGCAAAAGTGTTGGTACTGCTCTCAACAACATTGCTGCCCTGAATTTAGCAGGCACTATCAACAAAGATCAGTGGGAAAAAGTTGTGATGGACTACTTTCTGCACACAGTCAGTGTGAACCGGAGAGACTTGACACATCGTGGGCCAAACAAGCTGTAAAAGCAAAACAGTTAAAGGGGTTCTAGTCTGCTGTGAACCATTCATCTATGTATACGGGTAAGAGTCTAGCTACATTTTCAAATATTATACGTTTCCAATTTTGTCAGTAAGTCATTTTCATTGCGTACTGTTAGCTAGCTAGCGAACGTTAGCTTACTGGCTCGCTAACGTTACGTGTGTGATATGTGTAGCAATATTATTTGTATCTCAGAAATCCATTTGTTAGTTATAGCTAGCTAGCTAACATTGAACCTAGTTGGTTAGCTTTAGCTACCTGCAGATTCATACTACAGCATTTCATGCATGGTGGCTAGCTATGACAATCAGTTTGTATTGCTAGTAGTATGGGTTGGGATTATGGTTCATTGTTTAGCTAGCTAGCTACATGTCTAAACAAAAGACTCCACTTCACCAGATGATTACCCATCAAGTTAGCCAGGTGTACCTGGGGGGTGATCACGGCCATCTTATTGTATTTCATGAACATGTGTACATGTCTAGACAAGAGTGACCCATCCACTTAGCTAGATGTGGCTGGGGGTGGTTATAGCATTTCTTTCACATGACCCATCAATTTAGACAAGTGTGTCTGGTAGAGGCTGACATAGCCATATTCATAATCGTATCCGTAAATTGACGTTTGATAGTTGGATCGGATTATACTCGTGATCGGAACAAAACGGAAGTGTTTTAATATGCCTAAATCGATGTTGGCAAAATACCTCCCTGCATGTTCTCACTGCAAAAAAACTGCAGATTAAGCGCAGCGCTGCTCTTAATCTGCAGTTTTTTTGCAGTGAGAACATGCAGGGAGGTATTTTGTGTCTGTGTGTGTGTATCTGGGTGTCCTCAATTTGCAGCAGGCAGACAAATTTGCTCTCATTCAGTCAGAATGCGCATGAGCGTTTCATATTTTTCACAAACCCTTGCCCCACTTACATTTACATTTACATCATTTAGCAGACGCTCTTATCCAGAGCGACTTACAAATTGTGTTAGATATTATGCACATTGATAGCTTGATAGCAAATGTCCTCGCCAAGTACATTTATCATAGTAACAGGCATCAGCAATGTAAATGATCAGATTGAAAACATGCGAGGAAAAGTGTTTGGATTAAATTATGAAGCGAGTGGACAGAGAAATACAGCTTCACTCTATCCAATCAGAGCAGCAGGATCAACGTACAGCTCGCCCTTCTCTTTACAGACAGGAAAACTAGCCAGTTTAGTTATTTAGAACACGCACATGAGTGACTCAAAGTCAGTACAGTATGTTTTTAAAACTCTGTGACTGACACATAAGAAACATGCTTGCTGGCACCCCAAAAAACATTTTTTTCCGATCATAGATAATTACAAAAAAAAACTCGGATCATAATCGGATCCAGAAAATTTCCCATATCCATTACGATACTTGTTTTGTCCGACTACTCGGCACACCCCTAGTGTCTGGGTAAGCATAATCTAATAATTATAAAATATTTATAAAATATTGTTATTTTGATAGTGCTTAACTATTTCACTGTACCGTTTACACCTTCTGCATCCTGTGCATGTGACAAATAAACTGATTTGATTTGATATAGTGTGTGTTTACCAGAGACGTTAATGTGAAGAACAACAGAACATGCACCAAAGTCAGATTAGGATATCAAATCAAGCTTTATTTGTCACATACAACAGGTGTAGATTTACCGTGAAATGCTTACTTACAAGCGCTTAACCAACAATGCAGTTCAAGAAAGAGTTAAGAAAATATTTACCAAATAAACTAAAGTAAAAAATAATCAAAAGTAACACAATACAATAACGAGGCCATATACAGGGGATACATTTTAGTCATTCCGCAGACACTCTTATTCAGAGCGATTTACAGTTAGTGAGTGTATTCATTTTTCATACTGGCCCTCTGTGGGAATCAAACCCACAACCCTGGCATTGCAAGCACCATGCTCTACCAACTGAGCTACAGGAGGCCTACCGGTACCGAGTCAATGTGCGGGGGTACAGGTTAGTTGAGGTAATTTGTACATGTAGGTAGGGGTAAAGTGACTAATAATAATATGCCATTTAGCAGACGCTTTTATCCAAAGCGACTTACAGTCATGCGTACATACATTATTTTATTTTTTTGTGTATGGGTGGTACCGGGGATCGAACCCACTACCTTGGCGTTACAAGCGCCGTGCCCTACCAGCTGAGCTACAGAGGACCACAATACATAGATAATAGACAGCGTAGATAGATAATGACTATACATAGATAATAGACAGCGGGTAGCAGCAGTGTAAAAACAAATGGAGGGGGGTGTCAATGTAAATAGTCCGGGTGGCCATTTGATTAATTGTTCAGCAGTCTTATGGCTTGGGGGTAGAAGTCTCATGGCTTTGGGGTAGAAGGACTGGATAAAGTGTATTTTTACCTGGAGTTTTTTCTTATTGTAGGCTACTACTTTTGCCACTTTTAGTCTTGAAATCTTTGGTTCTTTACTACACTACCGTTATGATTGGGTCACATGCAGCTGCACTCTGCATTGATGATTACTTGTGTGCTGCCAAACATGGGCATGTGGGCAGGAGCATACCAAACATTAGGAACACCTTCCTAATATTGAGTTGCAAGTGACATCAATAAGGGACCTTTCACCTGGTCAGTCTATGTCATGCAAAGAGCAAGTGTTAATGTTTTCAGTACTCAGTGTATATATGCCATTTAGCAGACCCTGTTATGCAAAGCCACTTACAGTCATGCATGCATAAATTTTACGTATGGGTGTTCCCGGGTATCAAGTTCATTACCCTGACATTACAAGTGCCATGCTCTACCAACTGAGCTACTGTGACGACTTCCTCCGAGGTTGCCTCATCTCCTTGTTCGGGCAGGCTTCGGCGTTCGTCGTCACCGGCCTTCTAGCCACTGCCGCTCCTCATCTCATCATTCCATTTGTTTTGTCTTGTTTATTGCACATACCTGGTTCATATCCCCTCATCAGTACCTGTGTAAGTGTTCCCTCTGCACCCTTGTCTTTGTGTGTGATTGTTTATTGTGAGGATCGTGAAGCTCGGTTGAGCTCCTTGTATTTTGTATTCGCCAGGTTATTTTCCCTGTGTGCCTTGTTGGTTCCAGTGCGCCTGTTTTGCGCACTGGACTGTTTTGACGCATTTCTGCGTAACTCTGTATTCCGGAATAAATCCTGTTATTCTGTGATTACCCTCCTGCGCCTGACTCCTTCAAATCACCCATCACAGCTACAAAGGACCACACAGGCTTTGAACATGAATCTTTGTTAAATTTATTCAAGAAAAGTCTAACTGAACAATGTCAGTAGCTTTTTAGCAAATAAAATTCTCAAGCGACAATTTAGCTAGGACTGTCTGAGAATGGTCTGGGGAGGGGGAAAACTAAAAACTAGATATTATTGGCAGTGGTTTGGAACTGTGTTATTGGTCTATTAACCAATTTACAGCATGGTGTTGTCACCATGGAAAGCCGAAACTCCCGCCCATGCAAACCTGCTGATTAGAAGGTCCTGTGTAGATTGTGTATTTTCAACCAGCAACTATCAGGAAATAACACTGATCCATTTTTTTTCAACATTTTACAGTGTTAGTTTCAGCTGTTGTACAATATGATAGAAAAACACAAGAAATTGTTTTATTTTGACTGCACTGGGCCTTTAACATTCTGTGTTGTGTCCGTATTCTTTTTGATAAGTGAGGCATGTTTATAAATGCTTCATAAATACTTTATGAATGGGAAAATAGAAAAGACCATACATTGACTGCATATAATTCATACATATAACTTTAATGTTGGTGTTATAGATCAGAGTGGCAAACTGCACAGTTAATAACCATGAAATGCTTAGCTATAAATGCTTCAAGAATGGGAAATTGATTTGACTTTACTTTGAGTGCATATAATTCATAAATAGACCCTTCATGTGTGTTATAGCTCTGGATAAGAGCGTCTGCTAAATGACGTAAATGTAAATGTTATAGACCAGTATGACCAACCGAATAGGGATGTGGAGGAGGGCTGTTAATGAGTTACGAAAGAGCCTTGACCCTTAACTACACAATTTGATCTGTAACATTTACCCTGAGGATTCAACACGGTGGGGATCTTCATGCACCATTGACCTCATTGAGAAGAAGAAGAACGTACTATAAGTCATGGGCCTATACTGGCCGGTGGGGAAATGGGGCTGGTACAGGCTATATATCAGCATCATTTTCAAAATGTGGTTTGGCCTTTAGGCATATTCACTAACACTGGTATGGCAGAAGCACACTTTAGAGAACAGCCATAATGATGACACTATGCTGTCATTGTAATGATGCATCTATTAAGATGCCTAAATGTGAGCTTTTGCATAGCATGACATGAATGCACTATAGATATGCTATGGATATATTTCATTAACCTTTAACGTGGTTAGGACCTGTTATAACATGTTCATGAAATGCTTTATGGCTATGTAGTCAAATTAAATCATTGCCCTTGAATAAATCTAGAGCAGGAGGCTATTCTATTGTATTCTTAATATGTATGGTTGTGGAAGATGGTAGTCCTTATGATGGGAAGATGATAGCTATGATGCTAGTTAGTAATTGAGGTTGGAGTTAGCTATTGTGCATAGTGACACCAGGGGTCCTTTCCATGTACTGTACTTTCATTCACACCAGGTGGGGGAGCTGTATACATACTCGAATGATCCCTGTGCTTTGGCGTTGTAAGCCTCTGTATCTATTTAACGGATCTCAGAACTCGATCACATTATTAATGTGTGCCTTGCTTCAAGGTGACAGAGAGCAATGGTGCTGGGGTTTAGGTGTGGGCTGGGAAAGTGGAGCAGTTAAATGCAGTGTTCTCAATGACGATCTGGCTGCTCCACATACAGCGAGTGACCCACTTTCCCTCCTTCTCCAAGCCCCAACACAAGGTAGCGTTTCTGGGGGAATCTCCGGGTCTGAGAGGGGAGCAGATCCCCAGATTTGCCTGGGGCTGAAACACCTACACTGGGTTAAGATTGGTCAACGAGAGCTGCTGTGGTGAGAGGGTAGTTAGGGGGTCTTGCGTGAAACCAGACTGGAGACACACACACACAGCCACACTTAAACAAACACTGTAAGTTGACAGGACAAGGCCAGGATCTGTTGTCAATTTGTAGTGCCGAGGGTAGTAGAAAAGCTAATCACAATTTATTTGGCGGAAATTATACTTATATGGTAGTAAGAGAATGATGATACACTGGTCCCCACCACACCAACTAATCCTCAACATACACATATTGTCACGATCGTTTAATGACTGGTCGAACCAAGGCGCAGCGTGATAAGCGTACATATTTATTTAAGTACTGAACACGACAAAACAACAAACAAACGATATGTGAAGTCTTGAGGTTACACAAAACAAACCTATACGGAACAAGATCCCACAAACTAACTGGTGCCAACAGGCTGCCTAAGTATGGTACCCAATCAGAGACAACGAACTACAGCTGCCTCTGATTGGGAACCACCCTGGCCAACATAGATCTACACGATCTAGAAACTCAAACATAGAAAACTAAACATAGAAACTACACACCCTGGCTCAACATTTAAGAGTCCCCAGAGCCAGGGCGTGACAGTACCCCCCCCCCCCCCCCCCCCCCCAAAGGTGCGGACTCCGACCGCGCCCCATAAACATAACAGGGTAGGGGCCGGGTGGGCATTCCGCCTCGGAGGCGGATCCGGCTCCGGGCGTAACCACCACCTTCTCTCCACCTCCCTGTTGCGCCCCTGGTCTGGTCTGGCACCGCTGACTGGAGCTGGACCCGACGACGGTGGAACGAACTGTACAGGCTCCGGACTGGAGCCGCTGGCCGGGGCACCGGTGGAGCGGATTGCTCTGGCTCCGGAGTGGATCCGCTGACTGGAGTTGGACCGGACCCCGGTGGAGCGGATTGCTCTGGCTCCGGAGTGGAGCAGCTGACCGGTGCCGGACCAGGCACCGGTGGAACAGGCACGGGCCGTGCCGGACTGGACACACGCACCACTGGCTTGGTGCGGGGAGCAGGAACGGGCCGGACCGGGCTGACGACGCGCACCACTGGCTTGGTGCGGGTAGCAGGAACGGGCCGGACCGGGCTGGCGACGCGCACCACTGGCTTGGTGCGAGGGGCAGGAACGGGCCGGACCGGGCTGGCGACGCGCACCACTGGCTTGGCGCGGGGAGCGGGAACGGGCCAGACCTGGCTGGCGACGCGCACCACTGGCTTGGTGCGGGGAGCAGGAACGGGCCGGACTGGGAACACGCACCACTGGCTTGGTGCGGGGAGCAGGAACGGGCCGGGCCGGACTGGGGACACGCACCACTGGCTTGGTGCGGGGAGCAGGAACGGGCCGGGCCGGACTGGGAACACGCACCACTGGCTTGGTACGGGGAGCAGGAACGGGCCGTACCGGACTGTGGAGGCGGACTGGAGGTCTGGAGCGGAGAGCTGACACAACCCGTCCTGGCTGGATGCCTACTTCCACACAATATGTGTGAGGCATTAGCACAGGACGTACGGGGCTGTGCACGCGTACTGGCGATACAGCACGTAGCACCGGCGCAGGATATACGGGACCGAGGAGGCGTACTGGAGACCACGAGCGTTGAGCCGGCACACCCCGTCCTGGCTGAATGCCCATCTTCGACTGTGCCGGAACACTCGCGGCACAGTACGTGGCTCCGCATAACACGGAGCCTGCCCAGTCACACGCTTCTTAGCATGAGTACGGGGAGTTGGCTCTGCTCTAACACTAGGGTCCGCCAACCACCCTTTTAGCCCCCCCAAAATATTTTTTTGGGGCTGTCTCTCGGGCTTCCTCCTCGGCCGGCACCCTCTGCGTTGCCGCTGCTCCTCTCTATAGCGCGCCTCCACAGTCTCCTCCCAAGGACGGCGATCCATTCCGGCCTGAATCTCCTCCCAAGTCCAGGATCCCTTCCCGTCCAGGATCTCCTCCCAGGTCCAGGCTGTCTGCTCCTGGACACGCTGCTTGGTCCTATTTTGGTGGGATCTTCTGTCACGATCGTTTAATGACTGGTCGAACCATGCAATAAGCGTACATATTTATTTAAGTACTGAACACGACAAAACAACAAACAAACGATACGTGAAGTCTTGAGGTTACACAAAACAAACCTATACGGAACAAGATCCCACAAACTAACTGGTGCCAACAGGCTGCCTAAGTATGGTCCCCAATCAGAGACAACGAACTACAGCTGCCTCTGATTGGGAACCACCCTGGCCAACATAGATCTAAACGATCTAGAAACTCAAACATAGAAAACTAAACATAGAAACTACACACCCTGGCTCAACATTTAAGAGTCCCCAGAGCCAGGGCGTGACACATATAAACACACACACTAACACACAATGTTTTATTTTCCTTGTGGGGACCAAAAAATGTATTCCCATTCAAAATCCTATTTTCCCTAACCCCAAACCCCTAACCCTAAAACTAAACGTAACCTTAACTCCTAAACCTAACCCCTAACCCTTAACCTAACACCTAAGCCTAAAATAGCCTTTTTCCTTGTGGGGACCGGCAAAATGTCCCCACTTTTCCTTGTTTTAATATCCTTGTGAGGACTTCTGGTACCCACAAGGATAGTAAAACCAAACCACACACACACACACACACAAACACACGGTGGAAAAACCCATCTATTGAAAACTTGCTCTCAAACACCCATACATGTGTCATTAATATCCCAACAGCAGTCACCCCTGATAAAGGGTTATAGCTCCAGCCAACGTGTTCCCATCGACTGGCCTCATCTGCTGGGGTCACGTACACTGCTGCCCATTATCAAAGAGCTTAGCCATGCATTGAGATGTGGTTATTAAATCAAATCAAATCAAATTGTATTTGTCACATGCACCGGATACAACAGGTATAGACCTTACAGTGAAATGTTTACTTACAAGCCCTTAACCAACAATGCAGTTTTAAGAAAAATAAGTGTAAAGTAAAATATAGTTAAGTAAAAATAAAAAAAGAAGAAAAATAACAAATAATTAAAGAGCAGCAGTAAAATAATAGTAGCGAGGCTATATACATGGGGTAACGGTACAGAGTCAATGTGCGTGGGCACAGGTTAGTCGAGGTGATTGAGGTAATATGTACATCTGGGTAGTGGTAAAGTGACCATGCATAGATAATAAACAGAGAGTAGCAGCATCATAAAAAGAGGGGGGGGGGGGGGGGGGGGAATGCAAATAGTCCGGGTAGCCATTTGATTAGCTGTTCAGGAGTCTTATGGCTTGGGGGTAGAAGCTGTTGAACCTAGACTTGGTGCTCCGGTACAGCTTGGGTGGCTGGAGTCTGGCAATTTTTAGGGCCTTCCTCTGGTATAAAGGTCCTGGATGGCAGGAAGCTTGGTCCCAGTGATGTGCTGGGCCGTACGCACTACCCTCTGTAGTGCCTTGCGGTCAGAGGCCAAGCAGTTGCCATACCAGGCGGTGATACAACCAGTCAGGATGCTCTCGATGGTGCAGCTGTAACTTTTTGAGGATCTGAGGACCCATGCCAAATCTTTTCAGTCTCCTGAGGGGAAATAGGCTTTGTCGTGCCATGATAGTTTGTTGGTGATGTGGACACCAAGGAATTTGAAACACTCAACCTGATCCACTACAGCCCCGTTGATGAGAATGGGGGCTTGCTCGGTCTTCCTTTTCCTGTAGTCCACAATAATCTCCTTTGTCTTGATCACATTGAGGGAGAGGTTGTTATCCTGGCACCACACCGCCAGGTCTCTGACCTCCTACCTATAGGCTGTCTCATCGCTGTCTGTGATTAGGCCTAACACTGTTGTGTCGTCTGCAAACTTAATGATGGTGTTGGGAGTCGTGCTTGGCCATGCAGTCATGGGTGAACAGTGAGTACAGTAGGGGACTGAGCACGCACCCCTGAGGGGCCCCCGTGTTGAGGATCAGCATGGCAGATGTGTTGTTACCTACCCTTACCACCTGGGTGCGGCTCGTCAGGAAGTCCAGGATCCAGTTGCAGAGGGAGGTGTTTAGTACCAGGGTCTTTAGCTTAGTGATGAGCTTTGAGGGTACTATGGTGTTGAACGCTGAGCTGTAGTCAATTAATAGCATTCTCACGTAGGTGTTTCTTTTGTCCAGGTGGGAAAGGAAAGTGTGAAGTGCAATAGAGATTGCATCACATGTGGATCTGTTGGGGCGGTATGCAAATTGGAGTGGATCTAGGGTTTCTGAGATGATGGTGACCTGTTTAAAAGTCTTACTCACATCAGCTACGGAGAGCGTGATCACACAGTCGTCCGGAACAGCTGATGCTCTCATGCATGCTTCAGTGTTGCTTCCCTCAAAGCGAGCATAAAAGTAATTTAGCTCGTCTGGTAGGCTCGTGTCACTGGGCAGTTCGTCTGAGCCGGTGTAGTATGATTCAAACTTAGTCCTGTATTGACGCTTTGTCTGTTTGATGGTTCGTTGGAGGGCATAGCGGGATTTCTTATTAGCGTCCAGGTTAGAGTCCCGCTCCTTGAAAGTGGCAGCTCTACCCTTTAGCTCAGTGCGGATGTTGCCTGTAATCCATGGCTTCTGGTTGGGGTACGTACGGTCTCTGTGGGGACGACTGCATCGATGCACTTATTGATGAAGCCAGTGATTGATGTGGTGTACTCCTCAATGCCATCGGAAGAATCCCGGAACATATTCCAGTCTGTGCTAGCAAAATAGTCCTGTAGCTTAGCGGTGACTAATGAAGATGTTGCTAATTACCTGCTACCAGCTGTGTCACAGAGAGGGCCTAGGCTTTAGCTCACAGGGCTAAGAGTGTTATGTGGTGCGCAGGAGATGCAGTCGGTCACATGAGCCTGATCCTGCTCCTGATAAAACTGTGAGGTGGGTGCTAGGATGGCAACTAACAAGATGCTGAGCAGAGGGGAAGCTAACGTTATTGCTATCGATATCATCACCGATGGCTGCCTGTTAGTTAGACCTTCTTACCACTACACAAGTTATACTAAACATAACTCATTACATTTCTCACCACCACATGGGTCATGTTGTCGGGCAGGGTATCGATGTCCAGTCCTCCCCCCAGTGCGTTGCGTACCGCTCGGTTCTGACCATGTTTGATGGAGGGCTGCTGGTCTCGGTAGATCCTGCCCATCCCAGACGAGCCCCCATCTATCCGCAGTGACGTATCATCTAAAAACATGAAAAGATGACATAACATAGTCAAGATAACAAGACCATTCGATAGAAACAGCAATATCACATCTCATGCAAACTATGAGAACAACACAACACAAGAAATCCATAACTGATTAAAAACATACAGAAAAGCTATACTCAGGGGTGTCATGCACCCCAAAAATCTAAGGGGGAACAAAGTATGTGAGGATGGCAACGTAATTTTGAGATTTTTTCAAACACCTGAAACACCTTATGTTTATTAAAATTATGTATATTTTTCTGCATATCTACAGTGCCTTCGGAAAGTATTCAGACCCCTTGACCTTTTCCACATTTTGTTAGGTTACTGCCTTATTCTAAAATTGATTAAATAGTTTTTGACCCTCATCAATCTACACACAATACCCCATAATGACAAAGCAAAAATGTTTTTTTTCGAAATTTGTGCTAACTTCTTAAAAATAGAAAACTGAAATATCATATTTACGTAAGTATTCAGACCCTTTACTCAGTACTTTGTTGAAGCACCTTTGGCAGCGATTACAGCGTCGAGTCTTCTTGGGTATGACGCTACAAGCTTGGCACACCTGTATTTGGGGAGTTTCTCCCATTCTTCTCTGCAGATCCTCTCAAGCTCTGTCAGTTTGGATGGGGAGCGTTGCTGCACAGCTATTTTCAGGTCTCTCCAGAGATGTTCGATCAGGTTCAAGTCCGGGCTCTGGCTGGGCCACTCAAGGTCATTCAGAGACTTGTCCTGAAGCCACTCCTGCCTTGTCTTGGCTGTGTGCTTAGGATCGTTGTCCTGTTGGAAGGTGACTCTTCGCCCCAGTCTGAGGTCCTGAGCGCTCTGGAGCAGGTTTTCATCAAGGATCTCTCTATACTTTGCTCTGTTCATCTTTCCCTGGATCCTGAGTAGTCTCCCAGTCCCTGCCGCTGACAAACATTCCACAGCATGATGGTGCCACCACCATGCTTCACCGTAGGGATGGAGCCAGGTTTCCTCCAGACGTGACTCTTGGCATTCAGGCCATAGAGTTCAATCTTGGTTTCATCAGACCAGAGAATTTTGTTTGTCATGGTCTGAGAGTCTTTAGATGCCTTTTGGCAAACTCCAAGTGGGCTGTCATGTGCCTTTTACTGAGGAGTGGCTTCCATCTGTCCACTCTACCATAAAGGCCTAATTGATGGAGTGCTGCAGAGATGGTTGTCCTTCTGGAAGGTTCTCCCATCTCTACAGAGGAACTCTAGAGCTCTGTCAGTGACCATCGGGTTCTTGGTCACCTCCCTGAGCAAGGCCCTTCTCCCCCAATTGCTCAGTTTGGCCGGGCGGCCAGCTCTAGGAAAAGTCTTGGTGGTTCCAAACTTCTTCCATTTAAGAATGATAGAGGCCACTGTGTTCTTGGGGACCTTCAATGCTGCAGAAATGTTTTGGTACCCTTCCCCAGATATGTGCCTCGACACAATCCTGTCTTGGAGCTCTACGGACAATTCCTTCGACCTCATGGCTTGGTTTATGCTCTGACATGCACTGTCAACTGTGGAACCTTATATTGACAGGTGTGTGCCTTTCCAAATCATGTCCAATCAATTGAATTTACCAAAGGTGGACTCCAATCAAGTTGTAGAAACATCTCAAGGATGATCAATGGAAACAGGATGCACCTGAGCTCAATTCCGAGTCTCATAGCAAAGGGTCTGAATACTTATTTAAATAAGTTATTTCAGTTTTTTGTTTTTAATACATTTGCAAAAATGTCTAAAACCTGTTTTTGCTTTGTCATTGTGGGGTATTGTGTGTAGATTGGTGAGGAAATTATTTTATTGAATCCATTTTAGAATAAGGCTGTAACGCAACAAAATGTGGAAAAAGTCAAAGGGTCTGAATACTTTACAAAGGCACTGTAAGCATATCTCTTATCTTCATTGATAGCCTGAAATTGCTTCTTGGTAGCTAGTTATGAGGTTGGGACATTGGGGACCTATATGGGCTAGCTAAAGCCAACTTCATAAAATTGCTAGGTGGCTAGTGTAATTTTATTTGAGGAGGCATGTGCCCCTATGCCCCCTATGGGCAAGGCGCCTCTGGCTATCCTTGTAAAACAATGCCCTCTGAACATCACCGGAGGTTCTATGACCCTTAGGTGAACCTTACTGCCTTATTTGGCACTTAGTGTTCCAGCAGTGACTTGGGTTGGTCTGTGGGTTGTGGAGGTATTACCTTTGAGGCTGGCTGCATAACACAGACGTGTGAAAAAGATTGATGGAGTTGTGGTGCATTAGGTGGGACAAAGATTCTCATCAATAAGTCACAACTATGTGCGCCTCACAAGGAATCCAGACAATGAACACAACCATGGATGGAAGTTTAAGATTCACATTTAAGATTCACAGCAGGAAGATGGGTCTAGAACTCACAAAACTATCTCTGGTAGAGGAAAAAACAACTGAGACCACCAGGACACCTTTGCAGAGACAAATCAACACGACACATCTGGACAGACAGTAACACTTCCATGTGTATTTGCTTCATGATGAGCCTTGTAACAGAATTTGATTCAACAGCATATCAGCATATGAATCATATATCATTGACGGGTAGAAGACAGTGACCATTTGCAGACAGTGACCATTTGGAGACACCTTTGCAGAGACAAATCAACACGACATATCTGGACAGACAGTAACACTTCCATGTGTGCTTGCTTTATGATGAGCCTTTTAACAGAATTTGATTCAACATCAAATCAGCATATGAATCAAATACAATTGGCGGGTAGAAGACAGTGCCCATTAATATACTTATTACAGCAAGTGAGTGTGACTTAATATCTTGGGATGTTATTGGTTGTAGACCCAAATATTCAACTGGGTTACCACTCTCTCTGGCTTTAGCATTACGCCACATGTGGAAAAAGTTATCCTCTGCCACATTATGAGCTAAAGTTTCAGGCTGAATGAAACTTTCAGGCTGAATAAAAAGTAATTTTGTAAGAACCGTGCAAGTGGTCTATACATTTGTAAACACGTGCTGTAATTGAGCCAAAGCATAATTAATGAAAAACAATTCGTCTGTAGAAACAAATAGCTTGTTGACAATGTCAGGACATTTAATCCATAGTACTGTGTTTCGGAGATGGAATTCTGAGCTCCAACTAAACAGACATTCAAATCACTTAAAGGGTAACTGTACTGCCTCTTTCCGCAATCTCTGCCCCTTTTTCATTTGAAAAATGTTTGAAAACTGGGAGTGTTATGTTTTGAGTGTGTAGATGACACCAGAGGTGAGTTCGTTCAACAAGGGTTCTGTTTGCGGCGAACCTGCTACTTGGTAACAATTTCAGTTGAATGATTTGAATGAACATTCCAAAATGTTATTGTGAAGCCGCAAATAGCACATTTTTGTATGGATTACTGTATGGATTTTGTATGGATTTAGCGACAATATTCAAACTCAAAATGGCTTTGCTATCTGTACATCATGTAGTAAAAAGTCTACATGGCCACTTGATTATTTTTAGCAGCAGTTTAGACCTGAAACAGACACTTACAATCGCCGCACTCTACCTCATCGATGGCTAATTCACATTCCAATCAGAGATGGAAGGAGGTAGCGAGACATCCCACTCTCTCATCTCTTCTGGTTACATTACAGTCAATGAACTAAGCAGACCAGACCCAACTGCTAATGCATTGGTGCCTATCTCTGAGCTGTTTCCTAAAACCATTGTTACTAAAGATGCACTTGAAAATGTTCATTATTTACCGACTGTTAAGTGCTTAGATGCTTCTTTGCCCTTCCGCATCACTTTATACACAGACGATCTCCACTAAACATAGAATCAAGATATTTGACCGCCAATAACTTCAGAACAAAGTTGACTACAAAGACAAAGTTGCCAATGTCTTTGCAATTGTTTCAAACAAGCGAAGGCTAAAAAGATGCTTCAAATGAAAACCGCGATGACTGCATTAAAATATAAATACAGTATAGGCTACATTGGCCTATATATTTAAATCATATTGAAATCAATTTCATGTTCCATGAATTAAGTTATACTTTGCTAATTGTAGGCTACTGTCTGTCATTTCTTGCCTCAATATATTTCACGATGTGTATTAACAACATGTGCGCAAAGATTTGCCAAATCTGTGATTTAGTGCATTATAGGGTAAACATTAGAATAAGCAGCCTCAATATTTGCAGCCATATGGGTGATAATATCTCTCTAGGACAGTGGTACTTCTTCAGCGGGGACCTCATTTTTTCTGCCAGAATTTCTGGGGGCCCATTTTTTACCCAATAATTTCTTGTGATGTCACCCCACCCCAAATCTACTGACAACCTTAAAATCTGTACATTTCTATTTTTACATCATCAAATAACCTTCAATTTATTGCATTTTCATCTCTTACTCATTTTTTTTGTTTTGTTTTCAAAAACGTTTGTAACTTGTCCAATATAAAAATCAGTACTCTTAAGTTTTTGTTCCAACCCCACCCCCCCCCAGCCCCACTGCAGTTCCCCGCAACCCCACTAGGGGTTGCAACCCCGACTTTGAATACCACTGCTCTAGGAGCTGATCAGTCGTCAGTATTGTGGAATAATTCAAATGCTAAGGTAAGATTTGAATGGAGAAAGCTGATCTGAGAGCAGTACTGCTTTTCTTTAGATCCTATCGACACATGCGCCAATGACGCACTTGAACGTTCTCAATACGTGGTGTTTTGGGAAACGCATGTGAAATCTTCAGCAGTTATAGGAAAGATGCATTGTTAAAACCCTGGTAAGCTTAAGTTCCATCGCTACCGGGAAACCGTGCCCATGAAGTTACCAAAGTTAACATCTTCAGTCCAACATTGGCTGCTAAGCCAATTATATTATGACTGTAGACAGGCCGTAACCAGGCTTTGAGTTTTAGTGAGGTCTGGAAGGGGGGAAGGGGATGTTTTTGAAAGTTGAAGCTGATTTACTGCATTTCTATACAATTACAAAACTTTAAAATGCTATTTGGAGAACAACAAAAACAAGCAAAAATTACCCCAGCAATTATTACCACTTCCTCCGAAGCTGCCTCCTCTCCTGGTTCGGGCAGGCATCGGCGTTCGTCGTCACCGGCCTTCTAGCCACTGCCGCTCCCCAGTCTAGGCATTCCATTGGTTCCCCTATCCATTCCACTCCCCATCAGAGCACTTGACAGTCGACCCTTAGGGTCCGGGTTCATTAGGGAGGTTACAGCACCAGTCACTATGGTTATCCATGAGACTCATCGAGAGCAAGTCACTTTTTTTAAATTATTGAGTCCCCTGCTTTCCCTGTTGTGTTACGTATCCCCTGGTTAGCACTCCACAACCGCACCTTTTCATGGCCGCAGAGGGTTCTCACGGGGTGGTCACGAGTGTTAGGGGAGGTGTCTCAGTGTTTCCGTTGGTGCAACCACGGTGGAAAGTCCAGACAGTACCTCCACCGTGCGCATTCCCCCGAATACCTCGATTTGGCGCACGCGTTTTCCAAAATGCAGGCAACCAAATTACCACCACATCGGGTGGGGGGTTGCACGATAAACCTCCGGGTAGACGCTGTGCCTCCCAAGAGTCATATGTATCCCCTGTCACAGGCTGAAACGGAGGCTACGGAGACAAACGTCACAGAGTCCCTGCGCCAGGGGTTTATACGTCCCTCCACTTTGCCCACCTCCTCAAGTTTATTTTTTGTCAAGAAGAAAGACGGAGGTCTGCGCCCTTGCATTGACTACCGATCACTGAACAAGGGGACGATACGATTTAGTTATCCTCTCCCCCTCATTCCATCTGTGATTGAGTCAATGCATGGGGCGCGTTTCTTCACAAAATTAGATCTCCGGAGTGCGTACAACCTGGTGCGTGTCCGAGAGGGGGACGAGCGGAAGACAGCATTCAGCACAACCATGGGGCATTATGAATACTTGGTGATGCCTTATGGTTTGATGAATGCTCCATCCGTCTTCCAGTCCTTTGTGAACGAGGTGTTTCGGGACATGCTTGGTCGCGGTATAGTGGTCTACATCAATGACTTTCTGGTGTATTCCGCTACGCGCACTGAGCATGTGTCCCTGGTTCGCAAAGTGCTGGTCCGACTGTTGGAACATGACCTTTATGCCAAGGCAGAAAAGTGTCTGTTTTTCCAACAGTCCGTTTCCTTCCTCGGATACCGCATTACCACCTCAGGTGTGGAGATGGAGGGAGATCGCATTTCAGCCGTGCGTAATTGTGCAGCGCTTTAGTGGCTTTGCCAACTACTATCGGAGGTTTATCCGGGGCTTTGGCAAGGTCGCAGCTCCCATCACATCTCTGTTGAAGGGTGGGCCGTCCCGGCTCCGCTGGTCTGCTGAGGCTGACAGGGCCTTCAGTAACCTGAGGGGTCTGTTCACCTCAACCCCGGTACTGGCCCACCCCGATCCATCACTACCGTTCGTAGTGGAGGTGGATGCGTCCGAGGTAGGGATAGGCGCGGTCCTATCACAACACTCGGGCACGCCACCCAAGCTCCGCCCCTGTGCCTTCTTCTCCAAGAGGCTCAGCCCGGCGGAGCAGAACTACAATGTTGGTGATCGGGAGTTGTTGGCTGTTGTCCGAGCCCTGACCCTGTGGAGGCACTGGCTCGAAGGGGCAAAACACCCTTTCCTCGTCTGGACGGACCACCGTAACCTGGAGTACATCAAGGCAGCGAGGAGGCTGAACCCTCGCCAGGCCAGGTGGGCCCTATTCTTCACCCGGTTTGATTTTACACTCACACATACCGGGTACGAAGAACGTGAAGGCAGATGCACTGTCACGGCTGTACGACACTGAGGAGAGGCCCAGAGACAACACCCCCATACTCCCGGCCTCCTGCATTGTGGCGCCGGTAGTATGGGCGATGGACGCGGATATAGAGCAGGCGTTACGCACAGAGACATCTCCACCTCAGTGTCCAGCTGGGCTGCAGTACGTGCCTGCTCTTGTCCGTGACCGTCTGATCTACTGGGCACACACGTCCCCCTCCTCTGGTCACCCAGGTATCGGTTGTACAGTGCGATGCCTGACCAGAAAGTACTGGTGGCCTACCTTGGCTAAGGACGTGAGAGTGTATGTCTCCTCCTGCTCAGTGTGCGCCCAGAGTAAGGCACCTAGGCACCTCCCAGCGGGTAAGTTACAGTCTTTACCAGTTCCACAACGGCCATGGTCTCACCTGAGTATTGATTTCCTTACTGATCTTCCCCTCTCTCAAGATAACACCACAATCCTGGTCGTTGTGGACCGCTTTTCCAAGGCCTGCCGCCTCCGTCCTCTGCCCGGTCTCCCCACGGCCCTGCAGACTGCGGAGGCCCTGTTTACACACGTCTTCCGACACTACGGGGTACCAGAGGATATAGTGTCTGACCGGGGTCCCCAGTTCACATCCAAGGTCTGGAAGGCGTTCATGGACCATCTGGGGGTCTCGGTCAGCCTGACCTCTGGTTTTCACCCCGAGTCTAATGGGCAGGTGGAACGGGTGAATCAGGATGTGGGTAGGTTCCTGCGGTCCTACTGCCAGGACCGACCGGGGGAGTGGTCAGTGTTCTTGCCATGGGCTGAATATGCCCTGAACTCTCTCCGCCACTCCTCCACTAACCTAACGCCATTCCAATGTGTTTTAGGCTACCAACCGGTTCTGGCACTGTGGCACCAGAGCCAGATCGAGGCTCCTGCGGTGGATGATTGGATTCGGCGCGCGGAGGAGACGTGGAATGCTCACGTTCACCCCCAGCGCGCCGTGCATCGTCAGAAGGCCAACGCTGACCGCCACTGCAGTGAGGCCCCGGGCCTTCATACTGGGTGATTGGGTCTGGCTCTTGAACTGGAATCTGCCCCTCCGCCTGCCCTGCCGGAAGCTGTGCCCGCGGTTTGTGGGGAGTGTCCTGAGGAGGATAAACGAGGTTACCTATAGGTTATTACTCCCACATGATTATCGTATTAACCCCTCGTTCCATGTGTCTCTCCTCAGGCCGGTGGTGGCTGGTCCGCTCGAGAAGTCTGAGGTGCGGGAGGTCCCTCCGCCTCCTCTGGACATCGAGGGGTCCCCGGTGTACTCCGTCCGTTCCATCCTGGATTCGAGGCATCGGGTGGGGGGCCTTCAGTACCTCGTGGAGTGGGAGGGGTATGGTCCGGAGGAACGGAGCTGGGTCCCGGTGAGGGATATCCTCAATCCCTCCCTGTTGCGGGATTTCCCCCGTCGCCATCCGGCTCGTCCTGCTCCTCGTCCTCCTGGCTGTCCCCGAAGCCGGTGTCGGCGCGCTACTGGAGCCGTCAAACATGGAGGTGGAAACATTATGCTTTGGGGGTGTTTTTCTGCTAAGCGACAGGACAACTTCACTGCATCAAAGGGACGATGGACGGGGGGGCCATGTACCGTCAAATCTTGGATGAGAATCTCCTTCCCTCAGCCAGGGCATTGAAAATGGGTCGTGGGTGGGTATTCCAGCATGACAATGACCCAAAACACACGGCCAAGGCAACAAAGGAGTCACTCAAGAAGAAGCACATTAAGGTCCTGGAGTGGCCTAGCCATTAAATTGCTAATCAATTTATAACATTTTTGACACGCTGGATTTTTTTGTTGTTATTCTGTCTCTCACTGTTCAAATAAACCTTCTATTAAAATTAGAGACTGATCATGTCTTTGTCAGTGGGCAAACGTACAAAATCAGCAGGGGATCAAATACTTTTTTCCCTCACTGTATACCCTTGAAAGGGGGGAAATATGAGAAATGAGTCACACTGACGCGTAGCATCAATGACAAAATTAAAACGTATTGCATTTTTAGAACTGTATTGTTTATATTGAAACATCTTCTTTTTTTAAAGTTCCTAACTTGTATGATAAGATTAGCGTTCTGAGCTTTGATCAACACTAGGAGCAATATTTAGATGTTGACCTCTAATTGATTTTCTTTATTGTGTTCAAAATATCTATTTTGATTATTTATTTATTTCAAATTAGAAGTAATTACCGTAAATATAAAAAAATACGCCCTTAAGAGGTACCGTGACATCGCAGCACCTCTCAGTCCACCTATCAGTTCTGTTTCAGTGGGAGGGGTTAAAAGGGAAAAATTAACAATTAAAAGCCTAAACATATCACTCTTGCACCTACAATTGGAAATTAAGACCAGGATTGATGTGTTTCACTAATATAACCTTGAACAACTGTTTTAACTGGTACAGTTGTTTTTTGAGTCAAGGTACTCAATTTCAGAAATAGTCAGAGAGTTAACATTTGATTTGTGTAATGCTTTACACATTATTCTGTATTTAGTTGTGTATAAGGTGAGCTTAGTGTTTTGAATGTTTTCTGGAGAGTAGTTTGATGCTCTTTTCATAGTTCAAGTTCATACAGTCAAAATAATTACAAACACTTAATAACTTCCATTACCTGCATCTAACATATTTGGCATTTGTCCAATTCCTGTGTGTGTGTGTGTGTGTGTGTGTGTGTGTGTGCGTGTGTGCGTGCGCTCATGCATGGGTGTGTGTTTGTGTCTGAGTGCGCATGTGTGTGTAATGTCATCTGGTCAACACATCAGCGATGTTTACGTTTTCATGTTCACTCTGGCCTTTGATTTGCTTGAGGAATTTATGTCCTCTTTAACGGCTCCATCGTGACTTACTGTGTTGTGTACATTTTACTACAGCAAAACAACATTTACAAAGTAACTTGATTAGCAGAAATTGTTATAAACAGACTGTCGTAAGGAGGGGGAGGAGATTGGAGATAGGCTTTTGTTTTTGTTTATCTGTGATCAACTCATCTAACACATTAGATGAACAATATAGTGCCAGTGCTTTGGGGACTGACAAATACTCTTTAGAAAAGAAATGGTTAATTGAACTGGGTTATTAAACTATGACATGGACATTATAAGCTTGAGTCAAGGTAGTATTATATTATTACAATATACACAGAGGGAGAAGAGGGTAAGGGGATACATGAGAAGCTTGGCTGGTTTGGTTGGCTCACTCTTTCTTTCTAGTGACACTATGCCCTCATCAGAGGAAATAGCAGGAGTGATTCCAAACCAGGGAGGTAGAACGAGAGTATCTCTCTCTCTCCCCCTTCCTCTCTCTCTCTGTCTCTCTGTCTCTCTCTCTCCTTGAAGGTATACAAAAACTATAATGTGAGGTCGTACAGTATTAGCCTACACCTATGGTGTTGGAATGAAACTGATTATGTTGAACAACCAACTCACTCTCTCTTTCTCTCTCGCTCACTCTTCTCTCTCTCCTTAAAGGTGTACAAAAACTATAATGTTAGGTTGTATATAGCCTGCACTTATGGTGTTGGAATTAAACTGATTATGTTGAAAAACCAACTCTCTCTCTCTTTCTACAGAAACATATGATGTGAGGTAGTATACCTAAATATAGCCTGTACTTATGGCGTTGAAATTTGAAGTTTAAACAAAATCATTTGTCGAGGGAGGCAGAATGTGCACAATAGACAACTATATTTATTGAGACTATTTTTGCTGGAATGTCCAGATTTGTGTTAACGGACGTAACAAAAGCCTGGTCAAGCAGACTGACCGCTGCGCTCACGGTGAAATGTTGAATGTGAGTGAGGTCAGGCCTGTTCCACCAGGCTACCAAGACAAGGAAAGATTACACCAGGCAAAGTAACTGAAAAAGAAGAGGGAGACAAACTTGTGAGGAGTAAGAGAGAGCGAGAGAGAGAGGATTTAATTGAATTAAAATTGAATTTATTTGGGTGAAAACATATACAGCAAGATGTTCATTGCATCCCCAGAGGATAGCACTTGAAAGTATTAATTTGAATACTTCCATAAGAAAGGACTCTGTGTCAATGGAGTTCAGTAGGTTTATGTGCACAGACCGAGTAGTCAAGCATTTGAACATTATGGCCCATCTCTTTTCCGTTTTACAGTCAAGCTTGATGTTGTAGGGTCTGAAGTGATCCATCCCTGTGGAATAGAAGGCTGGCTTTTACAGGTGGAGACGGGATGCTGGGTGGTCCCAGGATGGTTCCGTTTGTCATCGTTGTTCTGGATGATTAACTTTGGGGTCTAGTACGATAGGATGGATGGCTCCAGGTACTATCTGGTCGCTGTGGCGTAGTATCCCTCCCACCCAAATTAGACCAGAGGTGCTGCAGATCTTTGAGGCTAAGCAGAGTAAGCGGCTAGTGGATGGGAGAGATTTCTGGGCTTGTAGACATGCCAAGTCTTCACCAAAGCTGTCCAGCTGGGCTTCCCTGAGTAGATCTAACTCTGCATCAAGGTAGTCTGCTGCAGAGGAACTTCCGGTTGTGTGGTTGACTCTGTGTCAGACTTGAGCAGCAGCATCTAGGAGCACTTGATAGGATTTGTGTATGCTTACATCTTGAGCAGGAGGGTTGACCGTCACTGTACCACAGAAGAAATATTTATTGACCTCTGATTGATCATCTGATGGCTCAGGAATAGGGTCTTTCAGCCATTGCTCTGGAGACTGGGGTAGAAAAGGAGGGCCATGTTGCCATCTGCGTGGTTCTAAAATCTTTCCTCTAGTCAGATCATCAGCTGGGTTGTTTGCTGAATCAATGTATCGCCAGTCTTGGATGTTGGTGAGCTCTTGTATCTCTGACACCCTTGTGCTGATGAACACTTTGAAGCGACAGGAATCGTTTTTAAGCCAGTTGAGGAGAGTTGCAGAGTCAGTCCACAGCCGTTGGACTAAGGCTTTGGCACGGGTCATAAAGCGACAGATGTACCCTAGAGAGTCATACAGATGGGCAAGGACACTGTAGATGTGCCACATGGTACGTGTGGAGGGCTTGACCTTCCGATACCTGTACCCCAGGACGTCAGGTTGTCAACTCCAAAGTAGGCCCAGTTCAGACTTGGATCGTTGAGGTCTTTCAAGAGGCAGAGCTTATTACTCTCGTATCTAGCTTCAGGGGGTAGGTGATGGACAACTGTAGTGTCATTACTTGCCCACTGGTGAATGTCAAAACCACCTGAGGATAAGGTTTTCCTGAGCTTGTCAAGGCAGCTTGTTTGCAGGAAGTTGTCGACATAGAAGCATTGGTCCACTGAATGTCTTACTTCGTCACCAGGTTGGTTGTTGTCTTATACACGCTTTTGGATAACTAATATTGTACAGCAAGGGCTGCAGGTTGCACCGAATGGGATGATTTGCCACTCATACACTGAAGGTGTTGTTAGCATACCATAGCAAGCGGAAGAGTGATTTTTAACAATCCTTTAATGTCGCCGCTTATGGCAACTGCACGTTCCCTGAAGCAGAGTAGTACTTTGAGGAGCAAAGGCCCCAAGGTTGGTCCTGGTAGCAGCAGGCTGTTAAGGGATTGACCTTGGTACATGAAGGAACAGTCAAAGACTGTCTTTCATGTTGAGGGTAACCGAATAGCCTCTGCTGAATCCCCAACAACCGGATGTTCCGGTTTTCAGGGGAAATGGAAAGAGAGCCTGTGACGCAACTTCCGCTTTTGGACGTTAACAAGGCGACACTCCATCTTAACTCCTTTACTGGATTGGTTGAACAGTGCAGAAAGAACCTCCTCCGACAGCTTTGTTTTCTTATCGTCAAGATCAGTATGTATGGGATCTAGCTTCAGGCGTTGCCTGTTACGTTAGTAACCATATGGTGAGGTATGTACCATGCCCCCTCAAATGGTTTGCCTGCTCTGGTGTCAGTTTGGCCACATATCCAACTTGCTTGTGTTCGCTCATTTCATTATGATATGAGACAGCTCTGTCTGGTTCCTTTGCTAGGTTAGACTCTGTGCCAAAAAGGCGGGTCATAACAACTTCTTGGGAGACATTCAACGGCAGTGAACTCTTGATTCTGAGGCGAGGGGTAGCGTAGTGGCCTACTACATCCACCTTGACCTATACTGTGGCGGTCTCCAGTTATTCAATGGCTCCGTGGTCTTTAAAAACGTATTTGATGTTTTTACAAAACAAAACATTCACATACAGCATACAGACGCACAAAAACATCAACGACATCACACCTGCCCAGACCCACCTGCTCACGCCCCCATCTCCAGCACCCGCATCACTCTCCGCCACATGGCATCAAACTGCAACATTTTGTTTCTCTCCGTCGCCCATGTACTTTCAGCATTTAGATAATAAAGCATCTGACCTTTCCATTGTGTTAACTTCCAGTTTTTAATTATGTTTTTTTTCTAAATGATTGAAGAGGAAAGTATCATCCAACCCATCGGGTATCTCACTGCACCCTCATATGCCATGTCTTGAAATATGCAGACAGACGGATTAAACGTACATTTACATTGTAATAGTTCTGACAGCCAACTTTCTAACTCCGCCCATAACTTTTATAGTATTGCCAGAAGGCATGGACTATTGAGTCATTGTTAGTTTTACACTTAAGAAATGACTCCCTGTTGTGCTGTAGAAATTGTGAATTTTGTCTCTTGTATAGTAAATTCTATACATTAGTTTATACTGGATGAAGCGTACATTTTCATTAACTGTAATTTTGATAGTTATGTTCCAACATTCCCTCCATCTTGTGCCAATATCAGTTCTTGGTTCCAATAGTTTATATATTTTTCTAAGAGATTGTCAGTCGGATAGGCTCTCTGCAAGGTTTTGTATATCTTACCTATCATATGAATATCCTTTTCTGACTCAAATACGATTCCCTCAAGATGTCTCTGATATTTCGTGATATGACACTTTTAAGTTGCATGTATTTGAAAGTATCTACATTGGTCAGTCCAAAATGACTTTTTAATTATGTCATGGCAATAAATGTATTTCCTATTACCAAGTCATTTACAGTTTCTATGCCTTTAGTTTTCCATGGGGACCAATTTATCAGTGAATTCTGAAAAGCTTACAAGGATTGTTCCATATGGTTGTGTTTTTAGGGAGTGATATTGGTTCTTATAGAATACGTTTCATTTTCTTCCATATTGTTATAGTGTTCTTAACTATGAAGTTATTAATGTTCTTAGCTTTATCCTTTGAAAATAGACACGTTAAAAGATTCTGGGGATGAGCATGCGGATCTTCAATATGTACCCTGTGTTCGTCTTTAGTGCATTTAACTATATGTTGCAAGTAAAAGCCTTGGGTGGCGAGTTGAAACAATTCCAAGTCTGGAAGGTTAAAACCACCCTCAGACTTAGGAAGATGTAAAACTTTCCTTTTTATTCTATGAGTTTTATTTGCCCAAATAAAGTTTGTAATGAAGGGTATACTTTTTAAAAGTATGTCTTCGTTGGGGTAATTGGTATTAATAAATATGAAAACTTTGGGAGCCATGCCATTCTGAAGAGGTTTATTCCACCTATAAGATTTATGGGAAGGTTGTTCCATTTAATTAGATCTGCTTCATATTGTTGAGTAATGCAATAAAGTTTTCTTTATATTTGTTGTTTGTTGTCACTTATTAAGCATCCTAAGTATGTTATATTTGTTGTGGTCCACTTAAAGGATTGCTTTAGATCATGAGTTATTCTTTAAATTTTCCCTATTGCCATTATTAATGTTTTTCCTTGTTAATTTTATATCCTGAAATGTTACAGTATTCTGAAAATATATTTTGCAAGGTGATAGGAGTTAGAGTTAGTCCTCAAAGGTTTTGGTACTCTCTATGGAAGTATGCGGTCGGTTGGTTATGTTCGGCAAGGGTAAACCAGGGATTGGATGAGGATATGGATTGATAGTTTGGTTTCTACGGAGGGAATACAAAAGGGAGATAACCAGACATGTTAGCATCAAGCATGACCGACCCTGACAAAACTATAGGTAAAGAGAATAAACTGAAATACACTGAGTGTACAAAACATTAGGAACTTTTTCCATGACATACAGTAGACTGACCAGGTGAATCCAGGTGAAAGCTATGATCCCTTATTGATGTCACTTGTTAAATCCGCTTCCATCAGTGTAGATAAAGGGGAGGAGACAGGTTAAAGAAGGATTTGAAGCCTTGAGACAAAAAGGGTCAGGAGAGACAGTACAGTGAAATCGGAAAGTATTTAGACCCCTTAACTTTTCCCACATTTTGTTAAGTTACAGCCTTATTCTAAAATTGATTAAATAACTGCACGCAATACCCCATAATGACAAAGCGAAAACAGGTTTTAAAAAAACAGAAATAAGGCTGTAACTATTTACATACGTATTCAGACCATTTGCTATGAGACTCGAAATTGAGCTCAGGTGCATCCTGTTTCCATTGATCATCCTTGGGATGTTTCTACAACTTGAGTGGAGTCCACCTGTTTCTACAACTTTACCTGTGGTTAATTCAATTCATTGGACGTGATTTGGAAAGGCACACACCTGTCTATATAAGGTCCCACAGTTGACAGTGCATGTCAGAGCAAAAACCAAGCCATGAGGTCGTAGGAATTGTCCGTAGAGCTCCGAGACAGGATATTGTCGAGGCACATATCTGGGGAAGGGTACCAAAACATTTCTGCAGCATTGAAGGTCTCCAAGAACACAGTGGCCTCCATCATTCTTAAATGGAAGAAGTTTGGAACCACCAAGACTCTTCCTAGAGCTGGCCGCCCGGCCAAACTGAGCAATCGAGAGAATCGGGAGAAGAGCCTTAGTCAGGGAGGTGACCAAGAACCCGATGGTCACTCTGACAGAGCTCAAGAGTTCCTCTGTGGGGATGGGAGAACCTTCCAGAAGGACAACCATCTCTGCAGCACTCCATCAATCAGGCCTTTATGGTAGAGTGACTAGACAGAAGCCACTCCTCAGCAAAAGGCACCTAAAGACTCTCAGACCATGAGAAACAAGAGTCTCTGGTCTGATGAAACCAAGATTGAACTCTATGGCCTGAATGCCAAGTGTCACGTCTGGAGGAAACCTGGCACCATCCCTACGGTGAAGCATAGTGGTGGCAGCATCATGCTGTGGGGATGTTTTTCAGCGGCAGGGACTGTGAGACTAGTCAGGATCGAGGCAAAGATGAATGGCGCAAAGTACAGAGAGATCCTTGATGAAAACCTACCCCAGAGCGCTTAGGACCTCAGACTGGGGCGAAGGTTCACCATCCAACAGAACAACAACCATAAGCACACAGCCAAGACAACACAGGAGTGGCTTCGGGACAAATCTCTGAATGTCCTTGTATGGCCCAGCCAGAGCCCGGACTTGAACCCGATCGAACATCTCTGGAGAGACCTGAAAATAGCTGTGCAGGACGCTCCCCATCCAATCTGACAGAGCTTGAGAGGATTTGCAGAGAAGATCGCTGCCAAAGGTGTTTCAACAAAATACTGAGTAAAGGGTCTGAATACTTATGTAAATGTCATATTTCCGTAAAAAAAATCATTTCTAAAAAGCTGATTTTACTTTGTCATTATGGGGTATTGTGTGTAGATTGATGACGGGAAAAAAACAATTTAATCAATTTTAGAATAAGGCTGTAACCTAACAAAATATGGAAAAAGTCAAGGGGTCTGAATACTTCCGAAGGCACTATGGAAGAGCTAACATATGGAATTGTTTTAAGATCGTCATAAAATTAATCAGTAAGACATTTGATTTTCAATTTTAGGACCCCTGTAGGTATAAAAACGATATATTCAAAAAATATCTGATGAAACATTGAATTTGGCCTTTACTGCTATAGCCCATATAATCGCATTGAATAACACATTCATTACATTTTACAATTTAGTCATTTAGCAGACGCTCTTATCCAGAGCGACTTACAGTTAGTGACTGCATACATCTTTATTTATTTTTTCATACTGGAAAACCAGAAAGTCAGAAAATGTATCATAAGGAACAAGGTTTTAAAGTGTCTGTCCTATATATGAGAGATACACTACATGACCAAAAGTATGTGAACACCTGCTCGTCGAACATCTAATTCCAAAATCATGGGCATTAATATGCAGTTGGTCCCCCCTTTGATGCTATAACAGCCTCCACTCTTCTGGGAAGGCTTTCCACTAGATGTTGGAACATTGCTGCGGGGACTTGCTTTCATTCAACCACAAGAGCATTAGTCAGGCCGTGCACTGATGTTGGGCGATTAGGCATGGCTCGCAGTCGGCACTCCAATTCATCCCAAAGGTGTTCAATGGGTTTGAGGTCAGGGCTCTGTGCAAGCCAGTTCTTCCACACCGATCTCGAAACCATTTCTGAATGGACCTCGCTTTGGGCATTGTCATGCTGAAACAGGAAAGGGCCTTCCCCAAACTGTTGCCACAAAGTTGGAAGCACAGAACCATGAAAAACAGCCCCAGACCATTATTCCTCCTCTACCAAACTTTACAGCTGGCACTATGCATTCGGGCAGGTAGCATACTCCTGGCATCTGTCAAACCCAGAATCGTCCATCAGACTGCCAGATGGTGAAGCGTGATTCATCACTCCAGAGAACGCGTTTCCACTGCTCCAGAGTCCAATGGCGGCGAGCTTTACACCACTCCAGCCGACGCTTGGCATTGCGCACAGTGATCTTAGGCTTGTGTGCGGCTTCTTGGCCCTGGAAACCCATTTCTTGAAGCTCCCGAAGAAACAGTTATTGTGCTGACGTTGCCACGTTGAAAGTCACTGAGCTCTTCAGTAAGGTCATTCTACTGCCAATGTTTGTCGATGGAGATTGCATGGCTGTGTGGTCGATTTTATACACCTGTCAGCAATGGGTGTGGCTGAAACAGCCTAATCCACTAATTTGAAGGGGAGTCCACATACTTTTGTATATATAGTGTATGTTTGGTCACATTATTTTTAGCACCTTTTACCCCTATGCACTTTTTGGAATTTGTACAGCCCGGTACTGGGTTACCCTCAGACGACTCCCCATGTAGCTTGTGTGAGTTGTACAGCACAACCGCATGTTCATGTTTGTGAGAATCTCCCCTTTCGATATTGTTGAGATATTATTTTGGAGCTCCAACGGTTCGGTCTGGAGAGTCAGTTTTGTGAAAAGACCTCTTTGAAATGAAGATGTTCGTGACAGAGTTCAGATGACTGCCGTAAAGCTTGTGGAGGTTGTAGAGCCAACCAACTGACACTGTCGTGTTCGTGAGAGTCTCCCCTTTCGACATACTAAACATATTAATTTGTAGGTCACACGGTTCGGGTTTTACAGATGATTTTCTGATTATTTTATTGTCTGGATCCTCTCATTTGTAGAAGAAAAAAAACGGTTTCACAAGCCCATGTTATTGAATAGGCGCAAACTTTATATCGGTGGAAAGAGGGGATTGAGCTGTAGCCAGAACAAGAAACGGTAAGCCTCTAGCATACACACACAGGGAGCTATTCAATATTTGTTTCTGTTTCACCTGTCTTTGTGCTTGTCTCCACCCCCACTCCAGGTGTTGCCCATCTTGTCTGTTTATTAAGGGAGTACGAGTTCTCGGACAAAATGGATATGGAGAAATTTACAAGGTGCCTTATTGCTATTATAAACTGGCTACCAACATAAATAGAACAGTAAACAAGTATCTTTGCATCATACCTGTGGTATACTGTCTGATATACCACAGTTTTCAGCCAATCAGCATCCAGGACCCAAACTACCCGATTTATGATAAGCTATTTTGATGTCCATTAGGGAATGTTACAAATAGGTTCCTATTTAGTTCTGATAGAATGTTATCCTTGGGACATTCAATGACCACAAGGGGACATTTCATAATGGTCAAGGGGACTTTGCATGATGGTCCCAAAGGAACATTCTTTGTGTGACCTTTGTGTAGTTCCCTGTAAGTTACCAGGATGTCACTGAGGACCATGTCAATACTTTTTTAGGATGTTCTCAGGACTTTCGTTTTACTTGTCATTAGGACATTGGGTAATTGTCCCAAGGGAACGTTCTATGGGGGACCTTAGTTTAGTTCCTGTAAGTTACTAGGATGTCACTGAGGACCATGTTAGGATGTATTTAACACGTTTTCAGGACATTCATTTTAACAGTCATCAGGACATTGTGTGGTGGTCCTGTTCAGCTAAAAGAATGTAAAAAACCTTTAAGCAGTGACAAGATGATTACATTTGACATGATCACTATGTACAGATGTTTCAATATGACCCCACCTGGGATTTGGGGTACGCTGATCTTTCTGCTGTGCCAAAAAGTCTGTAGCATTCTCAAAAGTCCACTACACATTCCTTACCTATAATACACCTCTTAGCAAAAGAGTGCCATCTGCACTGCTATTTCAGTTATTTCAGTTAATCTGACTATTCTCTAATCATTGATTTAATTTACTTATTTAAGCAATTTCAGGGTTTTCTGTATAGTTGTCTAATGTTGGTGGGGCATATTATTCTGTTTTAATGTTACTCCTGAAATCACTATGATAAATTAAATAGATTTTCTTGAGTGTATTTTTAACAGCGTTGCGATTTACTTTGAAGTGCAAAGTGTAGGAATAAAGGTGAAATCAGTCATTGACACAGACAAGGTGGCGTATCAGGATAATCGGACTGCTGTGAACCAAGAGGTTGTGAGTTGAAATCTCAGGTGCAGGTGAGGACATGTTGAATAATAATTACAGATTAAATAAACATACACAATGTAATCATGTCCCTGGAACAATCTGGGTCCTAGACAAAAACATCCAGGGGACCATGACAGAATGTTCTAAGAATGTCCTATAATCATCCTTGGTGACGTCCCCGGAACAAACCGGGAACTAGACAAAAACCTCCACGTGACCATGACACAACGTCATGAGAACATCCTAAAATCATCCTTGGAACAAACTGGGAACTAGACAAAACCTCCACAGGACCATGACATAACGACTTGAGGCGACCATTTCGCGACATCCTAACGACACATTTTTGTCCGTATGTTCCATTGCTTACAACGTCTTTGTCGTTGTACCGTGAGCTAAACCCATGCTTGCTTGCTATTATTATTTCTCCCAGACTTGTTTACAGAGCAACAGATAATTAGAAGATAAAATGACAAATGTAAATAGTACATTTTTTTGTGCCATACGTGTCAGGAGAGAAAAGTTTTGCTCCTCTCGAAAGTGAAACAATGTGGTAGGCCTGATTACCTACAATGACTGGACAGCCTACAGGGAGGAGATGAGAGCCCTGGAGGAGTGGTGCCAGGAAAATAACCTCTCCCTCAATGTCAACAAAATGAAGGAGCTGATCGTGGACTACAGAAGACAGCAGAGATAGCACACCCCCATCTACATCAACGGGGCTGCAGTGGAGAGGGTCAAAAGATTGAAGTTCCTCGGCATGCACATCACTAACGACGTGAAATGGTCCCTTCACACAGACAGTGTGGTGAAGAAGGTGCAATAGCGCCTCTTCAAACTCAGGAGGCTGAAGAAATTCGGCTTGGCCCCTAAGACCCTCACAAAATTCTACCAATGAGAGCATCTTGTCGGGCTTTATCACCGCCTGGTAAGGCAATTGCACCGCCCTGAACCACAGAGCTCTCCAGAGGGTGGTGGGGTCAGCCCAAACCATCATCGGGGGCACACTGCCTGCTCTCCAGGACTTCTACAGCACCCGGTGTTACATGAAGGCCAAGAAGATTATCAAGGACCTCAGCCACCCGAACCATGGCCTGTTCACACCGCTACCATCTAGAGGGAGGAGACAGTACAGGTGCATCAAAGCTGGGACCGAGAGACTGATAAACAGCTTCTATCTCCAGGCCATCAGAATGTTAAACAGTCACCACTAGCCGGCCTCTGCACAGTACCCTGCTCTGAACCTTAGAGACTGCTTTTCCCTATAGAGTCATTGAACACTGATCACTCTACTAATGTTTACATACTGTTTTAACCACTTTATACAGTGCCTTCGGATAGTATACTGTACATATCCCTTGACTTATGCCACATTTTGTGTTACAGCCTGAATTCAAAATGGATTAAATAAATAGAAATCTCACCCATCTACACACAATACCCCATAATGACAATGTGAAAACACGTTTGTAGAAATTCTTTCAAATTTATTGAAAATGAAATACCGAAATCTAATTTACATAAGTATTCACACCCATGACTCAATACATGTTAGAATCACCTTTGGCAGCGATTACAGCTGTGAGTCTTTCTGGGTAAGACTCTTAAGAGCTTTGCACACCTGGATTATACAATATTTGCACATTATATACTTTTTTTAATTATTCGAGCTCTGTCGAGTTGGTTGTTGATCATTGCTAGACAGCCATTTTCAAATCTTCCTGGTAAGTGTCTTGGTAAGCAACTCCAGTGTATATTTGGCCTTGTGTTTTAGGTTATTGTCCTGCTGAAAGGTGAATTTATCTCCCAGTGTCTGAAAGCAGATTGAACCAGGTTTTCCTATAGTATTTTCTATTCCGTTTATTTTGATCCTAAACAAAACTCCCTTGCCGATGACAAGAATACCCATAACATTATGCAGCCACCACCATGCTTGAAATATCAAGAGTGGTACTCAATGATGTGTTGTGTTGGATTTGCACCAAACATAATGCTTTGTATTTAGGACATAAAGTTCATTTCTTTAACACATTTTTTGCAGTTTTACTTTAATGCCTTATTGCAAACAGGGTGTTTAAATTTTTTTTTTTTTATTCTGTACAGGCTTCTTTTCACTCTGTCATTTATGTTAGTATTGTGGAGTAACTACATTGTTGTTTTCTCCTATCACAGCCATTAACCTCTACGGGATCGGTGTCCCTTATACGGGACAGTTGGTGCTCAATATGCGATATGTGACTAGAATGACGTTCTAAGCAACAGACACCTTTCCGGGACATAGACATGTCTTATATGGGCAGAAAGCTTACATTCTTGTTAATCTAACTGCAGTGTCCAATTTACAGTAGCTATTACGGCAACAACAAAAAAATTATACCATGCTATTGTTTGAGGATAGTACACAACAACAAAACACTTTTACACTGCAACTGGTTTGGTACATTCAACTCTGAAGGTAAATAATGTACTTACATTCAGTAATCTTGCTCTGATTTGTCATCCTGAGGGTCCCAGAGATAAAATGTAGTGTAGTTTTGTTTGAAAAATCTAATTGTATTATTCAAATGTAGGAACTGGGTTCTACAGTTTGACCTCTGGCTCCATACCCACCCCACCCGGCCATCTAGATGTGTGACGGTTAGTGTCATTTCTGTAGGGAAGCTAATGATCCATCATGTATGATATTCCTGGGAGTGTGCAAACAAAAATGTTGTATTACCATAGCATGTTTGTATGTTCTCTATAGTTATGTACTTGAAAATACATTTGGCACATTTGGGAAAACTCCTGGCAGACTTGATTCAAAATATTATGTAGTTATCTAATTGTTCACTGGTTCAGTCTGAACCTTTGCACACACACTGCTGCCATCTAGTGGATAACATCTAAATTACATCTAGAAACCTACATCACTGTCTGGCCTTTCAGTTGCATTTCAAAGATGATGCAACAACAACAAAAAATAGAAAACGCATGTTTTATTGTTTTGTATTATCTTTTACCAGACCTAATGTGTTATATTCCCCTATATTAATTTGACATTTCCACAAACTTCAAAGTGTTTCCTTTCAAATGATATCAAGAATATGCATATCCTTGCTTCAGGTGCTGAGCTACAGGCAGTTAGATATGGGTATGTCATTTTAGGCAAAAATTGAAGAAAAGGGTCCGATCCTTACTCTGTAACTTTTTTTAATTGGCCTCATGGTGAAATCCCTGAGTGGTTTCCTTCATGTCCGGCAACTGATTAGGAAGGACGCCTGAATCTTTGTAGTGACACACCATCCAAAGTGTAATTAATAACTTCACTTCACTTTCATGTCTGCTTTTTTTATTTTACCCATAGGTGCCCTTCTTTGTGAGGCATTGGAAAACCTCCCTGGTCTTTGCGGTTGAATCTGAGTTTGAAATTCACTGCTCAACTGAGGTAAATTACAGATAATTGTATTAGTGGGGTACAGAGATGAAGTAGTCATAAAGAAATTATGGTAAACACTATTATTGCACATAGAGTGAGTCCATGCAACTTAAGTGACTTGTTAAACACATCTTTTAAGGTTGCCATAACAAAGGGGACATTGCATTATTACTTTGGACTCCCTGACGAAGGCATTGCAGCTGAAATGAGTCCGATTTTTTAAAAACCTTGTTTCTATTGAACATGCCATTCAAATAAAGACATTTTAATTCATTATATGAAGAGTGCCTTGGTCCTCCTTTCTTTTTGATGACCAATTCACCCCTTTGACCAAAGAGCACCTTCTGTCTACCAACAATTACTATTGTGTACCTTAGCAGCGCTTCCCTTCCTCCTCTTTCTACTAAGGGGTTAAATATTTATTAACTGAAGACATTTCAGCTTTTCATTTTTTATTAATTTGTAAAAATGTATACAAATATAATTATACTTTGACATGATGGGGTATTGTGTGGATGCCAGTGACAGAACATAAATGTAATCAATTTTAAATTCAGGCTGTATGTCACGCCCTGACATTGAGATCTCTAGTTGAGTTGGTCAGGGTGTGAAATCTAATTTATATATTTCTATGTTGGCCGGGTGTGGTTCCCAATCAGAGGCAGCTGTCGGTCGTTGTCTCTGGTTGGAGATCATACTTAGGCAGCCATGAAATCTAATTTATATATTTCTATGTTGGCCGGGTGTGGTTCCCAATCAGAGGCAGCTGTCGGTCGTTGTCTCTGATTGGGGATCATACTTAGGCAGCCATGTTGCCTACCTTAGTTGTGGGATCTAGTTTCTGTTTGACTTGTTTGATGTTTAGCCTCTTGAACTTCACGTTCTGTTGGATTTTGTTATTTTGTCGGTGTTTATTAAAATAAACGACTATGTACGAATACCACGATCCTTTACACAACGAACGTGACAGAAGATCCCACCATCAACGGACCAAGCAGCGTGAACAGGAGGAGCAGACATCATGGACATGGGAGGAGATATTAGACGGAAAAGGATCATGTACATGGGAGGAGATCCAGGCAGGTATGGATCGCATTCCTTGGGAGCAGACGGAGGCAGTGAGGAAGAAAAAACGGCGACTCAAAAGGTCCCGATCACGAAGGAAGCCCGAGAGGCAGCCCCAATAAAAAAAATTTGGGGGGCACACAGGGTGGTTGGCGACGCAGCAGGAGGCCCTGAAAGGGCTGACTGTGAAGGAGGAGAGAGCTATAGAGGAGGACACTCTGACGATGGAGGCCCTCCAAGCAGCTAAAGACCTGCAGCTCAGCACTCTGAGAGAGGAGGCCACCACCTTACAGGAGCTGTTAGTTAAGAGGGAGCAGGAGCTCTCCCTTCAGAAGGGGGTGCTGCAGGAGGCCCACAGGGAGAAGGAGTCAGTGGATGCACGGAGAGAGGAGCTGGCCAGGCAACAGGAGGAGCTGAGAGAGGAGTTAACCCTTCAGCAGCAGAGAGCTCGGTCCTTAGAGCAGAGGCTGGCGGAGCCAGGTTTAGCAGAGCCAACTCCCCGCACTCGCTTTGAGGAGCGTGTGACCGTGCAGGCACCAGGCTATGCGCCGGCTTTACGCGCTGTGCCGCCAGTGCGCCTTCACAGACCGGTACGGCCCATGCCTGCTCCTCGCACCAAACCAGTGGTGCGTGTCTCCAGCCCGGTGCGCCCCGTACCTGCTCCTCGCACCAAACCAGTGGTGCGTGTCCCCAGCCTGGTACGGCCCGTGCCTGCTCTTCGCACCAAACCAGTGGTGCGTGTCTCCAGCCCGGTGCGCCCCGTTCCTGCTCCTCGCACCAAACCAGTTGTGCGTGTCTCCAGTCCGGTACGGCCCGTACCTGCTCCTCGCACCAAACCAGTGGTGCGTGTCCCCAGCCTGGTACGGCCCATGCCTGCTCCTCGCACCAAACCAGTGGTGTGTGTCCACAGCCCAGTGCGTCATGTGCCAGCTCCCCGCACTTGCCGGGCTCCAGTGATGATCCATGGCACGAAGCCTCCAGTGATGATCCATGGCACGAAGACTCCAGTGATGATCCATGGCACGAAGCCTCCTGTGATGATCCATGGCACGAAGACTCCAGTGATGGTCCATGGCCCGGAGCCTCCTGTGACGGTCTGCAGTCCAGAATCTCCAGCTCCGGTCAGCTGCTTTACTCCAGAGCCAGAGCAGTCCGCTCCACCGGTGCCTAGTCCAGCGCCGGTCAGCTGCTCCACTCCAGTGCCAGAGCAGTCCGCTCCACCAGTGCCTAGTCCCGCTCTGGTCAGCTGCTTCACTCCAGTGCCAGAGCAGTCCGCTCCACCGGTGCCTAGTCCAGCTCCGGTTATCTGCTCCACTCCAGTGCCAGAGCAGTCCGCTCCACCGGTGCCCAGTCCAGCTCCGGTCAGCTGCTTCACTCCAGTGCCAGAGCAGTCCGCTCCACCGGTGTCAAGTCCAGCTCCGATTATTACATTTACATTGACATCATTTAGCAGACGCTCTTATCCAGAGCGACTTACAAATTGGTGCATTCAACTTATGATAGCCAGTGGGACAACCACTTTTTCTTATTTTTTTTATCGGGGGGTGTGGGAAGAAGGATTACTTTATACTATTCCAGGTATTCCTTAAAGAGGTAGGGTTTCAAGTGTCTCCGGAAGGTGGTCAGTGACTCCGCTGTCCTGGCGTTGTGGGGGAGCTTGTTTCACCATTGGGGTGCCAGAGCAGCAAATAGCTTTGACTGGGCTGAGCGGGAACTGTGCTTCCGTAGAGGTAGGGGGGCTAGCAGGCCAGAGGTGGATGAACGTAGTGCCCTCGTTTGGGTGTAGGGTCTAATCAGAGCCTGAAGGTAAGGAGGTGCCGTTCCCCTCACAGCTCCGTAGGAAAGCACCATGGTCTTGTAGTAGATGCGAGCCTCAACTGGAAGCCAGTGGAGTGTGCGGAGGAGTGGGGTGACATGAGATAGCTTGGGAAGGTCAAACACCAGATGGGCTGCGGTGTTCTGGATAAGTTGTAGGGGTTTAATGGCACAGGCAGGGAGCCCAGCCAACAGCGAGTTGCAGTAATCCAGACGGGAGATGACAAGTGCCTGGATTAGGACCTGTGCCGCTTTCTGTGTAAGGTAGGGTCGAACTCTGCGAATGTTGTAGAGCATGAACCTGCAGGATCGGGTCACTGCTTTGATGTTAGCGGAGAACGACAGGGTGTTGTCCAGGGTCACGCCAAGGTTCTTTGCACTCTGGGAGGAGGACACAATGGAGTTGTCAATCGTGATGGCGAGATCATTACATTTACATTTACATTTTAGTCATTTAGCAGACGCTCTTAACCAGAGCGACTTACAGGAGCAATTAGGGTTAAGTGCCTTGCTCAAGGGCACATTAACGTCATTTAGCAGACGCTCTTAGCCAGAGCGACTCACAAATTGGTGCGTTCACCCTATAGCCAGTGGGATAACCACTTTACAATTTGGGGGGGGGGGGGGTTAGAAGGAATACTTTAGCCTATCCCAGGTATTCCTTAAAGAGGTGGGGTTTCAAATGTCTCCGGAAGGTGGTGAGTGACTCCGCTGTCCTGGCGTCGTGAGGGAGCTTGTTCCACCATTGGGGTGCCAGAGCAGCGAACAGTTTTGACTGGGCTGAGGGGGAGCTGTGCTTCCGCAGAGGAAGGGGAGCCAGCAGGCCAGAGGTGGATGAACGCAATGTCCTCATTTGGGTGTAGGGACTGATCAGAGCCTGAAGGTACAGGGGTGCCGTTCCCCTCACTGCTCCAAAGGCAAGCACCATGGTCTTGTAGCGGATGCGAGCTTCAATTGGAAGCCAGTGGAGTGTGCGGAGGAGGGGGGTGACGTGAGAGAACTTGGGAAGGTTGAACACCAGACGGGCTGCGGCATTCTGGATGAGTTGTAGGGGTTTAATGGCACAGGCAGGGAGCCCAGCCAACAGCGAGTTGCAGTAGTCCAGACGGGAGATGACAAGTGCCTGGACCAGGACCTGCGCCGCTTCCTGTGTAAGGCAGGGTCGCACTCTCCGAATGTTGTAGAGCATGAACCTGCAGGAGCGGGTCACCGCCTTGATGTTGGCGGAGAACGACAGGGTGTTGTCCAGGGTCACGCCTAGGCTCTTCGCACTCTGGGAGGAGGACACAGCGGAGTTGTCTACCGTGATGGCGAGATCATGGAACGGGCAGTCCTTCCCGGGGAGGAAGAGCAGCTCCGTCTTGCCAGGGTTCAGCTTGAGGTGGTGATCCGTCATCCATACTGATATGTCTGCCAGACATGCAGAGATGCGATTCGCCACCTGGTGATCAGAAGGGGGAAAGGAGAAGATTAGTTGTGTATCGTCAGCGTAGCAATGATAGGAAAGGCCATGTGAGGATATGACAGAGCCAAGTGACTTGGTGTATAGGGAGAAAAGGAGAGGGCCCAAAACCGATCCCTGGGGGACACCAGTGGTGAGAGCACGTGGTGCGGAGACAGCTTCCCGCCATGGTGCGGGCAGTCCTTCCCCGGGAGGAAGAGCAGCTCCATCTTGCCGAGGTTCAGCTTGAGGTGGTGATCCGACATCCACACTGATATGTCTGCCAGACATGCAGAGATGCGATTCGCCACCTGGTTATCAGAAGGGGAAAGGAGAAAATGAATTGTGTGTCGTCTGCGTAGCAATGATAGGAGAGACCATGTGAGGATATGACAGAGCCAAGTGACTTGGTGTATAGAGAGAATAGGAGAGGGCCTAGAACTGAGCCCTGGGGGACACCAGTGGTGAGGGCACATGGTGCGGAGACAGATTCTCGCCACGCCACCTGGTAGGAGCGACCTGTCAGGTAAGACGCAATCCAAGAGTGAGCAGCGCCGGAGATGCCCAACTCAGAGAGGGTGGAGAGGAGGATCTGATGGTTCACAGTATCAAAGGCAGCGGATAGGTCTAGAAGGATAAGAGCAGAGGAGAGAGAGTTAGCTTTAGCAGTGCGGAGAGCCTCCATGACACAGAGAAGAGCAGTCTCAGTTGAATGACCAGTCTTGAAACCTGACTGGTTTGGATCAAGAAGGTAATTCTGAGAGAGATAGCAGGAGAGTTGGCTAGAGACGGCACGCTCAATAGTTTTGGAGAGAAAAAAAAGAAGGGATACTGGTCTGTAGTTGTTGACATCGGAGGGATCGAGTGTAGGTTTTTTGAGGAGGGGTGCAACTCTTGCACTCTTGAAGATGGAAGGGACATGGCCAGCGGTCAAGGATGAGTTGATGAGCGAGGTGAGGTAAGGGAGAAGGTCTCCGGAAATGGTCTGGAGAAGAGAGGAGGGGATAGGGTCAAGCGGGCAGGTTGTTGGGCGGCCGGCCGTCACAAGTCGCAAGATTTCATATGGAGAGAGAGGGGAGAAAGAAGTCAAAGCATAGGGTAGGGCAGTGTGAGCAGGACCAGCGGTGTCTTTTTACTTAATAAATGAGGATCGGATGTCGTCAACCTTCTTTTCAAAATGGTTGACGAAGTCATCCACAGAGAGGGAGGAGGGAGGGGGAGGAGGAGGAGGATTCAGCAGGGAGGAGAAGGTGGCAAAGAGCTTCCTAGGGTTAGAGGCAGAGGCTTGACATTTAGAGTGGTAGAAATTGGCTTTAGCAGCGGAAACAGAGGAAGAGAATGTAGAGAGGGGGGAGTGAAAAGATGACAGGTCCGCAGGGAGTCTAGTTTTCCTCCATTTCCACTCGGCTGCCCGGAGCCCTCTTCTGTGAGCTCGCAATGAGTCGTCAAGCCACGGAGCAGGAGGGGAGGACCGAGCCGGCCGGGAGGATAGGGGACATAGAGAGTCAAAAGATGCAGAAAGGGAGGAGAGGAGGGTTGAGGAGGCAGAATCAGGAGATCAGAGGGAGAAGGATTTAGCAGAGGGAAGAGATGATAGGATGGAAGAGGCGAGAGTAGCGGGACAGAGAGAGCGAAGGTTGCGACGGCACATTACCATCTGAGTAGGGGCAGAGTGAGTAGTGTTGGAGGAGAGCGAGAGAGAAAAGGATACAAAGTAGTGGTCGGAGAATTGGAGGGGATTTGCAGTGAGATTGTCACGCCCTGACATTGAGATCTCTAGTTGAGTTGGTCAGGTTATGAAATCTAATTTATATATTTCCATGTTGGCCGGGTGTGGTTCCCAATCAGAGGCAGCTGTCGGTCGTTGTCTCTGGTTGGGGATCATACTTAGGCAGCCATGAAATCTAATTTATATATTTCTATGTTGGCCGGGTGTGGTTCCCAATCAGAGGCAGCTGTCGGTCGTTGTTTCTGATTGGGGATCATACTTAGGCAGCCATGTTGCCTACCTTAGTTGTGGGATCTTGTTTCTGTTTGGCTTGTTTGATGTTTAGCCTCTTCAACTTCACGTTCTGTTGGATTTTGTTATTTTGTCGGTGTTTATTAAAATAAACGACTAGGTACGTATACCACGCTGCACCTTGGTCCAATCCTTTACACAACGAACGTGACACTGTAACAACAAAATGTGGAACAAGTCAAGGGTGTGAATACTTTCTGAAGGCACTGTATGATCAGACAGAGAGGAAGGGTGGTGTGTTTCTGTGTCCATTATCAGACTGGCAGATCAGGAATGCCCCGTAACCGGCGCTCACACTCATACCATGTGTGGCGTGCCGAGCTGGACTGCTCTCAAAGGGCTACTGCAGCCAGAGTACACACACAGGAAATCTTTATGAGAGCAATGTAGTATCTTACTACCACATGTCTGCACCTTTCCCCAAATAAACACCCTTTGGCAAACATTTTTGCACTTGTCTGTATGTACAGTGCATTCTGAAAGTTTTTAGACCCCTTGACTTTTTTCACATTTTGTTACATTACAGCCTTATTCTAAAATTGATTAAATTGTTTTTTTTCCATCGATCTACACACAATACCGCAAATGACAAAGAAAAAAAAGGTTTTTAGACATTTTTGCAAATGTATTCAAAAACAACTGAAAAATCACATTTAGATAAGTATTCAGACCCTTTACTCAGTCACTGCACAGCTATTTTCAGGTCTCTCCAGAGACGGTTGATCGGGTTCAAGTCCGGGCTCTGGCTGGGTTATGTTGCCCCAGTCTGAGGTCCTGAGCAGGTTTTCATCAAGGATCTCTCTGTACTTTGCTCCGTTCATTTAAAAAAATGTAATGGGGGGTGGGGGAGGGGTGGGTAGAAGGATTACTTTTATACTATTCCAGGTATTCCTTAAAGAGGTAGGGTTTCAAGTGTCTCCGGAAGGTGGTCAGTGACTCCACTGTCCTGGCGTTGTGGGGGAGCTTGTTCCACCATTGGGGTGCCAGAGCAGCGAATAGTTTTGACTGGGCTGAGCGGGAACTGTGCTTCCGTAGAGGTAGGGAGGCTAGCAGGCCAGGGGTGGATATACTGTTTTATTCACGTTTTCAAGTAATGGTGACAAATCATGCATTCTGATTCTCGCATAGATTGTAATTGACACGTTTGTGTGTAAAATAGTTTTTGGAAGGTTGTACTGAGCTAATGCTAAGCTAAATGCCAGCTACAGTGGGGAAAAAAAGTATTTAGTCAGCCACCAATTGTGCAAGTTCTCCCACTTAAAAAGATGAGAGAGGCCTGTAATTTGCATCATATGTACACATCAACTATGACAGACAAACTGAGATTTTTTTTCTCCAGAAAATCACATTGTAGGATTTTTAATGAATTTATTTGCAAATTATGGTGGAAAATAAGTATTTGGTCACCTACAAACAAGCAAGATTTATGGCTCTCACAGACCTGTAACTTCTTCTTTAAGAGGCTCCTCTGTCCTCCACTTGTTACCTGTATTAATGGCACCTGTTTGAACTTGTTATCAGTATAAAAGACACCTGTCCACAACCTCAAACAGTCACACTCCAAACTCCACTATGGCCAAGACCAAAGAGCTGTCAAAGGACACCAGAAACAAAATTGTAGACCTGCACCAGGCTGGGAAGACTGAATCTGCAATAGGTAAGCAGCTTGGTTTGAAGAAATCAACTGTGGGAGCAATTATTAGGAAATGGAAGACATACAAGACCACTGATAATCTCCCTCGATCTGGGGCTCCACGCAAGATCTCACCCCGTGGGGTCAAAATGATCACAAGAACGGTGAGCAAAAATCCCAGAACCACACGGGGGACCTAGTGAATGACCTGCAGAGAGCTGGGACCAAAGTAACAAAGCCTACCATCAGTAACACACTACGCCGCCAGGGACTCAAATCCTGCAGTGCCAGACGTGTCCCCCTGCTTAAGCCAGTACATGTCCAGGCCCGTCTGAAGTTTGCTGGAGTGCATTTGGATGATCCAGAAGAGGATTGGGAGAATGTCATATGGCCAGATGAAACCAAAATATAACTTTTTGGTAAAAACTCAACTCGTCGTGTTTGGAGGACAAAGAATGCTGAGTTGCATCCAAAGAACACCATACCTACTGTGAAGCATGGGGGTGGAAACATCATGCTTTGGGGCTGTTTTTCTGCAAAGGGACCAGGACGACTGATCCGTGTAAAGGAAAGAATGAATGGGGCCATGTATCGTGAGATTTTGAGTGAAAACCTCCTTCCATCAGCAAGGGCATTGAAGATGAAACGTGGCTGGGTCTTTCAGCATGACAATGATCCCAAACACACCGCCCGGGCAACGAAGGAGTGGCTTCGTAAGAAGCATTTCAAGGTCCTGGAGTGGCCTAGCCAGTCTCCAGATCTCAACCCCATAGAACATTTTTGGAGGGAGTTGAAAGTCCATGTTGCCCATCGACAGCCCCAAAACATCACTGCTCTAGAGGAGATCTGCATGGAGGAATGGGCCAAAATACCAGCAACAGTGTGTGAAAACCTTGTGAAGACTTACAGAAAACGTTTGACCTGTGTCATTGCCAACAAACGGTATATAACAAAGTATTGAGAAACTTTTGTTATTGACCAAATACTTATTTTCCACCATAATTTGCAAATAAATTCATAAAAAATCCTACAATGTGAATTTCTGGATTTTTTTTCTCCTCATTTTGTCTGTCATAGTTGACGTGTACCTATGATGAAAATTACAGGCCTCTCTCATCTTTTTAAGTGAGAGAACTTGCACAATTGGTGGCTGACTAAAAACTTTTTTTCCCCATTGTATGTGAGGCGCCATGTTCGTTGACATCATACAATGCATTCTGGTTGTCCCGTACATTTCTGTCAGACCAAAGATGTTATAACAAAACAAGGTGAAGGGATGGTTCACTCCACTTAGATTGTAACTATCGTTACTCAGGATTGCCAGCTCAGACCCCCCTTTCCAGGGGGTTTATTTTTATTTAGCTTACAAACTTCTGTGTTTGCCCCCCCCCCCATGTATTGATAAATCCCCCATCATAGTAACATTTCCTGCATCATATCCCCCCACTTCTACCCCCCGAGGACTTGAAATCCCCCACAAATGAAATTAATCCCCCCACAAACCCCCCTAAAATGGTTTCACCCAAATCTGGCAGCCCTGTTTAGCTTTCGCGCCATGGTTAGGCTAGGCAGTAGATTTGCAATTGCGATGGTGATCTGATTTAATTTTCTTCGTCAAAAACTGTAAATGACTTGTCAAGTCATGTGCTCCAGTTCTTGTATACATTGTAACAAGTACATAGAATATTTGTAATACGCTGAAAAGTGGCCAAACTAAATTAGTAGTTTTTGGGCAATGGGCGCAGCTATCTTTGACTTTGTTTATTTGCATCTTATAGTGAATGGCAATCTGGGTTTAGAGAGTTTTCGCTTGTTAAACATGAACAAACATGGCTACCATCAAATAAGTTAGCTGCTGTTAGCTTAGCTGACACGCATCTCTTTTCTAAACAATATTACATTTCTCCCTTGTGCTCACCAGAGATGTGGTACATTGTAAACAGTCTAGCTGCTAGGTCGCTAACTTACGTTTAGTTTTTTGTCAGCACAACCTGTTATTTAGACTGGTTTATGGAATGAATTCGGCTGTTGATGCGTTTCGTTCTGTTGCTACTGTTCCAATCACAAATTCTAGGTAGGTGTGGTTTCTACAGAGGAAATACAAAGGGGAGATAAACAGACATGTTAGCATCAAGCACGACTGACTGTGCCAAAACTATAGGTGAAGATTATAAACTGAAATGTATAAAAGCTAACAAAAAGGATATAACTACTGACAATAAGTGTACTAAGGTAATGCCAGTAGCATACAAACTAAATGCATCCATTGCAAGGATCTTTAATATTAGCATTTTACATTCTCCAATGAATAAGGCACTAACTTATTATTTTCACACACAAATAGGTGGAAAGGTGAACATGCCGCCCATGGCATCCATGAAAGGATTGCTAGCGTTCAGGAGGGGAGAAGGTGGCTATATGGGATGGTGAGGAGTGAGAAAAGGCTGAGGAGTGGTGATTTGGGAATGAGTACAGGTGTGGGAACAGGTGTAGTGGAACAAGGCGTGGCCTGGACCAATTTGGAGCAATTAGTGCAATCAGGTCATCTGCAGAGGAATGGTCTTCAATACAGTTCTGCCTCTGGGCAGCCAAAGAAGTTTGTACAAACATGTTGATCATGTTGTTAATTATAGTAACTACAGACAAAAAAGTTAGTACAAAATGTAAATCATGTAATTTGTAGTTACAACAGACAAAGAAGTTTGGAAGACATGTCTTAGAACAGACAACGACAAGGGGTGATGGAGAACAGGAAGGGAGGGGAAAACAGCAGCGGAGCTAAGTAAACATTTTTTGTATACAGTAGCACATGCGCAGAAGGTACGTTTGTTTAGCTTTCGGGAAGAGGCGTCCTGAGTCTGGTCATGCAGCCACTCCCTGAATTAAAACACTTGTTTCCAATGTGGTCCTCGATGTTGTTGAAAATAAAGGATGTTGTCGAAAAGAGACAGCTACAGTGAAAGAGAGAGAGAACATCAGAAATAGAGAGAGAGAAACAGACCGGGGGGAGGTGGTTCTAATAAGGGGTCTTGTTTGATTTCACTGCAGCAGCGGAAGAGGATCTATTTCTGACACTTCACAATCAAAGCTGTTTAATTGGGTCAATATGGCTGCATTTATCTCTGCTGAGAAGATGAGGGTTGCGTCCCAAATGGCACCCTATTCCCTATATGGTGCACTACTTTTAAATGTGCACTATATAGGGAATAGGGTGCCATTTGGGACTCAGTCGAGGGGTGTCCAAGGACAAAGAGGAGGAGATAGAGGACTGAGAGACAGTGACTCAAGGAATGGACAGTTGTCATAACACTGTTCTGCAAAACACACACACACTGGGTCTTGCTCCATCAGTGTGTCTCCCTCCACGATCCAACAAATCTCAGCACATCTTAAAGGCCATCAATGGGACGACAGGCCTATATACTCAGCCCCGTGTAGCTCAGTTAGTAGAGAATGGCGCTTGCAACGCCAGGGTTGTGGGTTCGATTCCCACGGGGGGCCAGTAGGAAAATGTATGCACTCACTAACTGTAAGTTGCTCTGGATAAGAGCGTCTGCTAAATGACTAAAAAAATGTACAAAATATACTGCAAAGTACATCCATGTTTTACAGTAGGCGCACCCCTCTACACCAGACCTGGGATAAATGTTCTTTCAAATACTTTCAGCATTCGATTGAACCTGCCTGCAGTGTCAGATGGGCAGGGTTTGCAGTTTGCACTTCTGGGACTATTCAATTGGTTCCATTGTACCAGACAAGCTCAATCAAGTGCATATTTGAAACAAAACAAATACTATTTGAACCCAGGTTTGCTATAGATCCGTTGGAACAGGACGGCACCATTGCTGAATGTGAGATAACACTACGACAAAGGCAGATGTGTCCGCCCTAGAACATCCCTCTGGAGTGTCTGCATTGCGGCAACAACCTTGCAAATCTGGTGGGTGTTTGAAACACATATAAGGAAAGAAGCCAATGTAGGGCAAGCATCCTCAGCCACATATGTACAGTACAGATACATAGGCCTATATAATAAACTGAGAACGAAACCCTGATCTAGCGTCAATAAAACCACATCAAGTGAAGCTACTATTTACTACCTGATCAAGACAATATAATTGTCTCACTAAATTATATAGGTTAATTAAGCTTCATAATCACATGAATGTAGCTTCATAGTCACTCATTATTAGCACTATTTTTATGGGACAATACACTGTCATCCATCTCCTGAGTCTATCAAATTGAACTATTCACTATCACTATTTTCTGTCAGCCTAGCATCCATCCACAGCTATCTCAAAAGCCTCAGCATTATCATTGGCCAAATACGTCCATACTCCATACTGAATGCACTGAAGTTCAATCTGTTTATGTTCTCTTTCATCCAACAAAATGAATGGCAATGAAGGCAAACTGTATTGCCCCTTTTGTTATAGCTGCATATAACTTATGTACTTTCTTTTGCATGGAGACAACAGTCAATGGGCTTCGTACTTTATGTTTTTAACAATATAAATAATTAATTAATGAACAATAAATTGTTTTTGCTGACTTAATGGATGGCGCTCATACTGTTGGGTCCCGATTCCAAATTTAGGAGATTACGCATTTCTTAAGAAGCCTTTCCTATGCACTTCTCAGTAGTGGTATTCAGACTTACCTTATGAAGGTGCTTTGCATGCATGGTTCCCTTGCGCACGCTGAATACATGTAATTCAACTGCTGAAAACCCTCCCACTTGCTGGCCAACATATTTTCTCATGGGGTTTTCATTCAATAGGGTTTTCAGTACCTTTATCTTAAGCCATCCCCTTAAATACTAATAACCTTTTAGTTAGACATTTGTCAACAGACTCAATAGAATATATTGACAGAATGGGTTCAGAATATTAGAGATCAATGAAAGAACGTCATCTCAATATATGCATATTCGTCTCTTCAGCAACAATTGGTAGATAATAATAATAATAATAATACTCTGATCTTTTAGAATATTTAGGGTTAGGAAAGTATTTATGAATCATAAAAACCTGGTTTGGAGAGCCTTTACGCACGTAAGAAAGAAAATGGTGGTTTGATTAATTATGAAAATTGCCACATTTAGTTCTTTAACCCATGGTAATGTTGGAAGATTAGTGTACATAGAATTATAATAGGAAGAATAGTGTACAATAGTAGGCTATATCCTCGTCTATTGCCTGCACTAACCATGGAACTGTGTGATGACACAACCAAGTATTGCGCCATGCTTTGGGCTCAAACTGTTAAGGACTGGTCTTTTTTTAAATATTATTAACTGTTATTAATGATCCTCAGCAACAACCACATGGCCGTGACAGCGTTTACAGAGGAAGCAAATTAAGGTAAACGAAACATGTATAATGTAGGCTATACCAACTGAAGGGAACTAACAGTAAATTGGCAGTTGAATAAGTGTTGTTAGGCCTACTGACAGTCGATACTGATAGTGGCTAATATTTAACATGATAGAAATAGGAAACAGAGAAAGTCGGAGTAGCCTATAATTAAGACATTTGAGAGTGCTAATCTCTCCAAGATCAAATCAAATCAAATGTTATTTGTCGCATACACGTGTTTAGCAGATGTTATAGCGGGTGTAGCGAAATGCTTTTGCTTCTAGCTCCGACAGTGCAGTAATATCTAACAAGTAATATCTAACAATTTCACAACATATACCCAATACACACAAAACTGGTAAGGAATGGGGATTTAAGAATATATACATACAGTTGAAGTCAGAAGTTTACACACACCTTAGCCAAATACATTTAGACACATTCCCAGTGGGTCAGAAGTTTACATACACTCAATTAGTATTCAGTAGCATTGCCTTTAAATTGTTTAACTTGGGTCAAACGTTTCAGGTAGCCTTCCACAAGCTTCCCACAATAAGTTGGGAGAATTTTGGGCCATTCCTCCTGACAGAGCTGGTGTAACTGAGTCAGGTTCGTAGGCCTCCTTGCTCGCACAAGCTTTTTCAGTTCTGCCCACAAATATTCTATAGGATTGAGGTCAGGGCTTTGTGATGGCCGCTCCAATACCTTGACTTTGTTGTCCTTAAGCCATTTTGCCACAACTTTGGAAGCATGCTTGGGGTCAATGTCCATTTGGAAGACCCATTTGCGACCAAGCTTTAACTTCCTGACTGATGTCTTGAGATGTTGCTTCAATATATCCACATAATTGTTCTTCCTCATGATGCCATCTATTTTGTGAAGTGCACCAGTCCCTCCTGCAGCAAAGCAACCCGACAGCATGATGCTGCCACCCCCGTGCTTCACGGTTGGGATGGTGTTCTTCGGCTTGCAAGCCTCCCCCCTTTTTCCTCCAAACTTAACAATGGTCATTAAGGCCAAACAGCTCTATTTTTGTTTCATCAGACCAGAGGACATTTGTATGATTTTTGCCCCCATGTGCAGTTGCAAACCGTAGTCTGGCTTTTTTATGGCGGTTTTGGAGCAGTGGCTTCTTCCTTGCTGAGCGGCCTTTCAGGTCATGTCGATATAGGACTTGTTTTACTGTGGATATAGATACTTGTGTACCTGTTTCCTACAGCATCTTCACAAGGTCCTTTGCTGTTGTTCTGGGATTGATTTGCACTTTTCGTACCAAAGTAAGTTCATCTCTAGGAGACAGAACGCGTCTCCTTCCTGAGCGGTATGACGGCTGCGTGGTCCCATGGTGTTTATACTTACGTACTATTGTTTGTACAGATGAACGTGGTACCTTCAGGCATTTGGAAATTGCTCCCAAGGATGAACCAGACTTGTGGAGGTCTACAATTGTTTTTCTGATGTCTTGGCTGATGTCTTTTGATTTTCCCATGATGTCAAGCAAAGAGACACTGAGTTTGAAGGTAGGCCTTGAAATATATCCACAGGTACACCTCCAATTGACTCAAATGATGTCAGAAGCTTCTAAAGCCATGACATCATTTTCTGGAATTTTCCAAGCTGTTTAAAGGCACAGTCAACTTAGTGTATGTAAACTTCTGACCCACTGGAATTGTGATACAGTGAATAATCTGTCTGTGAACAATTGTTGGAAAAAGTACTTGTGTCATGCACAAAGTAATGTCCTAACCGACATGCCAAAACTATAGTTTGTTAACAAGAAAGTTGTGGAGTGGTTGAAAAACAAGTTTTAATGACTCCAACCTAAGTGTATGTAAACTTCCGACTTCAACTGTATATGGACAAGCAATGACAGAGCGGCATGGACTAAAATACAGTAGATTTTTATAGAATAGAATGCAGCATATACATTTGAGATGAGTAGTGCAAAATATGTAAACATTATTAAAGTGACTAGTGTTCCATTCCTTAAAGTGGCCAGTGATTTCAATAGGCAGCAGCAGCCTCTAGTGATGGCTATTTAACAGTCTGATGGCCTTGAGATAGAAGCTGTTTTTCATTCTCTCGGTCCCAGCTTTGATGCACCTGTACTGACCTCGCCTTCTGGATGATAGCGGGGTGAACAGTGGCTCGGGTGGTTGATGTCCTTGATGATCTTTTTGGCCTTCATGTGACATCGGGTGCTGTATGTGTCTTGGAGGGCGGGTAGTTTGCCCCCGGTAATGCGTTCGGCAGACCGCACCACCCTCTGGAGAGCCCTGCGGCTGCGGGCGGTGCAGTTGTTGTACCAGGAGGTGATACAGCCCGACAGGATGCTCTCAATTGTGCACCTGTAAAAGGTTGTGAGGGTTTTAGGTGCTAAGCCGAATTTCTTCAACATCCTGTGGTTGAAGAGGCTCTGTTGCGCCTTCTTCACCACACTGTCTGCGTGGGTGGACCATTTCAGTTTGTCAGTGATGTGTACGCCAAGGAACTTGAAGCTGTCCACCTTCTCCACTGCGGTCCCATCGATGTGGATAGGGGGGTGCACCCTCTGCTGTTTGCTGAAGTCCACGATCATCTCCTTTGTTTTGTTGATGTTGAGTGAGAGGTTATTTTTCCTGGCACCACACTCCCAGAGCCCTTACCTCCTCCTGTAGGCGGTCTCGTCATTGTTGTTAATCAAGCCTACTACTGTTGTGTCGTCTGCAAACATGATGATTGAGTTGGAGGCGTGCTTGGCCACGCAGTCATGGGTGAAGAGGGAGTACAGGAGGGGGCTGAGCACACACCCTTGTGGGGTCCCAGTGTTGAGGATCAGCAAAATGGAGATGTTGTTTCCTACCTGCACCACCTGGGGGCGGCCCATCAGGAAGTCCAGGACCAAGTAGCACAGGGCGGGGTTCGGACCCAGGGCCTCGAACTTAATGATGAGCTTGGAGGGTACTATGGTGTTGAATGCTGAGCTATAGTCAATGAACAGCATATTTACATAGGTATTCCTCTTGTCCAGATGGGATAGGGCAGTGTGCAGTGTGATGGCGATTGCATCTTCTGTGGATCTATTGGGGCGGTAAGCAAATTGAAGTGGGTCTAGGGTGACAGGTAAGGCAGAGGTGATATGATCCCTGACTAGTCTCTCAAAGCACTTCATGATGACAGAGGTGAGTGCTACAGTGCAATAGTCATTTAGTTCAGTTACCTTTGCTTTCTTGGGTACAGGAACAATGGTGGCCATCTTGAAGCATGTGGGAACAGCAGACTGGGAAAGGGAGAGATTGAATATGTACATAAACACACCAGCCAGCTGGTCTGCGCATGCTCTGAGGACTTGGCTAGGGATGCCGTCTGGGCCGGCAGCCTGGCGGGGGTTAACATGCTTAAATGTCTTAGTCACGTCGGCCATGGAGAAGAAGAGGCCACAGTCCTTGGTAGTGGGCCTCGTCAGTGGCACTGTGTTATCCTCAAAGCAGGCAAAGAAGGTGTTTAGCTTGTCTGGAAGCGAGACGTCGGTGTCGGAGACGTGGCTGGTTTTCCTTTTGTAGTGATTGTCTGTAGACCCTGCCACATACGTCTCGTGTCTGAGCCATTTAATTGCGACTCCACTTTGTCTCTATACTGATGTTTTGCCAGTTGAATTGCCTTGCGGAGTGAGTAGCTATACTGTTTGTATTCTCCATATTCCCAGTCACCTTGCCATGGTTGAATGCGGTGGTTCGCGCTTTCAGATTTGCGCGAATGCTGCCATCTATCCACGGTTTCTGGTTAGGGTAGGTTTTAATAGTCACAGTGGGCACAACATCAACTATACACTTCCTGATAAACTCAGTCACCGTTTCAGTGTATTCGTCTAAATTATTTTCGGAAGCTACCCGGAACATATCCTAGTCCGCGTGATCAAAACAATCTTGAAGCGTGGATTCCGATTGGTCAGACCAGCGTTGAATAGTCCTTAGCACGGGTACTTCCTGTTTGAGTTTCTGGCTATAGGAAGGGAGAAGCAAAATGGAGTCGTGGTCAGATTTGGCGAAAGGAGGGCGGGGGAGGCCCTTATAACCATCCCGGAAGTTCGAATAGCAATGGTCGAGGATTTTGGCAGCGCGAGTACAACAGTCGATATGTTGATAGAACTTCGGCAGCCTAGTCCTCAAATTTGCTTTGTTAAAATCCCCGGATACAATAAATGCAGTCTCAGGATATGTGGTTTACAGTTTGCATAAGGTCCAGTGAAGTTCTTTGAGGGCCGTTGTGGTATCGGCTTGAGGGGGGATATATAAACGGCCGTGACTATAACCGAAGAAAATTATCTTGGGAGATAATACTGTCGACATTTGATTGTGAGATATTCTAGGTCGGGTGAACAGAAGGACTCGAGTTCCTGTATGTTACTACAACGCACTAGAAGACCAGTTCTTAAAGCCTTTAGCCGTATCCTTATTCTAGTCCTCCTCTGTTCCTCTGGTTATGTAGAGGCTAACCCAGGCCCTGCAGCCCTCAGTATCACTCCTACTCCTCAGGCACTATCATTTGTTGACTTCTGTAACCGTAAAAACCTTGGTTTCTTGCATGTTAATATCAGAAGTCTCCTTCCTAAGTTTGAGTTATTCACTGCGTTAGCACACTCCGCCAACCCTGATGTTCTAGCAGTGTCTGAATCCTGGCTTAGGAAGGCCACCAAATTTTCTGAAATGTCCATCCCCAACTATAACATTTTCCATCTAGATAGAACTGCCAAAGGGGGTGGAGTTGCAATCTACTGTAGAGATAGCCTGCAGAGCTCTATCATACTATGCAGGTCTGTGCCCAAACAGTTTGAGCTTCTACTTTTAAAAATCAATCTTTCCAGAAATAAGTCTCTCACTGTTGCCGCTTGCTACAGACCCCCCTCAGCCCCCAGTTGTGCCCTGGACACCATATGTGAATTGATTGCCCCCCATTTATCCTCAGAGTTCGTACTGCTTGGTGACCTAAATTGGGATATGCTTAACACCCCGGCCATCCTACAATCCAAACTAGATGCCCTCAATCTCACACAAATTATCAACGAACCTACCAGGTACAACCCTAAATCCGTAAACATGGGTACCCTCATAGATATCATCCTGACTAACTTACCCTCTAAATACACCTCCGCTGTCTTCAACCAGGATCTCAGCGATCACTGCCTTATTGCCTGCATCCGTAACGGGTCCGCGGTCAAACGACCACCCCTCATCACTGTCAAACTCTCCCTAAAACACTTTAGCGAGCAGGCCTTCCTAATTGACCTGGCCCAGGTATCCTGGATGGATATAGATCTCATTCCGTCAGTAGAGGATGCCTGGTTGTTCTTTAAAAGTAATTTCCTCTCAATCTTAAATAAACATGCCCCATTCAAAAAATACAGAACTAAGAACAGATATAGCCCCTGGTTCTCCTCAGACTTGACTGCCCTTGACCAGCACAAAAACATCCTGTGGCGTACTGCATTAGCATCAAATAGCCCCCGCGATATGCAACTTTTCAGGGAAGTTAGGAACCAATATACACAAGCAGTCAGGAAAGCAAAGGCTAACTTTTTCAAACAGAAATTTGCATTTTGTAGAACTAACTCTAAAAAGTTTTGGGACACTGTAAAGTCCATGGAGAATAAGAGCACTTCCTCCCAGCTGCCCACTGCACTGAGGCTAGGAAACACTATCACCACCGATAAATCTACAATAATCGAGAATTTCAACAAGCATTTTGCTATGGCTGGCCATGCTTTCCACCTGGCTACCACTACCCCGGCCACCAACTCTTCACCCTCCGCTGCAACTTGCCCATGCCCCCCCCCCCTTCTCCTTCACACAAATTCAGACAGCTGATGTTCTGAAAGAGCTGCAAAATCTGGACCCCTACAAATCAGCTGGGCTAGACAATCTGGACCCTTTCTTTCTAAAACTAGCCGCCAAAATTGTCGCAACCCCTATTACTAGCCTGTTCAACCTCTCTTTCATAATGTCTGAGATCCCCAGAGATTGGAAAGCTGCCGCGGTCATCCCCCTCTTCAAAGGGGGTGACACTCTAGATCCAAACTGTTACAGACCTATATCCATCTTGCCCTGCCTTTCGAAAGTATTTGAAAGCCAAGTTAACAAACATATCACCGACCATTTCGAATCCCACCGTACCTTCTCCACAATGCAATCCGGTTTCCGAGCTGGTCATGGGTGCACTTCAGCCACGCTCAAGGTCCTAAACGATATTATAACCGCGATCGATAATAGACAATACTGTGCAGCCGTCTTCATCGACCTGGCCAAGGCTTTCGACTCTGTCAACCACCACATTCTTATTGGCAGACTAAATAGCCTTGGTTTCTCAAATGACTGCCTCGCCTGGTTCACCAACTACTTCTCAGATTGAGTTCAATGTGTCAAATCGGAGGGCCTGTTGTCTGGACCTATGGCAGTCTCTATGGGGGTGCCACAGGGTTCAATTCTTGGGCCGACTCTTTTCTCCGTGTATATCAATGATGTCGCTCTTGCTGCTGGTGACTCTCAGTTCCACATCTACGCAGACTACACCATTTTGTATACATCTGGCCCTTCACTGGACACTGTGTTAACAAACCTCCAACCGAGCTTCAATGCCATACAACACTCCTTCAGTAGCCTCCAACTGCTCTTAAACACTAGTAAAACTAAACGCATGCTCTTCAATCGAACGCTGCTGGCACCCGCCCACCCGACTAGAATCACTACTCTCGACGGGTCTGACCTAGAGTATGTGGACAACCACAAATACCTAGGTGTCTGGTTAGACTGTAAACTCTCCTTTCAGACTCACATTAAGAATCTCCAATCCAAAGTTAAATCTAGAATCGGCTTCCTATTTCGCAACAAAGCCTCCTTCACTCATGCTGCCAAACATGCCCTCGTAAAACTGACTATCCTACCGATCCTTGACTTCGCGATGTCATTTACAAAATAGCCTCCAACACTCTACTCAGTAAATTGGATGTAGTCTATCACAGTGCCATCCGTTTTGTCTCCAAAGCCCCATACACTACCCACCACTGTGACCTGTACGCTCTTGTTGGCTGGTCCTCACTACATGTTCGTCGTCAAACCCACTGGCTCCAGGCCATCTATAAATCACTGCTAGGCAAATCCCCGCCTTATCTTAGCTCATTGGTCACCATAGCAGCACACACCCGTAGTCTGCGCTCCAGCAGGTATATCTCACTGGTCATCCCCAAAGCCAACACCTCCTTTGGCCGCCATTCCTTCCAGTTCTCTGCTGCCAATGACTGGAACGAATTGCAAAAATCTCTGAAGCTGGAGACTCTTATCTCCCTCACTAACTTTAAGCATCAGTTGTCAGAGCACCTTACCGATCACTGCACCTGTACACAGCCCATCTGAAATTAGCCCACCCAACTACCTCATCCCTATATTGTTATTTATTTTGCTCTTTTGCACGCCAGTATCTCTATTTGCACATAATCTCTTGCACATCTAGCATTTCAGTGTTAATACTAATTGTAATTATAGCCTATTTATTGCCTTACCTCCATAACTTGCTACATTTGCACACACTGTATATATATTTTCTGTTGTATTTTCTGACTTTGTTTTTTTACCCCATATGTAACTCTGTGTTGTTTTTATCGCACTGCTTTGCTTTATCTTGGCCAGGTCGCAGTTGTAAATGAGAACTTGTTCTCAACTGGCTTACCTGGTTAAATAAAGGTGAAATAAAAAATACAATAAAATAAAACAATTACACAATGAGTTATTAATCATGAAACACACACCTCCGCCAGTCTGCTTCCGGGAGAGATATTTATTCCTGTCTGCGCGATGAACTGAGAACCAATCTGGCTGGACCGATTTCGACAGAATTTCCCAAGAGAGCCATGTTTCCGTGAAACAGAGTATGTTACAGGCCTTGATGACTCTCCGGAAAGAAATCCTTGCTCGTGGTTCATTGACCTTGTTAACCAAAGACTGAACATTAGCGAGTAGAATACTTGGAAGCGGTGGGTGGTGTGCGTGCCTCCTAAGTCGAACCAGCAGGCCGCTCCGAGTGCCTCTCCTATCGCCGGCGATGTTTTTGGTCAGCCGCTGTAATCAGTTCAGTTGCCCTGGGGAGAGCAAACAAAGGATCTGCTTTGGGAAAGTTGTATTCCTGGTCGTAATGCTGGTGAGTTACCGCCGCTCTGATATCCAAAAGTTTTTCCTCGGCTGTATGTAATGATGCAAAACACTTTCTGAGCTAATAATGTAAAAAATAATACATAAAAAAAAAAAATACTGCAAAGTTTCCTGAGAGCTAGTCGCGAGGCCGCCATCTTTGTCGGCGCCCGAACATTTTAAATTAATGGCACAGCATTTCATAAACCTTACTGTGGGAAAGTTGATATGTTGATATGTTTCTGTTTGCTGCCATATGACTAGTTTCACATTTGTCTCCAGTGATTATAAGGTCAAATAAATCTAAAAGAAGTATCATTTATATTTACAATTCCTTTATCCAAACAATTTATGAATTTACCTAGCTCTTATCAATAGCTCTTATCAAGTTGTAGATTACAGTTGATAGAGAATGGTGTTATTTCTATCAGAAAAAATAAAGTAGATGCTTTTTCCACTTGGAACCGGTAGGTTCGCTAGACCTTATTCATGGTTTCCTCACGTGTAAAGGTGGTGGAATTATTAGGGAATTAAGTCAAGGTCAGAATACAGCGTATCTGTAAACACGCCATAATTTATTCAATCTCCACCCAAAATGAATAGCAGTTGAACAGCACGCTATTCTCATGCTTAAGTTCAAGGTCAGAATACGAGAAAAGTGCATAAAAGGGGAATAACATTCCATTTATGCAAGCTTAACTCGGGTCGGAATCGGGCCCTAAATGTATTGTGTTCATAAGTGGAAGCACAGAAGAATCTCAGAGGAGTTTTGGACACACACACACAGGGAGAAAAAGAGATAGAGAGCATTACACTATACAGTATGTGTGGTGATTTGCAACAAGGGAGTACAGGAGCATGTCCTTGATGAATAAAACACACAGAGGGAGAGTCTATTGTGTTCAGTCCTTGATGCTAAAGTAGGAGACGTCCTGACAGACAGTCACTAAGCCATGGTAAAACAATTTCTCGAGCTCTTAGAGGAAAGACAGAGGGGAAACAGCTGTAAGTTAACTCTACTTTGAACTTGGAGGTGGAAACATTATGCTTTGGGGGTGTTTTTCTGCTAAGGGGACAGGACAACTTCACCGCATCAAAGGGACGATGGACGGGGCCATGTACCGTCAAATCTTGGGTGAGAACCTTCTTCCCTCAGCCAGGGCATTGAAAATGGGTCGTGGATGGGTATTCCAGCATGGCAATGACCCAAAACACACGGCCAAGGCAACAAAGGAGTGGCTCAAGAAGGAGCACATTAAGGTCCTGGAGTGGCCTAGCCAGTCTCCAGACCTTAATCCCATAGAAAATCTGTGGAGGGAGCTGAAGGTTCGAGTTGCCAAACGTCAGCCTCGAAACCTTAATGACTTGGAGAAGATCTGCAAAGATCTGCAAAGGGTTTTGCCACCAAGTACTAAGTCATGTTTTGCAGAGGGGTCAAATACTTATTTCCCTCATTAAAATGCAAATCAATTTATAACATTTTTGACATGCGTTTTTCTGGATTTTTTTGTTGTTATTCTGTCTCTCACTGTTCAAATAAACCTACCATTAAAATTATAGACTGATCATGTCTTTGTCAGTGGGCAAACGTACAAAATCAGCAGGGGATCAAATACTTTTTTCCCTCACTGTATGTACATACTAGCATGTACATACGGTAGGTTAATACAATGGGAGCAGGGTTGGGGAGTAACTGTATTTAATTTTTTTACACCAAATACAAACATACACATGCGAACAACTTACAAACGCACACAAACAATGACTACATCTCCTCTGCCCAGACTCGCATGCTCACACCCCCATCCCTAGTGCCTGCATTATTGTTTGCCACATCGCTTGAATTCAGAAAGGATGTTTACGAGAAAAAACTAACATTGACACCTTTCTGTTTTCTCAATGACATTCAATTCTGCATTGAAAAAGGTGCGCATTTAAGTTTGTTCCACCTGAGCGAGTCTGACCACAAGTCAGAGACCAATATGATGACACAGCAAATGCGTTTGATGGATCCTTTTGGTCTTCTTCTAATACCTCTCAAGGGGAACAAAATAAAACAAATAACTGAAAGTAATTTGATTACGTTACTGAGTTTGGGTAATCCAAAAGTTACGTTACTGATTACAATTTTGGACAGGTAGCTAATAACTGTAACGGGTTACATTTAGAAAGTAACCTACCCAATCCTGAATGGGGGATGTATCAAAAACAGTGCTATGCTTATGGAGTGGTGAAGGATTTCCATTCTGGCATCCTAGGACAGCAGTTACCATAGCGCGCAATCACAAACAGTGAAATGGAGAGGCAGCTGGACTGATAACGTCTCAGAATGGAATCAGAAAATAAATCAATATGAAAATGGATTTGAGAGTTTAGATATTGGTTGGAACTGTGGACAGACAAAGAAAGGGAGGACGGCCAGAGTTTAAGTCAGTAAAATCATTTCTAATAAAAGGAGATGGCTATTTTGAGGTGGAGCGAAATGTTTCTGAAGGACTGCTAATCATTATAATGACTGTGGCCTTCTGACTGAATCAAAGATGGCTTCTGTTTATGCAAGTACACTCTTATGGAAAAAATACATGATTTCACATGAAATTTCACGTGAAGTGTTCAAAAAACACGTTTTCACATGATTTCACATGTGAAAGGGTCATAAGGGTGTCGCTGTATGTGGGATAAAATGTTTTTTATGTTGCACATAAAACGGAAATATGATTAATATGATTTTTAAATCATGTTTTAATTCTATCTGAATCTGTTTCATCCCTCCCATCTCTCACTGCAGCTACTAATGCACATAAAGTGTGTGCCCCTGGCCCTGACTTCACGTGACCACACCAATGTGTGTTTTCACATGTGCTCATATGTTGTTATGTGTGTAGTTTCATGTTAAAATGTTTACATCCCCATGTTGTTATGTGTGTAGTTTCATGTTAAAATGTTTACATCCCCATGTTGTTATGTGTGTAGTTTCATGTTAAAATGTTACATCCCCATGTTGTCACGTGTAGTTTCACGTTATCACATGTTGCTTTACATGTCACATGTTATCACAATAACTTCACATAAGATCACATTCATGTGGTTTTTCCATAATGGCATACTGATGCCAAACCAAAGATTGTTTAGTATGAAGATGCCTAGAAACTGTTGCCTGACGACTAAAACTGATATTCTTCCGCTGCTCTATGTTCGCTACATACTTCAGTCTAAGACTGCCATCGTTGAAGTTGTTTGTGGTGACGTCAAAATGATGGGTGTTGTACAAAACAAAGTCATCATCGATTGGATCATCTCCAACCAATCAGAGTATCAAAGCCAATGACACATTTTAAAAATGCTGTTTTACCCATATGTGTTCTGGCTCTGGCCCAACCCATCGGATTCTGGGACCAATCGAAATGGGTAGAATGTTTGCATTCTAGAAATCATTGGGGAGGTACTCAGATCCAGACTCATTGCAGAGAAGAAACTGTGGGCGTGGCGTAGTGTTTGGCCGGAGCAAGGAGTTTGGGTAGCCAGGCAATATAAACTGCTTCTCCAATAGAAATCCCTGATCACATTTGTAAGCGATGTCATGGGGATGTTAGCTAGCTAAGCTCATGAGCAGAAACACGTCAGTGGGTCTAACGGTCATGTTGTGCTGAACTGCACATGTGCAGGCAGTCAAATCAAAACATGTCAAATTGTCACTTTCATGAGGTTGGAGTAATACCATGTTCAGCTATTTAAAGGAATAATCCACTAAAAACTATATTTTGGGGGTATATTCTTTTACTTTGGGGTATTATTATTCTACTGTTGATAGTCCCAATTGTTTTGCATGTCAGCAATTAAGTTTTCAAGATATAGGACTTCAAAAAGCTGATTGTCAATAGCCACATCATCAAAATATAGTTGTTTTTTTATCCAGAAAATTGACAACTATAAGGATGAATTTTTCACTTCTCTCAATGACTTTCCAAATCCCAAAACCTAGTCTGTCGATAGTCTGTCGAGTCTACTTTGCGAGGCGTTCCTGGAAGTATAGGCCTTTTGGACCTCTGGGTTTAAAAACTCTGTGGCCAAACCCTCATTGAGTGCGGCCTGTAAGAGTTTATAGGGAGCAATAGAGTTAATATGAAAGAGTTGGATTCACTGCTGTCTTACAAAGGGCTGTATTGACACTACTATCTTTTTATGGACTTTTCTTCAACCAGGGGTGAGTTTCCCCAAAACTTTGTAGCACAGAGATCATCTTAAAGGGATGGTTTTCCTGTTTTCTGTCCCAATCTTAATAATTTCCTTGCCCAGAGTGAAGTTTTTTGACGATATGTCACAGCAATCCATGAAATACTTTCTAGGCAATGGACCAACAGTGGTCTTCATGCTACGAATCTTTCAGGAAATTCACCCCAGGTTAAGTGACCTAGAACACATTCTCACTCACACAAATGACCTCGGGAGAGTTGCATTAAATGTAGTCATTCTACAATGGTAAACTCACATGCTACATTCTTCCCTTCCCAAATTATATATGAAATCCTCATGCCATCATTATATAGAACCCTAAGGGAAGTAAAACACTGTAAACAAACATTTACAACCACAGATGTGCCCACAGAGAATGACAAACATCTTGGGTGTGGTCCAGGTTGCCTATATTGCCGGAGGCTGTAGACAGAGGATGGAGCTTTAGAGCTTCAGATCCATATGGTCATACAGTCAAAAGATGATGATAACAGCAAAATGTCTGTTTAACCATGATTGGTGTGTTTCATCGTTGTTAATTTCAAAATGCTCCGGTTGTGCTTGGTGTTTACCTGCTC